>NC_067481.1:31236031-31877697 GCF_947179515.1 Apodemus sylvaticus | reverse complement strand
AATTCTGATCTATCAGGAAGGATGTAATATTATTACTGACAGCTCACACTCACTTTTGTCATTTGTAAGTGTAATTGTTAACTTAATGTTTCTTTTTTAAGTTCACAGATTTCCTGTATAGCCCAGACTGTCATCAAACAAGAGGTCTTTCATCTCCCTCTTGTATTTTGGGATTAGAAGTGGATACTTTCACATAGCTCATTTGATAATCCTTCTTTTAGAATGAGAAATTGCCCCTAATGATTGATAATATATTTGACTGTATATTTAAATAAATATACATATATTATCAAATTTAATGCAATGTTACATTTCATAAACTTGTGGGAATCAACATTTCCAAATATAAATTTTTTGGTGTTACTTTAATCATTCTAATATCAACCTTGACAGTCCTTCATCACTGATGTTTCATTTAAAATCTATTACAATAAAGTCCACTGCCACTTACATTTTTAAAGCATTTTAGCCTGGTATTTTTCCCTTTAGTTTCTTAATATACAAGTTTCCATCATTACTGGATATTTATTTTTCCTTGTCTATGGTTTTCAAGGACTCTTATCTCTCCTCCATGTGCCTACATCCCATTAGCTCCATCTTTATTGTAAATTCATGGACTCTGTGTCTTTCATGTGGTAGTGAAACTTTCCATAAAGAATTCCTCAGAGGTGGAGGCATCGATGAGAACTCCATGAGCTTTGTCAATTGGCTGAGTTAGAGCAACTACTTGGCTCCATGATGATGCTTTTCCCCATGTCCTCAAAAAATTTTTTTCTTTAAAGATCAATGAATGCTCTCCTTGACCTTGTATTGATCCACTAGCTAAGTCCCACTTTCCAATTCAGCTTCACAATATGTTTTCTGAGAATAGTTCACAGTCAGAGTTTCTAGTTTTTCACACCAACATTGCCTTCCATTCTTTCCCCGGGGAGTTTTTGGCTACTGTAAAATCATCCTGTATTGGTGACTTTTGTCAAATTCATTGGTGAATACCATGAGACAAATGTGGCTGTCATCCCTCTTTCCTTCTTACATAACCTCCAAGCAAAAACTGGTATCTTTAATCTAGAACACTCTGTCTTGGCTGTCACGCTATATAGATTCACAGGGTTTCCACCACTCTGCTGTGCTTTCCCGATACTCTAATTCCTAAATACTCTATGTCAGAAAGCTAGACTTCCTTCTTCTTCATGAATTGCCATGAAGCATTTGCCAGGTATCATAATTTAGTTCCATTGTTTTATATGCACATATTTATGTTCATATTTATTACTTAATGTAGAAGGTCATAGCACAATTTAGACAGTAATACCTAAGTGATAGCATCCTATCATTTTCTCAAAGGATGAGCTGGCTATGTTACTCGACTTTCCCCTTTGTCCATCATCTTTAAGTCATTGAATGGAATAAAGATTATAGGCTTCTTCATTGTTTAAATTAACAATGGCAAGCAGCATTTGAGTCCTCCCTCCATCCTAAGTCCAAGTTTATTAGCTTTCACTCATTTCATTGTCATAGTAAATCCAAAATCTGGTGTTTCTCTCTGATCCTGCTCTACTTCATGGGCTAGGAAAATAAATCATTTAATTGGTCTCAGGCTTCACTGTGTCCGGCTATGTATGTTATGTTAAAAATGAGATGAGATCCACTGGTGTTTCCCTTCTGCTTACTAGTTATCAATGGTTCCTTGCTACAAGGTGAATGAACTTCATGTTTTGCTTTCCACTATGAAATACTACTTAATATAACACTTGTTTTCTATAGCTCATCACTCTTACATTCCCTGATCACCATAATGGAGCTGGCTTTCTTTCTATTCCTTATTTACGTTGATTATATTCTGTGCAAGGGCCCTTGTAGTTACGCCTTTCTTGGCATGCAAAACAAACTCTCTATGTCTTCAAAATGGTAACATCATTATCCTCTCTCATTAGCATTCCTCTGTATAAGGGGATGCGGCAATGGTCCAGAGCATAAAGTGTTCGCTTTACCATAATGAGGATCTGATTTGAATTTTTTGAATCCTTATAAAAACTCTGAAGGAGCACCATGGATTGTAATCTTAGTGCTGAGAAGCGTCTGATCAGCAGGCTTCACTGACCATCCAGTTTATTCAACTGGTAAGTTACATATTTATCCAGAGACTGTGTCTCAAATAGTAAAGGGGACATAGACGAAGTTATACATACACATGCACAGGTAGTTACTCCCAATATATACATGAATACAGAACATAGATATCTCTCTCTCTCTCTTTCTTTCTCTCTCTCTCTCTCTCCCTCTTCCTTTCCTTCTCCCTCTCCCCCTCTCTCTCCTCTCTCTGTGTCTCTCTCCTTCTGTCTCTCTCTTTGATTTTCAGCTTTAAAGGTAGAAGAGGCAGAAAAGCAAGAGCCTTGCTTGTTTGATTCATCATTATGTTCTTGGCACCCAGCAGTGTAAAGAGTAATATTTCCAACAAAACTTCTGGATATCAATTAGGAAATGTGGGCTTAATAGCTAGTGTAGATAAATAAACAAATATAGGGTCAATTATAAATTGCATTTACCTTCTGCTCTGTTCTTATTATATGTTCTAACAGAGAAAAAAGAAATCAAATATGTTATAATAAAAGGAGTGTGACTCAATATCTTATTCCTATATGATTTTATTATTGTGTGGCTATATATACAATGACAAGTACTGCCAATTGTTTTTACTTTGAATGCTCTGTTTACTTTTAATTATTTACTTTACTTTTTGATATTAGAATATAAATATATAATTTTTCCTTTACTTTTCTGTTCTCAAAGCCATCCAATATACTCCATTTTCAAATTCCTGGCCTCTTTTTTAACTAATTGCTGTTACTTAGATATGTGCATAGGTATATGCAACCTGCTCTGTCTGTATACTATTGCTTTTATAAATATTTTTATGGATGACCACTACTTGTTATTGTTTTTATTTATTCATTTTTATTGGATATTTTATTTATATACATTTCAAATGCTATTCCCTTTCCTGGTTTTCCCTCCAGAAACCCCATATCCCATCTTCCCTTCTCCCCCACCCACTTGTGCCTCCCTGTCCTGGCATTCCCCGTATTGGGGCAACAAGCCTTCACCAGACCAAGGACCTCTCCTCCCATTGATGCACAGCAAGGCCATCTTCTGCTCCATATGTGGCTGGAGCCATGGATCCCTCCATGCATACTATATGGTTTGTGGTTTAGTTCATGGGAGCTCTGGAGTGTCAGGTTGATTGATATTGTTGTTCTTCCTATGGGATTGCAAACCCCTTCAGCTCCTTCAGTCCTTTCTCTAACTCCTCCAGTGGGGGACCCTGTGTTCAGTCCAATGGTTGGCTGAGGGCATCTGCCTCTATACTTGTCAGGCTCTGGTAGAACCTCTCAGGAGACAGATATAGCAGGCTCCTGTCAGCAAGCACTACTTGGGATACCAATAGTGTCTAGGTTTAGTATCTGTATTTGGAATGGATCCTCAGGTGGGGCAGTCTCTGGATGGCCTTTCCTTCAGTCTCTACTCCACACTTTATCTCTGTATTACCTCCCTTGAATATTTTGTTCCCCCTCCTAAGAGCTGACACATCCACACTTTGGTCTTCCTTCTTAAGCTTCATGTGGTCTGTGAATTTTATCTTGGGTATTTTGAGATTTGGGGCTAATATTCATTTATCAATAAGTACATACCATGTTTTGTTTTTAAAGTTCTCTGAGGATAGGTTGCTGGAGAGATGGCTCAGCAGGCAAGAATACTCACTGCTCTGCCTGGAAGACCTGGGTTCAATTCCCAGCATGCATAAGGCAGTTCACAGCTTTCTCTAACCTCAGTTCCAGTGTATTCAATGCTCTCTGATAGCCTCTGTTGGCACTTCATATAAACATGGTACATAGATATACATGTAGATAAAATATTCATATATATAATAATACATAATAATAGCTAATACATAATAATAGATAATAAGATAATAATAAATAAATATTTTAAAAAGTTCGAAGTTTGGTATTAAAAACTCTTAAATCAATACATGGAAATAATTGTACCCCCATGTGTACATAAAAGCCAGGGTACAGAGTCCATCAGTTGATACATGGATAAAGAAAATATAGAAGGTAAACATAATGGGATACTAATGGGATGCTATTCAGTCATTCAAATGCATGCTATTGCTTCTCTCTGTGGTAAATGGATGAAATTTCATGATATTATGTTAAATGAAACATTACACAGGGACAACTACCTGACCTCAAATGCTCTCTCATAAATGTGCAGAGATATTTTTTTGCCCACCACAGAAAGAATTAGTATGCTTAAGGAAACTATTCTGGGTTTAACATCACATGTTCCATTCTCATCTTTGAATCTCCTACCTGTTTTCTGCCTACAGCCTCTGGCCCCTGGAGCATCTCAAGTTACTTCAAGGAGCTTTGAATTTCCAAAACAATTTTCAACAGAAAATTAAATTTTAATTCACTTTAACTTGCCAAAATATAAATAAAACATAAGCAGAGTTGTGAAATTAAACAATAGGAGGTTCAACTGTCAAAGGGCACTGCAGGCAGGCTGTGGATTTATTTCCACAGTGCCAGCTGAAGCCAGCCTTCGCTTAACTATCTGGATATCTCCACTTCACCCTTTTGCAGACATTTGAGAGGAAAAATCTTGACATTTGTACTTAAGGCAAAAAAGGAAGCAGATCACAAATAATACAAAGGAGAAAATAATATAGAAAAACTTTCTGTGAAGAATATCCCTTATATACATTAACTTAAATTTTTCTTCAAGGGAGATGAAAGAATGTCCAAAATGAGCACAGTAATATATAAAATGAACATAAATATACAAAACAGTATTGGAAATTGGTTGCCTTCATTTCAACAAAACTCGTTTTTTTTGTTTGTTTGTTTTTTGTTGTTTTTTTTTTTTGTTTTTGATTTTTGTTGTTTTTGGTCTTGCTGTTTACCATAACAATGGAAGAATAATTAGTGCAGTCACCTAAACTTTATTTAAGGCTAATTTCAGTTTTAAAAATTTAATTTTATTTATCCTTTTTTGAGAATATCTTGTATTATTTATATGTTGTATTTTGATCATATCCACCTCCTTCTACCATTTCTTAGAGCCTTCTCAAAATCTCCAAATTCATACTCCTTTCTTTTATAAACCACAGATTCCAATAAAAGCTGTCCAGATGTGCATGAATTCAAAACCATACCAGAGTATGGAAGGCCTGTGTGAGGAAAAAGCCCACTGGAGAAGAAAACTAACTAACCTTCCCCCAGGAACCTTCAACTGTTGGAGTAGAACCTTATGAATTGCCCCAGAACCCTTGCAGGAATGTTCACTGGCTCTGTATAGTTCAGATCTTAACAACTTTAGTGAGTTTGTGATGGCAATAACCTTGTCATCTCCAGAAGAATCTACGTCAAAACAGTCTCACTTGACTCCTTGCTTTAAAATGATTTTGTTTCCTTTTCCATGATGTTAACTAAACCTTATGTGAGAGGTGATACCAATCTCCCATTTATGAATTTGAGGGCTGAACAAATTTGTTAGCCTCACAAACCCAAATGCATCTGGTTGCTACAATTTGTAAGATTCTCTTTAGCTATCTTGTGCTTGGGCAAGATACAACCTCTTAGGTAAAACACACATTTAAACTTACCCCCTTATCAACTGGAATATGAAAATTATGAATTATGATGAGAATTCCCGTCTGGTCTAAAAACTTGATTCATCTGTCAACTTTCAGCTATTAGAGTTTTCATTTTTGGCAGTCTTAGTAGAAAGACTCTTTTTTTCCGTTGTTCACTATGAAACCCTGCTATCATATTTATAGTTCAAGCATAGTTGCCCTGAAAGAGTCCTTGAAAACCCAAGTTAGGTCAAAAGTGTGGTTAGCACGTGTGGCCCCAAGCTGTTATGAAAGAGAGGAATGAGGGAGCAATGTCTCCCAATGAATATGTACAGCACTCTAAAATGATCCTGTTGGACACAATCTACTTCTTGATTTGTTTAATTTTGTTAGATTTTCTTCACTCATCCAGTCATACAAAAACTTATTAAAACAACCCTACTCTAATGTGTACATTCATACATTTGTGTGATCTCTTTATTCAAGCAACTGAAGTTCAAAGTCAGAAAGAACTAAAACTTTATTCCCCCATTCTGCAAGAATGATACTGCAAAATTGGTTATTGTGTACAGTCTTTAGTTCTCTGTTTTAAAGCTATTCTTATGTTTGATTCTGTCAGACTATTTAGGAATTTTAATGAAGATAATGACCCTCTCCTTAGACCAAAGTAGATATCCTAACAATGTTACATTTAATATTGATTATTACAGAGCTTAAATTTCACACTCATGAGTGCAGTCAGTGAAACAGTTTGGGTTTCATAAGAGGAACAGTCCATGCCAAATTTAAGGTACTCCAAATCAATGTCTTTTTTTTTTTTTTTGAAATTTTTTTGACTTTTCTTTTATTTGATATAATTTATTCACATTTCAAATGATTTCCCCTTTTCTAGCCCCCCACTCCCCGAAAGTCTCTTAAGCCCACTTCTCTTCCCCTGTCCTCCCACCCACCCCTTCCCACTTCCCCGTTCTGGTTTTGCCGAATACTGCTTCACTGAGTCTTTCCAGAACCAGGGGCCACTCCTCCTTTCTTCTTGTACCTCATTTGATGTGTGGATTAGGTTTTGGGTATTCCAGTTTTCCAGGTTAATATCCACTTATTAGTGAGTGCATACCATGAGTCACCTTTTGAGTCTGGGTTACCTCACTTAGTATGATGTTCTCTAGCTCCATCCATTTGCCTAAGAATTTCATGAATTCATTGTTTCTAATGGCTGAATAGTACTCCATTGTGTAGATATACCACATTTTTTGCATCCACTCTTCTGTTGAGGGATACCTGGGTTCTTTCCAGCATCTGGCAATTATAAATAGGGCTGCTATGAACATAGTAGAGCATGTATCCTTATTACATGGTGGGGAATCCTCTGGGTATATGCCCAGGAGTGGTATAGCAGGATCTTCTGGAAGTGAGGTGCCCAGTTTTCAGAGGAACCGCCAGACTGATTTCCAGAGTGGTTGTACCAATTTGCAGCCCCACCAGCAGTGGAGGAGTGTTCCTCTTTCTCCACACCCTCTCCAACACCTGCTGTCTCCTGAATTTTTAATCTTAGCCATTCTGACTGGTGTAAGATGAAATCTTAGTGTTGTTTTGATTTGCATTTCCCTAATGACTAATGAAGTTGAGCATTTTTTAAGATGCTTCTCCGCCATCCGAAGTTCTTCAGGTGAGAATTCTTTGTTTAACTCTGTACCCCATTTTTTAATAGGGTTGTTTGGTTTTCTGGAGTCTAACTTCTTGAGTTCTTTATATATATTGGATATTAGCCCTCTATCTGATGTAGGATTGGTGAAGATCTTTTCCCAATTTGTTGGTTGCTGATTTGTCCTCTTGATGGTGTCCTTTGCCTTACAGAAACTTTGTAATTTTATGAGGTCCCATTTGTCAATTCTTGCTCTTAGAGCATACGCTATTGGTGTTCTGTTCAGAAACTTTCTCCCTGTACCGATGTCCTCAAGGGTCTTCCCCAGTTTCTTTTCTATTAGCTTCAGAGTGTCTGGCTTTATGTGGAGGTCCTTGATCCATTTGGATTTGAGCTTAGTACAAGGAGACAAGGATGGATCAATTCGCATTCTTCTGCATGCTGACCTCCAGTTGAACCAGCACCATTTGTTGAAAAGGCTATCTTTTTTCCATTGGATGTTTTCAGCCTCTTTGTCGAGGATCAAGTGGCCATAGGTGTGTGGATTCCTTTCTGTATCTTCAATCCTGTTCCATTGATCCTCCTGCCTGTCACTGTACCAATACCATGCAGTTTTTAACACTATTGCTTTGTAGTATTGCTTGAGGTCAGGGATACTGATTCCCCCAGATTTTCTTTTGTTGCTGAGAATAGTTTTAGCTATCCTGGGTTTTTTGTTGTTCCAGATGAATTTGATAATTGCTCTTTCTAACTCTGTGAAGAATTGATTTTGATGGGTATTGCATTGAATCTATAGATTGCTTTTGGCAAAATGGCCATTTTAACTATATTGATTCTACCGATCCATGAGCATGGGACGTTTTCCCATTTTTTTGAAGTCTTCTTCCATTTCCTTCTTCAGAGTCTTGAAGTTCTTGTCATACAGATCTTTCACATGTTTGGTAAGAGTCACCCCAAGATACTTTATACTGTTTGTGGCTATTGTCAAGGAGGTCATTTCCCTAATTTCTTTCTCAGCCTGCTTATCCTTTGAGTATAGGAAGGCCACTGATTTGCTTGTGTTGATTTTATAACTTGCCACTTTGCTGAAGTTGTTTATCAGCTGTAGGAGCTCTTTAGTGGAGTTTTTTGGGTCACTTAGTTAGACTATCATGTCGTATGCAAATAATGATAGTTTGACTTCTTCCTTTCCAATTTATATCCCTTTGACCTCCTTATGTTGTCGAATTGCCCGAGCTAGTAATTCAAGTACAATATTGAAAAGATAAGGAGAAAGGGGGCAGCCTTGTCTGGTCCCTGATTTCAGTGGGATTGCTTCAAATTTCTCTCCATTTAGTTTGATGCTGGCTACCGGTTTGCTGTATATTGCTTTTACTATGTTTAAGTATGGGCCTTCAATTCCTGTTCTCTCCAGGACTTTAAGCATGAAAGGATGCTGAATTTTGTCAAATGCTTTTTCAGCATCCAATGAAATGACCATATGGTTTTGTTCTTTGAGTTTGTTTATGTATTGGATTGCATTGATGGATTTCCGTATATTGAACCAACCCTGCATTCCCGGGATAAAGCCTACTTGATCATGGTGGATGATCGTTTTGATGTGTTCTTGGGTTCGGTTGGCAAGAATTTTATTGAGTATTTTTGCATCGATGTTCATAAGGGAAATTGGTCTGAAGTTCTCTTTCTTTGTTGGATCTTTGTGTGGTTTTGGTATCAGCGTAATTGTGGCTTCGTAGAAGGAATTGGGTAGTGTTCCTTTGTTTCTATTTTGTGGAATAGTTTGAAGAGTATTGGTGTTAAATCTTCTTTGAAGGTCTGATAGAATTCTGCACTGAAACCATCTGGTCCTGTGCTTTTTTTGGTTGGAAGACTTTCTATGACTCCTTCTATTTCTTTAGGCATTATGGGACTGTTTAGATGGTCTAGTTGGTCCTGATTTAATTTTGGTATTTGGTATCTGTCAAGGAAATTGTCCATTTCCTCCAGATTCTCCAGTTGTGTTGAGTACAGGCTCTTGTAGTAGGATGTGATGATTTTTTGGATTTCCTCAGTTTCCGTTGTTATATCTCCCTTTTCATTTCTAAGTTTGTTAATTTGGATACTTTCTCTGTGCCCTTTGGTCATTCTGGCTAAGGGTTTATCTATCTTGTTGATTTCCTCAAAGAACCAGCTCCTGGTTTTGTTGATTCTTTGTATGGTTCTCTTTGTTTCTACTTGATTGATTTCGGCCCTGAGTTTGATGATTTCCTGCCTTTTACTCCTCCTGGGTGAAATAGCTTCTTTTTGTTCCAGGGCTTTCAGGTGTGTCATTAAGCTGGTAATGTCTGCTCTCTCCATTTTCTTTTTGGAGGCACTCAGGGCTATGAGTTTTCCTCTTAGCACTGCTTTCATTGTGTCCCATAGATTTGGGTATGTTGTGTCTTCATTTTCATTGTGTTCTAAAAAGTCTTTAATTTCTTTCCTTATTTCTTCCTTGACCAAGGTATCATTGAGTAGAATATTGTTCAGTTTCCACGTGTATGTGTGTTTTCTGTTGTTTTTGTTGCTATTGAAGGCCATTTTTACTCTGTAGTGATCTGATAGGAGGCATGGGATTAGTTCGATCTTCTTATATTTGTTGAGGTCTGTCTTGTGACCAATTATATGGTCGATTTTGGAGAAGGTACCATGAGGTGCTGAGAAAAAGGTATATTCTTTTGCTTTAGGATAGAATGTTCTAAATATATCTGTTAAATCTAATTGGTCCAAAGCTTCAATTAGTTTCATTGTGTCCCTGTTTAGTTTCTGTTTTCCTGATCGGTCCATTGAGGAAAGTGCAGTGTTGAAGTCACCCACAATTATTGTGTGAGGTGCAATGTGTGCTTTGAGTTTCAATAAAATTTCTTTTACAAAAGAGGGTGCCCTTGCATTTGGAGCATAGATGTTCAGGATTGAGAGTTCTTCTTGTTGTATTTTTCCTTTGACCAGCAAGAAGTGTCCCTCAGAGTCTCTTTTGATGACTTTGGGTTGAAAGTCAATTTTATCTGATATTAAAATGGCTACTCCAGCTTGTTTCCTGAGACCATTTGCTTGTAAAATTGTCTTCCAGCCTTTTACTCTAAGGTAGTGTTTGTATTTGACCCTGAGGTGTGTTTCCTGTAAGCAGCAAAATGTAGGATCCTGTTTACGTATCTAGTCAGTTAGTCTGTGTCTTTTGGGGAGTGGTATATACAAATGAATGACTAATCTAAGGAAGGGAAGGTAGCAATTTTGTTTTGATATTATATGTGGGCCCCTTTCCTAGCAATATCTTTTCACTTTTGACAATTAACATACCATTTTATTGGAAGTGAAGATTCTTTTAGTCCTAGTGTAGGGAATGGGTTCATCATATAGTAACAGTATGCTAGCCTACTGTATGTCACGGTAGGAACCGCAAGCTGAGCTACCAACTAGCCTGAAACATACTATAAATAATAAATCGGCTGTAGCTTATGATTAAATATTTCAATCAAATATTGAAGGTAGATATCTACTAGGTAAGCAATGGGCCATTCTAAATGCTGTTGCTAAATTAAAAGATGTTCCCTTTTGCTTGATGATAGCATGCAAATATAAGTTTCTATAAAAATCTGTCTTCCATTTTAAACATTTTGAAAACATTTCCAACATTATTTCAAACACAATATGTGAGCAAACTAAGCCCATCTGTTCATCTTATTTTGCCCACAGCAAAAGAAATCTCTGTATTTAAGATTAAGATAAATGTATGCTTTCTTTATGGGTCGCATCTTAATGTTCCAATTATTCAAGAATAATGACTATGGTGAGGTGTGGATGAGATTTAGCATTTAACATTTTCTAATTTGAAATTTCCTGTACTTTAGCTCACTTGAAACTTTGAACACCTGAAAAGAAGCTTATGATATTTAAAGAATGTACGTGTTTGTGTATGAAAACACTGAAATCCAAAGAAAAATTTTCCTAAGTCCAGGATGTGTCAGAACAATGAAATCTTGGGCCATTATCCCAGCTTCCTTTTCTTCTGCCCCATTCTAACTCAGATGCAGAATTACTCCTACACCATGCTCACTTATGCAAGGGAACACAGTGTTCACTGAGCATTTGAAAGTTACCTGGCACTATAGTCACAGTGACTCAGTAAGCTGATTACTATGCTGCAATATTTAACAGACAAAGAAAATGAAATAACAAAATACAAATATTAAGTAGCACAGTCAAAGTCACTCAGAGAATAATCAATAGTCTGCCTTGCCAGAGAGTGTTCCACCTCAGTCTGTGGAGTCCAAACATCTGGTGGCAAATGCTGGAGGAGGTGTGTCAAAGGTCATTTCCTCGCCAGTCTCTCTAACTTCAGTATATTCCAGTGAATACCAGCATGGCACAGACCAGAGTTGATTATTATAATTTCATTATAATAGATTGTGTACCTTTTCTCAATCAGATCATTAAGAGAAGACAGATGTCTGAATTCAGAATTTACATTGAATTATTTTCAGCATCTATATCTTCTCAAGCACAAGAAACAGGAAGTGCCCTTAACTGTACCTCAATTTTAGACAGTCTCCAGAGGGGTATGACTCAGGACCACATTACCATAAACCTTGGCCCATGCTAATTGC
Source organism: Apodemus sylvaticus (assembly GCF_947179515.1). Taxonomy (NCBI): domain Eukaryota; kingdom Metazoa; phylum Chordata; class Mammalia; order Rodentia; family Muridae; genus Apodemus; species Apodemus sylvaticus. The sequence continues at coordinate 31,865,795 of NC_067481.1, read as the reverse complement.
TTTGGGGAGGAAACTTTCTTAAACTGGACAAATTAGAAAGAGACAGGAGATCAAGTACATATATGTGTATATATAATGCTTTCTGCTGGTAGATAATACTTAATACTTTTCTTCATGTTCTTCAAAGGATAACTCTGGGATTTTTTGTTATTGTTTTCTTTCTTTCTTTCTTTCTTTTTTTCTTTCTTTTTTCTTTCTTTCTTTCTTTCTTTCTTTCTTTCTTTCTTTCTTTCTTTCTTTCTTTCTTTCTTTCTTCTTTCTTTATTCCTTCCTTCCTTTCTTCTGTCTGTCTGTCTGTCTGTCTGTCTTTCCTTCTTTTGCGACAATGAAGGTCCAGAAACACAATGGAACTTGCTTGAGATTACACAGATGTTAATTGGCTTATAAAACTACTCTCTAGCTAGCCACATCTGTCTTTTGTAAGCCTGCCTTCTTTCAGATCCATGGATACTTCTGACATAAAGGCTCCTTCCTCTCCAGCTTTTGTAGGTTGATAGTCGGCCGAGTCTCTAATTCCAACCTTCCAGGGATGTGTGTTTCTAAGCCTTGGCTTATTTCTTTTGATTGTTTCTCTTGATTATTTTCTTTTTATTTCCTACTGATTATTTCTTCATCTTTTCCTCCAAATGGCATAACTTTATAAGGCTGTAAAATCCTTGTTTGCTATCTTCTCTGAGCATTAAATTGATGTATAGACATCCACATTTCATGCAATCATTATTTCTAACACATTTCTGAGTTTCCATTTCAGAAAAAAAAACAATCCATATGCATTTCCTTTATCCAAATCATATATTTGTTTTAAATATTTTTATTTTTTTATTAATTGTATAACTGACTACTACTACTTAACAGTGTTTAAAATTTGAGGAGTTCACTCCTTCATGTACAGGTTCATTTTATTTTTTTGTTTTTTATTTCTTTGTGTCCTTATCTATTTTATCCTGTCTGTCTCATATTCTAGATCTCAGTTTATTTCTGTCTGGATCTTATGGACTCTACTGGGCCCAGATCAAGTGTCACTTGTTTCCTGTACATTGGTCCCTCTGCATAAGGGAACCAATGCAATTCTTTTCTAATTCCTGTCACTCTAGATACATATCACCACCTTTATTTTGCTTTATGTATCTGTGTGTGTTTGCATTATGAATTAAGGTAAGTTCCTTGAAAATAAAAACTCCATAGCTACAACTATATTTATTAGGTACTTAGCATCATAGGTTACATGTAATGATGCCTTTACATATTTATAATCATAAGTATCTACTTGTCTAGTTAAAGCATACATAGTCTTTAAGTAAATTACCTTTTGTTTTGTTTTGTTTTTTGTTTTTTTTTATTATTCGATATAATTTATTTACATTTCAAATGATTTCCCCTTTTCTAGCCCCCCCACTCCCCGAAAGTCCCGCAAGCCCCCTTCTCTTCCCCTTACCTCCCACCCACCCCTTCCCACTTCCCCGTTCTGGTTTTGCTGAATACTGTTTCACTGAGTCTTTCCAGAACCAGGGGCCACTCCTCCTTTCTTCTTGTACCTCATTTGATGTGTGGATTATGTTTTGGGTATTCCAGTTTTCTAGGTTAATATCCACTTATTAGTGAGTGCATACCATGATTCACCTTTTGAGTCTGGGTTACCTCACTTAGTATGATATTCTCTAGCTCCATCCATTTGCCTAAGAATTTCATGAATTCATTGTTTCTAATGGCTGAATAGTACTCCATTGTGTAGATATACCACATTTTTTGCATCCACTCTTCTGTTGAGGGATACCTGGGTTCTTTCCAGCATCTGGCAATTACAAATAGGGCTGCTATGAACATAGTAGAACATGTATCCTTATTACATGGTGGGGAGTCTTCTGGGTATATGCCCAGGAGTGGTATAGCAGGATCTTCTGGAAGTAAGGTGCCCAGTTTTCGGAGGAACCGCCAGACTGATTTCCAGAGTGGTTGTACCAATTTGCAACCCCACCAGCAGTGGAGGATTGTTCCTCTTTCTCCACACCCTCTCCAACACCTGCTGTCTCCTGAATTTTTAATCTTAGCCATTCTGACTGGTGTAAGATGAAATCTTAGGGTTGTTTTGATTTGCATTTCCCTAATGACTAATGAAGTTGAGCATTTTTTAAGATGCTTCTCTGCCATCCGAAGTTCTTCAGGTGAGAATTCTTTGTTTAACTCTGTACCCCATTTTTTAATAGGGTTGTTTGGTTTTCTGGAGTCTAACTTCTTGAGTTCTTTATATATATTGGATATTAGCCCTCTATCTGATGTAGGATTGGTGAAGATCTTTTCCCAATTTGTTGGTTGCCGATTTGTCCTCTTGATGGTGTCCTTTGCATTACAGAAACTTTGTAATTTTATGAGGTCCCATTTGTCAATTCTTGCTCTTAGAGCATACGCTATTGGTGTTCTGTTCAGAAACTTTCTCCCTGTACCGATGTCCTCAAGGGTCTTCCCCAGTTTCTTTTCTATTAGCTTCAGAGTGTCTGGCTTTATGTGGAGGTCCTTGATCCATTTGGATTTGAGCTTAGTACAAGGAGACAAGGATGGATCAATTCGCATTCTTCTGCATGCTGACCTCCAGTTGAACCAGCACCATTTGTTGAAAAGGCTATCTTTTTTCCATTGGATGTTTTCAGCCTCTTTGTCGAGGATCAAGTGGCCATAGGTGTGTGGGTTCATTTCTGGATCTTCAATCCTGTTCCATTGATCCTCCTGCCTGTCACTGTACCAATACCATGCAGTTTTTAACACTATTGCTCTGTAGTATTGCTTGAGGTCAGGGATACTGATTCCCCCAGATTTCCTTTTGTTGCTGAGAATAGTTTTAGCTATCCTGGGTTTTTTGTTGTTCCAGATGAATTTGATAATTGCTCTTTCTAACTCTGTGAAGAATTGAGTTGAGATTTTAATGGGTATTGCATTGAATCTGTATAGTGCTTTAGGCAAAATGGCCATTTTAACTATATTGATTCTACCGATCCATGAGCATGGGAGGTTTTCCCATTTTTTGACGTCTTCTTCCATTTCCTTCTTCAGAGTCTTGAAGTTCTTGTCATACAGATCTTTCACATGTTTGGTAAGAGTCACCCCAAGATACTTTATACTGTTTGTGGCTATTGTGAAGGGGGTCATTTCCCTAATTTCTTTCTCAGCCTGCTTATCCTTTGAGTATAGGAAGGCCACTGATTTGCTTGAGTTGATTTTATAACCTGCCACTTTGCTGAAGTTGTTTATCAGCTGTAGGAGCTCTCTAGTGGAGTTTTTTGGGTCACTTAGGTAGACGATCATGTCGTCTGCAAATAATGATAGTTTGACTTCTTCCTTTCCAATTTGTATCCCTTTGACCTCCTTATGTTGTCGAATTGCCCGAGCTAGTACCTCAAGTACAATATTGAAAAGATAAGGAGAAAGGGGGCAGCCTTGTCTGGTCCCTGATTTCAGTGGGATTGCTTCAAGTTTCTCTCCATTTAGTTTGATGCTGGCTACCGGTTTGCTGTATATTGCTTTTACTATGTTTAGGTATGGGCCTTGAATTCCTGTTCTCTCCAAGACTTTAAGCATGAAGGGATGCTGAATTTTGTCAAATGCTTTATTAGCATCCAATGAAATGACCATGTGGTTTTGTTCTTTGAGTTTGTTTATGTAGTGGATTGTATTGATGGATTTCCATATATTGAACCAACCCTGCATTCCCGGGATAAAGCCCACTTGATCATGGTGGATGATCGTTTTGATGTGTTCTTGGATTCGGTTGGCAAGAATTTTATTGAGTATTTTTGCATCGATGTTCATAAGGGAAATTGGTCTGAAGTTCTCTTTCTTTGTTGGATCTTTGTGTGGCTTTGGTATCAGCATAATTGTGGCTTCGTAGAAGGAATTGGGTAGTGTTCCTTCTGTTTCTATTTTGTGGAATAGTTTGAAGAGTATTGGTGTTAACTCTTCTTTGAAGGTCTGGTAGAATTCTGCACTGAAGCCATCTGGTCCTGTGCTTTTTTTGGTTGGAAGACTTTCTATGACTCCTTCTATTTCTTTAGGCATTATGGGACTGTTTAGATGGTCTAGTTGGTCCTGATTTAATTTTGGTATTTGGTATCTGTCAAGGAAATTGTCCATTTCCTCCAGATTCTCCAGTTGTGTTGAGTATAGGCTCTTGTAGTAGGATCTGATGATTTTTTGGATTTCCTCAGTTTCCGTTGTTATATCTCCCTTTTCATTTCTAAGTTTGTTAATTTGGATACTTTCTCTGTGCCCTTTGGTCATTCTGGCTAAGGGTTTATCTATCTTGTTGATTTTCTCAAAGAACCAGCTCCTGGTATTGTTGATTTTTTGTATGGTTCTCTTTGTTTCTACTTGATTGATTTCGGCCCTGAGTTTGATGATTTCCTGCCTTCTACTCCTCCTGGGCGAAATAGCTTCTTTTTGTTCCAGGGCTTTCAGGTGTGTCATTAAGCTGGTAATGTATGCTCTCTCCATTTTCTTTTTGGAGGCACTCAGGGCTATGAGTTTTCCTCTTAGCACTGCTTTCATTGTGTCCCATAGATTTGGGTATGTTGTGTTTTCATTTTCATTGTGTTCTAAAAAGTCTTTAATTTCTTTCTTTATTTCTTCCTTGACCAAGGTATCATTGAGTAGAGTATTGTTCAGTTTCCACGTGTATGTGGGCTTTCTGTTGTTTCTGTTGCTATTGAAGACCACTTTTACTCCATAGTGATCAGATAGGAGGCATGGGATTAGTTCTATCTTCTTATATTTGTTGAGGTCTGTCTTGTGACCAATTATATGGTCGATTTTGGAGAAGGTACCATGAGGTGCTGAGAAAAAGGTATATTCTTTTGTTTTAGGATAGAATGTTCTATATATATCTGTTAAATCTAATTGGTCCAAAGCTTCAATTAGTTTCATTGTGTCCCTGTTTAGTTTCTGTTTTCCTGATCGGTCCATTGAGGAAAGTGCAGTGTTGAAGTCACCCACAATTATTGTGTTAGGTGCAATGTGTGCTTTTACTTTTAATAAAATTTCTTTTACGAAAGAGGGTGCCCTTGCATTTGGGGCATAGATGTTCAGGATTGACAGTTCTTCTTTTTGTATTTTTCCTTTGACCAGCAAGAAGTGTCCCTCAGGGTCTCTTTTGATGACTTTGGGTTGAAAGTCAATTTTATCTGATATTAAAATGGCTACTCCAGCTTGTTTCCTGAGACCATTTGCTTGTAAAATTGTCTTCCAGCCTTTTACTCTAAGGTAGTGTTTGTCTTTGACCCTGAGGTGTGTTTCCTGTAAGCAGCAAAATGTAGGGTCCTGTTTACGTATCCATTCAGTTAGTCTGTGTCTTTCTATTGGGGCATTAAGTCCATTGATGTTAAGAGATATTAAGGAATAGTGATTGTTACTTCCTATCATTTTTGACGTTATTTTTTAAATTTGAATGCTTAACTTCTCTTGGGTTTGATGAAAGGTTACTATCTTGCTTTTTCCAGGGTGAAGTTTCCCTCCTTGTATTGGTGTTGTCCTCCTATTATCCTTTTTAGGGCCGGGTTTGTGGATAGATATTGGGTAAACTTGGTTTTGTCATGAAATATCTTAGTTTCTCCATCTATGGTGATTGAGAGTTTTGCTGGATATAGTAGTTTTGGTTGGCATTTGTGTTCTCTTAGAGTCTGCATGAGATCTGCCCAGGACCTTCTAGCCTTCATAGTCTCAGGTGAAAAGTCTGCTGTGATTCTGATAGGTCTTCCTTTATATGTTACTTGGCCTTTTTCTCTTACTGCCTTTAGTATTCTTTCTTTGTTTAGAACATTTTGTGTTTTGATTATTATGTGACGGGAAGTATTTCTGTTCTGGTCCAGTCTGTTTGGAGTTCTGTAGGCTTCGTGTATATTCATGGGCATCTCTCTCTTTAGGTTAGGGAAGTTTTCTTCCATAATTTTATTGAAGATGTTTGCTGGCCCTTTAAGTTGTAAATCTTCACTCTCATCTATGCCTATAATCCTTAGGTTTGGTCTTCTCATTGTGTCCTGGATTTCCTGGATATTTTGGGTTACAAGCTTTTTGCATTTTGCATTTTCTTTAACTGTTGAGTCCATGGTTTCTATGGAATCTTCAGCATCTGAGATTCTTTCTTCTATCTCTTGTATTCTGTTGTTGATATTTGCATCTCTGTCCCCTGCTTTCTTCCCAAGGCTTTCTATCTCCAAAGTTGTCTCCCTTTGAGTTTTCTTAGTTGTTTCTATTTCTGATTTTAGATCCTGGATGGTTTTGCTTAGCTCCTTCACTTGCATGTTTGTGTTTTCCTGTAATTCTTTAAGAGATTTTTGTGTTTCGTCTTTCATGACCTCAGCCTGTTGACCAAAGTTCTCCTGTATTTCTTTAAGAGATTTTTGTGTTTCGTCTTTCATGACCTCAGCCTGTTGAGCAAAGTTCTCCTGTATTTCTTTAAGTGTTTTTTGCATTTCCTCCTTGTTGGCTTTTGTATTCTCCTGGATTTCTTTCAATGATTTTTGTGTTTCCCTTGCAAGGGCTTCTAACTTTTGATCCATTTTCTCCTGAATTTCTTTATGTATATCCTTCATGTGTTCCTGTACCAGCATCATGACCAGTGATTTTAAATCCAAATCTTGTTTTACTGGTGTGATGGGGTATCCAGGACATGTTGGTAGAGGAGAATTGGGTTCAGATGTTGCCATATTGCCTTGATTTCTGTTAGTGACGTTCCTGCGTTTGCCTTTTGCCATCTAGTTCTCACTGGTGTTAGTTTATCTTGTCAGTGCTGGACTCACCAGTGCAAGCTGCCCCTTCCTAGTTGGCCTCTGGTGCACAGCTTACCTCCTGCACTGCTTGTAGACAGTGTGCTGCTGCCCAGGCTGTTCCGATCCCAAAGCAGGCACCCGAAGGCTCCCGCTGGGGCCCGCTGGATTCACTGGAGCACACTGACTTCTCCCAGCTGGCCGCCCGGAAGCCCAGCTAGCCACTTGCAGGACTTGGAGATGTAATGCTGCCGCCCAGACTGATCTGGATCCAGAAGCGGAGAGAGTAGAGCTAAGGGCTTCTGCCTGAGGCCTTGCCCCAGATTGTGTCTGTGGACCAGATGGAGCCTGTGTGCACCCCCAGGGAGTGCCGACGGTGTATGCTACTGTGACCTCCCCTGTGTTCCGCTCACTCCGCTGGGCAGCCGATCCGCCAACCGGGCTGTCGCACACAAGGTTAGCCTGGCCGCCCAGTCCCTGAGACCAGGCAAAAGCCTGGGAGGCCAAGGTCCGAGCAAAGTTCCCCTAGGGCTATGACTGTTAATTGGGTCTGCCAGGTGACTAGGATGGCGGGCATGCGCGCCCGCGCTCCCTGAAAGCGCCGGGAGAGTCTGCTTTGCTAACAATCACCTGGGCGGGTTGACTCACAGATGGCCCACCAAGCCGCCCAGTTCTTGGGGTCAGTCCTGTGCCTTTTGGGGCCTGGACCCCTGCTTTGTTAGCCTTAGGTTACAGGCCTGCCCGCCTGAGCTCTCTGTCGTCCTGCAGGCAAAATGGCGGTGGCGCGCTCGCAGGCCTGGGCAAAAAACCTCCTGGCTGGGTTGGCACCCCGATGGCCCCCCGACCCGCCCAGGGCCTGGGTGCAGGCCAACGCCCGTTGGGCTCAGACCACCGCGGTGTTGGCCTCGGATTATGTTTGTGTACCTCAGTCTGCCTGATCCCCGGAGTACGGAACCAAGATGGATGCACCTCTCCTGACTGGTGGGAGGCCGAGTTCTGAAGTGGCCTCCGTGCAGGAAAGGCGCAGCACCACTGCAGCTGCTTGCCTCCCGGCTGGTCAGCGAAGGTCAGTGGTCGTGGGCGCAGGGCCTAACTGGTCCCTGTGACGCCTTGGTTCCACTGCTGATGGCCCTTCAGCTGGAGCAGCCACTGCTGCCGCTGCCGCCGCCGCCGCCGCCGCCGAAACCGTAAATTACCTTTTTTAAAACAATTAGAAAGGGAAGGAAATGCAAGAAATGAAGAGGATGGTATCGGGTAGCAAAGAAACAGAAAGAAAAAGAAAGGAGTTGCAGGGAAGACTAAATAAATAAAAGCCAACAGTGAATACATGCCAAAGTTTTCTGGTCTTAGTGAGTGGACCTCATGTTTAACACTATAGGCTTAGAATTTTCCTACTCAAGACCTAGGTAACAGCTCATTAAGAGTGCACCTGCCATAGGTCTTTTAATTGTGTCTGTGCTGCACATTTCAATCCATAATTACCATGGAGATATGTAACTCCCATAAATACTGTTTGTTGGGACATCTGCTAGGATCACAATGGTTCCAATATATGTCAAGGTGCCAACACCCAATAGGCCTGTCTCAGAGAACGTGTGAGAGATGTTAGCATGTTGTGGAAGAGGGTTGGGCAGTAGCATGCTGAATCCAGAGCCAAAAGTTCAACCACAGCCAAAGGACACTTAACACATTTCAGTTATCTGCTTGTTCTTGGTGTCATGGTAAGACATTAGTCATCTGTGGCAAATGTCAAGGACATCCATATCTATTCCTTCCTTAATGCAGCCAAATGATGTTGCCCCAGGAAATCTTTCCGCATAGCAGTTTATTTAGCTTTCGCGGCAGATGTTCATATAGTGGTCAGTACTGGTTCCCTTGCATTGGCTTGCTCTACATATCAGATGGGCTTTCCACGGTTAAGGAGAGAAGGAAAGTTATCTCAAATGGTTTCAAATGTCTGTCTGTCAAGCACAGTGTTGCCTTAGTAACATGCCTGTGTGATTATAAACTATGATCCCCTGGCAAGGACTTAAGTTTGGCCTACGTAAAGTACTTTGCATAAAGAGGGTTCATCTCTTCAAAGATAATTCCTCTCTACTCCCAATGCTCTAGGAAGAAGTTAGAAATGAGACCAATTCAGAGAATTCTTTTAAAGCCATCTGGGGTGCTGAAGGTGCCTACTGTCCTTATGTTTAAGTTTCTATTACCTCTGTACCTTAAGCTTCTCCTGCTCCATCCTTAAGGAATTTAGCACCAGCCCTCCAGTTCCTTAGCCAGGAGGAATGCCAGCAATTAGGCTAGCTCTCACGCTCTGATCTTCTGTCTTTATCCTTCTTGACTTAAACAGTGAAAGTGACAATTTCATGAAGTTATCTACTCGCTTTCCCTGTTATATAAAATGATTTGAGACCGGGTTGATTTGTTACCCTCTCTGAAAATGTAAGTTATAATTGATGCTCAGGAGAGGATCTCTAAATTGAGAACATGGCTGGCTGTCATTAGCTTCAAATGATCTAGTTTCTCAAATCATTTTAGCCACGGCAGAGAAAAAGGTTCAGAATTCTTCTCTTCACATTACAGGGGATAAACTAATGAATGCTGTAATAGATTCTAAGACCAAACTTGAATTGTGATTTACTCAAGTGTCTCTCAGTCTTCAAGAAAACTTCAAAATTACCAAGGCAAACACTATCATTCTCAAGTTCATTAGACATAAACACTGAATAGAAACAAATCCCCATGGTCCAAATCTTTTATTTTATTTAACAAATTAATTAACTTATTTTTCTTGTATGTTTATATTATGTATAAGATACATATGTGTGGTATGTACACATGTGTTATATTCACATGTGTGTTCAGGAGTGGGTATCTGCATCTGCATACAGAACGAAAAGAAGGATCACTTCTTATCTTGTATCTTCAAGATCTAACATATGGGTCCAGAAATTAAACACGGATCCTCTGAAAGAGCAAGAAGTACTTTTGTGTTGATGAGATATCACTCAAGGCCCACACTCTCAGTTTTGTCTTGTTATGTTGTTTTGTGGGGGTCAGAATGAAAACTCAAGTGCTACTACTTGCAAAGAAAACACTCTTAATGAGCAAGCAATCTTCCTAGTCACTTACCATTCATACAACCTTCCAAATGAAGGATAAAATGAAAAGCTGTTTTTTTCTCTCACTCTTTGCAATTTGCCACACTTTGTATTCTGAGCTTAGGCATAACACTGCATTAATCTCTGAGCATCAGTGTAGGATGTCTGTGGTCACATTCCTTGGCAAATGTGAAACATACAGAAGAGTTAAGGAACTTATTTATGGTCATTAGTGGTTTATCACAAGTTTGAGAACAGACCTATTGGACTGAAGAGATGGTTCAGTGCCTAAGAGTACTGGCTGTTCTTCTAGAGGTCCTTAGTTCAATTCCTAGCAACCACATGATGGCTCACAACCATTTGTAATGGGATCTGATGCATCAGTGGGCTGATGAACATGCACAGACTATTCATATGTGTGTGTGGTTTTATTGTGTGTGTGTGTGTGTGTGTGTGTGTGTACTTCTCATTACTGAAGATTTATCTGAGATATATACTTACCATCATTATATTTTTCTTAAAAAATACAACAAATAAAATAATAAATTTGGTTCAGGGCAGTCAGCTATCCCATGTCTCTTCATTACACTTTCCAACAGCTGTTTATAATGCCTATGGCCATGAGAGGGTTAATATCAGTGAACTATCTACCTGGCTTCTCTATTCTTCATCTTCAACATAGTTAGTTGTTCCAGGCTCCATTAACTTTGAACTGTATGTTTCTCTTAACAGATTGAGTTTAAAATGTTTCCTATTTTCTAAAGAGAAATAATTTGACAAGAAACAAAAAACATGTGGATTTTTAAATCTTTTCCATTATATAAGGTAAAAGAAACATTGACAGTTAATGGCTTTGGGCGAAAATTGTTTGTTTGATTCCCTTTCAAACATATGTTGACTCTGTACAGTTGCTGTTATTTCTTGTCACTGTGTGTATTATTTGAAATTTTTTTCTCTGAAAAGGGTTACTCCTATTTCTTCTCCTACAGCCTTCTCCATCCTCCCAGTCTTAGACAAGTGATTGGTTTGAAATCACAGTTGTGAAGTAGAGCAGGCCTATCTGTAATACCCATTAATACAGTGTCCTCCAGCCAGACAACATCATTTATAATCTGCGAGGAAAGCTGGGACAGCTCCCAATCCACAGCCCAAGCTTTCCAATTTATGCAGTCTGAGCCAGTGATTTGGGCAGTCAGAACTCTCCCAATAAGCAGTAAATACATAAAGAAATGAAGAAGAAAAAAGAATACAGTTGGGCAGAGTTGTTTGTATAACAAGAATCAGATCAATATGGGCCGACTCAACTTAATAAATAAGAACTCAAGAAAAGAGCAGGCACAGGTGATGATTTTTTTCTATCTACAGAATAAGAAGGAAAGAAAATCCTCTGTAGAGTTTTCATAGCAAATATTACAGGGCCTATGCTATATCCAACGATTTGGTTTCAACATGTTTATTTACATATTGACAACTGTTTTCTCAAGGAGTTTGTATAAAACAGGTGCTTGAAAAATGTTGCAAATTAAGTAATTACAGTGCTAAACTTCTGAGGAGTGTCATGCACAAAAAGAGGGACTGGAGTTATGGACAATTTAATGGGAAATAATTATAAATAATAATTTTCTCATTTATTCTCATAATATAGTATGCTCAAGTATGCCAAACATAGAAAGATAAACTCTGTGTTCATACGGGTTTATCTCCTCACTTTTGAATGGGTAGAAACAACGTGAATTTGGGAAGATCAGGAACATTTTGGACGAGTTGAGGAAAGGAGAGCATTCTATTGAAAGAGAGTTGTTTGAAAAATTGAAACAAAACTTGACATGCAAAGAAATTTATTCATCACAGATCTGGCGGGTGCTGAGAAGTTCAGTATTAAGCCTATGGCAACCCAGGTATTTGATAAAGACTTATAGGTGACACTTTCTTGTTATACTCTTTCATGTTATAAAAGCTAGTTAGCTTGTGGCTCTTCTGTAAAGGTTTTAATGTCATTCATGAGGGAGGAGCTGAAGACATAATGACCCTTCCCAAACTTCCACCTTCTAATATCATTACTCAGAGAGTCAAAATTTTAATACATGAATTTTGGCAAGACAGTAATATTTGAACTACTGTAATATTGTGTGTTGTGTAAAACTCTCTATGAGTATAGGCTCAACATAGTGACTTGACTAAAACAAACAGAGTATGATATGTGAGTTTGGAAGTCATTTCTGAAGGTGGTTCCAAAAGACTAGAACTGCCATCTTGGTGGCATTCACATCCAGTTCCCACACACATTTTTACAGTAGTAGAAAGTACTGCCATGTTTTCAGCTATGCTATGTAGCAACTACTATGGCAGAGAAATTATGGCGCATTTTCCCAGCAACTCGTAAGTGTCCAAGACCCTCGTCCCCAGTGCTCTACAAGGAACTAAATCCTGCCAATGGCAGAAGTGAACTTGAAATGCTTAGATTAATGTGATCGTTAATTAATGTTATCTATAAAATTGACAGAAACTAGAATCACCAGGGAGCCTGATAAAGGATCAGCTTGATTATATAGTGTAGGTGGAAAGACTTTTCTACTGTGGTAGTGTCGTTACCTAGTAGTGATCTTACATTATATAACCGGTCAAAGGAAACTGTACAGTAGTAAGCATATTTGTTTCTGTCTTTCCTGATTGTGGATGTGATGTGACCAGATGCTTCAAACTTTTATTGCATTGGCTCTTTCCCTTTGATGAACAGTACCTTGAACTCTGAGAAAATAAGCCCCATTTCCATTAAGTTGCTATTGTGAGAGTATTATATCGCAGTAACTAGAAAGGAATCTAGGAAAATGAATGAGGTGACAAAACCCTATAATACCATTGCTCAGCAGGCTAAGGCAGGTGTTTAACACAAAGTTAAGGCCAACCTAGGCTCCTATTAAGTTGGAAGCCAGTCTGAGCTATAGAGAAATGCTCTGTCTCAATCCAACATAATCCCCCCCAATCTACAAAGTATTCAATTCTCAGTATAGTCTTGGATGAGACCTTTGGCATCCTCTACATTCTTGTATTTTAGTCTTGCAAGATATTCTGGGGCAGAAAATACAGATAAGCCATAGAATTCTCAATGTAATGAAACTCTCGAATAATAGATTCTTTTCTCATATGATATATCCAGGTTATAAATTCCCCTCCATTTACTTTTACAAGGTCCACCTTTCATCTCCTCCAAATCCACTTCCTTTCTCTCTCTGATTAGAAAAGAACAGGTTTCTAAGAAATAAAATTAAGTATGATAAAATATAACATGATGAAACAAAGACTGTCATATGAAAGTTGGACATGGCAACCCAAAAAGAGGAAAAGAGTCCCAAGAGCAGGCCTAAGAGTAAGAGACTCACTCATTCTCAAATTCTCACTGTCAGGAGTCTCAAAAAATGCTAAGTTAGTAATTATAATCTATATGCAAATATATATATACATATATATGTATATATATATATTCCAGTAGACCTGCATAAGGCCTGCACTCACTACTTCAGTCTCTGTGAGCTTATATGAACCTCGGTTAGTTGATTCAGGCCTTGTTCTCCTGGAGCATGCAGAGCTTTACAGCAAATGGTAAAGAGTAGAGCTTTGAAGATGAGGAGGGATTGTTACCATTTTACTTGAACAGTGAGTTATGCTGATGATTTCTTAGTAGGATCCACAATGGGCATATTTTTAACTCTAGAGGGAGGAAGTTAAAAGAATAAGGAGAAGTGGAAATAGAAAACCACAGAAATTTATAGGAGACATGAGGCATAGATGTAATTCTAGGAAAAGTAGAAATAAAGTTCCATATAATACATAGATGTATTGGCATTGCTAACTTTTACTATGTTCCATTAGTAGGAACCAAAGTACAAAAAAGAAGTTTTTAAAATTTAATAATTGTGTGATTATTTGTATATATCAATAAGTGCAATGTTTGATGAATGCTTAAAATTTTACAAATCTTGTGAGTTTTTCCATGACATTCTCTCTGCAAATGGAATAAAGGAATACCTTTAACAACCTCTTTGCAAAAAATAAGAAAAACCTGTTGCATACTAAATGCTATTTAAATCGCTCATCTTTGTTTTAAAGCCATATAACAGTAGATAAATTGCTTAAGGTTAAACCAAATGTTACGCTGAGGCCTCTGGCATGAGCCCTCAGATCTCTCCTCTTCCGGATCCAAATCAGCCTGGGCCACAACACCACATCTCCAGGTCCTGCAAGAGGCAAGAGGGGCTTCCGGGCGGCCAGCTGGGAGACATCAGTGTGCTCTGGTGAATCCAGTGGGTCCTGGCAGGAGCCTTCAGGTGCCTGCTTTGGGATCTGAACAGCCTGGGCCACAGCACTCAGTTTCCAGGAAGTGCGGGAGACCTGGTGTGCACCCAGAGGCAGTTTGGGAGTGCACAGCTTGCTCTGGTGGCACAAAGCTTAGGTTCCAGTTCTGAGGCCTCTGGCAGGAGCCCTCAGATCTCTCCGCTTCCAGATCCAGATCAGCCTGGGCTGCAACACCACATCTCCAGGTTCTGCAAGAGGCACGAGGCAAGAGGGGCTTCCAGGTGGCCAGCTGGGAGAAGTCAGTGTGCTCTGGTGAAGCCAGAGGCCCCCTGCAGGAGGCTTCAGGTGCCTGCTTTGGGATCTGAACAGCCTGGGCCACAGCACTTGGTCTCCAGGAAGTGCAGGAGGTAAGCTGTGCACCAGAGGCCACCTGGGAAGGGGCAGCTTGCACTGGTGAGTCCAGCATTGACAAGACCAACTAATACCAGTGAGTACTAGATGGCAAAAGGCAAACGCAGGAACGTCACTAACAGAAATCAAGGCAATATGGCAACATCTGAACCCAATTCTCCTTTACCAGCATGTCCTGGATACCCCAACACACCAGTAAAACAAGATTTGGATTTAAAATCACTGGTCATGATGCTGGTACAGGAACACATGAAGGACATACTTAAAGAAATTCAGGAGAAAATGGATCAAAAGTTAGAAGCCCTTGCAAGGGAAACACAAAAATCATTGAAAGAAATCCAGGAGAATACAAAAGCCAATAATGAGGAAACGCGAAAAACACTTAGAGAAATACAGGAGAACTTTGCTCAACAGGCTGAGGTCATGAAAGAGGAAACACAAAAATCTCTTAAAGAATTACAGGAAAGCACAAACAAGGATGTGAAGGAGCTAAGCAAAACCATCCAGGATCTAAAATTAGAAGTAGAAACAACTAAGAAAACTCAAAGGGAGACAACTTTGGAGATAGAAAGCCTTAGGAAGAAATCAGGGGACATAGATGCAAATATCAACAACAGAATACCAGAGATAGAAGAAAGAATCTCAGATGCTGAAGATTTCATAGAAACCATGGACTCAACAGTTAAAGAAAATGCAAAATGCAAAAAGCTTGTAACCCAAAATATCCAGGAAATCCAGGACACAATGAGAAGACCAAACCTAAGGATTATAGGCATAGATGAGAGTGAAGATTTACAACTTAAAGGGCCAGCAAATATCTTCAATAAAATTATGGAAGAAAACTTCCCTAACCTAAAGAGAGAGATGCCCATGAATATACAAGACGCCTACAGAACTCCAAACAGACTGGACCAGAACAGAAATACTGCCCGTCACATAATAATCAAAACACCAAATGTACTAAACAAAGAAAGAATATTAAAGGCAGTAAGAGAAAAAGACCAAGTAACATATAAAGGAAGACCTATCAGAATCACAGCAGACTTTTCACCTGAGACTATGAAGGCTAGAAGATCCTGGGCAGATCTCATGCAGACTCTAAAAGAACACAAATGCCAGCCAAAACTACTATATCCAGCAAAACTCTAAATCACCATAGATGGAGAAACTAAGATATTCCATGACAAAACCAAGTTTATCCAATATCTATCCACAAACCCAGTCCTACAAAGGGTAATAGGAGGAAAACACCAATACAAGGAGGGAAACTTCACCCTGGAAAAAGCAAGATAGTAACCTTTCATCAAACCCAAAAGAAGTTAACCAATTAAATTTAAAAAATAACATCAAAAATGACAGGAAGTAACAATCACTATTCCTTAATATCTCTTAACATCAATGGACTCAATGCCCCAATAAAAAGACATAGACTAACCGACTGGATACGTAAACAGGACCCTACATTTTCCTGCTTACAGGAAACACACCTCAGGGTCAAAGACAAACACTACCTTAGAGTAAAAGGCTGGAAGACAATTTTACAAGCAAATGGTCTCAGGAAACAAGCTGGAGTAGCCATTTTAATATCAGATAAAACTGACTTTCAACCCAAAGTCATCAAAAGAGACTCTGAGGGACACTTCTTGCTGGTCAAGGGAAAAATACAACAAGAAGAACTCTCAATCCTGAACATCTATGCGCCAAATGCAAGGGCACCCTCTATCATAAAAGAAACTTTATTAAAGCTCAAAGCACACATTGCACCTAACACAATAATTGTGGGTGACTTCAACACTGCACTTTCCTCAATGGACCGATCAGGAAAACAAAAACTAAACAAGGACACAAAGAAACTAATTGAAGCTTTGGACCAATTAGATTTAACAGATATATATAGAACGTTCTATCCTAAAGCAAAAGAATATACCTTTTTCTCAGCACCTCATGGCACCTTCTCCAAAATCGACCATAGAATTGGTCACAAGACAGACCTCAACAAATATAAGAAGATCGAACTAACCCCATGCCTCCTATCAGATCACTATGGAGTATAAGTGGTCTTCAATAGCAACAAAAACAACAGAAAACCCACATACACGTGGAAAATCAACAATATTCTACTCAATGATACTTTGGTCAAGGAAGAAATAAAGAAAGAAATTAAAGACTTTTTAGAACATAATGAAAATGAAGACACAACATACCCAAATCTATGGGACACAATGAAAGCAGTGCTAAGAGGAAAACTCATAGCCCTGAGTGCCTCCAAAAAGAAAATGGAGAGAGCATACACTAACAGCTTAATGACACACCTGAAAGCCCTGGAACAAAAAGAAGCTATTTCACCCAGGAGGAGTAGAAGGCAGGAAATCATCAAACTCAGGGCAGAAATCAATCAAGTAGAAACAAAGAGAACCATACAAAGAATCAAAAAAACAAGACCTGGTTCTTCCAGAAAATCAACAAGATAGATAAACCCTTAGCCAGACTAACCAAAGGGCACAGAGACAGTATCCTGATTAATAAACTCAGAAATGAAAAGGGAGATATAACAGAAACTGAGGAAATTCAAAATCATTAGATCCTACTACAAAAGCCTATACTCAACACAACTGGAGAATCTGGAGGAAATGGACAGTTTCCTAGACAAATATCCGACGCCAAAACTAAATCAGAATCAAATAGATCAACTAAACAGTCCCATAAGACCTGAAGAAATAAAAAGGGTCATAGAAAGTCTCCCAACCAAAAAAAGCACAGGACCAGATGGCTTCAAGTGCAGAGTTCTATCAGACCTTCATAGAAGACCTAACACCAATACTCTTCAAACTATTCCACAAAATAGAAACAGAAGGAACTCTACCCATCTCATTCTATGAAGCCACAATTACACTGATACCAAAACCACACAAAGATCCAACAAAGAAAGAGAACTTCAGGTCAATTTCTCTTATGAATATTGATGCCAAAATACTTAATAAAATTCTTGCCAACCGAATCCAAGAACACATCAAAACAATCATCCACAGTGAGCAAGTAGGCTTCATCCCAGGGATGCAGGGATGGTTCAATATGAGGAAATCCATCAATGCTATCCACTACATAAACAAACTCAAAGAAAAAAAAAACATATGACCATCTCATTAGATGCAGAAAAAGCATTTGACAAAATCCAGCATTCTTTCATGCTAAAAGTATTGGAAAGAACAGGAATGCAAGGCCCATACCTAAACATCGTTAAAGCAATATACAGCAAACTGGTAGCCAACATCAAACTAAATGGAGAGAAACTTGAAGCAATCCCACTAGAATCAGGGACTAGACAAGGCTGTCCTCTCTCTCCATATCTTTTCAGTATAGTACTTGAAGTTCTAGCTAGAGCAATTAGACAACATAAGGAGGTTAAGGGGATACAAATTGGAAAAGAATAAGTCAAATTATCACTATTTGCAGATGACATGATAGTCTACTTAAGTGACCCGAAAACCGCCACCAGAGAACTCCTACAGCTGATAAACAACCTCAGCAAAGTGGCTGGTTATAAAATCAACTCAAGCAAATCAGTTGCCTTCCTATACTCAAAGGATAAGCAGGCTGAGAAAGAAGTTAGGGAACTAACACCCTTCAAAATAGCCACAAACAATATAAAGTATCTTGGTGTGACTCTAACCAAACAAGTGAAAGATCTATATGAGAAGAACTTCAGGTCTCTGAAGAAGGAAATCGAAGAAGACCTCAGAAAATGGAAAAATCTGCCATGCTCGTGGATTGGCAGGATTAATATAGTTAAAATGGCCATCTTGCCAAAAGCGATCTACAGATTCAATGCAATCCCCATTAAAATCCCAACTCAGTTCTTCAGAGATAGAAAAAGCAATTCTCAAATTCATCTGGAATAACTAGAAACCCAGGATAGCTAAAAATATTCTCAACAACAAAAGAAATTCTGGGGGAATCAGTATCCCTGACTTCAAGCAATACTACAGAGCAATAGTGGTAAAAACTGCATGGTATTGGCACAGTGACAGACAAGTGGACCAGTGGAGTAGAATTGAAGATCCAGAAATGAAACCACACACCTATGGTCACTTGATCTTCGATCAAGGAGCCAAAAACATCTAGTGGAAAAAAGATAGCCTTTTCAACAAAAGGTGCTGGATCAATTGGAGGTCAGCATGCAGAAGAATGTGAATGGATCCATTCTTATCTCCATGTACTAAACTTCACTCCAAGTGGATCAAGGACCTCCATGTAAAACAAGACACACTGAAACTAATAGAAAAGAAACTGGGGAAGACCCTTGAGGACATGGGCACAGGGGAAAAGTTCTTGAACAGATCACCAATAGCTTATGCTTTAAGATCAAGAATTGACAAATGGGACCTCATAAAATTACAAAGTTTCTGTAAGGCAAAGGACACTGTTAAAAGGACAAAACGGCAACCATCAAATTGGGAAAGGATATTCACCAACCCCACATCTGATAGAGGGATAATATCCAATATATACAAAGAACTCAAGAAGTTAGACCCCAGGGAACCAAATAACCCTATTAAAAAATGGGGTACAGATCTTAACAAAGAATTTTCACCTGAAGAAATTCAGATGGCCGAGAGACACCTTAAGAAGTGCTCAACATCATTAGTCATTAGGGAAATGCAGATCAAAACAACCGAGATTTCACCTTACACCAGTCAGAATGGCTAAGGTCAAAAACTCAGGAGACAACAGGTGTTGGGAGGATTTGGAGAAAGAGGAACACTCCTCCACTGCTGGTGGAGCTGTAAGATGGTACAACCACTGTGGAAATCAGTCTGGACGTTCCTCAGAAAACTGGACATGAGACTTCCAGAAGACCCTGCTATACCTCTCCTCGACATATACCTAAAGGATTCCCCGGAATGCAATAAAGACACATGCTCCATTATGTTCATAGCAGCCTTATTTATAATAGCCAGAAGCTGGAAAGAACCCAGCTCAAAGGAGGAATGGATTCAGAAAATGTGGTATATTTACAGAATGGAATACTACTCAGTAATTAGAAACGATGAATTCACAAAATTTTTAGGCAAATGGTTTGATCTGGAAAATATCCTAAGTGAGGTAACCCAATCACAAAAGAATACACATGGAATGCAATCTCTGATAAGTGGATATTTATTAGCCCAGAAGCCCTGAATACCCAAGACACAAATTTCATAACAAATGACTCCCATGAAGAAGTATGGAGAGGGTCCTGATCCTGGAAAGGATCAATCTAGCATTGGAGGGGAATATAAGGACAGAGAAAAAGGAGGGAGGTGATTGGAGAAGGGATGGATAGAGGAAGGTTTATGGGACATATGGGGAGGGGGTATCCGGGAAAAGGGAAATCATTTGGAATGTAAACAAAGAATATAGAAAATAAAAATATTAAAGAAAAGAATAATAGGAAAAAAAACAAATGTTACCAAAGAATCAAAGATTCAAATAAGAATGAGTATCTTCACCATTAGGTTGTTTTGAAATATCTGAGGGCTTTAGAAGTGAAAATAAAATCTTGAATATGCTATTAGTTTTCAAGTTCTCAGGGACAAAGTTCTCACATATTCTGTAAATATGGGGTACTTTTTTATAGTAAGTCACTGTTCTATGCAGAATGTTAGCAATGACCCTATGAAGATGCACTGAACAAGAATTTTGAGCCGGGTGGTGGTGGCGCATGCCTGTAATGCCAGCACTCTGGGAGGCAGAGGCAGGTGGATTTCTGAGTTTGAGGCCAGCCTGGTCTACAGAGTGAGTTCCAGGACAGCCAGGGCTACACAGAGAAACCCTGTCTGAACAAAACAAAATCAAAAAACCAAAAAAAAAATTTTTTTTGTTCTGCTGAGGAAAAGAAATCCAGTGGTTTGGTTATTAGCTATATCAGATACATATGCCTGGTAGCTCTCTCTTGACTAGTTTTACCATGATGCTAGAACCTGGGCCTCACTTACTGTTGTAGGGAACATGCAAAATAAATGAATATTATGTATCATGTTGTTGAAAATATCACTTTTTGATTCATCATGTAGAGTAGTTAGCAAACCTTTGAATTAAAGCAAATACCACCAAAGTGATGCACTTCCAATTTCTGACATCTGTGTAGACACACAAAAAATCTTTGCCAGCTGAAGCTGACAATTGGGAAAAAGGTTAGGCCCATTGTACCCTGGCTTCTTATGTGAAATTCATAGAGACATGAAGTCACAAAAATGGTACAAGACAGTACTTGATCATAATGACTACTTTATTTTTCATATTCTCTTATGTTCTATTTTTTTAGAAATCTGTCTCCTTATTCTTCTCTCCTTCTTCAAATGTGTCAGCTTTTAAAGAAATGTGGCAAATGGGATTTGATTTGATTTTGTAAGAATCAAGTTGTTGCAAAATATAAGCTATAGGTCTCTGCTTGTAATATAACGGTCTCTTGACAGAAAACTTGTGCAATGTAAAATACTAATCTAAAATGATGTGGCTCTGTATTTACAAACTTTTTGCTTTGTTTGCTGGGTGAGTATATATATATATATATATATATATATATATATATATATATATATATATATATTTTTTTTTTTTTTTTGGTTTTTTGAGACAGGGTTTCTCTGTATAGCTCCGGCTGTCCTGGAACTCACTCTGTAGACCAGTCTGGCCTCGAACTCAGAAATCCGCCTGCCTCTGCCTCCCAAGTGCTGGGACTAAAGGCGTGTGCCACCACCGCCCGGCTGAGTATATTCTCTTATTCAGGGTTATTGAAGTTACAAATTATCAAAGTGGGCACAGGGGGAAATTTCCTCAACAGAACACTAATAGCTTATGCTCTAAGATCAAGAATTGACAAATGAGACCTCATAAAACTACAAAGCTTCTGTAAGGCAAAGGACATTGTCAAAAGGACAAAATGGCACCCAACAAATTGGGAAAATATCTTTACCAACACTACATGCAACAGAGGACTTATATCCAAGATATACAAAGAACTTAAGAAGGTAGACTCCAGAGAGCCAAATATCCCCCTTAAAAATGGGGAACAGAGCTAAACAAAGAATTTTTACCTGAGGAATATCAAATGGCTGAGAAGTACCTCAAGAAATGTTCAACATCCTTAGATCAGGGAAATACAAATCAAAACAATTATAATTATATCTACAGAAAAAAATCTATACACATATTGACATTACCTACTAAAATAAAGACAACATGAAAAGTATTCTAAGAGTAAAGAGCAAAAATTGTACCATGGATGAAAGAACATTTTGATGTGTTTTTAGATTGAGTTAATGCTTGGGCATTCACTTGGGATGAGAGATCATTAGACTAGATTGATCAGTTAATTGTTTAATCAGAGCATCAGTAAATTTTATCATAGGAGTTGAAAAGTTAGCTCGGTTTTTACAATGCTTTCTCTGCATGAAGATCTTAGTTCAAATCCCTAGCACAAATGTAAATCATAAGACATTTCTATGCACAACTGTAATCCTAGTGCTGGGAAGTAGAGACAGGAATATTGTAGGGTTTTGATGGGCAGCCAGAATAGCTGATGTCAGTGAGCTTCAAGTTCAGTGAGGGACCCTGTGCCAAACTTAAGGCGAATAATCTGGTCTTCATAGATATATTTCTGACTGCAGCATGCATAGATCGGCACACACACACACACACACACACACACACACACAGATACAGATGCCCCCCCCCCTACACACACAAAATTGTATTATATGTTCAACCATTTCTTTCTTACTCTGGATGATCTGGGTCTGCCTGTGTTCCTCATGGGCTAGAGGACAGTAAATCAGGTGTGATATTTTCTGATTCCTGTGCAGTATAAGAAAGTCCTTTGTGACTAAGAACTCTCAAGGAATTCTGATGCAACTGAATCATGCTCCATGTTGATGCCCTGGACAATTTTATTTGAATGCTTACTCTGGGGACCTTGAAACAAAAACTAAATCACTAAAGATAATTGGTGAGTGAGAACAGCCATTAGGAAGTAAAGCTTACAAGCAGGACCTACAAATTAATTCCATTTGTTTCTAGACCAAGGTCAAGTTTTATGTTTGGCAATTGATTTTAAAGGTGGTTGTTGGATATAGGCATATAAACTCCTAAGCTTTTATTCTCTCACTCTATTGGTTTTTACAAGAATGACTCACAGCCATAGGGCAAACACTCATGTTTTATAATGTCTTTTGAGGCTTATGATTGTGCACTTTGCATAGCAGTAGCCACAATAATGATAATAAAGTAGCTAACTGTGTGCTGAACACTGCATGCATAATAACTCATTTAATTTGCTCAATCCTCTAAGGTAGTTGCTCTTATCAACTCCAGTAAGGATGCAGTTTCCTCAAGGTTGTACAGCTATTTGGAAATCAAGGCAGGTAGTTTCTGGGAGGTCAGGAGTTCAGGAAAAGGAAAGCTCTGAGTGTGTGTGTAATGAGAAGCTATGTAACAGAAAGATAACTGGACCTAAGACATGGGGAGCAATGTTCATAAGGAGACAAGAGGCAAGAACTTTAGCATCAATTACCTGGTCAGAGTGCTTTGCCTGCAACTGTTTAATAGTGGTGGCTCAGATGGGAAGAGGGTTCAGGAAGCTGCTGTTTAGAATTACCAACATAGCAAGAACACTTGAACACAACTAAAAGGCATTCAGGACAGTCTTAAGAAAATGCGAAATGAATGTCTTCTGATCACACCAGACAATGCCTGTTACAGAAGGAGTTATTATTATCACTTCCAAAAGTCTCAGGCTCTTTCTATTTATAGAGTCAGGATAAAATTATTTTTATCATTGAATCATGTAGGAAATAATGTGGTATCTTTAATTTGGAGAGAACTTAATATGAAGATAGTAAATGTACCTGAAACTTAGGACTTAAAGACATTATTTGGACAAATGTCATTAAGTTTATCTGTACTTTTCTTGTGAGCTCCCGTTTCACCACCCTCAGGGAGGAGTCTAAGCATCTCGACCATGGGTACAGGTTATTTGACTCTGTGGGCCTTTTTGGTTTCTTTGACTACTCCTGCTCCTTCCATCCTGTCTCCTACTCCTCCATTAGATTCCCTGAGCTCCACCTAATGTTTGTCTGTGAGTCTCTGTATTCGTTTCCATCACCTACAGAATGAAGCCTCTCAGACAACAGTTATGCTAGACTCTTATCTACAAGCATACCAGCTTATCATTAATAGTATCTTTCTCTAATCATGGAGACCAGTTTTAAATAAAGAGTGCCAAAAGTGGCAAATGAAAATATCATGTGATGACTGAGTGACAAGATTGTAAGCAGATTGAACTATGGTAATTTGTTCACCAAACCTCTAAGTTCCAAAATATATGAAATATAAATATGTTGAGATAATTGAGAGAAATAACTAGGAATATAGGGATTCCAAACAATGACCCCAATGACAGTAAACAAGCTAGGAAGGAGACACATGATCCAGGGCTGGGATGATGCTATGGGATACTGATTTAATAGGCATAATCCGAACACTCCAGGAAGTAGAAACTGGTTTTATGTTATTCCAAAATGAAGAATTAAAGCAACCTGCAGAATCAATCCAATATCAATCAAACTCCCAAAGTCATTATTTTTTAAAAGAGTGGGAAACCACTGTATATTACTCACAGTATCAAAAAATGCCAAATATCCCAAAACAACTTTGAAAAGGAAGAAGCTGCATGATGTACACATATTATTTCAAACTATATTACAAAGTGAGATTCATTGAAACAAGAGAGAACCTGCCATAAAGATAGGCAGATAGTGCAGTGGGTTCAGCCTAATGATGCTTGTATCCTAATATTAAATTAGGTTCTCAAAACTGCTTACATGACTGTCTGTAAGAAGATTCTGGGGACCTATCCCCAGGTGGTTCTGACTGGTAAGTAAAAATGCCAGCAGCCAATGGCTGGGCAGGGCAGACAGAGATGGAACCTTAGAAATGGTTTCAGGTTTGCAACCAGGAGTGTGGAAAGAGGAGGAGATCGACCATGGACACAGAGTGTGGAGGAGAGGAGACAGCGTGCCTGAGAAGAATGGAGGACAGGGAGACACAGCCGCCATGTGAAGGATCCGGGAGACTGTGGCCCAGAGGGCTGCCCAGCTAGGTCCAGGGCAGTCAAGGTAGAATACAGAGCTTAGTATGTGATGATTTGACTTGAGATTATAGGCAGAGGTGTTTTGATCACGTGGAACAGTGGCTGAGCTGTTGTGCTATTTTAAGGCATATCAAAATATAAAGGCACCTTTCAGTGTGTGTGCCCTTCATTGGGGAACCTTAAGCACTGAGATGGGTAGCCAACCCACCACCACCGGGATTTATTTAATTACTTAATTCATCAATATGGATCAGCAGAATAGCAGAGACTGCTAGGTGATGCGTCCCAAATAAGAGACTGAGCAAAAATAAAAAATAAATTTCATAATGGTTAAAATAATGATATAAATAAAAAAATAGCCCAAATATTTCCTTCAGAGAAAGAACTGTATTTTCCAAATGCTCTTATCTCAAAGGACTCAGTCACAATGAGGTCCAATCTGGAACATGGAGAATGGGCTAGTAATACACAGGTAAAGACAATGTGCAAAGCCAGGTAATTGTGTCAATGAGGTCAAACTCTAAAATGCCATATTCTCTTTCAATCAGTTGTTGAGTTCTCCCCCTCAAAATGCTATTACCGGTGCTGTGATAAACACAACATGCCCTCGAGTGTTGTGTATTCCCTTCTAATAAAGCTGAAGTTAATTTCCTGAACATCTTAATTTTAATCACCTCTTCAGTGCCTGCTGTTGAAATTTCTGTTGAAGTTTAAAATCAGGTTACTTAAAATGTTTTCTTACAATTCATTTTTGTTTTTCCCCCCTCTGGGCATAGAGATCCTACAGTCAGTCTATCATTTGAAAAGGGTTCCCTAAAGGACTTTACTTCTAGAACAGGCAAACTCCTTTGTGAGTCTAGGCTGCTTCTCTCTCTGTTAATCATAGCTTTACTCTGGGTTGCTGGGCATATATGATGCACATAGCACCCCTCTGCCAGCCATTCATCCCCAATTTCAAAGCATACATAGTGCTTAGCAGCCACAGCACACTGCCGAATGTGGTTGGAACTGGAACAGGCTGAATACTTACTTATCATTCTAAATCAGCAGAGACCACCAAAGAATGATGGATTTTCAGAATCAACTTCTTGGCTAGAGAGAAGTTGAACTTTATTATGACTGAAATGCAAGGGAATGCAAAACTGAGATTTCGTATCCTATTTAATTTAAGCAGTCATCCTTATAAAACTATGAGACTGTATCTCAGTGCAAAGCCAAGAGTTGGATGCAGATATGAATTGCAGTGATTAATGAATGCTGAATTCTCATTAGGGAAGACACATGGCAGGGTTCTTTCAGAAGGGGGATAGGCTATTGTTTTAATTTTAAAAATCCCTATATTAAATTTAAATGTATTTTCTCCTTTCAAAAATAAGTTAGGCACTGGTCCATGACCAGGGTCAGAAGGTTGAAACCTTATTGGGTTCTGTTCATGCTCCAAGGCATCCCTCTTACAGGGCTTAACCCTCAGTGACAGATGTTAGACGCTGTGCTCAAATTCAAGGGTGCCCTGTTGTTACAGACCCGAGGCAAGGGGAAAGAAAGATTTTTATGTAACTCTTTGCCTCTGGCTCTTGTCATCTGCAAAAACACACAAATCAAGGATCTACCTTGAATCAAGACATCTGCTTAACAAAGACATTTATTAAACAAAATGCAATTGTCAGATCAAGATGAATGAAATTCTTTCTCCCATGAACTGTCAACATCATAGTTCCTAACTCCCTTTGTATATTTCTGTTTTTGTATTTCATCTTTTCTGTTTAATGTACTTCTAGAACTTGAGTTCGACTTTATGCCTATGAAAGAATTTTGTTCTTTTAAAGGTTCTTCAATTTGTACTAATTACAGAAACAATTTCCTGCCTTTGAAATTTAATTTTTATGTTCAGTAGGTCTTTGAGTGCTTCATTCTGTTTTGATTATATTTAATATTTCTCGCCAAAATCTTTCCTAATTTGTCCAAATTTCAACTTACCCAAATAGGTATGTGTCTTTAGAAATTCAAGAAGTTTTCCTGAAAAAATGCTCTTGGATGTGTAGTTTTGATAGACTTACTAGCAGTTAGACTCCCAGGTATAATAATTATCCCTTCCCGGAAGCCAACAACTACCAGTAGCTTCAGGGACTGGGATGGGATTGTGTGCCCAGCTTCCCCTTCCTTTGATGGGATATGGTGTGTATTGTGCTTATACAGACCTTAGGCATGCTGTTACTACTGTGAGCTCATGCGTGCAGCTACACTGTTATGTCCTGAGAAAGAGATATATCTTTTTATATTTTCCACTCTTATATCTTAACTCTTTCTGCCTTTGCTTCTGCAGCGATTCATGAGCTTCATATTTCTATGTTCCCTTTAGTGCTGAGAATTCTGTAGTCTCTCATTCTCTGTACCTTGTTCACTTGTGTGCCACTCTCTTAATCAGCTGCTGAAAATAAAGCTTCCCAGATTATGGCTATGAGATGAATTGATTTATGGTATGATGATATGCAATCAGGAGTCAGTTTAATATCATGACAATTACTCAGCATAGTAATAGTAGGTTATTAATATGTAATCTAGGGTCTATGTAATATGGAATAAGTCTCTCCAAACCCTACTCATATGGAAAGACAACAATCACTGACTTCAAAGTGTTTTCTCCCTTCTTTATCCAATTCATTTACAATGTGGTCATATAGATTTGAGAATAGGGCATGCATTCAGTAGTTAAGGTCATGTGCTCTTCTTGCAGAGAAACCTCATTAAGTCCATAGTTTCCATATCAGGCAACTCATAATCACCTGTGACTCCATCTACAGGTGATCTGACAACTTCTTCAGGCCACACCAAGCACCTGTACACTGGTACACCCACAGATAAACACATACACATAATAAAAATTAAAATAAATATTTTAAAAATGATCAACTACATTCAATTCTCCATATAACTTAAATTGTTCAGAAACAGTACCTATTTTCAGACACAATATAAATTATATGGTCTTTCTGAGTAATGTTTTTTTAATATTTGTCATTAAAAAACATATTATTGACTGTGAAGAATGTGAAGAATGGGGGTCTTCCTTTCCTAATAATTATTCCCTGGAGACTCAGAGAAGCGAGATCTAAAAATTTAATTTTACAAAAAGCCAGATGTTACCCCCAGAGTAACAGAGTTGATAGGGCACAGAGAGCTGTGTTCATGACTCATTTTCCATATTGGGTGCTAAATTAGGAGGGTTCAATCTTGCACATCATCTGGGCTTTATCTTTCCCTCTCTCATTCACACTTAACCATTTATTTTAAAAGACCACGTGTGGATTACTGCTTGTTTTAAAGCTTGTCAGATACATGGTCTTATGACATCTTTCGACAAGCCTCTGTGGTTAATTTTTTACTCTAATCATAGTTTGAGGGGGTTAGCTAGATAAACACTGTTGGCAAGTGTCTAGTATTCTTGTTCATTCGTTGATAGACTAAAGCTGACTCACAAGCACTTTTTAAAATGGATCATCATTTTGTATTTCTTACAGTGAATATCTTTGTAGCCAAGCAATGTCTTTAAAATGCAGGTTTTCTTATGTACGCACAGGAGTAATTTGACTTCTATGTGCATGAACATTTTCATGGAAATCATTTGCCAGTAAGTTGGCTCCAGTGCACACTCCCACAAACCGTGAGCTTGACTGCTTAACTCTTTACCTTTGCAACTATTATTCTTTAATACTGTTCGCTTCAGTGGCAGATAATTGTATTTGATTCTAATTTACATTTCTTTGATAACTGGGAACTCGAACACTATGTCTTGGATTAATTAGACATTTACCTCTCTCAGTGCTAGGATGCTTCTAGCATAGAGCTGTCGTTGACAATTTCTTCAATGTTCTGAACCAAAATTCTCCATCTGAACATGGAACAGAACTGTGATATTCGGTGTGCATTTACTGTCTCCAGTGTTTTCAATGAGCTACTTAATCATTGGGTGTTTTTTTTTTTTTGATAGACACAGTAGAACAATGTACCTTATTCTGTTCTACAAGGGAACATTAATCTTGATAAAAACACTATGTTCTGCTGAGAAGTGAAGTGTATGTTCAGAAGAAATGGGTGACATGAAATTTAATAATTTTCCAGTGGTTTTTTAAGTCTTCAAAATTAACAAAGAAAGCAAGTATAATATGCTTTGCTAAATAAGACATATTATCAAATTCCGATATATGTCCAAATAATATGTCAAATATAAGGCATATGGCAAAAGTCAGCATAAATCTCATCACGTGACCACTATTAATACTGTAGCATCAATTCTTTATTTATTAATATTTTATTTTCAATTAATTCTGAATGTTTCACATGTATCCTTATTACCATCTCTCAGCACTGTCTTATTGGTTCTCTTCTTTCTGCACATATTTCCCGTCCTACTTTATGTTTAATTTCTTTTTCACAGATCTTGTGCAGGTAGCCAAAGTTACTATGTCTTCATGTTACATGACCCATGTCTTATCTTAAAGAGAGTGTTTAATAGAACTCCCCTTCCAATCATGAACAATTTTCTATGATATTCCTAAGTCTTGGAGAGGGCGATATGGAAGTTTTATTTAGGGATGCTATTTATTCTTAGCATTTTGAATCACAGACAACACCTTTTATGGCATCTTTTTCCAAGTTCAGGCTCACGTTTATGGTTCATTGCTCACTCTCTGTTGATTCAGGCCAATCTTCCTTTGTCTCCAATTGTGTTTCAAGTGAATTAGTCTCATTCTTGCATCAGATTCATCTTCCCTGAAGCTTCTGAGTACAACCTGCATTGCCTTCTCATGCATTCGATAAATAAGCATATATTGTATTTACTTGCCATGAATTTGACTTATATTTTCTCCTGGATCATGAACCTGAGCATTATTTGTCTAGGGACAACCTAATCAGAAAGGACCAGTTGGCAAAATGTTATTCACTATTCTTGTCTTCTATTTTTAACACATGAATTGCTGTATTATTAAAACTAAAGGAGTGAAAATAACAAGGTATAACAACCAAGACAGAAAAAGTGTTAATCATTTTCATTAGATATTTTATAGTGTTAATCATTTTCATTGGATATTTTATTTCTTTACATTTCAAATGTTATCTTTCCCAATGTCCCCCCCCTGAAAATCCCCTATCCCATCCTCCCTTTTCCTGCTTCTATGAGGGTGTGCCCCGACACATTCACACACTCATGCCTCTTTGCCCTTGAATTCCCCAACACTGGGACATCAAGCTTTCACAGGACTAAGGCCTTTTCTCCCACTGATGCCTGACAAGGCCATAATCTGCTATATAGACAGCTAGAGCCATGGGTCCTTCCATGTGAACCCCTTGGGTGGTGGTTTAGACCCTGGGAGCTCTGGTTGGTTGATATTATTGTTGTTTCTATGGGGTTGCAAACTCCTTCATTTCCTTTAGTCCTTTCTCTAACACCTCCATGGGGGACCCCATGATCAGTTCAATTGTTGGCTGAGAGCATCAGCCTCTATATATGTCAGGCTCCTGTAAAGCCTCTAAGGAGACAGCTATATCAGGCTCCTGTCAGCATGCACTTCTTGGCATACACAATAATTTCTGGGTTTGATGACTGTATATGGGATGGATGTCCAGATGGGACAGTCTGTGGATGGCCTTTTCATGAGTCTCTGCTGCATACTTTGTTTCCGTATTTGCTCCCCTGAGTATTGTGAAGGGGGTCATTTCCCTAATTTCTTTCTCAGCCTGCTTATCCTTTGAGTATAGGAAGGCCACTGATTTGCTTGAGTTGATTTTATAACCTGCCACTTTGCTGAAGTTGTTTATCAGCTGTAGGAGCTCTCTAGTGGAGTTCTTTGGGTCACTTAGGTAGACGATCATGTCGTCTGCAAATAATGATAGTTTGACTTCTTGGAAAGAACAGGAATTCGAGGCTAAACATTGTTAAAGCAATATACAGCAAACCGGTAGCCAACATCAAACTAAACGGAGAAAACTTGAAGCAATCCCACTAAAATCAGGGACTAGACAAGGCTGTCCTCTCTCTCCATATCTTTTCAATATAGTACTTGAAGTTCTAGCTAGAGCAATTAGACAACATAAGGAGGTCAAGGGGATACAAATTGGAAAGGAAGAAGTCAAACTATCACTATTTGCAAATGACATGATAGTCTACTTAAGTGACCTCAAAACCTCCACCAGAGAACTCCTACAGCTCATGAACAACATCAGCAAAGTGGCAGGTTATAAAATCAACTCAAGCAAATCAGTTGCCTTCCTATACTCAAAGGATAAGCAGGCTGAGAAAGAAGTTAGGGAAATGACACCCTTCACAATAGCCACAAACAATATAAACTATTTTGGTGTGACTCTAACCAAACAAGTGAAAGATCTATACGACAACAACTTCAGGTCTCTGAACAAGGAATTCGAAGAAGACCTCAGAAAATGGAAAAATCTGCCATGCAGATTGGCAGGATTAATATAGTTAAAATTAATATAGTTAAAATGGCCATCTTGCCAAAAGCGATCTACAGATTCAGCGCAATCCCCATCAAAATCCCAACTCAGTTCTTCAGAGATAGAAAAAGCAATTCTCAAATTCATCTGGAATAACAAAAAACCCAGGATAGATAAAACTATTCTCAACAACAAAAGAAATTCTGGGGGAATCAGTATCCCTGACTTCAAGCAATACTACAGAGCAATAGTGTTAAAAACTGCATGGTATTGGCACAGTGACAGACTAGTGGACCAATTCAATAAAATTGAAGATCCAGAAATGAATCCACACACCTATGTTCACGTGATCTTAAACAAAGTAGCCGAAAACATCCAGTGGAAAAAAGATAGCCTTTTCAACAAATGGTGCTGGTTCAATTGGAGGTCAGCATGCAGAAAAATGCGAATTGATTCATTCTTATCTCCATATACTAAACTTCACTCCAAGTGGATCAAGGGCCTGGGATAGACCCTTGAGGACATGGCACAGGGGAAAATTTCCTGAACAGATCACTAATAGCTTATGCTCTAAGATCAAGAATTGACAAATGGGACCTCATAAAATTACAAAGTTTCTGTAAGGCAAAGGACACTGTTAAAAGGACAAAATGGCAACCATGAAATTGGGAAAGGATATTCACCAACCCTACATCTGTTAGAGGGCTAAAACAAAGAATTTTCACCTGAAGAAATTCGGATGGCCGAGAGGCACCTCAACTCCAAATGGATCATGGACCTCCACATAAAGCCAGACACTCTGAAGCTAATAGAAAAGAAACTGGGGAATACCCTTGAGGACATCGGTACATGGGGAAAGTTCCTGAACAGAACACCAATAGCTTGTGCTCTAAGATCAAGAAGTGACAAATGGGACCTCATAAAATTACAAAGTTTCTGTAAGGCAAAGGACACCATCAAAAGGGCAAATCGGCAACCAACAAATTGGGAAAAGATCTTCACCAATCCTACATCAGATAGAGGGCTAATATCCAATATATATAAAGAATTCAAGAAGTTAGACTCCAGAAAACCAAATAACCCTATTAAAAAATGGAGTACAGAGTTAAACAAAGAATTTTCACCTGAAGAACTTTGGATGGCAGAGAAGCATCTTAAAAAATGCTCAACTTCATTAGTCATCAGGGAAATACAAATCAAAACAACCCTGAGATTTCACCTTACACCAGTCAGAATGGCTAAGATTAAAAATTCAGGAGACAGCAGATGTTGGTGAGAATGTGGAGAAAGAGGAACACTCCTCCACTGCTGGTGGGGTTGGAAATTGGTACAAGCACTCTGGAAAGCAGTCTGGTGGTTCCTCCGAAAACTGGGCACCTCACTTCCAGAAGATCCTGCTATACCACTCCTGGGCATATACCCAGAAGATTCCCCAGCATTTAATAAGAATACATGTTCCACGATGTTCATAGCAGCCCTATTTATAATTGCCAGAAGTTGGAAAGAACCCTCAACAGAAGGGTGGATGCAAAAAAATGTGGTATATATACACAATGGAGTACTATTCAGCCATTAGAAACAATGAATTCATGAAATTCTTAGGCAAATGGATAGAGCTGGAGAACATCATACTAAGTGAGGTAACCCAGACTCAAAAGATGAATCATGGTATGCATTCACTAATAAGTGGATATTAACCTAGAAAACTGGAATAACAAAACATAATTCACACATCAAATGAGGTACAAGAATAACGGAGGAGTGGCCCCTTGTTGTAGAAAGACTCAGTGAAGCAGTATAGGGCAAAACCAGAACAGGGAAGTGGGAAGGGTTGGGTGGGAAAACAGGGGGAGGGAAGGGGGCTGATGGGACTTTCGGGGAATGGGGGTCTAGAAAAGGGGAAATCATTTGAAATGTAAATAAAAATAAAATATATCAAATAAAAAAAGAAATTAAAAAAAAGAAGTGCTCAACATCATTAGTCATTAGGGAAATGCAAATCAAAACAACCCTGATATTTTACCTTACACCAGTCTGAATAGCTAAGGTCAAAAACTCAGGAGACAGCTGGTGTTGGCAAGGATGTGGAGAAAGAGGAGCACTCCTCCACTGCTGGTAGGGTTGTAAGATGGTACAACCACTTTGGAAATCAGTCTGGCGGTTCCTCAGAAAACTGGACATGATACTTCCGGAGGACCCTGCTATACCTCTCCTGGGCATATACGCAAAGGATTCCCCAGCATGCAATAAAGACACATGCTCCATTATGTTCATAGCAGCCTTATTTATAATAGCCAGAAGCTGGAAAGAACCCAGATGCCCCTCAAAGGAAGAATGGATACAGAAAATGTGGTCTATTTTCACAATGGACTACTACTCAGCAATTAGAAACAAAATTCACAAAATTTTTAGGCAAATGGTTTGATCGGGAAAATATCATCCTAAGTGAGGTAACCCAATCACAAAAGAATATGCATGGGATGCAATCTCTGATAAGTGGATATTAATTAGCCCCGAAGTCCTGAATACCCAAGGCACAAATCGCATAACAAATGACTCTCATGAAGAAGTATGTAGAGGGTCCTGATCCTGGAAAGGATTGATCTAGCATTGGAGGGGAATATAAGGACAGAGAAAATGGAGGGAGGTGATTGGAGAATGGATGGAGAGAAGAAGGTTTATGGGACATATGGGGAGGGAGGATCCGGGAAAGGGGAAATCATTTGGAATGTAAAAAAGAATATAGAAAATAAAAATATTTTTAAAAAAAGAAACCAGAAATACACACTGGAAAAGGAAAACATCTTCAATAAATGGTGCTGATCAAATTAGATGTCTGCATGTATAAATATGAAAATATATCCATATAGATTGCCCTGTGCAAAACTCAAATCTAAGTGGATCAAATACATTAACATAAACCAAATCCACTGATCTTGATACAAACAAAATTGAAAAATAGCCTAGAATACGTTGGGACAGGAGACATCTTCCTTAACAGAACACACATAGTGCAGGTACCACTAAGATCAACAATTAAATGCAACCTCGTGGTACTGAAAGTTTTCTTTTTTTTCCATTTTTCTTTTCTTTTCTTTTCTTTTCTTTTCTTTTCTTTTCTTTTCTTTTCTTTTCTTTTCTTTTCCCTTCCCTTTTCCTTCCTTTTCTTCCCTTTCCTTTCTTTCTTTCTTTCTTTCTTTCTTTCTTTCTTTCTTTCTTTCTTTCTTTCTTTCTTTCTTTCTTTCTTTCTTTCTTTCTTTCTTTTTCTTTCTTTCTTTCTTTCTTTCCCACCAGATTTTATTCCCCCCCTGCTCAGTCCACCCTCTGTTTCACATCACAGACCTCCTGCCCAACCCCCTGTCTCCATGAGGATGCCCCTCGAACCCAACCCCTACCCAAAAAGACCTCTAAACTCAGTTGGGCCTCTAGTTTCTTGAGGGTCAGTTGCATCTTCTCTGACTGAACCCAGACTGCACAGTCCTCTGCTGTTGGGGTCCTCATATCAGCTGGTATATGCAGGCAAGTTGGTGGTCCAGTGTTTGAGAGCTCTCATGAATCCAAGTTTAACTTAGTCTGCTGGTCCTCCTATAGGGTGGACCTTTTCCTCAGCTTCTTCCAGCTCCTGTCCATTGGTTGGGTGCAAATATGACTCTTTCAGCTGCTTGCTGGGTTTTCAGGAGTTCAGTCATGATAGGTCCCTTTTTGTGAGTGCTCCATAGCCTCATTAATAGTGTCAGGCCTTGGAACCTCCCCTTGAGTTGGATCCCACTTTGAGCCTGTCACTGGAGTTTCTTTTCCTCAAGCACCTTTCCATTTCCATCCATGTAGTTCTTTTAGTCAGGAACAATATGGTTCAGAGTTTTGACTCTGGGAGGGCAACCCCCATCCTCACTTAATGTCCTTTCTTTCTGCTGAAGGTGGGCTCTATAAGGTGCCTCTCCCTACAGTTGGGCATTTCATCTGAGTTCCCTCCTTTTGAGTGCTGAGAGTTTTTCATCTCTCAGTTCTCCAGCGCATTCTGGAGGGTCTCCGCAACATCCTATCTCCCGAGGTTGTCTGAATCCATTCTTTCTGATAGCCCTCAGGGCTTCAGTACTTTTTCCTTACCCAATACCAGATCAGGTTCCCCTCTCTTCCTGACCTACCATCCACTTTCACTTCCAGGACCCCCTCCCTCCCCACTTGTATTTGCTTTCTTCTCCCTCCCAAGTGGGCATCCTCACTTGTTGATCATTCAGCTTGTTCAACTTTTTGAGTTCTGTGGACTGTATCTTGGGTACTCTGTACTTTTATGGTGTGGCTATTATCCACTTATTAGTGAGTTCATACCATGCATATTCTTTTAGGTCCGAGTTACCTCACTCAGGATGTTATTTTCTAGTTCCATCCATTTGCCTGCAAAACTCAGGATGTCTTCATTCTTAATAGCTGAGTAGTATTCCATTGTGTAAATGAACTACATTTTCTATAACCATTCTTCTGTTGTGGGACATCTCTGTTCTTTCCAACTTCTGGCTATCACAAAGAAGGTTGCTATGAATACAGTAGAACATGTGCACCTGTGACATGGTGGGGTATCTTTTGGGTATATTACCAAGAGTGGTATTGCTGGGTCTTCAGGTAGATCCATTTCCAATTTTCTAAGGAACCTCCAGATTGATTTCCAGAGTGGTTGTACTAGTTTGCAATCCCACCAGCAATGGAGGAGTATTTCTCTTTCTCCACATCCCCACCAACATGTGTTGTCACCTGATGTTTTGGTCTTAGCCACTCTGATTAGTGTAAGGTGGAATCTCAGGGTCATTTTGATTTTCATATCTCTGATCACTAAGGACTTTGAACATTACTTTAGGTGCTTCCCAGCCATTCTAGGTTCCTCTGTTGTGAATTCTCTGTTTAGTTACATTTTTGATTGGGTTGTTTTGTTTTGGGATGGTTAGCTTCTTGAGATTTTTATATATTTTAGATATTAACCCACTATCGAATGCGAGGTTATTGAAGATTTTTTTCCAACCTCTAGGTTGCTGATTTATCTTATTGACTATGCCCTTTGCCTTATAGAAGCTTTTCAGTTTCATGAGTGAGGTAGGATTTCTATTCCTGCACAAACATCCTAATCAAGAAGCAAGTTGGGGAGGAAAGGGTTTATTCAGCTTACATTTCCACATTGCTGTTCATCACCAAAGAAAGTCATGACTGGAACTCAAGCAGGCCAGGAAGCAGGAGCTGGTGCAGAGGCCATGCGAGGATTTCTCTTACTGGCTTGCTTCCCCTGGCTTGCTCAGCTTGCTTTCTTATAGAACCCAAGACTACCAGCCCAAAGATGGTACCACCCACAAATGGCCCTCCCCACTTGATCACCAACTGAGAAAATGTCCCACAGTTGGATTTTATGGAGGCACTTATCCAACTGAAGCTCATTTTTCTGTGATAAATCCAGCCTGTGTCAAATCAACACACAAAACCAGACAGTACAGTGAGGTCCCATTTATCAATATATTTAAGGCAAAGGAGAACATTAATCAGACAGATTGACAGCCTACAGAACGGAAATGTATATATAAAATTTAACATCTGTTAAAGGACTAATATTCAAAATATATTGGATATCCAAAATAAATAAAGAATTCTAGGAACTAGATTAGAAAATAAA
Organism: Apodemus sylvaticus; assembly: GCF_947179515.1. NCBI lineage: Eukaryota > Metazoa > Chordata > Mammalia > Rodentia > Muridae > Apodemus > Apodemus sylvaticus. Next base: position 31,829,012 of record NC_067481.1, on the reverse strand, counting down.
CAAATGGCCACCTGCCCCATTAGTTCTGCTGTTATAGAACCCTGCCAGTTCTGCTACAGGGAAGACCACATCAATGATACTTCCTGAAGAACCAGCTGTATGCAGAGCATTTGAGAGAATGGGAATCCCAGGAGTATAGATACACAGGCTTGTAGGACAAAGAAGCCACAGCCAAAGACAGCAAGACCAGCTAACACCAGAGATAACTAGATGGCCAAAGGCAAACACAATATCATTACCAAAAGAAATCAAGGCAACATGGCACCATCAGAACCTAGTCCTCCCACAACAGTATATCCTGGATACCCCATCACATCAGAAAAGCAAGAGCTGGCTTTAAAATCACATCTCATGATGCTGATAGAGGACTTCAAGAAGGACATAAATAACGCTCTTAAAGAAATACAGGAGAACATGGGTCAATAGGTTGAAGCCCTTAAAGAGGAAACAGAAAAATCCCTGAAAGAATTTCAGGAAAACACAAACAAACAAGTGAAGGAACTGAACAAAACTCTCCAGAATCTAAAAATTGAAGAATAAACAATAAAGAAATTACAAAGTGATACATCTCTGGATATAGAAAATCCTGGAAAGAACTCAGGAGCCAAAGATGCAAGCATCAACAACAGAATACAAGAGATAGAAGAAAGAATCTTGGATGCTGAAGATTCCATAGAAAACATTGACTCAACAGTCAAAGAAAATGCAACATGCAAAAGGCTTGTAACCTAAAACAATCCTTGCAATCCAGGAAATCCAGGACACAATGAGAAGACTAAACCTAAGGATTATAGATATAGAAGAGAGCAAGGATTTACGTCTTGAAGGGCCAGTAATTATCTTCAACAAAATTATAGAAGAAAACTTCCCTAACCTAAAGAAAGAGACGCCCATGAACATACAAGAAGCCTACAGAACTCCAAACAGACGACCACAACAGAAATTCCTCCCATTACAAAAAAAAATAAAAAATCAAAACGTCAAATGCACTAAGCAAAGAAAGAATATTAAAAGCAGTAAGGTATAAAGATCAAGTAACATGTAATGGCAGAGCTATCAGAATTATACCAGACTTCTCACCAGAAACTATGAAAGCTAGAGGATCCTGGGCAGATGCCATATAGACCCTAAGAGAACATAAATGTCAGCCCAGACTACTATACCCAGGAGAACTCTCAATTACCATAGACGGAGAAAACAAGACATTCCATGGCAAAAGCAAATTTACACAATATCTTTCCAGAAATCCAGTTCTAGAAAGGATAATGGGTGGAAAATACCAACACAAGGTGGGAAACCACACCCTAGAAAAAGCAATAAATTAATCTTTCAACTGAACCTAAAAGAAGATAGCCATGGAAACAGAATTTCACCTTTAACAAAGATGATAACAGTAAGCAATGATCACGTTTCCTTAATATCTCTTAACATCAATGGTCTCAATTTCCCCCCAAAAAGACATAGACTAACAGACTGGATATGTAAACAGAACCCAACATTTTGCTGCATACAAGAAACCCACTTCAGTGACAAAGGAACTTTGACTTCAGAGGCAAAGGTTGGAAAACGATTTTTCAAGGAAATGGTCTCAAGAAACAAGTTGGAGTGGCCATTCTTAATCAGATAAAATTGACTTTTAATCAAAAGTTGTCAAAAAAGATAATTAGGGACACTTCATACTGGTCAACGGAACAGTCTACCAAGTCGAACTCTCAATTCTAAACATCTCTGCTCTGAATGCAAGGGCACCCACATTCATAAAAGAAAGTTTACTAAAGCTTAAAGCACACATTGCACCCCACACAATAATAGTGGGAGACTTCAACACCCCACTCTCAACAATGGACAAATCATGGAAACAGAGACACAGTGACACTAACTGATGTTATGGACCAAATGGATCTAACAGATATTTATAGAACATTCCATCATAAGTCAAAAGAATATACCTTCCTCTCAGGAGATCATCATACCTTCTCCAAAACTGAACATATAATTGGTCACAAAACAGGCATCAACAGATACAGAAATGTTGAAATTATTCCATGCACCTTATCAGATCACCATGGCCTAAGGCTGGTCTTACGTTCAAACAAAAACAATGGAAAACACACATACATGTGGACTTTGAACAATGTTCTTCTCAATGGTCAAGGAATAAAGAAACGAAAGACTTTTCAGAATTTAATGAAAATGAAGACACATCATACCAAAACTTATGGGACACAATGAAAGCAGTGGTAAGAGGAAAACTCATAGCATTAAGTGCCTCCAAAAAGAAAGTGGAGAGAGCTTACACTAGGAGCTTGACAGTGCACCTGAAATCTCTAGAACAAAGAGAAGGAAATACACCCAAGTGGATTAGATGGCAGGAAATAATCAAACTCAGGACCAAAATTCAACCAAATAGAAACAAAAGGAACTATCAAATGATACCCAAGAAGAGGGAAGGAGAGGGCCCTGGTTCTGAAAAGACTTGACCCAGCATTGTAGGGGAGTACCAGGACAGAGAAATGAAAGGGGTGATTGGGAAATGGGCAGAGAAAAGAGGGCTTATGAGACCGATGGGGAGGGGGGAACCGGGAAAGGGGAAAGCATTTGGAATGTCAACAAAGAACATAGAAAATAAAAAAATTAAATTAAAAAATAAATTAAAGAGGACATAAAGTATTGTGATGGGGCATGATGAGGGATCCAGATGGCTTGGAGGAGATGGCTAGTGGTTAATTTGGCAAAAATACAGTGTACATATGTATAAATTTTTCAATGAATAAATAAAAACATGAATTGCAAACAAAAAAAGAAAGGCAAAAGAACTATATAAAGAATCACCAAAACTAGGAGCTGGTTCTTTGAGAAAATCAACTAGATAAACCCTTAGCCAGACTAACCAGAGGGCACAGAGGCACTACCCAAATTAATAAAAGCAGAAATGAAAAGAGAGACAAAACAACAGAAACTGTGGAAATTCAAAAAATCATCAGATCCTACTACAAGGGCTTATATTATACTCAACCAAATTTGAAAATTTGGATGAAATTGACAACTTTCTAAATACATACCAGTTGCCAACGTTAAAACAGGATCAAATAAACCATCTAAATAGTCCCATAAGTCCTGAGGAAATAGAAGAAGCAATAGTTTCCCATTAACAAAGAAAGAAAAAGAAAGTCCAGGACCAGATGGGTTTAGTGGGGAATTCTATCAGATCTTCAAAGTAGAGCTAATACTGATACTCTTCAAACTATTCCACAAAATAGAAACTCAAGGAACATTACCCAACTCATTCTATGAAATCACAGTAATGCTTATACCTAAACCAAACAAAGACCAAACAAGGAAAGAGAACTTCAGACCAATATCCCTCATGAACATTGAGGATTTGGGGAAAGAAACATTTTTCCATTGTTGGTGGGATTGCAAGCTGGTAAAACCACTCTGGAAATCAGTTTGACAATTCCTCAGAAAATTGGACACAGTACTACCTGAGGATCCAGTTATACCACTCCTGGGCATATACCCAGAAGTTGCTCCAACATGTAATAAGGACACATGCTCCACTATGCTCATAGCAGCCTTATTTATAATAGTCAGAAGCTGGGAAGAACCCAGATGTCCTTCAACAAAGGAATGGATACAGAAATTGTGGTATATATACACAATGGAGTACTATTCAGCTATTAAAAACAGTGAATTCATGAAATTCTTCAGCAAATGATTGGAACTAGGAAGTGTCATCCTGAGTGTCATCCAGTTACAAAAGAACACACATGGTTTGTACTCACTAATAAGCGGATGCTAGCCCAAAAGCTTAAAATAAACAAGTTACAATTCACAGACCACAGGAAACTCAAGGAGGATTGAAGTGGGGGTGCTTTGGTTCCTCTGAGAAAGGGAACAAAATATTCACAGGAGCAATAATGGAGACAAAATGTGGAGTGGAGACTGAAGGAAAGGCCACACAGAGACTGCCCTACCTCGGGATTCATCCTATAAACAGTCACCAAACCCAGACACTATTATGGATGACAAGAAGTGCCATACTGAAAGGAGCCTGTTAAGCTATGTTGTCTCCGGAGGGGTTCTGCCAGAGCCTTACACATACAGAGGCAGATGCTAGCAGCCAAACATTGAACTGAGCGTGGGGGGGTCCCCAACGGAGGAGTTGGATGATGGACTGGAGGAGGTGAAGGGGTTTACAGCCCCATGGGAAGAACAGTGAGGTCGGCCACCCACCACACCACAGGACTACCAGGGACTAAACCACCAACCAAGGGGTACAAATGGTTCCAGCCAAAAGTGTGGCAGAGGAATGCCTTGTTGGGCATCAGTGGGAGGAGAGGTCCTTGGTCATATGAAGACTCAATAGCGGTCCCAACAAAGGGAAATAGGGGAGGGGGAACAGGAGGTATGAGTGGGTGGGATGGACGGGCATATACTTGGAGGCAGGGGATGGGAGGAGGGGTTGGGAGTTTTCAGGGAGGGGGGAAACCGAGAAAGGTTTTAGCATTTGAAATGTAAATGAAGATTATTCTTTGTTTCAGTAAGAAAGAAAATAAGCAAATAATCTAATTAAAATTAAGATATAGATCTAAACAAAGAATGCTCAATAGGGGAAACTTGAAGGACAATACTTTTGAAATCAACTAAGCAGGGAATATATGAGATCACAGAGACCACAGCAGTAAGTGTAGGGCTTACATGGGTCTGCACCAGGGCCCTCTGCATATTTTATTGCTCTTAACTTAGCATTTTTATGGAACTCTTGGCTGTGAAAACAAGCAGATCTAAGATTCTTGCCCATGCCCTTAGGAATCTTCCTCATGCTGAGTTGCTGTGTCCAACTTCAATACGATAGTTCTTGCTTCATGAGATAATTTATTTTGTCATGCTTGGTTTTTGTATCTTGGTAGCCTGTCTTTTTCTAATGAGAAAGAGATAGTGAGAGGATCCAGAGAGGAAGGGAAGTGGTAAGGAACTGGAGGAGGGGATCGAGGAGAAATTACAGCCAGGATATATTGTATGAGAAAGAGGATCTATTTTCCATGAAATAAATAATAATGATGATGATGATGATAATAATAATAATGATATAGTAATAATAATAATAATAATAATTAATAATAATAAATAAGTGCCTGAAGGAACAAGCATGATGACTCAGTGGGTAAATGTGATTGCTGCCTAAAAATGCCGGCCTATCAACCAGAAACCAATTTCTTTTTTTTTTTTTTAATTCCCCCTTGTTTTTATCCTTACAGTAAATTTTTTTTACATTCATTTTAAAATCTGCTATATTATTTTCTTTTTTTTTTACATTCATTTTAAAATCTGCTCTATTATTGTCTTTTTTTTACATTCATTTTAAAATCTGCTATATTATTTTCTTTTTTTTATTCGATATAATTTATTTACATTTCAAATGATTTCCCCTTTTCTAGCCCCCCACTCCCCGAAAGTCCCCTTAAGTCCCCTTCTCTTTCCCTGTCCTCCCACCCACCCCTTCCCACTTCCCTGTTCTGGTTTTGCCGAATACTGTTTCACTGAGTCTCTCCAGAACCAGGGGCCAGTCCTCCTTTCTCCTTGTGCCTCATTTGATGTGTGGATTATGTTTTGGGTATTCCAGTTTTCTAGGTTAATAACCACTTATTAGTGAGTGCATACCATGATTCACCTTTTGAGTCTGGGTTACCTCACTTAGTATGATGTTCTCTAGCTCCATCCATTTGCCTAAGAATTTCATGAATTCATTCTTTCTAATGGCTGAATAGTACTCCATTGTGTAGATATACCACATTTTTTGTATCCACTCTTCCGTTGAGGGATACCTGGGTTCTTTCCAGCATCTGGCAATTATAAATAGGGCTGCTATGAACATAGTAGAGCATGTATCCTTATTACATGGTGGGGAATCCTCTGGGTATATGCCCAGGAGTGGTATAGCAGGATCTTCTGGAAGTGAGGTGCCCAGTTTTCGGAGGAACCGCCAGACTGATTTCCAGAGTGGTTGTACCAATTTGCAGCCCCACCAGCAGTGGAGGAGTGTTCCTCTTTCTCCACACCCTCTCCAACACCGGCTGTCTCCTGAATTTTTAATCTTAGCCATTCTGACTGGTATAAGATGAAATCTCAGGGTTGTTTTGATTTGCATTTCCCTAATGACTAATGAAGTTGAGCATTTTTTAAGATGCTTCTCCGCCATCCGAAGTTCTTCAGGTGGTGAATTCTTTGTTTAACTCTGTACCCCATTTTTAATAGGGTTGTTCGGTTTTCTGGAGTCTAACTTCTTGAGTTCTTTATATATATTGGATATTAGCCCTCTATCTGATGTAGGATTGGTGAAGATCTTTTCCCAATTTGTTGGTTGCCGATTTGTCCTCTTGATGGTGTCCTTTGCCTTACAGAAACTTTGTAATTTTATGAGGTCCCATTTGTCAATTCTTGCTCTTAGAGGCATACGCTATTGGTGTTCTGTTCAGAAACTTTCTCCCTGTACCGATGTCCTCAAGGGTCTTCCCCAGTTTCTTTTCTATTAGCTTCAGAGTGTCTGGCTTTATGTGGAGGTCCTTGATCCATTTGGATTTGAGCTTAGTACAAGGAGACAAGGATGGATCAATTCGCATTCTTCTGCATGCTGACCTCCAGTTGAACCAGCACCATTTGTTGAAAAGGCTATCTTTTTTCCATTGGATGTTTTCAGCCTCTTTGTCGAGGATCAAGTGGCCATAGGTGTGTGGCTTCATTTCTGGATCTTCAATCCTGTTCATTGATCCTCCTGCCTGTCACTGTACCAATACCATGCAGTTTTTAACACTATTGCTCTGTAGTATTGCTTGAGGTCAGGGATACTGATTCCCTCAGATTTTCTTTTGTTGCTGAGAATAGTTTTAGCTATCCTGGGTTTTTTGTTGTTCCAGATGAATTTGATAATTGCTCTTTCTATCTCTGTGAAGAATTGAGTTGGGATTTTGATGGGTATTGCATTGAATCTGTATATTGCTTTTGGCAAAATGGCCATTTTAACTATATTGATTCTACCGATCCTTGAGCCTGGGAGGTTTTCCCATTTTTTGAGGTCTTCTTCCATTTCCTTCTTCAGAGTCTTGAAGTTCTTGTCATACAGATCTTTCACATGTTTGGTAAGAGTCACCCCAAGATACTTTATATTGTTTGTGGCTATTGTGAAGGGGGTCATTTCCCTAATTTCTTTCTCAGCCTGCTTATCCTTTGAGTATAGGAAGGCCACTGATTTGCTTGTGTTGATTTTATAACCTGCCACTTTGCTGAAGTTGTTTATCAGCTGTAGGAGCTCTCTAGTGGAGTTTTTTGGGTCACTTAGGTAGACTATCATGTCGTCTACAAATAATGAAAGTTTGACTTCTTCCTTTCCAATTTGTATCCCTTTGACCTCCTTATGTTGTCGAATTGCCTGAGCTAGTACCTCAAGTACAATATTGAAAAGATAAGGAGAAAGGGGGCAGCCTTGTCTGGTCCCTGATTTCAGTGGGATTGCTTCAAGTTTCTCTCCATTTAGTTTGATACTGGCTACCGGTTTGCTGTATATTGCTTTTACTATGTTTAGGTATGGGCCTTGAATTCCTGTTCTCTCCAAGACTTTAAGCATGAAAGGATGCTGAATTTTGTCAAATGTTTTTTCAGCATCCAATGAAATGACCATGTGGTTTTGTTCTTTGAGTTTGTTTATGTAGTGGATTGCATTGATGGATTTCCGTATATTGAACCAACCCTGCATTCCCGGGATAAAGCCTACTTGATCATGGTGGATGATCGTTTTGATGTGTTCTTGGATTCGGTTGGCAAGAATTTTATTGAGTATTTTTGCATCGATGTTCATAAGGGAAATTGGTCTGAAGTTCTCTTTCTTTGTTGGATCTTTGTGTGGCTTTGGTATCAGCGTAATTGTGGCTTCGTAGAAGGAATTGGGTAGTGTTCCTTCTGTTTCTATTTTGTGGAACAGTTTGAAGAGTATTGGTGTTAACTCTTCTTTGAAGGTCTGATAGAATTCTGCACTGAAACCATCTGGTCCTGTGCTTTTTTTGGTTGGAAGACTTTCTATGACTCCTTCTATTTCTTTAGGCATTATGGGACTGTTTAGATGGTCTAGTTGGTCCTGATTTAATTTTGGTATTTGATATCTGTCAAGGAAATTGTCCATTTCCTCCAGATTCTCCAGTTGTGTTGAGTACAGGCTCTTGTAGTAGGATCTGATGATTTTTTGGATTTCCTCAGTTTCCGTTGTTATATCTCCCTTTTCATTTCTAAGTTTGTTAATTTGGATACTTTCTCTGTGCCCTTTGGTCAGTCTGGCTAAGGGTTTACTATCTTGTTGATTTTCTCAAAGTACCAGCTCCTGGTTTTGTTGATTTTTTGTATGGTTCTCTTTGTTTCTACTTGGTTGATTTCGGCCCTGAGTTTGATGATTTCCTGCCTTCTACTCCTCCTGGGTGAAATAGCTTCTTTTTGTTCCAGGGCTTTCAGGTGTGTCATTAAGCTGGTAATGTGTGCTCTCCTCCATTTTCTTTTTGGAGGCACTCAGGGCTATGAGTTTTCCTCTTAGCACTGCTTTCATTGTGTCCCATAGATTTGGGTATGTTGTGTTTTCATTTTCATTGTGTTCTAAAAAGTCTTTAATTTCTTTCTTTATTTCTTCCTTGACCAAGGTATCATTGAGTAGAATATTGTTCAGTTTCCACGTGTATGTGGGTTTTCTGTTGTTTTTGTTGCTATTGAAAATCACTTTTACTCCATAGTGATCTGATAGGAGGCATGGGATTAGTTCGATCTTCTTATATTTGTTGAGGTCTGCCTTGTGTCCAATTATATGGTCGATTTTGGAGAAGGTACCATGAGGTGCTGAGAAAAAGGTATATTCTTTTGCTTTAGGGTGAAATGTTCTATAAATATCAGTCAAATCCAGAACTCGGCCTCCCACCAGTCAGGAGAGGAGTATCCATCTTGGTTCCGTACTCCAGGAATCGGACAGACTGAGGTACACAAACATAATCCGAGGCCAACACCGCGGTGGTCTGAGCCCGACGGGCGTTGGCCTGCACCCAGGCCCTGGGCGGGTCGGGGGGCCATCGGGGTGCCAACCCAGCCAGGAGGTTTTTTGCCCAGACCTGTGAGCGCGCCGCCGCCATTTTGCCTGCAGGACGACAGAGAGCTCAGGCGGGCAGACCTGTAACAGGCATAGCCTAAGGCTAACAAAGCGGGGGTCCAGGCCCCAAAAGGCACAGGACTGACCCCAAGAACTGGGCGGCTTGGTGGGCAATCTGTGAGTCAACCCGCCCAGGTGATTGTTAGCAAAGCAGACTCTCCCGGCGCTTTCAGGGAGCGCGGGCGCGCACGCCCGCCATCCTAGTCACCTGGCAAACCCAATTAACAGTCATAGCTCTAGGGGAACTTTGCTCGGACCTTGGCCTCCCAGGCTTTTGCCTGGACTCAGGGACTGGGCGGCCAGGCTAACCTTGTGTGCGACAGCCCGGTTGGCAGATCGGCTGCCCAGCGGAGTGAGCGGAACAAAGGGGAGGTCACAGTAGCATACACCTTCCGCACTCCCTGGGAGTGCACACAGGCTCCATCTGCTCCACAGACACAATCTGGGGCAAGGCCTCAGGCAGAAGCCCTTAGCTCTACTCTCTCGGCTTCCGGATCCAGATCAGTCTGGGCGGCAGCATTACATCTCCAAGTCCTGCAAGTGGCTAGCTGGGCTTCCGGGCGGCCAACTGGGAGAAGTCAGTGTGCTCCAGTGAATCCAGCGGGCCCCAGCGGGAGCCTTCGGGTGCCTGCTTTGGGATCTGAACAGCCTGGGCAGCAGCACACTGTCTACAAGCAGTGCAGGAGGTAAGCTGTGCACCAGAGGCCAACTGGGAAGGGGCAGCTTGCACTGGTGAGTCCAGCACTGACAAGATAAACTAACACCAGTGAGATCTAGATGGCAAAAGGCAAACGCAGGAACGTCACTAACAGAAATCAAGGCAATATGGCAACATCTGAACCCAATTCTCCTCTACCAACATGTCCTGGATACCCCATCACACCAGTAAAACAAGATTTGGATTTAAAATCACTGGTCATGATGCTGGTACAGGAACACATGAAGGTCATACATAAAGAAATTCAGGAGAAAATGGATCAAAAGTTAGAAGCCCTTGCAAGGGAAACACAAAAATCATTGAAAGAAATCCAGGAGAATACAAAAGCCAACAAGGAGGAAATGCAAAAAACACTTAAAGAAATACAGGAGAACTTTGCTCAACAGGCTGAGGTCATGAAAGACGAAACACAAAAATCTCTTAAAGAAATACAGGAGAACTTCGGTCAACAGGCTGAGCTCATGAAAGAGGAAACACAAAAATCTCTTAAAGAATTACAGGAAAACACAAACATGCAAGTGAAGGAGCTAAGCAAAACCATCCAGGATCTAAAATCAGAAGTAGAAACAACTAAGAAAACTCAAAGGGAGACAACTTTGGAGATAGAAAGCCTTGGGAAGAAATCAGGGGACAGAGATGCAAATATCAACAACAGAATACAAGAGATAGAAGAAAGAATCTCAGATGCTGAAGATTCCATAGAAACCATGGACTCAACAGTTAAAGAAAATGCAAAATGCAAAAAGCTTGTAACCCAAAATATCCAGGAAATCCAGGACACAATGAGAAGACCAAACCTAAGGATTATAGGCATAGATGAGAGTGAAGATTTACAACTTAAAGGGCCAGCAAATATCTTCAATAAAATTATGGAAGAAAACTTCCCTAACCTAAAGAGAGAGATGCCCATGAATATACAAGAAGCCTACAGAACTCCAAACAGACTGGACCAGAACAGAAATACTTCCCGTCACATAATAATCAAAACACCAAATGTTCTAAACAAAGAAAGAATACTAAAGGCAGTAAGAGAAAAAGGCCAAGTAACATATAAAGGAAGACCTATCAGAATCACAGCAGACTTTTCACCTGAGACTATGAAGGCTAGAAGGTCCTGGGCAGATCTCATGCAGACTCTAAGAGAACACAAATGCCAACCAAAACTACTATATCCAGCAAAACTCTCAATCACCATAGATGGAGAAACTAAGATATTTCATGACAAAACCAAGTTTACCCAATATCTATCCACAAACCCGGCCCTAAAAAGGATAATAGGAGGACAACACCAATACAAGGAGGGAAACTTCACCCTGGAAAAAGCAAGATAGTAACCTTTCATCAAACCCAAAAGAAGTTAAGCATTCAAATTTAAAAAATAACGTCAAAAATGATAGGAAGTAACAATCACTATTCCTTAATATCTCTTAACATCAATGGACTTAATGCCCCAATAAAAAGACACAGACTAACTGAATGGATACGTAAACAGGACCCTACATTTTGCTGCTTACAGGAAACACACCTCAGGGTCAAAGACAAACACTACCTTAGAGTAAAAGGCTGGAAGACAATTTTACAAGCAAATGGTCTCAGGAAACAAGCTGGAGTAGCCATTTTAATATCAGATAAAATTGACTTTCAACCCAAAGTCATCAAAAGAGACCCTGAGGGACACTTCTTGCTGGTCAAAGGAAAAATACAAAAAGAAGAACTGTCAATCCTGAACATCTATGCCCCAAATGCAAGGGCACCCTCTTTCGTAAAAGAAACTTTATTAAGGCTCAAAGCACACATTGCACCTAACACAATAATTGTGGGTGACTTCAACACTGCACTTTCCTCAATGGACCGATCAGGAAAACAGAAACTAAACAGGGACACAATGAAACTAATTGAAGCTTTGGACCAATTAGATTTAACAGATATATATAGAACATTCTATCCTAAAACAAAAGAATATACCTTTTTCTCAGCACCTCATGGTACCTTCTCCAAAATCGACCATATAATTGGTCACAAGACAGACCTCAACAAATATAAGAAGATCGAACTAATCCCATGCCTCCTATCTGATCACTATGGAGTAAAAGTGGTCTTCAATAGCAACAGAAACAACAGAAAGCCCACATACACGTGGAAACTGAACAATACTCTACTCAATGATACCTTGGTCAAGGAAGAAATAAAGAAAGAAATTAAAGACTTTTTAGAACACAATGAAAATGAAAACACAACATACCCAAATCTATGGGACACAATGAAAGCAGTGCTAAGAGGAAAACTCATAGCCCTGAGTGCCTCCAAAAAGAAAATGGAGAGAGCATACATTACCAGCTTAATGACACACCTGAAAGCCCTGGAACAAAAAGAAGCTATTTCGCCCAGGAGGAGTAGAAGGCAGGAAATCATCAAACTCAGGGCCGAAATCAATCAAGTAGAAACAAAGAGAACCATACAAAAAATCAACAATACCAGGAGCTGGTTCTTTGAGAAAATCAACAAGATAGATAAACCCTTAGCCAGAATGACCAAAGGGCACAGAGAAAGTATCCAAATTAACAAACTTAGAAATGAAAAGGGAGATATAACAACGGAAACTGAGGAAATCCAAAAAATCATCAGATCCTACTACAAGAGCCTATACTCAACACAACTGGAGAATCTGGAGGAAATGGACAATTTCCTTGACAGATACCAAATACCAAAATTAAATCAGGACCAACTAGACCATCTAAACAGTCCCATAATGCCTAAAGAAATAGAAGGAGTCATAGAAAGTCTTCCAACCAAAAAAAAGCACAGGACCAGATGGCTTCAGTGCAGAATTCTACCAGACCTTCAAAGAAGAGTTAACACCAATACTCTTCAAACTATTCCACAAAATAGAAACAGAAGGAACACTACCCAATTCCTTCTACGAAGCCACAATTACGCTGATACCAAAGCCACACAAAGATCCAACAAAGAAAGAGAACTTCAGACCAATTTCCCTTATGAACATCGATGCAAAAATACTCAATAAAATTCTTGCCAACCGAATCCAAGAACACATCAAAACGATCATCCACCATGATCAAGTAGGCTTTATCCCGGGAATGCAGGGTTGGTTCAATATACGGAAATCCATCAATACAATCCACTACATAAACAAACTCAAAGAACAAAACCACATGGTCATTTCATTGGATGCTGAAAAAGCATTTGACAAAATTCAGCATCCCTTCATGCTTAAAGTCTTGGAGAGAACAGGAATTCAAGGCCCATACCTAAACATAGTAAAAGCAATATACAGCAAACCGGTAGCCAGCATCAAACTAAATGGAGAGAAACTTGAAGCAATCCCACTGAAATCAGGGACCAGACAAGGCTGCCCCCTTTCTCCTTATCTTTTCAATATTGTACTTGAGGTACTAGCTCGGGCAATTCGACAACATAAGGAGATCAAAGGGATACAAATTGGAAAGGAAGAAGTCAAACTATCATTATTTGCAGACGACATGATCGTCTACCTAAGTGACCCAAAGAACTCCACTAGAGAGCTCCTACAGCTGATAAACAACTTCAGCAAAGTGGCAGGTTATAAAGTCAACTCAAGCAAATCAGTGGCCTTCCTATACTCAAAGGATAAGCAGGCTGAGAAAGAAATTAGGGAAATGACCCCCTTCACAATAGCCACAAACAGTATAAAGTATCTTGGGGTGACTCTTACCAAACATGTGAAAGATCTGTATGACAAGAACTTCAAGACTCTGAAGAAGGAAATGGAAGAAGACCTCAAAAAATGGGAAAACCTCCCATGCTCATGGATCGGTAGAATCAATATAGTTAAAATGGCCATTTTGCCTAAAGTACTATACAGATTCAATGCAATACCCATCAAAATCCCAACTCAATTCTTCACAGAGTTAGAAAGAGCAATTATCAAATTCATCTGGAACAACAAAAAACCCAGGATAGCTAAAACTATTCTCAGCAACAAAAGGAAATCTGGGGGAATCAGTATCCCTGACCTCAAGCATTACTACAGAGCAATAGTGCTAAAAACTGCATGGTATTGGTACAGTGACAGGCAGGAGGATCAATGGAACAGGATTGAAGATCCAGAAATGAACCCACACACCTATGGCCACTTGATCCTCGACAAAGAGGCTGAAAACATCCAATGGAAAAAAGATAGCCTTTTCAACAAATGGTGCTGGTTCAACTGGAGGTCAGCATGCAGAAGAATGCGAATTGATCCATCCTTGTCTCCTTGTACTAAGCTCAAATCCAAATGGATCAAGGACCTCCACATAAAGCCAGACACTCTGAAGCTAATAGAAAAAAAACTGGGGAAGACCCTTGAGGACATCGGTACAGGGAGAAAGTTCCTGAACAGAACACCAATAGCGTATGCTCTAAGAGCAAGAATTGACAAATGGGACCTCATAAAATTACAAAGTTTCTGTAAGGCAAAGGACACCATCAAGAGGACAAATCGGCAACCAACAAATTGGGAAAAGATCTTCACCAATCCTACATCAGACAGAGGGCTAATATCCAATATATATAAAGAACTCAAGAAGTTAGACTCCAGAAAACCAAACAACCCTATTAAAAAATGGGGTACAGAATTAAACAAAGAATTCTCCCCTGAAGAACTTCGGATGGCGGAGAAGCATCTTAAAAAATGCTCAACTTCATTAGTCATTAGGGAAATGCAAATCAAAACAACCCTAAGATTTCATCTTACACCAGTCAGAATGGCTAAGATTAAAAATTCAGGAGACAGCAGGTGTTGGAGAGGGTGTGGAGAAAGAGGAACACTCCTCCACTGCTGGTGGGGTTGCAAATTGGTACAACCACTCTGGAAATCAGTCTGGCGGTTCCTCCGAAAACTGGGCACCTCACTTCCAGAAGATCCTGCTATACCACTCCTGGGCATATACCCAGAAGACTCCCCACCATGTAATAAGGATACATGTTCTACTATGTTCATAGCAGCCCTATTTGTAATTGCCAGATGCTGGAAAGAACCCAGGTATCCCTCAACAGAAGAGTGGATGCAAAAAATGTGGTATATCTACACAATGGAGTACTATTCAGCTATTAGAAACAATGAATTCATGAAATTCTTAGGCAAATGGATGGAGCTAGAGAATATCATACTAAGTGAGGTAACCCAGACTCAAAAGGTGAATCATGGTATGCACTCACTAATAAGTGGATATTAACCTAGAAACCTGGAATACCCAAAACATAATCCACACATCAAATGAGGTACAAGAAGAAAGGAGGAGTGGCCCCTGGTTCTGGAAAGACTCAGTGAAACAGTATTCAGCAAAACCAGAACGGGGAAGTGGGAAGGGGTGGGTGGGAGGACAGGGGAAGAGAAGGGGGCGTACGGGACTTTCGGGGAGTGGGGGGGCTAGAAGAGGGGAAATCATTTGAAATGTAAATAAATTATATCGAATAAAAAAAAAAAAGAGTTGTAAAAAAAAAAAAAAAAAAAAAATCTAATTGATCCAAAGCTTCAATTAGTTTTACTGTGTCCCTGTTTAGTTTCTGTTTTCCCGATCAGTCCATAGAGGAAAGTGGAGTGTTGAAGTCCCCCACAATTATTGTGTTAGGTGCAATGTGTGCTTTGAGCTTTAGTAAGGTTTCTTTTACGAATGAGGGTGCCCTTGCATTTGGCGCATAGATGTTCAGAATTTGAAGTTCTTCTTGGTGGATTTTTCCTTTGACCAGCAAGAAATGTCCTTCTGTGTCTCTTTTGATGACTTTAGGTTGAATGTCAATTTTATCTGATATTAGAATGGCTACTCCTGCTCGTTTCCTGTGACCATTGGCTTGTAAGATTGTCTTCCAGCCTTTTACTCTGAGGTAGTTTTTATCTTTGACACTGAGGTGTGTCTCCTGTATACAGCAAATTGTAGGGTCCTGTTGCCTTATCCAGTCTGTTAGTCTATGCCTTTTTATTGGGGAATTGAGACCATTGATGTTAAGAGATATTAGGGAATATTGATTATTACTTCCTGTCATTTTTGATGTTCTTTTTATATTTGAGTGGTTATCTTCTTTTGGATTTGATGAAGGAAGGTAACTATCTTGCTTTTTCCAGTGTGTAGTTTCCCTCCTTGTATTGGAGTTTTCCTCCTATTATTCTTTGCAGAGCTGGGTTTGTGGAAAGATATTGTGTGAATTTGGTTTTGTCATGGAATATCTTGGTTTCTCCATCTATGGTGAATGAGAGTTTTGCTGGGTATAGTAGTCTTGGCTGACATTTGTGTTCTCTTAGAGTCTGCATGAGATCTGCCCAGGATCTTCTAGCTTTCATGGTCTCTGGTGAGAAGTCTGGTGTGATTCTGATAGGTCTTCCTTTATATGTTACTTGGCCTTTCTCTCTTACTGCCTTTAATATTCTTTCTTTGTTTAGAGCATTTGGGGTTTTGATTATTATGTGACGGGAGGTATTTCTGCTCAGGTCCAGTCTGTTTGGAGTTCTGTAGGCTTCTTGTATATTCATAGGCATCTCTCTCTTTAAGTTAGGAAAGTTTTCTTCCATAATTTTGTTGAAGATATTTGCTGGCCCTTTCTGTTGTAAATCTTCACTCTCATCTATACCTATAATCCTTAGGTTTGGTCTTCTCATTGTATCCTGGATTTCCTGGATGTTCTGGGATACAAGCTTTTTGCATTTTGCATTTTCTTTGACAGTTGAGTCAATGGTTTCTATAGTATCTTCGGCATCTGAGATTCTTTCTTCCATCTCTTGTATTCTGTTGTTTATATTTGCATCTATGGCCCCTGATTTTTTCTCAATGTTTTCTATCTCCAAAGTTGTCTCCCTTTGTGATTTCTTAGTTGTTTCTACTTCTGTTTTTAGGTCCAGGATGGTTTTGCTCAGTTCCATCATTTGTTTGTCTGTGTTTTCCTGTAATTCTTTAAGAGATTTTTGTGTTTCCTCTTTCATGACTTCTGCCTGTTGACTCAAGTTCTCCTGCATTTCTTTAAGTTTTTTTTTGCCTTTCTTCTTTATTGGCTTCTATATCTTGGGCCTTATTCTCCTGCATTTCTTTAAGTGTTTTTTGTGTTTCCATTAAACGGGTTTCTAGCTTATTCATGTTCCCCTGTATTTCTTTAAGAGATTCATTCATGTCCTTTTTGTGTTCTTCTAGCAGCATCATGAACAGTGATTTTAAATCCAAATCTTGTTTCTCTGGTGTGTTGGCATAACCAGGACTTGCTGATGTTGGAGAGTTTGGTTCAGATGCTGCCATATTGCCTAGATTTCTGTTAGTAGCGTTCCTGCGTTTGCCCTTTGCCATCTTGTTCTCTGGAGCTAATTGGTCTTGTCTCCGGCTGGTGTTACAGCCTCCTGAGAGGCTCTAGGGCTATTTCTGCAACACTGGAGGGCAGGGTTTTCCCTTTTGCAGCTTCCTGATGTGCTTTCCTCCTCTTGGGTGCCCTTGCAGCCCTAGTGTTCTTTGCCCCAGATTGTATCTGTGAGCCAGAAGGTGCCCGTTTGCTCCTTCAGGGAGCGCTGAGGCTGTATGCTGCAGGGACCTTTTCTGTGTGCTGATCTCTCTGCTGGGCAGCAGGAGCGGAGTGCACCGGCCCGGGGCAAACAAGCTCCTGGCTGGGTCGGCACACAGATGGCCCGCCGAGCAGCCCAGGACCTGGGGGCAGTCCAGGGCCTGACCGTCTGAGACCCCTGCTATGTCCGCCTCGGGCTATGCCTGCTAGCCGGTTTGGTTTTGCCTGCTAGGTCTCTCTGGCTTCCCTTAGGCAAAATGGCGGTGGTGCATGAGCTGGCCCGGGGGAAAAAAACCTCCTGGCCGGGTTTGCACCCCGGTGGCCCCCCATCAGCCCAGGGCCTCGGTGCAGGCCAACGCCTGTCGGGCTTAGACCCCAGCGATGTTGGTCTCGGGTTATATTTGCGTACCTCAGTCTGATTTCTCTGTCGACCGAGAACCAATATGGAGGCCTCGTCCAGAAACCAATTTCTAAGGCCTGTGAGGAATATATTAAAAAGAAATACAAGTAAGCAAATGAAAACAGAATCTATCAAAAATTTTATAAGGAGGGTATATACTCTTCATTTATATCACAATTTTTTATATTTTAACTCAGTGTATGATTGTGTGTGTATGTGTGAGATAGTGTGTGTGTGTGTGTGTGTGTATGTGTGTGAGTATATGTGTGTGTTATGACTTGAACTCATAGCAGTCCTTCTGCCTAAATCTTTTGAGTACTAAGATTTAAGTGCTAAGATGGGCCACCATGCCTTCATTTCAACTTCATTTTGATAAGAAATTTCTAACATCTCTAACCCGAAATTTTATGATTTATTTATCTTTAAAGGATAATTATTTTATTTCTTGTTTTATTAAAACAAGATGTATATGTACATATGTATGTTTCTATGTTCCTATGCATATAAAACAGTGGGAAACATACCAGTGTTTCCCATTTTGTTGCTGTAGAATCATTTTATAAACTTTGTTAGTGTAGATATTAAAGCCAATATCTAGCTTCAGTAGAAATATCATTTCTCTGAATAATTTCAATGTCATTGTCCTTTAAAGACAGTCTGGGTATTATTCCAAAATTCCTGCAGACATTAACAATGACATTTTAAATTTTTAAAATGTTGACCTTCATTTTCTACAATTATTCCTTAAACAATACCTTTTTTTTTTTACCATACTTCTGTTCAGAAACCCCAAATCTTCCAACTATGTTCTAACAACAGAATAAAAACTTTCTGTTACTAAAGGTTATACTTACATCATTAGATCATTATTCTTTATCATAAGTCAGAAAGGAACTCAACATCTGTTCCTTTTCACTCTCTTCTCTTTCTTCATTCTTTTTTCTCCATTTAGACAAACATATTCATATTTTTTTTGTGTGTGAGGCAAAGCTGCATACAGATTATTGGCATTCAATCTAAGCTTAACTCATCTTACCTTGAATTCTGCCAAGACTCTCCCAAGAGCCCTCAGTCCAGGTGTGGTTGCTAAGATACATGTTACTAATCTTCCACTAAGAAAATAGAGGTCATGGTATGAGAAGATTTTTTTTTCTGAAGGGCCTTGGTGATTGATTTTGTTTATGAATTTTGAACTATTCATAAAATTAGAAAATGCCTTAACTTTTTCTGTTTTATTTAGATTATCTCAATCAAAAGTCACAATAATGCATATTTTTTTAAAAATATGCTTGCTGCTATGCTTTCATTTACAACTGCATTCTATTACATAGTCTGTTACTGTATGCCTGCGTCTTTCTAGTAGTTAAATGACTTGTAATAAATGAGACAAAGCCATACTTTTGTTGGGAGGTCAGGTATAATGGCACACACCTGTAATCTGGTTCTTAAGAGGCAAAGGTCTACTATCATCAGTTCAAGGCCAGCTTGCACTACATTTCAAAAGGCTGCCCCAAAACAAAAACGGAACCAATTTATAAAATACATGTATTTGTAAAGTGTAACATTGTATTTCCTGTTCTGTCTCTGTCATGAACAACAGTTAGAAAGTGGACATTAGGAAAGGATCTGCAATTTTTAACATACATTTTCTTTAGTTGATCCCAAGAAAATACTCACACTATTTTTTTTTCTTTTTAAAATAATGCCAACTAAAGTCAGGATCTCCTGTAACCCCAGCATTTTGGGAAGCTAAGATAAGAGGATTGTTGAAGCTCCTGGAAGCTAGTCTAACCCTCTCAAAGGGAAAAGGGGAGGGAGGATTCAGTGAGGAACCCTGGGAGGAGAGACTGGGAAGGGCAGCGACATTTGGAACATAAATACATAAAATAATCTAATAAAAAGAAAAAAATTGTAAGCCTGGGTTCAGTGGGAGACTCTGTCTCAAGGCATCAATATAGGTGAAATGGAAACACATGTGAAGCTTCCAGGGGTCCTCTCTGTGTGCATAAGTGCCCCCCACACACAAATTCAAGTACATAACTTAAGTACTTATAGAAGAAAAAATAAGTAGAAATGGCTCATGGGAGGAGGAAAGAAGGCTTTCTAGGAAGAACACTGGTGCTGTGGAGCTGTAAGGAGAAAGCTGCTGACACCGCTTTAACTGTAGAAGGGAGAGGCTAAGCAGAGGGAGGAAGGAGAGATAAATGATACAAAATGTTTTTCCATTTATTTATTTAATTATTTATTCACTTTATATGCCAATCGCTGCTCCCCTGTCTTCTGCCCCCCCTCATACATTCTGTTCCCCATAATTCTCCCTCCCTTTCTTCTCTGAGAGCATGGAGTTCCATTTATATTCCCTCCCCCGTCCACACACATGCAGACATCAAGTCTCTGTAGGTCTAGGCACATCCTCTCCCACTGACGCCAGGCAAGACCATCAGTCTAGTTAGGAGAACGAGATCCACAGACAAGCAACAGCTTTAGGGACAGCAGCTGCTCCAGGGGTTGAGTACAGACATGAAGACCAAGCTTCACATCTGCAACCAATGTGCAGAAGGAGCCTAGGGCCAGCCCATGTATTCTCTTTGGTTGGTAGGTCAGTCTCTGAGAGCACCAGGTTTCCAGGTTGGTTGACTCTGCTGGTCTTCCTGTGGAGTTCCTATCCCACTCAGGGGCCCACGTTCCTTACCCCAACTCTTCCATAAGACCCTGAGCTCCATCCAGTGTTTGGCTGTGGGTATCTGCATCTATTTCATTCATCTGCTGGGTGGAGCCTCTCAGAGGCTAAGGCTTTTTTGGAGCCTCTCAGAGGCTAAAGCTTTTTTGTCTGTCTGTGGAATCTGTTCCCGGACTGGGGTGTCTTGTCTGGCCTCAGTGGGAGTGGGTTGTGTAACACTGCTGAGAGTTGATGTAATGAGGTAGGGAGATCCCCAGGTGAGAATCCCACTGTCGCAGAGAAGGGGAGAAGTGGAGAAGGAACTCCCATTAAGGGGGATTTGGAGGGGAGCAGAAGGCAGCAACCGGGGTGTAAAATGAATAGTTTCTTGGCCTTTGGGCTAAAATCAAGTGCAAAAAATATAAATTATTAGAGAAAATAAATGATACTTTTGTTAATGTTTAATCACAGCAATGAGAAATGAAAGTGCGTGGGTTCTATAATTAGGAAATGGAGATTAAATTAATAATATAATGCAAATGAAATGAATAGCATAATACCATTATATATATATATATATATATATATATATATATATATATATAATATTTTACTATACTGTTTCACTTAAAATTCCAAAATAATCTCAGTTTTTGACATTGAAACTTCAAACTATGTACACAACATGCAGACACTACAGTGAAATATTCAGGATCACTGATCAGAAGTCCCCAGTTTTGATATTTTTTCTCAGTGTCAGCCATGCAACAGCTGTTCACAATCCCCAGTATTTACACTGTGATAAATTCGCCTTCAGGGCTCAGATTTTCCTTCCATTCTTCAAGCCTGTGTTTGGAGAATTATACACTTTTGTAAACTGTTACATCTGTTACTTGGGACACAGCTTCAGCTAAACTTCCAAGCTTAAGATACTTTTTCCTTCCATAAGTTGTCCAAGTGCCAGATTCTAGAAATCCTAGTTTTCTAATATATTGGACCTTCTTATATCCTGATTTGAGATGGTTATATTACTTGTACATGTAATATGTATAAATTATGTTCAAATGAAGAAATATTTTATGTCTAAAATATATTTATATATTCACCTTAAATTATATAGGCTATGTTATCATGAAAGCATAATAAAAGTGTTAAAAGAGGACATAAAATATGAACAAAAATGTGATTGTTCTCTGGTCCAGCTACTCAGTGTCTAACAATGTTCAGAAGACAACTGGTGTCATGTGAGTTTCTAGGATCTTCAAACATTGTGCTCAGCAGAGAAAAGGTTTGTCACAGAGACTGAATAAATACTATGTACAGAATGAGCGAATTCATGGCAAATCTTTATTTGGCTCATAATAAAGAAATTAAGTTTATAGCCTTACCACAGTTTTATGACTGCATGGAACCCTATTCAGGTAAGTAATGATAATATGACCATAATAACAAAGGATGATATTCATAAAGCAACTTTTGTAACCATGGAATGAACTTACATATGTACTATTTGAGTAACATCTTTATAATTTCACATTAAAATCTTGTTAGAGAACTGACTGGAATTTAAGCTTGAGAAATATAGTTTAGATCTCTCTCTCTCTCTGTCTCTGTCTCTCTCTCTCTCTCTCTCTATATATATATATATATTTACATATATTTGTATATATTTGTATATGTATTTGCATATATATGTATATATTCCAGTGAGTATTTATATTCCAAGATATATATCATATATCATTTATCATATGCCATATGCCATATGCCATATGTCATCTATCATATATCACATATCACACATCACACATCATATATCATATATTATATATCATATATCACATATCACATATCCTTATCTCTATCTCTATATAAATAGATATAGATACAGATGTAATGCGTTTGGTCTAATGCTGCTTGTATTCTTATGTTAATTTGGGTTCTGTAAATTGTTAGCTTGAGAGTCCACACTTCTGCACATAAGACACTGAGGAGCCTTGCTCCAGTTGGTTCTGACTGATAAATAAAGATGCTGACAGACAATGTCTGGGCAGGGCAGACAGAGGCGTAACTTTCAGGATTCCCAGGCTATGGACAGGGAGAAAGGAGAAGGCAAGGAGAGATGCCCTGCCTCAGGAACATGGAGGACAGGGAGGCATGGCTGGCATGTGATGGAGCTGCGAGTGTGTGGCCCAGCCAGGCAGCCTCTGGGTCCAGAGAAGCCAAGATAGAATGAAGAATAACTCCAGATTATCAATAGGGGTGGATTAACCACATGGAGGTTAGTAAGTGGCCCAGCCATTGAGCTGATTAAAGAATATTAAAATATAAAGGCTATGTGTGTGTCTTTCATTTGGGATCCCAGAACATTGGGGCATGCAACAAGGAATGTACAACCTTGGGGATTTATGTTATTATTTACTATGACATATATGTATGCGTATACATATTTGTTCATGTATTCAGAAATTAATATTTAATAAAAATCAATGATAATAAAACATTATCATTAAACTTTTATTGCCTACTTCCTTAAGAACTCCTAAGGGCAGGGAATGCAACTAAGTTACTAAGTGTTTAGCAACTGTGTATGAAGCACTGAGTGTGATGCCCAGTATTCCACCATCACATTAAATGTGCATGGTTTATACCTACAATCTCAGCAGTCAGGAAATACAGGCCAGAAGATATGAAGATAAGTCCCAAGTCATTCACGGCTGTATATTGAGTTGGAGCCTAGGATGGGATTCATGAGACCCTATTTTTTAAAAAAAATTCTAAGCCATTATTTTTATTTATGAAATACTAAACCCCTGACGTAGTTAAATTGTTTAATTGATGATATTGCTACAACTTTATAAATAATATAATTAAGAAACAACTTATTTTTTACAAATTATCTAATATGTTAGAATTAGCAACTGTTACTTCTCAGATTCAAGTGCAAAAACTATGGTTCAATTTTCTTCTTTTCTTCCTTTCTTATTTTCTTCCTTCCTTCTATCCGCCCTTCCTTCCTTCTTTTCTTCCTTCATTCCTCATTCATTCCTTTTTTCCTCTTTTCTTCCTTCCTTATTTTACCTCCTTATTCTCCCTCCCTCCCTCCTTCCTTCCTTCCTTTCTTCCTTCCTTCCTTCTCTCCCACCTTGCTTCCCTATCTCCTTCCTTTCCTCTTTCCTCTTCCTTCCTTCTGTATACCTCCTTATATCACCTTCCTCCCTTCCTAGCTCCCCCCATCCCTCCCTTCCTATCTCTTTTCCACCCTGCCTCTCTGCCTCTCTGCCTCCTTGCCTCTCCCTTCCTCCTTCCCCCCATCCTTCTTATACTATACTTTTCCATCCTGTAGAACAAACTCATGCTCTGTCAAAATCTGGGAAAGTAGTAGAGTATGGATTTAATCCTAGTTCCTTGGTTTTATTTCTTAGAGATCAGGTTATACTGTCTTATTCATACATTCTCCACAGTGTTCCATAACTCACTGCTGCAAGGAAAACTCAAAAAGGACTTATTTATACTTATGACAACCTTGGTCTGAATTTTAAGAGACCAGGGTTGGTGCTGGGGTCAATAATGCTAGAATGAGTTTTTGTTTTTTAATTGTGGGACACCCCTGTGGTCGACTTAGGGAAAAGCTGGAAGAAGTTGATGAAGAGGGCAACCCTAGAAGAAGACTAGCAGTCTCTACCTCAATCCCCAAGATCTCTCAGGTACTGAGCCATCAACCAGGCAGCACACACCAGCTAACATGAAGCCTGATATGCAGCAGAGGACTGCCTAGTCTGGGTTCAGTCAGAGAAGATGCACCTAACCCTCCAGAGACTGGAGGCCCCAGGGAGTGGGGAAGTCTGATGACATGGGGATGTGGGGGTGGGGACATCCTTGTGGAGACATGGTCAGGGGGAGGAGACATGGGATGTGGAACAGTCAGAGGGTAGAGCAGGGGGGGCACAAAGTCTGGGCTATAAAAATGATTAAATAAAAAGTAACAAATAAAAAATAAAGATAAGTTGGATTCATGGAGGAAAAAAAAGAGATATGCACAACATTTCCTTTCTTGATGTTTTACTCTGGGTAGGGAAGTTAAAGCTGAAAATAACCTTTTTATATAAAATGTAATCAAATATTGTAATAATTTATTACACTTTAAACCACCATCAATTAGAATATTTCTTATTTCTCTTCTCATAGCTAAATAAATATCTCTATTCCTGTGTAGGGTCACACACTATAGCATCACAACACAACTGAAAAAATTATCATCTGGTTAAGAGAGTTTGAAAATAAATGAATGAGTAATTTGCTACTTAATGAAAGAAACGTAATTAATGTTCTTTATTATCTGTAGACCCTGGCTTCATATATACACATATATGGGGAAGTGAATGTGTACGGTCTCCAGGGAATTAGAAAACAGGCACATGAGGGGGGAGGAAAGAAGATTTCAGTGAGAGCGCAGGGAGGATAATACCACAATGAAGTGGAACTTCAGTGTGGAAGGATGAAGTGTGGGTGCTGGATTAAGTAGATAAAAGAAAAGGAGCTCTGGGGGAGCAGGGAACCACACACAGAGGAATTGGTAATAGAAAATGACAAACAAAAGACTGCCACACTATTCCACCCCACTTGAAATATGCCTTGAGCTTTCTTGTTAGACTGTTTTGAGATGCTCTGAGCCCTTAAAATGCACAATTTCTATTTGTGAGTAGCATTTGTGAAATATTAAACAGAACCCAGTTTGGCCTTTTCAGGAGACTGTGCATCTACTGCTTTGAAAAAAAAAGAGTATGTTCCTTCTCAAAGCAAAATGCAAGTCTGATTGTTTTTTTTTTTTTTTTTTTTTTTTTTTTTTTTTTTTTTTTTTTTTTTTTACTTTATAGCAGGCATGATGACCTGGGAGCAGGTATAAAAGGTATAAAGCAATAGATGAGGTTAAGGTAGCACATAAATTCCCCTTCTATAAGCTCAGGGATACAATTCTTGTCACATGCTGCACTACAGTGTGCACCTTATAAATACATTAGATAGAAAGTAATCCATGTGTTGGCAACTTCTAGCTGTCTCACGAAATCAGACCAGTATTTTGGACATGGACTCTGCATTAGATACTAAGGAGTCCTATGTGCCCAGGAACATACAGATTGTAACATGAAATATCATGTGATACCTTCTTTTAAAATAAAGCTGTGAAATTTACAATTAGACATGTAGAGCTCACATCACATGTTCTATTAGAAAGCTTTTTTCCCAAGCCTTGAATCTTCTGGAGTGATTGAGGGTATAGAAAATAATGAAAGCATCTTTGCCAGCCTCCTGCCTGGGGTCAGAGCCTGCTATACAGCTCATTAATTCCAAGAAAGCAAGAGGAAGAGTCACAAGGAAAGAAAACAATGACTAGATCACCTTTGTTTCATATAAAGTGGAATTTTTGCCTGAGATAGACAGGAAACAGCTGTCAGGCCTCCCTTCACTTCTTGGTGACATAAAATGACTATCTACCCCATCAGAGATGGAAGGAATATGCACCAGGTTGGCATTGCTTAAGCCTGGAATCCAAGGACATGAGTGAGTCTCTAACAAACCACATTCCCAAACAGAGAGATGGTAAACAAACATACAAAAAAGTGTTCACCACCATTCATCCTAAGGGAAATGCAAATTAAGCCCAAACAAGGCATCGTCTCCTTTACCAGAATGCCTGCCATCCAAATGGGTAGCTATAGATTGCAAATCACAGTGAGGATGGAGAGAAAGTGGAACACTTGCTTGCTCGCTGTTGGCAGAAAAGTAAATTGCATTGTTATGAAAAGCTGTGTGGAGATTCCTTGAGATATTAAATCTTCTGGATAGATTCAACAATCTTACTTCTGAGAATATATCCAAAGGAGCCGAAAGAACTTTAATCAGGCAACCCTATATGTGTTTGTATGCCCACATATATTGAATCATTATTTATAATAACCAAGATATGTGATTGAATGGTCCATCAATAGCTGAAATGAATAAAAACTGTGTTATATAGGGGACAATAAGATGACTATGTGGATAATACTGCCTACCATCAATCCG
This sequence comes from Apodemus sylvaticus, assembly GCF_947179515.1. Classification (NCBI taxonomy): domain Eukaryota; kingdom Metazoa; phylum Chordata; class Mammalia; order Rodentia; family Muridae; genus Apodemus; species Apodemus sylvaticus. Next base: position 31,802,473 of record NC_067481.1, on the reverse strand, counting down.
GACTACCTGAATTTGATCCATTGGACCAATATGGTACAAGGAGAAAAGTGCTTAATACAAGGTGTTTACTGAAGTTTACATGGATACCATAGCACGTGCGTGCGCGTGCGCGCGCACACATACACACACACACACATACACACACACACATGCACAGAGGCACTTAAAACTCTTAATATTATCTTTTAATAGTGATAGGCAGTGGTATAATATTTAGCATCAAAACAAAGAATCCTGTTATCTGTGATAATGTAGATATTGGGGGAAGATCTATCAAGTGAAATATACCAGACATAAAAACACAGTATATTATGATTGCATTTATACATACACAGTACTTCAAAAGGTTATCAAAGCACAGACAGTCATTATCATGTCCAGGGTTGATAATGGTGGAGTATATCTCAAATACACCAGTCAATTATACCAGTCAGAAGACCTGTAACATCAGTCAGACAGGAGGAATAATTGGTGAAATATTGGGAAGTATGGTGGATATGGGAGAAAAAGGTGAAGATGTGTGGTGGTTTGAATGAGAATGGTCCCCATAGGTTCTTTATTTGATTTGTTATTTTACTTATTTACATTTCAAATGTTGTCTGCCTTCCTGGTTAGGTTCCCCTCCAAATATCCCATCCCATCCCCCAACCCCTGCCTCTATGAAGGTGCTCCCCCACCTACCCACCCACCTATTCCAGCCTCACTGCACCATAATTCCCCTACACTGTGGCATTGAGCCTCCCTCCATAGGACCAAGGACCTCCTGTCCCATTGATTCCAGATAGTTCTCTGATACATATGTAGCTGGAGCCATGGATTCCTCCACATGTACTATTTGCTGGGTGGTTTAGTCCCTGGGAGCTCTGGGGTGTCCACTTAGTTAATGTTGTTGCTCTTCCTATGGGGTTGCATTCCCCTTCAGCTTTTTCTGTCCTTCCCCAGACTCTTCCACTGGGGTCCCCATGCTCAGGCTGATGGTTGACTTCAATGGTCTGGATATTGGAATACCTATGATACAACTCACTAAAGCTTAAGAAGAAGGAAGACCAAAGTGTGGATGCTTCAGTCCTACTTAGAAAGGGGAGCAAAATAATTCTATGAGGTAGAGTGAGGGATGAAACCTGGGAGGGAGAAAGGAGGGGAAGGGAAAAAGGGGGCAGGATCAGGTATGGGAGGAGACATGGGGGAAGAAGTATAGAGGGACAGGAAATCAAACAGAGGTGTGTAGCAGTGGGGGACAGGGAACTGGTCTTAGTCACTACAGTCCCAGATGCCAGGGAAGCAAGAAGTGCCCAAAGGTTTTTTGCTTTTTATTTTTTTAATTAGATATTTTCGTTATTTACATTTCAATGTTATCCCCTTTCCTGGTTTTCCCTCTGAAAGCACCCTATCCTATCCCCCCTCCCCCTGCTCACCAACCCACCCACTCCTGCTTCCCTGTCCTGACATTCCCCTATACTGGTGCATCAAGCCTTCTCAGGACCAAGGGCCTCTCCTCCCTTTGGTTTTCCACAAGGCCATCCTCTTCTACATATGCAGCTGGAGCCATGGGTCCCTCTTCGGCTGGTGGTTTAGTCCCTGGGAGCTCTGAGGGTACTGGTGAGTTCATATTGTTGTTCCTCCTATGGGGCTGCAAGCTCCTTCCGCTTCTTGGGTCCTTTCTCTAGCTCCTCCACTGGGGACCTTGTGCTTAGTCCAATGGTTGGCTGCAAGTATCCACCTCTGTATTTGTCAGGTACTGGCAGAGCCTCTGAGGAGACAGCTATATCAGGCTCCTGTCAGCATGCACTTGTTGGAATCTACAATAATGTCTGGGTTTGGTAACTGTATTTGGGATGGATCCCCAGGTAGGGCAGTCTCTGGATGGTCTTTCCTTCAGTCTCTGTTCTACATTTTTTCTCTGTATCTCCTCCCATGGGTATTTTGTCCCGCCTTCTAAGAAGGACCAATGTATCCATACTTCGGTCTTCCTTCTTTGTGATCTTCATTTTGTCTGTGAATTCTATCTTGGCTATTCTGAACTTCTGGGATAATATCCACTTATCAGTGAGTGCCTACCATGTGTGTTCTTTTGTGATTGGGTTACCTCACTCATGATGATATTTTCTAGTTCCATCCATTTGCCTAAGTATTTCATGAATTCATTGTTTTTAATAGCTGAGTATTCCATTGTGTAAATGTACCACATTTTCTGTATCCATTCCTCTGTTGAGGGACATCTGGGTTCTTTTCTGGTTATTATAAATAAGGCTGCTATGAACATAGTGGAGCATGTGTCCTTATTACATGTTGGAGAATCTTCTGCGTGTATGCCTAGAAGTGGTACAGCTGGGTCCTCAGGTAGAACTACGTCCAATTTTCTAAGGAACCTCCAGCCTGATTCCCAGAGTGGTTGTAACAGCTTGCAATCCCACCAGCACTGGAAGAATGTTCCTCTTTCTCCACATCCTCACCAGCACTCATAGGTTCTTGTACTTGAATATATGATCCTAAATTGGTTGTCCTGTTTGGGTAGCTTTAGGAGGGGTATCACCGAGGGTCGATTTTGAGGTTTCAAAAATACCAGTTCCAGTTCCAGGTCATTGTCTGCTTTTTGTTAACTATCCAAGACGTAAGCGCCCAGCTTCTGCTTGTGTGGCAGTAGCTGATACTTGGTGCTATTCTGTACCGACTATTAGGGACCTTAATATTCTGAAACCATAATCTCAAAAATCAAGTCTTCCTTCAGTAAGTTGCCATGGCCATGGTGTTTTAACACAAATACTAGAAAAGCAACTAAGATATCATGAAGTGTTATAAATAGCCACATAGGTTTTAAGTAGTTTTACTACAGAATTAAATATGTATTTCAACACGTTACCTAGATCTGCATAGCCATGTAAATTACTATTTATCAAGCCAATGTTTTCTATATTGTATCAATAAATAAAAATTATTAAATTTTATTACTATTGTTAAAGAATTAACTAAAATAGTCTACTAACAGGTTCTACTCTCAGTTAGTGTCCTGCATAGTCTTATTTAACTGTCCCAGAAGATTTATAGATATGTTTTCTTGAGTAAATTCTGCACAGTATGGCCAGAAGCAAATTGCCTGATGCTGTTTTCCTTGTTTCTCTCCTACAATGACCATCTCCTTGGACACTGTCATTTTATTTACATAGGAATCTAAGAGGTACATTTTTTAATCCAGCTTGGCCAATGGATCATAATATCTTACAATCTTCTCTACGACCTGTGGGAAGTTTTGAGGTAATAATGCACCTAGGTTATAATCCTTTGTGTGCTTGACCCTGGTGGAAAAGAAGGGAGTCACAGATTTGAGCTATTCAACTTGGCCTTAGGGAATACATACACATAAGGATGAAGAAAGGAGGCGGCAAAAATCAAGTAAGATACATTTGTTACCAACAACTGATGAGTGATGATACTTGTTACCTCTGTTATTATGCCTGGGGCAATGACTATAAGCTGGTGTATGGCTTGAGTTTTATAATTATGGATGTAATGGTAATCAGGACAAATTATGGTTCTGAAATTCAGGACATAGCATGATGCAAATCCAAATATTCTTCTTAGCCTAAGGCTGTTATAGAGGACTCATGGCATCTGAGAGAAAGGATGTTACAAACCAGAGAATTATGAGCAGGTTAGAAAACATCCTTATGGTCTGTCAATCATGTTAGGTTAGCTGAAAATTCTTCCATAGAGGATCAGGTGTGTGGAATAAAGAGAAGGTACAAAAATATTGTTCTTTGGTGACCTTCCTAGAGATTGAAAAGCAGTAGTTTTGAATTCTGGGGACATATGAGGGATAAAATAATACTTATTACCTCATCCACAATAAAACAAATAATTTGAGTATGTTATAGACATTAAAACCAATGTAAACACATTTAAATGAAATAATTATTGGTCATTAAATAAAATATATTTACCTGTCATATTACTCATCCCTATAAATTTCTTATATGAAAAATTAAAACATAAAATTAAAAATATAAGTTATTTAATAAATTTGGCAATACATCAAATTGCTAATATATATCATATTTACATCATAATTTCTAAATGCAAGATTGTCTGTGTTTCCCAAAGCATCACTGACAAGCTATGCATGCCAATTACATAAAAGCTTTTGTGGGGAAGCTTCTCTCTCTCTCTCTCTCTCTCTCTCTCTCTCTCTCTCTCTCTCTCTCTCTCCCACTTGTTCTCACTCTATCTCACACACAGGAGAGAAAGAGAGAGGGGGAAGGGAGAAAGAGAGAGAGACAGAGAAGGAATGCATGCACAAACAAGAAGTTTAGAATCTTATTTAGATCCACTCTGCTCTTCATTACCTCGTTCCATAGAAATGAAGATAATCTAAAGCCCACAACTCAGTCCCATCTCTTCTGTGTGATTTTAAAAACAGTAATAAGAATTGTACCTTATTCCTTTAAAAATATATCACCCTTTTAATCTAGAAGTCTAAGAATATCAATCACTGTAAAAGTAGCATATTTTAGCAATACATTTTATAGACTGAGTAAGTAACAGTGTAATTAGCTTAGCAAAAGAATCCCTTTCAGGAGGAATATAACTGTTCTCTACACAATATTGTCATAATCCATACAAAGATGTACATACACTAGCCCACTTATCATGCCTTGTATGGAATAGTCTTTTCTAGTATTCTTTTTCAACTGATAACCTTTCTTAGACTACTGCTCCACACAGCTGCTCAATGGTAACAGAATGGTAGAAATGGTTCTTAATGGTTTTCATTTGGCTATACATTAGGGAAATGCTTTTAAATAATAACCAGTCACAGATAATCTGCTGTAATTTTTCTGCTGTGGGAACTGCATATTAGTTTATAAAGTAAATAAAAACAAAGACAAAAACAGCAAATCACTTCTGGACTCTAACAATTGGCCAGAATCTAAAGTCAGAGCTTCTTAAAATCATACTGCACCACAATTTAGTAAGTGTTGAACTTAGAGATTCTCCCAGAATACCCATAGTGGACTCTATAAGGTAAGTTGATCGGTAAGGTCATTCTGACTACAATATTGTACGGGTTGGTGTGAGCAAAGGAGGTGAAAGGCTTTAATACAGAGTTGCCAAGTGGAAAGGAAATTGGGATATTTTTATTTAATGGGCATCAGAAAGCTGGAAAGAAATGCATTCTGCTTACTGTAGCTCCTGCTGCTTTTGTGGCTTCCTCTATACTGGTGATTGGAATTCTACTCAGTTACAAACCTGGCTTCTTTCCTCAACCTCAGAGTCTTGCAAACTTACAATTGCAGCAAGAACTATTGGTTAGAAGGTCATGAGGCAATTGCTGGAACTAAGTACAATGCTGTATGAAATGACAAAAATGTGTGTCAGATGTTCTAAGAATGTCTGGACAGTTGCTAGACCTCAGTATTTTAAGAAATAGGGACTGTAGAATTTTCAAAAGAGATCAGGGAGAGATGTGCAGGATACAGGCCCAGTAATCCTCACCACACAAACAGAGCAGCAATAAAATGGAGATGCCACTCCTCTGCTTTAATGTGAAAGATTTTACTTTATAGCCAGAGCAGAATACATCATACTTTGTACTTCTTTCAAGCAAGTGAGCATTCTGCACTAGTATAGTTAAGAAATCATCAATTTTACTCTTAAAGGTATTTGATGAGGTGTTCAAAATAATTTTTTCTGAGCCCGCCTTAGTTATAAATCTGCCAACTTTTGAAGAGAAACAATATGATTAGTAACAACAGATTTTTTTTTTTAAAAAAAAGCTAACTCATCGAAGCAAAGGAAAGCAATATTCAAAGAAAATAGCTCCATCTGAATAAGATAAATATTAAGAAGCTGAAAAACAAAAATAGAATGACAAAACTAACTACACATGGAATAAGATTCAGAATGACTCAGCCTGTGAATAATGTTTCTGATTTCAGAAAATAGAAAAATGATGCCTTTAGAGACTGGGATTTTCTAGTTTTTGGAGCTTTTCTAGTATTGTAGTGGATGTGAAGAAGAGGAGGAAACAAGGAGCTAGAAGGCGGATGTAATTGGTGTAATATTTGCCTGAAATGAGTTGGATGATTCAAAAGGGAAGCAAAGTGAAGCAGAGGTAAGAAAATATAATTAAACATGTTTTCTGTGCAGTGACAAAAGGAAGACATGACAAAGCACTGAAATGATTTGAGTTTTCCTTTGCCATTTGTATTGAAGGCTGTGAAATACTAAGAACTAATAATATTCATCAGAAGAAGGCTGATGTATACTTCCCACAACCTATTTCATAATAATCTTTCTTTCACATTTTGAGATTATAATTTAATTACAACATCCTGTCTCCTTCCAAACCCTCTCATATACCCTTCTCTACTCTACTTCTTCAAATCTCATATACGTGCATGCGCGCGCACACACACACACACACACACAAAACCATATATATATATATATATATATATATATATATATATATGAAACTTAAATGACAATTATTTAAATGAGATACCAGAAAGACAGAGAAATAGAAAGATAGATTTAAACATGTTTGAAGTGGACTACTACCCAACAGTTAAATACCACACACACACACACACACACACACAAGTTATACTCTAGAATAAAAAAACAAATCAGTGAAATGAAACAAGTAATATAAAATAAACTCAAAAACACATTTTACAAGTTGAAAACCTGAAAAAATAATCCTTCAAGACATAAATTGAAAGGCCTTTCATCGTAGAGAAAATAGATGTTAGAATACTTCAATAGAAATGAAATGCTAAAAGACAAAAATCAAATAAAATGCCAAAATGATTAAATCACCTAGAAGCCACAACAATTTAGCTGTCAGGATTTTATAATAGTATCACTGTATGTTAAAAATAGTGACTACTTTATGATTATGACAAGAGTAAGTGAATGAGGTATTTTTATGTCTAGCCAAGTGGACTTTCACAGAAATACTTCACAGTTATACTGTTCTAAGGATCCAAGAACATAGGAAGAAGTCCTGAAACTGAGGGTAGAGACCTCCAAAATCCAGGCACACACACACACATACCCCCCAAACACACACCTTAAAATCAAGCATTTTAAAGAAAACTATTAAGTTAAGTAAATGCTGGAGCAATGAGAGAGTTGCTTCTTTTAGATGAGGGGTGAATCTCACACAGCAGTACTGTTTCTAGAATCTCACCTTCTGTCCTCACTGTCACCTCATCCTCTTGAGAGTAACTATGAGAAATGATAAAAGCGCAGTAATATTTTCAGGGAAGATCAGAAAACCAAAGTGTGGCAGATATGAGCACTGGATAAAATAATTTCCTTCTCTTGAAACAATTGTCAAGATCACCTTTGACTGTGTTTTCCTACTAAAAACTTGTCTGTCTTTAGCTAAACTCCATTGAAACAACTGTGCATTTGCGTAAAATATACAGAGATATTTTTATCATCTTAGGTACATGAAACGTTGATAACTAGTTATAGATAAGAGATAAACCCAAAACTAGACCAGAAGAACAAACAAAAAGCAAACAAACAAGTAAAGAGGTCAAATGGAACTTTCAAAGGTTCCAGCACATTCTTAGGTGGTCAAAGGTAGCACTGTAAGCATTCCCCTGCAAGGCATTTTTAAAAGGTCTCATGAGTGATTGACTTCATAGATTTGTAAAATGGAAAGTGAAGACTAAGAGGACATTGTCAGACACTTAGACATGCACTCATGTGCATATGTGCATACAGGCACACATACACACAAGGCTGGATAGTTTATTGGTTGAAAGCATGTAAAAAAAATTGCTTTCTCTCATTAGCTCAACACTGAGTCATTAAGACAGGGGCTGTCATAACCATAAAATGAATATAGACTTTGCCAAATTAGAAGTGAATGAACAATTGTAAAAGGTGACAAAAGCAAACAACTTATAGGACTGAGGTTTTTTTCCATGTTGCTACACTGTAACATTCAGAGTATTGAGATGTATGTGGAAAACTGTTAAATTTGTAAGGAAGCAAGTTATTACCCATGTACAAAGGGCCAGAAAAATGAATTAGTAAACATTCCTCAAAGAATGTAGACATTAGGCTTACCAGATAATATTTTAAAAATCAACTAATTTACAAAATTCAAAGAAAACCAGAAGAAACAAAACAATTCAAATATCACACCAGACATCACATGCCATTCAGAAAGTATAAAGTGAAAGCACATGTTTTAGATTAAATAGTTTGATAAAGTTCATGTTTGGTACTGTAATTCTAGTCACTTACCCAAGGCTGGTAAAACCATGGACACTATTGGAGAATATATTACTTTAGTCCCTAAACCAGAATAATTCCCAACTCCATCCTAAACCTGTTCTTAACTCCACAAAGGAGAGTTCCTCTCACTGTTCTTCAAAGAAGGTTGTTTTTTGAGCATATTTAGCCATTACAGAAATTCACAACTAGTCGAATGCAGAGAAAAACTCACTTCTGGATTCCTAAATATCTATCCCCAATTGTTACATTGACATCAGGACACATATACATAAAAACAGTAAGCATCATTGGAGATGAGACTGTCTCAGTCAGGGTTTCTATTCCTACACAAACATCATATCCAAGAAGCAATTTGGGGAGTAAAGGGTATATTCAGCTTACACTTCCACATTGCTGTTCATCACTTAAGGAAGACAGGCCTGGAACTCAAGCAGGCCAGGAAGCAGGAGCTGATGCACAGACTATGGAGGGATACTACTTACTGGCTTGCTTCCCCTGGCTTGTTCAGCTTGCTTTCTTATAGAACCCAAGACTACTAGCCCTAAGATGGTAAAACTCACAAGGGGCCCTCCCCCCTTGAGAAAATGCTCCACAGCTGGATCTCCTAGAGGCACTTCCCCAACTGAAGCTCCGTTCTCTGTGATAACTCCAACTTGTGTCAAGTTGACACACAAAACCAGTCAGTACAGAGACAGAAAGTTTGTAACATCCAGAAGACCGGGTCATCTGCTTCTCCATATCGTAGGCATCCACATTACAAAATCTCAATAATATGATCATCTAAACAAGACTATAATAGTGACATCAGTTCCCATCCAAATATGGCTGTGCAGATTATAACTAGACCCCTGATGAGGACAGATAATTATGGGCTTCCTGGAGAATCAGACTTCTCCCTGAACAAGGCCTGTGATAGTTTATACAATTTCCAGTCATCAACTCAAAACATATGTGTATATAAGCAGCACTAAATGGATCACTCAGTGTTTTAGTGTGTGTGTGTGTGTACTGTGTGTGTAAGAATGTTTGTAGTTACTATAGACATGACGTAAATATAGTAAGTAGTTATGAACCAAATTATCAGAAAATAAATTAATTGTAAAAACAATACAGGGAATTAACAGTGTGAACAAGAAGAGGAAGTCGTGAATGAGAGTACAGGGTATTTAGAATTATGCTGTTTTAAAGCTACACATTAAAAATGATTAAGAAGAGGGAACACAATACTAGAGTCTTGTGAAATGCCATTAGGCACACAGCACACATAACACTGAATGGTCCAGAAAGGAAATAAAATGAGAAAAGCACAGAATGGATCATGGGAGAAATGACAAATATCATTAAAATAGGAATCCACATCCAAGAAGCTCAAAAACGTCTTGCGGGATCAATGTAATGGAATCCATATTTTGATAGGTCATATGCTGCTAACGCCAAAGAAAGAATATTAAAATAAGCAAGTGTGACCTATCATATAAGGAGGAGCCCTCAATGACTGAATGATAGATAATTTCTCATCAGAAACTACAGAGTGTAGAAAGTAATCAGGTGGATTATGCAAAGTAACCAGAGAAAAAGGTCATCGAAGGAGAATTATAGATTACTCAAAACCAACTTTCTAAACTAAAGGAGATGTTGAAATATCTCCAGATTTCTGAGAAACAGCATCATTAGTATCTAATACAATCTTCTTATAAAATATTAAGTGGAATATTTCAAACAGACTTAACATGTGAAAATAATTATACAGTTGATATGAAGATGAGTGTAGACACATTAACCGCAAACAATACTTTATCTGAGATTTTATAAGTATAAATTCATAAAATATAATATATAATTTATAAAATTTATCTATACACAGATATTTTATTTGAGATTTTCATAAATATAGAACTATGGGAGTAAGTTTGTAATTATGAAAAAAATCATGGGTAAAGAGATGCGTTATTGGGGAAGTACTTGATATTCATGGCCATGAGTTTGGTTCGCAGTACATGTGTTAAAAGGTAGATGTGATACTATATGTGTATAAGGCATAGATTGCTGGAGAGGCAGGCAGAGGAGGGTCCCTTGGTCACTGACTAGCTAGCAGAACCTAATGGATGACTCACATGTTCAAATGAGAATCTCTGTCTCAAAAATCAATGGCAAGCAATAAAGAAAACAATAAGTACATTGCTTCAGAAAAACAACATCTGAAGATGGTATCTGGTTTCTATATATACACATGTTCACATACAGCCTCTCAATGTCCACCTGCATAGGTACAGACATACATGTCTGCTCATAAAGATCAGAGAAGATAAGATCTTTATACTAATTATATAATTGTTGGCTGGTTATCTCTCATGCTTTTAATCCAAGTGCTTGGGAGGCAAAGACAGGTGGTTGGTTTGTGAATTTAAGGCAAATCTGGTCTACATCGTAAGTTCCAGCTCATCAAGTTTAGAGCTACACAGCAAGACCTTGTTTTTGTTTTCGTTTTTGTTTGTTTTTTTTTTTTTGTTTTTGTTTTTGATTTAAAAAAAAAACTCTATGTAAGGGCTAGTTTTCTGGGAGCTAGTGTGTTCCCAGCACTCTGTGAATTTAAGGCTAGCCTGGTCCATAGAGAAAGAATTCCAGGACAGTCAGAGCTACAAAGTGAAACCATGTCGCAAAAAATTCAATATATAATTTGCAACCATGTTTTTGGCAGTACTATTAATACTATTCATAGTCTCCAGTATGTAGAACCAAGACAGATATGTTCAGTGTAATAATGAATAAGAATAAGTGGCTTCTCCATATGAAGTGATATGACTCAATCATTATAAAATGAAAGTTGGATATTTGCAGCAAAACAGAAAGAAACTCTAGAACACTGTATCGACAGAATCAAGTCAGTCACAGAAAGACAAAAACATATGCTGTTAATCACACATGTAGAAAATACATTGGCTTTATTGACATATGTAATAGAAAAGTGTAAGGTGCCTGGGTAAAAGAATATATGAAGTTGGGTGGTGTGGGATGTGCAAATATATGGAAATACCATACTGATAACAATTAATTTGCACAATTGATCAGAAAAACATAAATTAGAAAAGTGTTCTGTCTACAATTGAAATCACGTTGCATTTATCAGAAATAGATGATTAGGAATTAGTGTGTCAATTGCAACTCCCAGAATAATCACTAAGAATATAATCTGCAAAAACAGTAAAAAAAAAATAATCAAAGGAAAATGGAACATTATACATCATGTGTAAAACAAAATTTCAACAGAAGGATAGAATAACAGAAAAGATAACCATGTAAAACAAAGAGAAAAATGCCATTGTTAGACTGAATGCACACTGATTACTGCAATTAAGCTGCAAATTATTTCCCAAACAAGCACCTCCTTGTCACTGAGGTTTAGAGAAATTCATGGAATTGCAGGAAAATGAAGCAGTCTCTTTCCATAAAATTAATTAGCCAAAACAGGCATAAAGCAATTTGCTTTATCCCTTTCCCCACATCCTTTCCTGTTGCTGCATGAGCTTTCGTATTGTCTGCAGGTACGTTTTCTGCATGTGGAAGGATATGCAAGTCTTTTGTTCTTATTTTGTCTGTGTGGTTTATTTTCCCTGGCCCTATGCTTAGTAGAATATAAGAAAAAACATCAGCAATTATTTGAAAATATTGTAGTTGAGTTTCATATATAGTTTGGTCAGACAACTACAAATTCAACAATTTATCAGGAGAAAGAATTTTATCGCTTTTGAAGTCACAGTATTTCATCTTGTATACTTTTTATAATGTATCATTTTAAACAGAGTTTCAAGTGTGGTACCATTACCTACGTATCTTTAGTTTATAACAAGATTGAGAAATCCAGAAGGGATTGTCTGAATAATTGGCCACTTTTCTTGAAGAATATTTTTTGTAATAACGTATTACACTTTGAAGGAAAGCCAGGCCTTACTGTTGCTTCAGTGAGGAAAAATGTAGGCAACAAACATACTGAAATATTTTACAGAAAGTAATAATTCTTCATTCAGTTGGATTTACAGTTAACAATGGTAAGGTTCCTAGACAGAGTCTCAATAAGTGTTAAGGCAGTGTGCTAGAGATACAGCTCAGCAGTAGAGTGGTTCCCTACAATACAAGTGCCAAGCATTCAGGCTCTACCATCTCCATGAAAGGAGCAATAATTTGGTGTGTGTATCTGCTAGACGAGTGTTTACCTGGCATGTATGAAGCTCTGAGTTCAATTATCAGCACCATATCATGCCATGGTCACTTATACCTGCAATATTAACACCCAAGGTTGCTTGAAAATCAATATCTTAAGATTATCCTCAGCTAAATAGCAATTCAAAGCCAGTTTGAGCTACATTACAACTCGTATTTAAACCTGAATTGCTCTTCTATCACAACAAAGCATAATTATAAACCAGTCAAATACATATAGAAACTATTGAATATAGTTTTTAAATATATAAAAATAGCAAAATTTTTTCATTGTCCCTTCTTTTTGCGATTAGACAACTGTTCTGACTCTGGGCATACAGACAAGTCCTCTCCTGCCTGCAGTGAGACACACCCAAAGATAGGAAGGACTATTTGAGGCAAGCACAGATGGAACCTCAGTGGAAATAAGCCATTTTCAGGCTGGTCTATGAGAATATTTGTGTTGTGAATAGTCACAATACTTTTGACCAAGTCAGACCCTTCTCACATTAGCTTCTCTTCCTTCCTATCTGCAACCTGTAGGACCGAGAACCTCGGTTACAGCTGGGAGCAAGCAGCAAACTAATGGGATCATGAGGTCAAGAGATGAAACAACAGTGATGCCTGATTATAACTCATAGTTGGCTCAAAATTAAAAAGATATCAGTAAATGACGTTAAGTGTCTTCCTTATTACCCATTGTCACGTTATTCTAAGACAGGGCATGCAACTGAAGTTTGTGATTTAGTTAGGTTCAGTGACCAGCAGTTTCCTTGTGTCTACCTATCTCTGCCATCTACGAGGCTAATATCTATCTGCACCCATGCCTGGCTTCTTATATCAGTACTGGGTATTCAAACATAGGACTTCATGCTTGCATAACAACTGCTTGGACCCACAAGCCTCACCATCCCAGCCTCAAACTGTGTATAAGTTCTTACATTACTCTAACCATTCTATGAGAAATTACTGTACTAAAGTCATTATTTATCTTAAGTTCAAGTTAATTTGCTAACTTAATGATCTTTTCTTATTTGTGTTACTTAACATTGTCTCCAGTGAAGTGTTCATTTCTTTTATCAGAAGTTTTTATCTTCATTTTATTTTTTCTTGAATATTCCTGTGTGTTTTTTCTTATTATTTCTGGAGCACCTTAATTGGGGAGGATTTATGTATTTAGTAAGGAATTGAATTTTGACTTGTGTACTCCAACTAGTTAATTTCTAAATAAATAAGCTGTAACAATTAAAATTATTATTATTTTTAATTAAGATTTTTACAAATAGGTAATATGTTTGATCTTAAGTGTTTCATTTTATATTATCATTTTAATTTGTTTTTAAAAATTAATATCTAGTACCTTATTTCTTAACTGTTTTACCTGCATGCATGTATATGCTCCCTAGGCTTGTCATACCCTGGACAGCCAGAAGATGGTGGTATTCCTAGGAACTAGAGTGCAGATGTGCATTGCCAGATGGGTGCAGGGACAGGTGCTCTGGACAGAGCAGCCTTAACCAGTAAGCCATCTCTCTAGCCCTTCCTACTATCATTTATTGCTTAGGAGGATAACGTGATTTCACATTGTTAGACTTTCTTCTCTGCCACTTTTCTTTTTTTTTTTTTAAATTTTATTCGATATATTTTTTATTTACATTTCAAATGATTTCCCCTTTTCTGGTTCCCTACTCTCCAAAAGTCACATAAGCCCCCTTCCCTCCCTCTGTTCTCCCATCCATCCCTTCCCACTTCCCTGTTCTGGTTTTGTCTTATACTGCTACACTGGGTCTTTCCAGAACTAGGGTCCACTCCCCCGTTCTTCTTGTACCTCATTTGAAGTGTGGATTATGTTTTGCATATTCCAGTTTTCCAAGTTAATATCCACTTATCTTTTGAGACTGGGTTACCTCACTTAGTATGATGTTCTCCAGCTCCATCCATTTGCCTAAGAATTTCATGAATTCATTGTTTCTAATGGCTGAATAGTACTCCATTGTGTATATATACCACATTTTTTGCATCCATTCTTCTGTTGAGGGATATCTGTGTTCTTTGCAGCTTCTGGCTATTATAAATAGGGCTGCTATGAACATAGTGGAATATATATCCTTATTACATGCTGGGGAATCCTCTGGGTATATGCCCAGGAGTGCTATAGCAGGATCTTTCAGAAGTGACATGCCCAGTTTTCTGAGGGACTGCCAGACTGATTTCCAGAGTGGTTATACTAATTTGCAATCCCACCAGCACTGGAGGAGTGTTCCTCTTTCTCCACATCCTTGCCAACATCTGCTGTCTCCTGAGTTTTTAATCTTAGCCATTCTGACTGGTGTAAGCTGAAATCTCAGGGTTGTTTTGATTTGCATTTCCCTGATGACGAGTGAAGTTGAAGAAACCACTTTTTTTTTTTTTTCGTTTTTCGGATTTTTTTTTTTTTTTTTTTTTTTTTTTTTGAGACAGGGTTTCTCTTTGTAGTCTGGGCTGTCCTGGAACTCACTCTGTAAACCAGGCTGTCCTTGAACTCAGAAATCCGCCTGCCTCTGCCTCCCAGAGTGCTGGGATTACAGGTGTGCGCCCCCACCTCCCGGCAGGCAAGCATACACTTTTTATTAAAAAATATTTAGCAATTGCGTGGCTGATTTTTAAATGAGATTGCTATAGCTTTTCTGCTGTTTTTAGATATTTAGTTATATTGTGTGGTTCACTGCCAGGGTCATCCCTTTCTCCGTGATTTATCATATCCTTCCTACAATGAGTCATGGAGGACACTATTATCCTGTTATCAGTAGACCAAGCCTAACCCTCGAACCACATTTGTTTGTAGTTTCCTTATGTCCAGCACACATTTGTGTTGTCAGTCTTTAGAAGAAAACTACCTCCAAAAAGTTGCAGTTTATAAATATCGTGCCTTAAATTTCATCTATAACTAATATGAAAATTCATGATTCACATGTCTAACACAACAAAAATCACTGCAAAAGACAGCTACAAAAAGAATAAAAAAAAATCATAGAATATAGAGTGCAACTGTTTAGGAGTTCCCAAATTTATAAAGAGAGGACAGAGATAAAATGAGAAAAACAGATTGAGAAACTATAAAAATTACAAAGATCTAAAAGATATTAAACCTGAATCCTGATGAGCGAATTCAGAAGAGAGAAAAGAAGTTAAGTGCTAATCATGAAAAAAACTTCAAGTATTTTGTGTCAAGTAAAAATGGCATAAAATAAAATAGAAATACAAAATCTAGGAAAAATACTTAGGAGATTTTATAAATATATATTAGGAAATATTGAGAAATTAGATATTGAGAAGCAGTCATCTGGCTTAAAAGCTGCAACTATGATTATTGAGCAAAGAATTCTCAAAGCATACAAAGCCGAACTTGCGTTCTGATTTAACCCAGCCCTCAAGTATGTTTTTATATTACTATAATCATTTACATGTAATTTATCCTAAGGAAGTATTCACTGCTGACCATGATGTTATAGCAGATACTATATAAAGAACAAAACTGGGCCAGCAAGCTGGCTTAGTGGCTAAAAGTATTTGCTATTTAAGACTCATGACCCTGAATTCAAGCCCTGGAGCCGACAGTGGAAGGACAGAATTGACTCCCAAAATTGTTCTCTGACTTTTACAGAAATGTCATTTAATACACACACACACACACACACACACACACACACACACACATACACACTTTACACATTTACATACACACACATACACACTTTACACATGCACATACACACACACACACACATACACACACACTACTACTACTACCACCACCACCACCACTAACATAATAAAATAAAATTTATGTACAAAAGCAGTAGAACTTTCACCTCTAAACTATGACTACCTCATACAATATATTAATAATGAATGGTTCTAATTACACTTTTGAAGACTACTTAATGACCAAAGAAAATTTTTTCTTTAAGATTCTAAATGACACAAGAAACCTTTAAAGATCATGTTATTGGTTAGTATGCAATTATTTACCACATCACTTATATATCAGCATTTCCAAGGCACCAGATTTTCACATTTTATCATTAAATATGAAATATTTTTACTGTTCATAGAATTTGAACACTAAAGTAATTTGTAACAACTTTAAGGGAATGGACTGTGGTAATGTGTGGTCATGGAGTAGGTCTTACTGCTGTTACTAACCCTTCCTCTATGCACACATAATGAATTAAAATAGATAGTAAAGCACTAAGTATTCTACATTTCATATTACTGTTGCATTATGAAAATAATTTATGACTGAATATATATTTCAATAAAATGCCTCAGGAAATTAAAAAGGTTTTACAAAACAATGTATTTTTGGAATCAGTAAAGAAGAGAATTATATTAATTTTTCTCTAATTATGAACAACATAAGAAATAGAAAAAGAAAAGAAATATAGATTTTCCCAGACAGTGTGCACTGCAGGTAAGTGTTTCTATCCACTATCATTTGCTTTAACTTTATATCAAGCTGAAAACCTGGTTCTAACGCAGGACACCACTGATACTATTAAATAACATGATCCTTTCAACTTCTCAATTTCCTTGCACTACCCTAGGTTTGTGTATTGAAAAAGAGAACATAGAAGATTAAAAAGAATTTCTAATTCTAAATATTGGGCAGTTTTGAAAGGCCTCCACATGTTTTTGAAGATTAAAAGAATCTTAAAGCAAAGTAATGTGTTAGTACATAGGTACACTTTCTTAAACATTGATTTGAATCCTGGAGGCTATATAGTAGTCAGATAATTCAGAATATATTATCATCTGTTTATTTGGATGAATATAACCATAACTTTTTCACAAATGTGAAGAAGCTTTTGTCTGTGGTCACTAGTCTACCTGACAATCCTGCTTAGTTTTCCCTAGTCACCCTGTAAGGTACTTAAATTTATAAAAAGGCAAGATCGAATCCTGAAAGAAGACTCAGTGGTTAAGTACACTAACATCCAGCCTCAGGGAATCCTAGACTCTACTAGTCTCTAAGGGTTCGGCCCTTGTACATACACATACCAGACCACCAAAAATACACATAATTAAAATTAAAGTCACAATTGTTTTAAACAAAACACATTTAATGGGATCTTAGCTCTTCAGAGTGTGTGGCCATGACTATCATGGTAAGGGTCTTGACAGCAGGCAGGGAAACATGGTGTGAAGCAGTGGCTGAGGGCTTACATCTGGTCCATGATTCCAAGGTAAGAG
The DNA here is from genome assembly GCF_947179515.1 of Apodemus sylvaticus. Lineage (NCBI taxonomy): Eukaryota > Metazoa > Chordata > Mammalia > Rodentia > Muridae > Apodemus > Apodemus sylvaticus. The sequence continues at coordinate 31,784,788 of NC_067481.1, read as the reverse complement.
AGAGGGAGAAAACTGGGAAAGATCTGGGCTTTTGAAATCTCAAAACACCCCCCTCCAGCCCTTCTAGGTCCCAGGGAGAAGGATCTATTGGATGATCCATCTTGCTAGAGGATTTCAAATTTAATCTTGAGAGAAAAACCAATTGCACAATTTTGAGCCAAATTTAAAGCAAGCTTTACATAAAAAAGACTCTGGCCAGATCTTCCTGTGGGTTCTGAGGAAATAGCCCCAGTCACATTTTTCAGGGGCTTAAAAAAGCAAAGACCACAATTTCATTGCATTTCCCAACAGGCCCAATCATGAATAAGCATACATCCTAAAGTTTATCCTGTCCACATGTAATCTAGCACATCTCATGAAAACAAACTTGTTTAGGGTAATAAAAAACACTTAGCTTATTCCCTAAGAATTACAACTCCCAGGGTTCAAAGAACTTACCTTGTACTTGAGCAAGTGGCGCTTAGAGGGTAACTTGCTCCTACCTACAAAAGCTGGCCAGATTTCCTTGACCATGAATGCCAGTCCCTGTCTTCTGCCTGTGCCTTGGCTTCCTAACTATTCCAAAGTTGAAGACGGGACTCAGAGGTCTTGCCTGGCCCAGAACAGATCTCCAGAGCCATTGATGTGATTTAGAAAAAGTCACTATTAATATTTCAAATTAATATAAAAGTAAAAAACAAAATAAAGTTATACTTTGAGTTTTCATTAACTATATTTAAAATGAATATTTTCACATTTTTAGGGTACAGGCATTTGTCTTTAAAATTATGTAATAGACTATTAGCATTTTAAGTAGCAAATAAAATTTCTTCCAAATTAAATATTCCTTATTAGATAAAATTATAATTTTAAAAAGTCAATAAATTATTTACATATTTAGGACACATAGAAGTGGTAAGGATATTATTTGACTAATCACTAATTAATTATTACATTAATGAATTGCTCAATAAGTGGAACCCATATCTGTTATGGGCCCAATACCTTATGTATGAATAGCTAATATATCATATGAGAGAATCTGTTTATATTACTGAGCTAAAGATATATAGTACTACGTTGACACCTAAGGATTTATTTATAGTTATATGCACCTCTTAAACAGATTAGAGAGGCTTAATTTTGGAGTAGATGGTGATTAGCAGAGACCTACACCTGGCTGAAGCACCTATCATAAAAGACTACTAAGGAATATTCAGTCCTAATGGAACATCTGTATCACTTACCCCACTCCAGGGCTCAGGAGTCACTGGGGAACAGAGGAAGGATTATAAGAACCAGGAGTGATGGATAACTGCAGTTGTCATCCTGACACAGCAGGATAGTACATGTATGACAGAGTAACATGACAATATGTATGAGACCTGCGTAAACATAGGTCAGAAAATCACCCATTTTAGAAGGAAGTTGTTATGAAGTCCCACACTTGGCTGAGAAATTGTTGGTAATGAGTAGTTTCCAGTTGAAGAAGAGTTTTCTTTAAGGGTGGGTCCACTTCTGGGTTTTTCTTTCTTTGATGGAAAGTCACACATCCAATTGCACTTGAGGGGTTTAAACAATAAACAAATTCACAAAATTGGTGAGTAGGGAAGTGTGGGTCTGAGTCGGGAAGGGTAGGAGTAGTGGGGGTAACTGTGTGATTAGGCTCAAAAAAACATTTTTAAATCTCCTCAAGATAGAAAGACAAGTCATTAAGTGGAGGGATTGCAGTCCCACAGTCAAAAATTCTGACTCAGAATTGTTCCTGTCTAAAAGAACTGCAGGGACAAAAATGGAAAAGAGACTGAGGGAAAGAAGATCCAGTGACAGGTCCAAATTGGAATCCAGCTCAAAGGAAGACTCCAAGGCCAACCTATTACTGACACTATGGTGTGCTTACAGACAGGAGCCTAATATGACTTCACTTCCACCCCCCCCCTCCAGAGGCCCATCAAGCAGCTGAAAGATTCAGATCCAGATACTTACACCCAACCTATGGACAGAAGTAGGTGACCCCTGTGGTTAAATTAGGGAAAAGCTCGAAGAAGCTGAGGAGGAGGGCAACCCCATGGGAAGACCAACAGTCTCAATTAACCTGGACCCCAGAGATATCTCAGACATGAAGCCACCAGCCAGGCAGCATGCACCAGCTGATATGAGGTCCCCCTGACACATATATAACAGAGGACTGTTTGGTTTTACCTCAGTTAGAGAAGATGTACCTAGCCCTGGAGAGACTTGAGGCCCCAGAGAATGGGAAGGTCTGGTGGTAAGGGGGTGAAAGGAGTGGGAACATCCTCTTGAAGATGTGGAAGGAGGAATGGATGAGGGACAGTCAGAGGAAAGACAGGGAATGCGATGATGACTGGACTGTAAAACAAAAAAGATTTAAAGAAATATAAAATTTATTAATAAAAAATAAAATTATAAAAAATCAAAGACAAAGCTCAGAATTCCTAGGACACAAGGGAATAGATAGAGGAAAGGTTGTGAGGTTACAGAAGCTGCACTTCTTTTTAAATTGATCATTCTATTTGTTTACATCTCAAATAATAGCCCACTTCCCGGTTACACCTCCCATCTCGCATCTGCCCTCTCTCCCCTTCTCTTGCCTCTATGAAGGTGCTCACCCACCACCCTCTCCCACTCCACTGCTACAGCATACCCCTATGTGAGGGTATCAAAACTCCACACGACCAAGGGCCTCCCCTCCCACTGATGGTAGACAAGGCCATCCTCTGCTACCTATGTATCTGGGACCATGGATCTCTCCCTTGGCTGGTGATCTAGACCCTGGGAGCACTAGGTAGTCTGTCCAGTCAGCGTTATTCTTCCTATGGGGTTACAATGTCCCTCTGTTCCTCCAGTCCTTCTTCCATTTCCCCCCCTGGGATTCCAGAGCTCAGTCTGATGGTTGGCTCCAAGCATCTACTTCTGAATTGAGCAGTTGCTGGGAGAACTTCCTGAGGAAGAGCCACTCCAGGTTCCTGTCAGCAAGCACCTCAAGCAAGTGTCAGGTTCAGTGTCTGCAGACACTTAATGGGGCCTTTTAAACATATTTTCTGTCTAATTCTGGTTGATGAAGGGAATTTGGTAAATAGTACAGTAGATCCTATTTTATAAAATGTAATTCATAAAATACAGGGAAAAGTCTTGAAGAATTCGAAGCAGAAGCACATACTATGGCTGTGTCTAGAAGTTATTTTGGGAGTATTCCCCAAACACTATGAAATTGTACGTGCTTTGTTTATGTTAAAAAATTATGAATACAACCTACAATGTTTTTATAAGCCAATCTTAAATTGAGCATTGGACGATATACTTTAAATTTCATACCATTGATTTTAACTTACTTCTAATTTCTAAAACAGATGAAAGATTTTTTTTTTACATTTCTATGGAATATACTGAGGTTAAAAAAAATAAAAGATCAGATATTGTGGAGCTTAAAATATACCAGATGCAATTTTTTTCAGTGTGGGTTTGTAAAACTAGAATCAATAATGATCTATGTAAATTGAATTAAGCCTATTCTGTAGTGAGGGAATAACCAACATGATATTTAAGGGCATTTTCCAGTCCCAGCTTTAACATTTCCCCATTATGCTTAAGTTTTTAGCTGTAAATGAGAAATATGTATATATTATTGATTGGTTTGTATTATTTCACAATGAATTGAAACACTTTATGCTTCCTTGGAATAGCTATGCAGAATATTTCCCTGATCAATAATCATGTTAGATTCGGCTTCATGTGTCCCGAGTGCAGGTTTTATGGGCTGATCTGCTTGCATTATTTGATGATTCTGACAGTGCCTGACATTACTTCTCTAAAATGAGTGGAGAATGAATTATCTGCACTGAGCTATTTGCATCATCTGGCATATCAGCAGAAGCCAAGTTGTGCTCACTTCCTATATTAAAGCATTTTATTTGATAGTTAGGCTGTGCATCTCCATGAAGTGTTTATAGGCTTTGATAATAGACTTCTAGTGCATATAGGAAATACAGAGTTGCATTGCATGATAGGTGACTAGAAGCAGTATGTAGAACTTGGTTTGTGAACTGGCACCTTTACAGTAAGGATTGATAATACCTTTGATCTCGGTTAGGGTTGGAGGTGAACTAGGGATCAGAATTTGATTACTCTAAAAGAATTCAGTAAAATATTTAAACTTTTATAAAGGGTAGAAAAATGTCTGCACCATTGTAAATGTACACACTTATTGGGTTTACAATTCCTTAAAGGGATGATTATGAAGACAATTTTAAGCAAGCTAGGAACACTGTGGAGGGTAAAGAACACGAGGCAGTGCTAAAAAAACACCATAGGTCAATGCCAGTTTGCAAGGTAGAAAGCAAGTTTCTCTTATAGGGATGGGCAACATATGTAAGAGAAGCAGGGCTAAGCATTATGGTTCAAGTTCCTGTGAAGTGTAAGGAATCCTTTTTTTTCTCTTATTGGATATTTTTCTTTATTTACATTTCAAATGTTATTCCCTTTACTGTTACTAAGGACCTCTCTTCCTGTTGATGCCTCTGACAAGGCAAACCTCTGCTACATATGCATCTGCAGCCATGTGTACTCCTTGGTTGATGGCTTAGTCCCTGGGAGCTCTGGGGTGGGTGTCTGCTTGGTTGATACTGTTGTTCTTCCTATGAGGTTGTAAGCCCCTTTAGCTCCTTTAGCCCCCCAAGCCCCTTATTATTCCAGCTTTCCACCCCCTGCTTCTATGAGGATGTTCTTCCACCTACCCCCACTCCCACCTTGCTGCCCTCAATTACCTTACAGTAGGGCATCTATCAAGCCTTCATAGGACTAAGGACCTCTCTTCCTGTTGATGCCTCTGACAAGGCAAACCTCTGCTACATATGCATCTGCAGCCATGTGTACTCCTTGGTTGATGGCTTAGTCCCTGGGAGCTCTGGGGTGGGTGTCTGCTTGGTTGATACTGTTGTTCTTCCTATGAGGTTGTAAGCCCCTTTAGCTCCTTTAGTCCTTTCTCTAACTCCTCCATTAGGGACCCCACGCTCAGTGAGCATCTGCATTTGTAAGGCTCTGGCAGGGCCTCTCAGGAGGCAGCCATATCAGACTCCTTTCTGCAAACATTTCTTGGCATCTACAATAGTGTAGGGGTGTGGTGACTGTATATGGGATGAGTCCCCAGGTCGGACAGTCTCTGGATGGCCTTTTCTGCTCTATACTTTATCTTCACATTTGCTCTTGTATTTTGTTCCTCTTCTCAGAAGAACCGAAGCACCCACACCTTGATAAAGACTAAGCTGAGGATTTTACAAAAATGTGGCATCAAGTATGTAGCTTCAAACCTCTTGGGTGCTAGGAATTCTAATTCTTTTTTTTTTTCCTAATTTTTTTTTATTCGATATATTTTTTATTTACATTTCAAATGATTTCCCCTTTTCTAGCCCCCCACTCCCCGAAAGTCCCGTAAACCCCCTTCTCTTCCCGTGTCCTCCCACCCACCCCTTCCCACTTCCCCGTTCTGGTTTTGCTGAATACTGCTTCACTGAGTCTTTCCAGAACAAGGGGCCACTCCTCCTTTCTTCTTGTACCTCATTTGATGTGTGGATTATGTTTCGGGTATTGCAGTTTTCTAGGTTAATATCCACTTATTAGTGAGTGCATACCATGATTCACCTTTTGAGTCTGGGTTACCTCACTTAGTATGATGTTCTCTAGCTCCACTGGGTTATATCCTCTGTGTATTAGTGAAGGGTTTCCAAAAAAAAATTCTCCTGTGAGCACAGGTGTTTCCTCAATTACATCAGCTAAATTCTCTGCTTTCCTTCACTCAAATGACCAACATTATCATCATCTAAAGGGTCAGAGGGCCACTAAGAGAGTCAGGTGTTAATGTTTTCATTGCCCATAAGAACTGAGTAACATGAATGTATGTATGTATGTATGTATGTATGTATGTATGTATGTATATGCATATTAGATATTCTGAGGACATAAATTTCAGGGATACCAAATCTATAACTTTAAAAACTAATATTAATACGTTGTAAATTAATATAAACCAGAATGTTCGAAAATAAATTAGATTTTTAGCATTCTAAAGAGTAAGAATTATTGTTCATCATTTGTAAACCAATTCAGGAAAGTTAAAGGTTACTAATATTAAGAGGAAATGTTGCCATTCAGACAGCTCTCTGGAAATATCCCTGGGTGTTTTATTCACCCACTCTGTCTCATGATATGCACAAATTGTTCTGTCAATCATATACTCATTAAGCATTTGATATTTAATACATTTATCAAGCACTTGTAAATTCATTTAATTTTCACATACCTATCATATATTTAATCTTTGGTTGTTGACGTTCATAAAATTATATCAGCTAATTAAAATAACATATTCCAAAACACATATTATATTGCTAACACTTCACATTAATGTTTTCTATTTAAAATCTATTATTGGCAATGAGAAGAATCAACATTATCTCTTTAAATCTAATATGTAAACATACAAAATAAACCTTATAGCACCATTCTCAGTTTAGAGATACAATCTTTATGATAAAATTGAAACTCTAAGCAGTACACATCACCTTTTGTATTGTAACTCTTCAATTTCAAGTTATTCTACATGTGTGTAGTCAATCACACATCATCATAGGCATGCTTCACACTGTTATTCCTTTCCACATTAAAGTTAGAAACAAGAATTGGACCTCTATTGAGACTCAATTCACACTGAAGTAGGTGGCACCTTTGCTTCTATCCTATGCACCTAGCTATACAACACATAGGTCAGTGGACATCACTGATATGGTTAAAGTGTAAAAGGCAATTATCTTCTGGACAATTACCTTCAAGAGAAGTTTTGAATTTGTTTTCTCCAGTATAATTTTAAATCATTCATAAAGACAACACAATGGAAGATAAAAATTATGACTACATACCTTAAGGGAATGATTTCCATATCACATTTATACATATGTCTATGTACAGGAACACATCTTGGTTGATTTTAAGGATCTTTTATGAATAAATTTACATCACCTCCAAGTAAAAAACTTTGATTTCTTCTTTTCTTGTTTCCCATTGATGTCCTCCGATTGCAACATTACACTAGGTAAGACTTCAAGTAATGTGTGGAATAGCTATGGAGAGAGTGCAGATCTTTCTCTTGTTCCTGTTCTTGAGTTTAATTCCATCTAGGTTGATGTCAGCTTTGGGCTTGCTGTACATTGCCTTTATTATGTTGTGGTATGTCCCTTCTTTTTCTAGTCTCTCCAGGACTTTTATCATGGAGAAATCTGGATTTAAATCTTTTTCTTCATGCAGTGAGAATCTCAACTTCCCTTCATGCTAAACTGAGACAAAAATGAATTGTTGGAAAGAAAATGTGTCTTTAACAAATGGTTCTCTAAAAGCTAGGTACTTATGCATAGAATTTGGAGCTATAATCAGTCAAAGTGTATCAATGTCCTTTACTAAAGTTCTGAATCTTCAACATTACTAAAGACATACTTGACATAGGCTAAAGAAAAATTAAGTATAGGTTTAGTGGCTCTTCCTGGTTATCAACTTGACTATATCTGGAATGAACTACAATCCAAAATTGGAAGGCTCACCTGTGATCCTAATCTGGAGGCTGGGAGATACAAGTTTCTGACCTGGCTTGGAGATCTTGAGGCATAGTGACTATGAATCCCAGAAGATTAAGACATGGATATCTCTGAGTTCAAAGTCATCTGAGACAAAAGCAAGTCCCAGATCCAGGCATGGTGGCACACACCTTTAATCTGAGCCACACCTGCTGTTGGAGACCTATATAAAGATATTGGAAGAGAGAAGATTCATTCTCCTTGGACTGTTTGCCTTATGGGACTAAGTAACTGCTAGATCCTTGGACACACAGGCTGCTTCTGTCCATTGTTGGGAGTTGAATTACAGACTCCAATTCATTAATGAATTCTCTTACTATATAGAGACTACCCATAAGTTCAGTGACTCTAGAGAACCCTGACTAATACAATAGGTAATTACTTTATGAATAGAATTAAGAAATAGCATTGTGTGGAATGAAACAGAATTTGCCCAGTTCCTAAAAATAAAAACTCTTCTTTATCAGCTATTCATGACATAGTTCATTCTCAAGACTATATAAAGAGAAAGAACATAAGAAAAAATAAAATAGACCAAAACCCTAATCAATTAATGGGCAATTAAAGGCACTGCTCTTCAAAAGAAGCTCTTCAAAAAATGAACAACTGTTTGAAAATATGTTCAATATATTTAGTGATCAGAGAAATGCTAATCTAAATGTCTTTGTCATTCCAAGGCACTGTGATGAGAATGGCTATTTTCAGAAATACAAACTAAAACAAATGTGGTTGAAAGGAATACGTAAACATTGTTAACAAGAGTATAAATTAAGTCAATCACTATGAAGTCAATATGGAGGTTCTTCAAACAACTAAATATTGAACAACAATATGATCCTACTGCTGATTGTATACCAAATTGCATCAAAGAAAGCAAATTTTAGGGACATCTGAACTGCCATATTTACTGAATCACTGTTCAAATTATCAAAGTTATGGAAACAGCTAATTGTTTCATCAATGTATGAGTACACAGAGAATGTGTGTCATACCCAGACAAACAAACACATGCACACTGACTCATTGACACACATGCACACTGACACACACACATACACACACATGCAAACACACATCCTGATACTCACACACATGCATGCTAACAGACACCTGATATTACTATCCAACTATAAAATATAATGAAATTCTTCAATTTGTAAAAGAATGACTAGGATCAGAAACGCCATGCTAGATGGATTCATGTAAGCTAGATTGAAAAAGACAAAAAGTATGTTTTCCTCTCATGAAGAGTCTATATTTAACAAACACATGAAAATTGAATGAGAAAGCATATTTGGGATGTAGAAGGTAATTGTAGGTAGGAGAAAGAGGGAAAGCCAAAGACTCTAGGACTCACCATAAATAGGTTGAATAAAACTGTCAGTAAAGATAAGAACAAGTGCATAGCTAAGCATAATATATCAGAGAAAGGAGGCAAAACTAAAAGTAAATAAATATAAAACATAGCAAACCAAAGTGAAAAATACAAGGTAAAATACCATTCAAATAAATGAACAAGTCACATTAATGAGAAATCATGACCACTCAGCTGATTCTAAAACAAGCAAGGTCTATTTATGCCTAACTTGAAGTATGCAGTGGAAAAATCTAAAGAAACAAAAGATAAAGTATAATGATTAAAAAATATATGAGTGAAATCAAACAGAGCTGGATTTATAAATTCAAGATAAATTGACTGATTTTCTGTTTTGTAATTTAGTTTCTTCAATTGCATGAAATGAATATTACATTGAAAAAATTTAAGAAAACTTTATGGTATATAGGACATATAGTATACTTTCTAAATCTATAAATGAAACATGATAATGTTATATTGATAAATATCAAAATAATACCAGAATATCTTACCTAGTAAATGACATCTAAATAAGATCACCAATTAGTAAAATATATTATTTAAATAGCTGTATTATGTTTACCTTAGCAATTATATGTGCATGTGTGTATTTCTACACACATCAGTACACACACACACACACACACACACACACAAACACACACACATATACCTTAGCTCTCGAGCAGGAGAAAATTCAGATTTATAGGGCAATTGATTATTTACAATTATTGATGCTGACTGAGACAGAAGAAAATAACAACAAATAATAACATTCTACAAAATGATTTATTTATCAGATCTCTGTAGCTTCCTAAATGCCCAGTAAAAAACAAAAAACCAAAACATTACAAAGGAAAAAACCTGTTTAAATCAAGGAGTATTTTTACAAACATACATATTAAAATCATAAAATCATTTATGATTTATGTACATTTTAGATATTAAATATTTAGAAATTAGTAATGTCTAGTTACTTACTCATTTGGGTATTAAACAAAACCAGTTTTTAAAAAGATACAATATTTTGGATAAATGCTAAGAAATGAACCATTCAAAATTACTCTCATTCATTTATTGAATACATCTCTTAAAACAATAACATTAATTTATAGTAGAAAACCATAAAAACTGATATAGAACTGCCAAATAGAATATTAAAACACAGTCAAATACAAATGAAAATACCAGAAATAATAGAGGTAAATAGGTAGTGGAAAGTAAAATTCATAAGATCCTTTGTATTATTCAGAATTCCTAATTGTGGATCCTTCCATTTTCTCATAAATGAGAAAAACTATGCCCTACATTTGATATAGAAATGCCAAGGGGTGTTGGGCAAGTGACCTTACCATGAGGAAAAACAAGAATGCTGCAGACTTCGATGCATTTGTTCACATACTAACTTTGTGTGTACATGTGTGTGGGGAATGTATCTGTGTAAGTGGGTGGAATGGGTTCTTGTGTATGTGTTAGTGTGATATACTGTTTATCTCCAGCATCCTCTTTAAATTTTCCCATTTATAGAGAATGAAAACTTGGGAAATAATTATCTTCCACCACATTGCGATTTTGAGAATGACTTGTGAGCTGTCTATTCTCAGTGAAAAAAAATAACCCGAGAAGGGTTGGGTATATTAACATGCCTACATCCACACATCAGAAGCAAGCACTTGTGGTCTTTAAATCAAGCTTTGGGGTGGCCACCTATAATCATAGTTGGGTTTACAACTTAGGACTTTTTTGGAGCCAATTTTTTAAATAATATCCAAGGTTTTCAATATGATGTGAGAAATATGTGATAAAATAAATAACTCTTTTGAAAATATTTACTTCTCAATGATATTATGGCACACAATACTTGTTAGAAAATTCCATCCATAAAAATAAAACCCAAAACCCAAAACCCAAAACCCAAAGCCCGAAATACCAAAACCCCAAACCAAACCAACCAACCAACCAAACAAGCAAAGAAACAAACAGAAAATAGTCTTTAAAAGGTAGATATTAGTGTTGTTAAATCAACATTTGCCTCATGAGTTGATGATGTTAGGATTTCTGGGTCAACTCTGAGTCAATTTGCCTCTTTATTTCAACAGAAATACATTTAACCCCATATGCCTGGCATTTGGGATATAATTCTTAGTTGGGAAGGGCAGGAACAAAGTTTACCGCAGTTAAAAATCATCATGTAAATTGGAAAATGGTCTTCAATGATGTATAAAAAATATTTTTAGACATTACTACCAGAATTAGGTGATGGCAATAGTCCTGGTTCTAAGATGTTTAAATGATATTTTTTAAAATGTAAAATACTAACTTTTTATGAGATTCTAACATAAATTTCTGTCAAAAGAAAATAAGACATTCTAACGTATAAATTTTAAATAGTTGACATATACTATGATTAACACAGACTAATTTCTTTAAATTAACTTACATCTTGGCATGTTTATTTACTTTAATTTTTAATATTATGGGTGGCATATTTTATATTTTATTTGCATCTTTTAAAAGACCATAAATTTGCTTTATTTTTTGGTTTAGTTTTTAAGATAGTGTCTCACTATGCAGTCTTGGACGGCATCGATCTTGCTTCTAAAAACCAATATGGCCTTGAACTCATAAATCTGCCTGCTTTGATTTCTCAAGTGCTGAGATTAAAGGCATGAGCCCTTATAACCAGCTTATTATACTACTTTATAAAAAAGAAAATATAAAAACAACAGAACATTTTTTAGAGCCAATTAATAAAATACCCCGGGTCTTCAAGATGATAATTGGAATATATGCCCAGGCAAACATCTCCTTTGAAAATAGTTACTATTTATTTATTTACATCCCAGATGCTGTCCCCTCCCAGTCTTCCTTCACAGAATCCTCAACCTATTTCCACTTTCCTTCTCTTCTGAGAGGGTGGGCCTCGCCACCTGGATATCTCTGTACCCAGTTGCATCAAGTCTCAGCAGGATTTGGCTTATCCTTCTCATCTAATGCCAGACAAGACAACCCTGTTATAGAATGAATTCTACAGTCAGTCTACAGATTTAGGGACAGCCTCCACTCCAGTTATTGGGGTCTTCATATTGGAGACTGAGCTGCGTGTCTATCCTTTACATATCTGCCAGGGACCTCAGTCTAGCCTATGTATGTGCTTAGCTTAGTGGCTTGGTCCCTGAGAGCTCTCAGGGGTCCAGATTAGTTGACAATGTTGGTCTTCTTGTGGAGTTCCTATCCCCTTCAGGGCCCTCAGTCTTTCTCCCAAATCTTACTTAAAAGTCCCCTGACTCTTGCAAGACAGTCCATATTCCAGTATGATCTATCAATTCTCACAGAGAGAAGTAGCAGAATTCCTTAATGTACACACAAGAAAGTAGAAAATAATGTAGATCAGATGTTTACTATGTATATATTTTTCTATTTTTATTTTTACTAATTTATTTTTAATTTTTTTTAGTCCAGTCTTTATTCCACTCCTGGTCCACCCTCTAACTGGTCCACAGCCTACACTTTCCCCCACCATTGTCCCTAAAAGGATGTCCCCACATCCCAACCCACCAGACCTTCCCACACCCTGGATACCCAAATCTCTCATTTTTATTTATCTGATAGTTATTCATGAGAAGGAGAATTCTCACATGGTTTAGTGCTGCCTCCTGTTCATACTTACATGAAATGGGAAATAGAGTATTCTACTCAAAAAGGAAAATGCATGATGTGAGATGGGACAAGTTTTTAAACTTAAAGTTACTTCAATTTGAAAATTTTGGTAAGACCTTTGTGTGTAGGTTCAAAAATAAAGTAACACAAAGATATTTACATAATTAAAGATTTTTCTAACTTCACCAAGAAGATGTGAGGGAAAACAAATTAATTTTAGCATTTTTTACACACATGTATGTATATATTTATATATATATATATATATATATGTGTGTGTGTGTGTGTGTGTGTGTGTGTGTGTGTGTATATGTGTGTGTGTGTGTGTGTGTGTGTGTGTGTGTATAACGGAAGAATGGATTAAGAAAATGTGATGCATTTACACATGGAGTATTACACAGCTACTATAGACAAGGATATCATGAAATTGGCAGGCAAATGAATGAAACTAGAAAAGATCATCTTGAGTGAGGTAACCCAGACACAGAAAGACAAACATGGTATATACTCACTTATAAGGAAAGATTAATCATAAAGGATAGGATAACAATGCTACAATACAAAGACACAAAGATGCTAGGGAGGCCCTAGGAGAGGATGCTTGAATCTCACTGAGAAGGGGAAATAAAATAGAAGTCAAGGGGAGATGGAGCCCAATTCACTTCTTAACATGGGCTTAAGTCTGTTTGTTTTTCTGCATGTATATATTTGTACTGATTCCAGGTTCCTGGTATCTGTGGAGTCTGGAAGAAGGAATGGGATCCTCTGGAACTGGAGTTATGAAAAGTTGTGCACTGGCATGTAGCTGTTGGGAATTGGATCAGGCCCTTGGACAGAGCAGCCAATACCCTTACCTATTGAGCCATCTCTCCAGGCCTGCTATTTCATTTTATCATTTTAATTTATATAGAATAAACTTATCTCTGGCTCTTTTTCTAAGTGTTTTATTTTCAACAGATATCACAATGCTTGTTTTAGTCACCTTTATTGTGAAACAATTTTTATATTTGATTATTTACTAGTACTTATTTTCTCATTCTAGATCATCCTTGATGTTTTTATGATCATTACTCCCCCCAATACATCCCAGGTACCTCAAATTGAACTTGTGTTTTGGGACCCAAAACAACAACCCTCTCACAATATAAGGAGATGAAGAATTGTCAGCTCTAGTACTTACAGTCTGGGGCAAAGAGTGGTTTTACTTATTCTCCTACCATTAGTAGAAACATGAGACTTCAAATCTATGCTCAATTATCTCTTAGATGGTTATATTTATTCTTGTCTCCTAATGAAATCAAACTTTCTGCTTAAGGATGTTGTTCTGACCTCCCTTGGTTTGTAACCCCCGCTTTCTTCCCACCCCATGCAGAACCTTAGTGCCAGTTCCAAACTCATCTACCTTTTTCTTTTACTATTATTTTTTAATTTTTCTATCTAAGAACATCCTTACTACAAGCACTTGAATGAATATGTGAGTTTATAGAATTAACATGGAGAATTACAGTGTTGCTTTTCTGCATACTTCAGAGACTATTTTCCCACACTTTGAATGCCACCCTTGCAGTTATGTTGTGATTTAGTTCTACGTATGTGAACTGTACTGCAAGCTCACATACGTAGCCCAGTTCACATACGTAGAACTAAATCACAACATAACTGAAAGCTCCCGAAAGGCAGTGTCTACTCACCATGCATCTCACCTTGTGGCATAGTCACCTGAATTGCCCTTTGCAGGCTACTAGTTTTGATACTGCATTATGGATTTAACAATTCCTTCATTAAACTTGCCATTACCATATTGACTGATTTCATATGCCGACTCTCAGTTACCTCTCTCCAGGCTGTCTTCCTTTTCACATGTCCCTTACGTGGCTTGTTCTAATCATTTCTAGTCTTGGACTTTCTTTGTCTTCTTATTTGTTAAGCTTTGCTTCTAAACACACACACACACACACACACACACACACACACACTGTGGCATGTACAAACACATATACTTGCACACACATGCATACACACACACACACACACACACACACACCTATCTACTCACAACAAACACACCAGGCTGAGATCTGTATCTGTGAGAGAGCATATAGCTTCTCTTTGAGACTTTTGTTAACAGCTAATTTCTACCTTTTAAATGAAATCCTTGTGGCTCAGTCACACATTTGTTTTGTTTCTACATAAAACCTACCTAATTAACAAGAGAAAGAGCTGGTGCTAAAAGTTTCATGAGCTTGATCTGCATAATATTTTTAAGTCAGAAAATCTTACTGCTGCCAAGAGCACCCGCATTAGTAGCTGGTATTCTGAAACAAAGGTCCTCTCTTGTATCTCTCTATCATCAAACGTGCCAGAGAGAGTGAATATGTCTAAAATATGATTGCTTGGCTAAGAATTCCTGACAACAAAGTGAAAGAATTGTTATAATTATACTGAAAGCCAAAACTGAATGGTCACAGTTCTACAATTAGACTTTTGTCTTTGTTTTGGTTTGTACTCCATATATTTGAATCACGAAATAGATAATTTAGTTCACATTGATGACAAATGAAAGTCTATTCATGGGCTCTACCTCAGCTAGGTCCCTCGTAAAGAGCAAGAAGGGAGGTGCACTTTTAGAATTACAGTGCTGGCGGAGTAGAGCTGGCCGATCCACAGGACCGGCTAGCAAGCTAGTCTAGCATAATTGGTAAGTTACAATAAGAGGTATAAGACTTGTTTAAAATCAAAACAATACCTGATACTGGCCCCTCTTTTTCCTTCTCCTCCTCTCTCCCTCCCAGGACCACCCTCCTTCCACCTGCCTCTATCATCCTGTTCTCCCTGGAATGCAGGACTCAAGCATCCACATCCCGGTCTTCCTTCCTCTTAAGCTCCATATGGTCTGTGGGTTGTATCCACTGTGAAGTTTTGGACTAATATCCACATAACAAATGAGTACATACATGTCTGTTCTTCTGTGTCTGGGTTCCCTCACTCAGGATGATATTTTCTAGTTCCACCCACTTGCCTGTGAATTTCATGAAGTCATTGTTTTTAATAGCTGAGTAGTACTCCATTATGTAAATGGACCATATTTTCTGTATTCATTCTTCTATTGAGGGACATCTGGGTTGTTTCCAGCTTCTGGAACATGTGGAGCATGTGTCCTTGTTATATGTTGGAGCATCTTTGGGTTATATATCCAGGAGTGGTAGAGCTGGGTCTTCAGGTAGAACTATTTCCAATTTTCTGAGGAACCGCCGGACTAGTTTCCAGAGTGGTGGTATCAATTTGCAATTCCACTAGCAATGGAGGAATGTTCCTCTTTCTTCACATCCTCACCAGCATCTGCTCTCACCTGAATTTTTGAACTAAGCAATTCTGACTGGTGTGAGGTGGAATTTCCAGGTCATTTTGATTTGCATTTCCTTGATAACAAATGATGCTGAATATTTCTTTAGGTGCTTATCAGCCATTCAAGATTCCTCAATTGAGAATTCTCTGTTTAGCTCAGTACCTAAATTTTTAATAGGGTCATTTGGTTCTCTGGAGTCTAAGGTCTTTGTATATTTTGGATATTAGTCCTCTATCTGATGTAGGGTTGATAAAGTTCTTTTCCCAATCTGTGGGTGCCAGTTGACAGTATCCTTTGCCTTACAGAAACTTTTCAACTTTATGAGGTCCCATTTGTTTATTTTTGATCTTAGCGCATAAGCCATTGGTGATCTGTTCTGAAACTTTTCCCCTGTGCCCATGTGTTCAAGGCTTTCCCCCATTTTCTCTTTTATTAGATTCAGTGTATATGGTTTTATGTGGAGGTCCTTGACCCACTTCTATTGGAGCTTTGTACAAGAAGATAAGGATGGGTCAATTTGCATTCTTCTACATGCAGACCGACAGTTAAACTAGTACCATTTGTTGAAAATGCTGTCCTCTCCCCCCCACTGGATAATTTTCACTCATGTGTCAAAGATCAAGTGACCATAGGTGTATGGGATCTTTTCTGGGTCTTCAATTCTATTCCACTGATCTACATAGCCCCCAGCAGATGTATCGGGCCATACACCAATCCCAAGTTTTTAACCCAGAAACGTTCCTATCCAAAGGAAGAACATGGACAAAAGATGGAGCAGAGACTGAAGAAGGGGTAATCCATGGACTACCCCACCTGGGGAGTCATCCTGCCTTAAGACACTAAACCTGATACTGTTGACATGGCTAAGAGGCACTTGCTGACAGGAACCTGGTGTGGCTGATTCTTGGGAGCTTCAGCCAGCAAATGATCAATGTAGATGTGGATGCTTGGAATCAACCATCAGACTGAACTCAGTGATCCAGAGCTGGCAGAAGAACTGGAGGAGCTGAGGAGGGATGCAACCCCATAGGAAGAACAACATCAACTGGCCTGACCACTCAGTGCTCCCAGGGACTAGACCAACAACCAAGGAGTTTAGAGGGAGGGATTCAAGACTCCAGATACATATGTAGTAGAGGATGACCTTGTCTAACATCAATGGGAGTGGAGGCCCTTGGTCTTGTGGAAGTTTGATGCCCCAGAATAGGGTGATGATGGAGGGGTGGGGCATAAGAGGGTGGGCGGGTGGGAAAGCACTCTCATAGATGCAAAAGAGAGGGAGGAGAGGGAGCTTGTGGGATGGGGGGCGTTGTGTAGATCCCTCCCTGATATCGTTTGAGATGTCAATTAATGAAATGATTAATAATGAAAATCAAGTTAAAACCAAACCAAACCAAACAACAAACAAACAAGAAGAGGTAGATAATTTTGGAGGTACACCACAACTTAACTACATAATATTTCTCTTAAAAATGCAATAATATATACTTAAATGAACATATTTATTCATGGCTAGAATAGTGGAATCAAGCATTAAATCAAAAGGATAATTGGATCAGTCAGCAAGAAAATTATGTCAGAACCGTAAATTGGAAACAGATCAGCTAAGGAACTTAATCCAATTCTCTTGGTTGAAGGAAGATGCATATCACACACTCTGATAGTGACACTTGTCAAAATTTGAATGTGAAATTAGATTGGTTGCTCAAGTTTGGTTACCTAATCCCAACCATTTCAACACTATTTAGAAGCATTCCTGTATTTCTTCTTCCTTCCCTCTATCATTTGCAATAAAACTCCATTTCATTGAATTCCAACAGCACATATGAAGTTAGAGTGTCTTGAAGTGTTATTAATCTACCATACAATCAAAATAAAATATTCAAATGAACAGAATGAAATATATTCTTCATTAATATACATAGTCAGAAATAGTGTATATATCAAAATATATTTTTATATTATTATATTATAGTGTTTTATTTGTATTAAAACCCTAAGTAATTCACATTATTATTTAAAATATAGACATAGAACAATTTTAAGGTGACTTCATCTGCTTCTCAGCTACCAAGAAGCAAAGTAAGTCCTCTTTGGGAAACCTATTTACTGCTACTCTGTGTTTACAAAAATTGTATTTCTATTAATTAGTATCACATTGTCTTTGCGTGGAAAGATTGATTTTTATCCTTAAAGCAATAGAAACAGTTGTAACTTTTTATCTTTTATCATTTTAAAATTATTAAAACAGGAGAAAATTCAATGTTGGGATTGTATGTTATAGCTGATGGAGGACTTAAATATAGAATGTCTATTCCTTGGTTCAGTGCTCTTACAGGTATAAAATTACATGTATATATATATATATATATATATATTAGATTTTATATTCCCTTTAAAAGTCTTCTTGCTAAATTTGAAGGCCTATGTGTTAGCACCCTACAGAGAAGAAAATCAATGTAGGCAATATAAATTATAGCAGCTGATAATAGCTTTATGTGTTGGTGCGGTATCATTCTTTTACTTAATTTTCCCTTTAAGGAAAATAAATTATCTGGGGTGTTGAATGATTTGATCAAGGCTATGCTTGTTCTTCAGGCTCTGTAGATTCTGGGTCACATAGGCTGAGGCCATGGTTATATAATCATGGCTTGCAAATAAAAACAGCACACTAAAAATGTCTGAATGAAATAAAATATCCTGCTCTTCTGAAAACAGTGACCTAACTCTCAAGATTAGTGTTTTCTCTTTTCTTTCAGTGACTACTCCTGCTATGACCATTAAATGTGAATAAGTTCAAAATAGAGGCTTTCCATTTTGCCTTTCAGTAATTTTACTCCTTTGAATCATCATTTCTTTTTGTTGTTGTTGTTGCTGTTTGTTTTTTGTGTTTTGTTTTCCAGACAGGGTTTCTCTGTGTATCCCTGGCTATCCTGGAACTCACTTTGTAGACCAGCCTGGCCTCGAACTCAGAAATCTGCCTGCCTCTGCCTCCCAAGTGCTGGGATTAAAGGTGTGCGCCACCACTGTCCAGCAATCACCATTTCATGATATGAAATACAGTTGCTTCCTTTTAATGTTTTTCTCATTAGAACTATCAGGTGTCGACAATCCTGGAATGACACATATTCTTAATGCGTAAACAAAGAGAGTTACAACAATTTCTAAGTTGACCTCAGGAATATCTGGATGGCACTTCCATAGCACTTTGAAAACAGAAGAATAAAAAAGCACAGGAAAGATTGAAGCAATTGGTTCAATTAGCCAGCAATTAATGAAGAGTTGAATGCTTTAAAATGCTCCTAGAAAAAAAATGGTTTAATAAAATAATGAAGAAATTGGAAATGCAAATAAACATAACAAGTCAATGTTGAGTATGAATTGTAAAAATCATTATTTTAATTGTTTAAAAGACATGTACTTGCTTAAACCACCTACAAGTTTCTAGACTGGGGTTTTGTCTTGAATATAAGAAAATCATATAAGATATTTCATTGCTTTAATTCTATCTGGTAATGTTGTGAATAGTTCTGCATTCATTGGGCAAATCGTCTACTTTATTAACTTGTTATTCTCTCATTGAATGTATTATCCTCATACTTTAGCCAATCAAATTCTAAAATTAAAGTTATAAATGCCCTATGTGAAAAGAGTGCTTTTGTGTAAGTTGAGTAAATTTGTGTGTGTCTGCAATTTTTAAAAATTAAACATGCATATGTATATCATATATTTAAAATATACATATGTACATTGTCGGTTTATATGCATATACATGTATTCTTAAATACATAAGTACAACTTAAAAATATGCTTACTCCTTATAATGTTATTTGTAGGCATGTTTTCAGGGCTGACCATTTGGTATTGGGTAACAAACTGATGTGGTCTTCCCTGGGGAAGATGTTTTCTCCAGCTCTCAGAATTCATTAGTTGCTGTAGTTCCTTGTTTAGGGTTGAGACATCAGGGCTTATCATTGTCCAGGCTAGCTTTTCTTCTGGTTTTACTTTCATTCAGCTTTTGTTTAGGTCATTATGCTGAAAATACATGAGTGTAGCATCTGACATTTCTGGAAGACACAGACTCAAATAATTTTTTGTTCATTTTTCTTTAATAATCTATGAGCCTCATGGTGGGAGTTTTATTGTAGAAGTAGCTTTTGGGACAGAGTTCCAATACTCTGAATTTTGATTGGTTGAGTTATTTTTTCTCATTACAGAAAATGTCTATCTGCTAGAAAGAGAATATTCCTTAATGTGGGATAAAAATTTACATTTATCTGTGGGCATAAGTATAAGATTTATAACCCAACTGTATCATTCCTTGGTATATATCCAAAGATCTTAACATTATTGTTCACAAATAATTGTTCAGCCATGTTCATGGCTGTTCTACTCATAACAGCTGGGAAATGGGGGCAAGCTAAGTATCCTCCAACAGATGAATGCTTAATGAAAATGTTGTATATGTATGCTATGTAATACTATTCATTTTCAAGGAAAAGTAAAATCCTGAAATTAGAAAGTGAATTGATGGAACTATTAAAAGTCATATTGAGTGAGTTATCTAGACCCAGAAAGACAACTGTAACATGTTTTTTCTCATCGGAGTCTCCTAGCCTGGAATAACTGCAGAATCTAAGAAAGTATAGGGAATACTTACTTGGGCAGTGTGGGAGTGGGAGAGCAGTAGAGAAGGAATAGGGGAGTACAAGAAATCTGATGGGGGAATGGTGAAAATGAGGGGCTAATAATTGGGGCTAATAATTACAGAGAGAGGAGATAAGTGCAAAAGCAGGGAGAATTAAAATACACTAGGGTCATAAAATGTTACAAGTAATCATAAAATGAACTATTGATCTAAAAAAAATTAAAAGCACATATAAATAAGAGTATTTATATATATACATATATATACATATGTATATACACTACACACACACACACACACACACACACACACACACACACACACACATATCTTAAACTGTTTCATCTGGCCTGATAATGTCCCCTTCAAGACCCAAAGAATATGGCAGAGGATGGCCTTGTTAGACACCTCAGGGAGGAGAGGCCCTTGGTCCTAGAAAGGCTTGATTCTGCAGTGTAGAGGAATACCAGGACAGGGAAGTGATTGGGGAGCAGTGGTAGAGGAGATTGCTTATGGGATTTGGGGGAGGGGAGGAATAAGGAAAGGGGACAACTTTTGAAATGTAAATAAAAAATATATCTATATAAATAAATAAATAAATAAATGAATAAATAAAATTACAATATAAGACACGAGAAGCCTTCTGTTGAGTAGTTGGTCATAGTTATCCTAGAGAATCTCAAGACATTACTGACTATTGTTATTGCCTTTGGTTGATTTCCAGAGGTAGAATATGAGTCCCTATTGCTGAAGCTCCTATGCATTCCAAATATAGATTCCAGAAGTCCCTGGGCTGAAACTTACTCCTCTCTGAGGAGTAGCTTTCATGGTACCAGAAGGCACCATCAAGTTTCTGAAGGAGCAAAGTAACCAACAATTCTACCTTGCTAGGATACCTATAAGTCACAACTGGTATGGTACAATTGCCCTAGGGGTTCAGTAGTGGCAGACAGGACTTGCCAAAGGATATATACCTATTACTTTAGTAATCAGTATAATTTTGAACTACATTCTAAATGACCACAACCTTTAAAATTTTTGTTTTATCCCATTAACTACAGGTGCATACATGATGTTGCTTCTATCAGTGTATCATATATCATAGTTCTGCTAGTGCCTGCTACAGATAAGCCACTAAAGGGTTTGTCACATGGCAAAAGACAATTCTTATCCCTTTAGAGTACAGTCTATTCCACCAAAATCAACAAGATATCAACATAATGATGAATAATGGATGCCCTTTTAAAATGCACAGAGTTAGTTTATATTTATTTCAGATTTTATAGATAAACCTAAACCAGGTAAATATTTATTTCAGATTTTATAGATAAACCTAAACCAGATAATCTTCATAATTGTCTTATAAATGCATAGATTAAATTCATGGTTTATATTATTAAATGCATCAAGAAAATTATTATATTTAGTTGGTTATTTTGAACACCTGAATATATTCATAATATATTGCTGGTAAAGAAGGTTTATCTATTTAAACGTACATATTTACAATATGTGGATGTTATTAGTATGTTATTTTTCAAGCTCTTTTCTTGTTGAATAAAAATAAATCAGACTTTGTGTATTTATTTACATATATCGTTTAGTAATTAATAGTGAGTACTATTAGCAGGTAAGGTTAGGTCATTTTGCTAGAATAAAGTACAAACAAATTGCATGCTATTTCTATTCTTTCCTATCCTGTGTTTCTGGAAAAACATAATACAATGGTCTTGCCATAAAGCCCCTGTGACATTTAGTCTTAACTTATTCCAATACATGTTTCTTATTCATCAGTGTTTAGCAAAGTTTAACAAGTTCTTAATCATAAATCTACACATATCTCTGCATCATGCTGACTTCGTCCATTTTTTCTTTCTTCTCTTCCCTTGTAAATAACTATGACAATAGAAGAAAGTTTGTTTGAGTATGGTTAATATTAGAGGACTTAGGTTTGTGACAGAGCTTATATGAGCTTAGACTGTTATTTTTACTTTTAGGAACTACCAGCTTCTTATATAGAAGACACAATCATTAAACTTGTCTCTGTACTGTTCCAAGTACTAAAAAAATGTTGTTCTATGATTTATTTATTTATTTACTTATTTATTTATTTATTTGTTCAGTCAGTCAGGTACTTAGCTACTGTTTGGTGTTTGTTATAGAGTCTCATAAGGCCTATGCTGTCTTGAAACTGGGAATATAACAAAGAAAACTCTTCAACTCCTGTTGCTTGCCCTTAACCTTTACAATTCCAAAGTGCTAGGATTATCAACATGTGACATTGTGTCCATCTGGTCTATGATTTGTACTTTTTGTAGCTGTATTTTTCTTTACCTTGCAAGCAATTAAACAACATATTCAGCTCACAGTTTTGAAGTTGAATAATCTCTTTGTAATAGAGATTGTAATAAGATTTTACTTAAATAAGTATTTTAGTAAATGGTTTGCTTTGACCTTGCAAAATTACAATTTTCAAAATAATTCTATGCTTTTATAATTCCCACTTCAAAGAAGCCTTTTATTGTCTATTTCTTTGCTACATTTGATTTAACTTTTTGAGCCATTGGATAAATGTATATCTCTTCTCTTTCACATTAACATGTGATATAAAACCTGAACAGTTCATAGGATGCTGTCCCTAATTACCTTTTGGACATTTTTATTTCATTTATCAGAGAGGCTAGAGCAGTAAGAAAGAATCAATGAAGACGGGTTTGGTTTTCCTTTTCTAAGAATACTCGTACCTACAGTGAGAATCATACAATAGGTTCTAAAGTCTGTTTATCATAAAGTTGCTATGGAGATAAAACAGTCGTCCCACTGTAAGATCACAACCCATTACTAACTATATGTGAACAAACAATCTTCATTAGACCCTCTTGGTTTAACATGTGATAGCCCCTGGGGCTATAACATACCATGATCAAGCTTTCTATTATGATATAACCTGGATCTTATGTCTAGCATTAATTAATGAGCAACACTTCTTTACATTTAGGGAGGTCAGTGAGTGTCTGGAGCAGAATCAACTTATTCAGTAATACAATGTATGGTAGTTAGATTGTGATGCCCTTATATATCTCAGATATGTGAATTCTTCTGATTCATGTTGATGGTTGTTTTGGATGATTAGATTCTATGGTGTTCTGGAGGAAGTTGTCAATAGGGGCAGGCTTTGATGGTTCACAAGACTTATGCCATTCCTAGTGTGCTACTTGCAGTATGAGATGTGCATTCCCAGAAGTTTCTGCCACCATGTTTCCACTTAGCCATCATGAACTCTAACCCTTTGAAATTTTAGTTCCAATTAAATGTTTTCTTTTTTTTAAGTTATTTGGTCATAGGGTTGTTTTTTTAATCACAGCAACACAAAAGTAACTTAGATATACAATTTTGACAATTATTGAAATTCATAGGTTATTTTTACTGGAAGATTTCCCTAAACCAAGAATATCACACAAATCTGTCGCTATTACTCTTCTGCCTATGGTGAAGCTTGGATTTTGACTTTGACTCCTGAGGGTAAAAATGATATATCACAGACTAGCTTGTGTCATTTCTATCTCCACTCCAGCTCTCTCCTCTACTCTACTGGTGTATGACCTCTTCACACAAAATCACCTCCCCTCATTGATTACAATATTTAAGTAGGTCCTTCCCTCTTCCCTTACAACTCTGCTTAACAGTAACAAGTTCACAAGTCTTTGAAATAGGCTTACAGTACATCTCTAAGGAACAAAGGCATATGCTGTGCATCTGACATACTGTGGAAAGTCTCTCGTATAAACACAAATGAACTTTTAATTTTTTAATTTTCAAATTCTTTTTCCCAGTTATGGAAATTTGCATTGGTACCCCAAAGGTTACATGTTAAAAGTTTTCTTTTGGCTGTAATCCACCTATGTCACTGAAAATGACTAAAGCACCAGATTAAAACAAATAACAGGAAATGAATGTTCTAGTTAAAAGACCACCAATGTAATTAGCAACTGATCCCCATTGATGGACATTGCTTAATCCTTTGTATCTGATGTTTAATGATTATGGCTAAATGCAGTATATTTATTAGTGAATAGTGATTTCCTAAATACTCTATCAACACTCAATGTGCTTTCTAAATAAATCCTAGTGACAACTTCTCAGTGTGCAAAATAGTCAACTTTCACCAATGATGAGTTTAGGATGATAAAGAGGAAAAATCTTTCTTAACCTACAACATAGCCGCTACCATCATCTTGCAAACACCAGTAAGCTCAGCAGAATGTCTATGCATATACGACTGTTTACAGGAATGTCATCATTCATATGTTTTATTAAAATGCATTGCAATGCATATTTGAAAGCTTCACATAGGATTAAAATACATCAAGCTTATTTTAAGATTATTCCAGCAAGGAGTATTGTCATTGTGAAAGATGAGCAGAACCAAGACCTATTTTAATGTTTTATGAAAACATTATTAAAAAATCCATCATTAGTCACATTCTCCTTCAAGTCGCTTAGCTCAGTTAAAATACATTAAGCTTCCTTTAAAATCAATAAAGTGTTTTAAAAGGTTTCTTCCTGGCACAAAGCAAATGGGGGATACATTTATTAGATATATTTTAATCTCCCTTAAACACCAATGCCTAATCCATCATTTTGGCTTACATACTCCCCCCATACTCCTTTTTGTTGTTGCATAAAGTAACATTTCAAAATATATGTTTCAATTATTTTTTGCTCCATATTATTGTTTTGTTTAGTTTTATATTGTGCTCTTTGTACACTTCTCATTGGTGGTTGTGTTTTAGTTTAGATTTGTATTGTATAATTTATAAAATTCTCAGGGGTGGCCACTTCTTAATTTTACCCATTGTCAGGATTCATGTGGGCCTTTATTCAGTGTAACAGTGGGATGCATAAGTCAAATACTGTTGGCATGTACAAGATCATAGATTTAATCCGCAACCCACAATGATTTACACACATACACAGACATACACACAGAAACACACACATACACACACACACACACACACACACACACACACAGAGAGAGAGAGAGAGAGAGAGAGAGAGAGAGAGAGAGAGAGAGAGAGAGAGAGAGAGAACACCATATCATGCCAAACCACATGTCTAGTTTGAATTTTCTAGGACATGTGCCAGGCCTTGGTTCAGAAGGGCAGACATTCCACTCAGCCATGGAGTTTGAATCCACTATGGACCATTCTGTTACTCTGCCTTTTATAGTCTCAAAGCAAGCCACCTTTACTTGTGATTTTGTTTGGGAGTGGCAGGGTTATAATTTAGAGGGCAGAGTGCTTGCTTCGCATTCCCAGTGCCCTCTGTTCAACCCTTAGCATCTCATACATTGCATTTGTTAGCACAGCGCTGTTCCCTCAGCACTTGGCAGGTGAAGGCACTAGGATCAGAAATTCCAGGTTATCCTTGTGTAAATACATGGTGTGATTACTTTGGCATGAGGTATCTAAAGTATTAAAATCACAGGAAGGGAAATCAAAACAGTCGACGCTTGGGACTTCAAGGAGAAGGGGAATTAGCATCTAATTGGTATAGAGTTTTAGATTTACAGAGTGCAAAATCCTGAAGAATCTGTTATGTGGCACAGATATGTGCTTAATGCTAGTAGACTGCACAGCGAAAAGTACTTCAGGTAGCAAGTTTAATGGTTTTGTCTATTTTTAATAACATTTTTTAAAAGCAAATAAAAATAAAAGCTGGAGGGAATGGCTACTCCATCGATAGGCTTTTTTTTTTTACATGTCATGTGCCATAATTTTTGCTGGTTAATTACACATTTTTATATCTCCAATAGATGGATTCTTTATCTTCTCTGTGTTCCATATCACTCATCTAGTTCATAGTCTAAATCTTCATTGTTTGGGCATTCTATAGATGCTTATATTAACTCTAATGCTAGCAGATTCTTTCTACTGTGATTGTTGTTTGTGTTTGCTGGTTTTGTTTTATTTTTATCTCCTGTTGCAAGTTTTCCCTTTCTCTTGACTGGTAGAGAAAGAGAGTTGCTATAATAGCTCTGTTTTTCATTCATAGCTTTATAATTAGTTTTACATCTAGCAGAGGAACTGTGCCGGACTCAATGGTGTCAATGGAGTCAATTACATGACTCCTTATTTATGGAGAAATCTTGTGAAGTTGCCCATTCACCAGTGTATGGCAATATTTCTGTATTAACATCTTATAGGTTCTGTAGGTTGTTTAAAATTCTCTCAAGCATTACTTCCCAACCTCAATTTCCCCACTGTCCATGCATCCCATTACCCCCACCATACCCCTCCTCGCCTAGATCCATTCTTCCTCCTGTTTCCCCTCAGAAACGGATAGAAATCCCAGGTATACAAACCAATCACAGAATAACAAGTTACAATAAGATTAGGAACAACCTTTTATCAAGGCCGAAAGAGGCAAACCAGTAGGTGGAAAAGCACCCCAAATGCAGGCAAAAGAGTCAGAAACAATCCCAACTCACATTATTAGGAGTCCCAGAAAAGCGAAACCTGCACAACCATAACATATTTGTAGAGGACCTAGCAATGACCCACACAGGCTCTGGAATTGTAGCTTGAGTCTCCGTGAGCCCTATGAGTCCTGGCAGTCAATTCAGTGGGCTGTGTTCTCTTGGTGTCCTTGATCCCTTTGGCTTCTATAATACTTCCTCCTCTTCTTTAGAATAGCCACTTAATGTTTAGCTATGGGTCTCTATCTGCTACCCTTACTTTCTGGGTGTACTTTCTCTGATGTTAATTAGACTAGCCACTGATCTATGAGTATAGTAGAATGGCATTAGCAATCATTTCCTTGATCCCACCCACCCACAACTACCAATAATTTTTGTGTATCCTCAGTCTATGGGATATCCAGCCTCTGGTAGTGCCTAGTTTTCTATGTAGTCTCAGGTTTGGACTCCCTCTTGTGGTGTGGGCCTCAAGGTGGACTAGTTAGTGGTTGGTCACTTCCATATGTTCTGTGACACCCTAACACAATCGTTTTAAGTCATCATCGAATTATTTGGCTATAGAGATTTCTCCCTTCTTCCTCTGAGTATCTGAGGAATAACACATGCTCATACCTGGGTTAATGATATTATCTCACAGGAGAGGACTGTTTTTTTCTTTAACATCTAAATTATATCTGGATCATTTTTAGAGTTTTCCTGCCTGTATTGGTTCTTAATGATGCACAGTAAAATTACACAATTAATAGTGTGCCTGTAATAACTTCTTTTTCTATTTGTCATGTCATAACTGATGGCCCTGTCGATTATTTTGGTCTATATGTTTTTTTTTCCTGGAATTCGTTTTACATGGATCAACATTAAATTTTTTTCTTGTGGAGATAAGACATACACCTAATTTGCACCCCTGTAGACATTTCCCATTCTCTGTGGTGGCTCACAGTGCACAAAGCTTATCCCTTGGTGCAGTCTTATTTTGATATGATAGATATATCAGATTTCAGTTTTAAAGTCCATTTTTGTGGTTGTTTCTAAGAATGGAGTTGGAGAGTTTTCCTCCTTATACACATAAACACACACACACACACACACACACACACAGGTCTGAATATAAAAACTTATAAGTACTTCAATTTTTAACTAATAAAAGTAAAAAATAAAAGAAAGAAGAAAATAGAAAGGTTCAATCCTCCTAAAGTATTTCACTGTTTACAAGTTTATAAGCCCCATTCCAGTGAAAGCACCTATACAATCCTCTCTCTACAGTGCATATCCTGCTAAATGTGTATGTCTATAATTACCTTACACAGAAGAAACAACTTAGTTTGTCTGCTTATTTTCAAAGATTGCATTTTTTGTTTGAATTATGCACGTGTAAGAATATCTTAGGGTTTCTATTGCTGTGACAAAAACACCATGACCAAGAAACAGGTTGGACGGGAAAGGGTTTATTTGGCTTACACTTCTAGATCATAGTTCATCATCAGAGGAAGTCAAGGCAGGAACTCAAGCAGGGCTGGAACCTGAAATCAGTAGCTACTGCAGAGGCCATGGAGGGGTGCTACTTATCAACCTATTTCACATCTCTTGCTCAACCTGTTTTCTTATAGAATCTAGGACTACCAGGGATGACACCAACCTTGATAGGGACCCTGATTCTTCACTGATCAGTAATTGAGAAAATGCCTTAGAGCTGGATTTCATGGATGCATTTTCTCAACCTAAGTTCCCTCATCTCTGATGACTCTAGCTTGTGTCAAGTTGACATACAAACATAGGCCATACAATATGTCTATTCCAAAGGTTGCCCGTGGAGCTATAATTAAAGGCAGTATGGGTTTCCTGACATGGACTCCAAGGCTGAATTTAGGTCTTCTGCAAGAGCACTATGGGCTGTTAATTATTGAGCCATTTCTGCATCCATGGTTTATTTTTTGTAAGTACAAAGTACATCTTTATAAATAGTTATACTTAGTTCTCAAGAAAATAATGATACCAAGAAGCAAGTGCTCTGCTTACTAACATACCTTCAAAACAGAAAATGCAATGCACCTGGATAAGCTAAATGCATCTTTAACTTCTAAGATGACCTGCCATTCTAAATATTGCTTTGCAGTCATTTTTATCCAGAGTTCTTCTTCTACTTTTGTCCCTATAAATGAAGTTCACATTTCAGTGTGGTCTCAGAAGCAATTTCCTTTGCTTTCTCACAGACCTACAAGCAGCAAAAACATTATTAAGTTTTTTTTTCCCAATGTACATAATAAACCATGGTGCAGCAGAGCAGTGAATCGTAATCTTGTTATGTCAAATCTGCAGGTGCTAGAAAGAGAACAAAACAAAGGGTAAAAACAAATCAAAACACGCACACACACACACACACACAAACACTCTAAGATTCTTAGTACATTATAGCAAATCACCTCGGACAGGTTGACCAACGGTGTAAAGGTGTTGGAAACATGATGCGTTTCTTCTACTGACAGCTCCATCCTGTAGTCTCCTATGCCACGTGCTGAGCAGAGTGAGTGTATGTGCATCACATCTTCTCACACTCACTGTCAGTGTCTTTCTCTGTCAACCATAATGTACAAAATTAAAAGCTGAAAAGGTGGCTCAGAAGTTAAGTGTCCGCTGACAGAGGGCATGACTTTGCTTCCCAGAACATGTGTTGAGTGACTCATGACTCTGCTTGCAACTTCAGCTTCAGAGAATTGAATGTCCTTTCTGACTTCTGTGAGCACTTGCACGCGCACGCACACACACGCGCGCGCACACACACACACACACACACACACACACATACACACACACTACAAACAAACACACACACACACACACACACGCACACACACATGCACACGCACACACATAAGATAAAGATTTGTAGATTTCCTTAGGTAAATAGGAGCAAAGGTGCCAAGGACCAGCATTAGCTTGGCCCGGGACCTAGTTCCTGAGAGAGGGGCCTCTGGGAGCAGTGCAAACAAATGGACTGGAAGTCAAAAGTGAGTTCAAGCTGATGGCCTAGGTTCTGCTGAGATGGCTCCCTCTCCCTCCCCCCTTCTGTCAGAAAGACACTAACAGAAAGATACTTCCCCCTCTTCCCCCCTCTCTCTCTTGAGTTTTCTCTCTCTATGTGTGTTCTGCTAATCTCTAAACAGCCTTTTCTTGCTATTCTAAAAACTCTCTATCTGACACAGCTAGCTTCCTTTGCCAGACAGCTTTCTCTGCTAGTAAAAGCTCTCTGGATAGCTCATGGATTTTCTGACCAAAGTCAGAAAAACTGTTATAAAAAAATTCTTGGATCTTTCAACCAAGGTGAAAATCCTGTTAGAAAAAAAAGTTAAAAGTAATTCTTGGGTTTTCTGAACGGAATCAGAAAGCCAGAAAAAAAAATTCTTAAAGTGCTGTGTTCTCTCTTCACACAGCCTTCTCTGGATAGATGCTAGAAAACATTCTAAAAGAGCTCTAAGAAATTCCCAAGATTTCCGACCCTGATTAGAAAAAAAAAATAGAAAAATTCTAAAAGAGCTATGAAAAATTCTAAAATAGTTGTGTTTGCTGTCCATTGATTTTCCAACTAAAATCAGGAACATGGTAAAAAAAAAATCTTGAAGAGCTAGTTTTCTACTCTCTAGACTCCAGACAGCTCTCCAGAGGCTTCCAAATAGTTCAATTCCCTCTGGAAAAAAATTTCTAAAGAACTGCTAATGCTTTAGGCTAGCTCTACTCATGCAGACCAAAAGCCAAGACCTTTATTTACATATCAATTCAGTTATTTATTCCAGGTTCCCTTTTGATTATTGTAAGAATCAGCATCCTGGAACCCCAGCCCCTTAATTCTTAGGAGACAGTAAACACACATTTTCTTTTAACGTTGCAAAAGAATTGAGAGATCTGCCTGCTTCTGTTATGCACAGACAATTAGTGAGCTGAGTGGGACCCCATCCTGAAATTACTATGTCTATCACACCTGGGCCTAACCTAGTTCTATCCCAGGCTGATCCTGAACTCAGGAATTTGTGTGCCTTTGAGAACAAAAACAACAACAAAAACAACAACAACAACAACAACAACAAAAACTTAGCTGAGTGGGATCTCCGGAAAAATCACCATACCCTAAACTTTTTCATCCCCTTCCTTAGTATCTTTCTGACAATTTGGCACAAAGTGTAGCTGCCTGTGTACCTTTAGATTCGTGAAGCCTGCCATATAATTCACATTGCATCCTTATTTTTGCATAGTTGAGAGATTATATATTTTGAAATTCATTATTTTATAGTTCCACAGCTTTCAGGGCTATCCTGAAGATATATCATGTACCATTTTGCAAACACAATAGCCACAACTTCACCTCCTGAAATCATACTGTGTCTGATTATCATGGAGTCTTTAACATTAACAGGGAGGACATTCCTTAAAAGAGGAATGTAAAACACAATATTATACAAACAATCCCTATGGTCACAGCAGCCATCGACTCTTATGCAGGCCTAAGCCTGCTGACCTAACTCAGTAACAGGAGCCATGTTCTTCTGTTCCTACCAGGGTCATGCTGGACTCTGCACAGAGGATCTGATATCACAACACAAATATAACTTATAATGCTCAGTCTGTTCTCCTGTAAACTTTGTCTACCTGAACAAGCATTTTGGTGCAATTTCAGAAAATAATCTCATGTGTTTATATCTGGGTGAATGTTATGCCACAGGAGTATTTTACATTCTTGTGAAACATTCATGAGCATATTTCATATACTTTTTTAAAATTTTTCTGACCACTTGTTTGGCATAATTACTATCAGGCTGTTAAAGCATGTCCCTTCCTCACTTTAGGTGTGCACAAAGAATTTATGTTCCAACTCGTCACAAGAATTTTTACTCTTCCTTATTATATTCTTAATGAAAACATCAAGCTGATATATGACCTTCAGTGCTATGAGCTGGATTTTATATATTTAATAAGGATTAATTATGTTTTATTTAAGTGAATGTGTTTTATTAAATCTAGGCTAATATGGGTTGCAGACACTTTTGTAAAATTGTTTATCAATATTGTGTGTGTGTGTGTGTGTGTGTGTGTATGTGTGTGTGTGTGTGCATGTATGTGCACATGCCACATATGCACCTGGTCAGTAGATAAGCTTTAGGAGTACCTTCTTCTTTCACTTTGTGGGTTCCATCTTGTTCCCAGGCTTGGTCACATCTCCTTCACCAACTTTATGTCACACAGGTCCCATTTCTGAATTGAAGTCTGTAAGAAAATTGTGAAAAATTCACTAACAGCATACACTTTTCTCTTCTTTAGTTAAACAATGATTTCATTTTGTAATTTAAAATTTAATTGAAACATTATATAGTTTTCTCTTCTTTTTTCTCACTCTAACCCTTTTTACTCCCACCATCAGCTCCCTCTCACAATCTTGGTCTCTTTTTCTTATATTTAAATACGTATTTACACTCACACACACATGCACACACACATACACACACACATACACACACACACACACATATATGTATATATATATATATATAAATTAATAACTACAAACCCCAATGATTTAATATGAATGTATAAGAGGTTATCTTCTATAATAATAAACATCCTTCATACATTAATGCTTTTCTAAAAGTTTTTACTAGAATATTATCTCAGAAGTAGTTTATGTTTTAGGTAGACAAGCATGGCTGTTTATCACTTTAGATACTCTTAGAAACAGTTTTATTCAATTCTGCTTATTATTTTTATTAAACCTGACATATTTGGGGGCAATGATGATGGATTTTTGGAATTCCCCCCAAACAGTTTAATAACCAAGAAATATGTTTCACCTCACCTGTCAAGGGAATTATTTTTATTCTGATTTTATTTCTGTTTAATAATAGCATTTCTGATACATCTATTCTTTCCTGATTGTAGCTCTAGCTTCATTTATATTGTTCTATTTATTGCTTTCAATCAAAGTGTTCTTGTCTAAGAAGTAGCATTGCTGAAGATGCCCTAAATGCCCTTTCTCAGGAATCACACATCAAGAAAAATCTATGTCAATTTAAGTGGTGAATGGATAGTATTTAATGAAGTATCTTGCGAAACATCACATGAAGACTTGTGTAGTTACACCAGCTTTCTCACACTAAAGGAGTAGCTCCTGACCCAAACTCATAGAGATAGTCTTCTTCTTTCTCCTTTTTCTTCTTCTTCTTCTCCTCCCCCCTCCCTCTCCCCGCTCCCCTCCCTCTTCTTCTCCTCCTCCTCCTCCTCCTCCAAGTCTTCTCTTTTAATTCCTATGCCTTTTTGTATTTTTTGAGAAAGAATTTTACAATGTATATTTGGCTGAATTATAATTCACTATATAGACCAAAGTAGCCTCGGAGTCACCGTGATCCACTTGTTCTTGTCTCCAGAGTGCATAAATTAAAGGTGTATGTTCTATTCCTGTCTCTAGATATATTTTAAGTAAATATTTTAGAATTTTTCAGTTTGAAAATTGGGTAATATTTTCTCTAATGAGTTGCAATTCAGAAAAAAATTCAAGGCAGCAATCTTAAATGCATTCAAATTTTATACTAAATCTTGAGATAGCATTTGTTCACAGAAGTAATTATTTTATATGCAGAAACCCTAGATTTTCAGATTATAACAAAGCAAAACCCTGCTACATCTACTTAATAACTGCATTGAACAATCAAAATACACAATCAATGCAAATATCGATCATGCACCAATCCACTCATAAATTCTCCCATATGAATTATAGAAAATATGTCCATTTACAACAGCACTGGAAAGTAAAGTGCTTAAGAAAAAAAACTTAGTTTAGGTAGTCAAAGATAATGTGATCTTATCTTTGCGGTGGGAGACTATTTCTTAAATATAATATCCAGAGATGCTTTTAGATCATTACTCCCTAACAAAATATTTTTAAAAGATCTATTTATTTATTTTATGTATATGAGTACACTGTCTCTGTCTTCAGACACACCAGAAGAGGGTGTCAGATCCCATTAGAGATGGTTGTGAGCCATCATGTGGTGATGGGTTTTGAACTCAGAAACTCAAGAAGAACAGTTAGTGCTCTTAACCGCTGAGCCCCATACAAAAATATTAATGATACTTTAATTAGTAAATAGGAAAACTTCTAGAATTCAAATGAAACCACAAAGGATTGTGAAGAATATATCCAATCTTGCGAAATAACAGACTTCAAACAACTTTCTACCAAAACCCATTGCAAAGTTACAATAGTGAAAGACAGTATGCAGAAATAGACCATAGTATGAAAGAATAGACACCAGAAATAACACTCACATGTATGGGTCACACAGTCTTCAATACATGTGGTTCACATAATTTATTTATCAATAAATATATACTTATGTGATCACATTATGTATACCCAGAACAATGCAAGATGCTGGTAAAAGGGCAAGGAGTTGTCAGCATGATCTTACTCTACAGAAATGATGAGCAAAATACCAATAAGTCTATTGTGGTCCTTGTTGGAACAGAGTGAAGATATTAAAATGATGTGGAAAAAGACCTAAATTATAAAATTTAACCACAGTAGTAATTAGATACATATGCACAAACAAATACCTTCTCTATTCTTCTCAGTATTTCAAGATGTGTTTTCCTTAAAGACACTTCATGGTAATCTGATTGTTCAGCTACCTTAAATTGATCATATCAAAGAGTAGGTTGGGATTAAAGCAAGATTTCTTTATGATTGCTGGGTGACTTGGTGACTATCTGGGCTTATCTGCCCACTGCATTGTGTGATTTTAGGGAAGTTAAATAGTTTTCAGTTACCTACATTCCATCTATAACCATAATATAAACATGTGAACAGTTTGTTGGGGAGGGCTTGGGCAACTCCAGAGCTGTGGAGAGTCTCAAAATACTCCTCATTGAAAGAATGAATAGCAAGGAAACTAAGGAAAAAATGGATGGAAAACATCAGGATGATGTGAGTATATTTTCTTTAAGCAAACATGTTTCTGACCTGGATATTTTGCATTCACATTTCATGCATCCAACACTACTTTACTTTGTGTGAGTTGCTACTGAGTAAAAATAACCTGTGACACAGCTTCTACACATAGTCCTGGAGTGTACTTCCGTCCTCTGTCTTACTACTGTATATGGAACTACCATTATATCAATGTAAATAAGTTAATTAAGGAAGGGATTAATGTGGTAGAGTAGGCCACATTAGAGACAGAAGTGTGAGCCTCATGAAGTTCAGGCCAGTCTTTGCCACATTATGAATTCAATGACATCTTGATCTGAATAGCGAGATGCTGTCTCCAAAACAAATGAAAAAGATATCCATATTTATATGCACCTGGATCTATTTCATATCTTCATTTTCTTACCAGAAAGTACATTTCTGTTACAGTTAAGTATGTAGTATTCATCCTAAGAGCATTCATTCATATTACTGCTCCTTTGGTGTATTTTAGTAGCTAATATAAACTTATTTAACAAACCTTAAAGATGTATTGTGAATTTCAAAGATGAATTCCTTGAGAGATAGTTCTATTTAGACCTAATTCACATACCACATAATTTATCCACTTAAAATGGGCAATTCTTGGAATGATTTTTGGTCACAGAAGTGTTTAAGTATCAGTGGAGTTAATTTTAGGATTTATCACATTAAAATGTAGTCACATCTTTTAGTTATTACCTGTCCATCACTTTCCCACATCACCACCTGCATTCTTTTTTGTCTCAATATATTTGCTTATTCCTTTCATTTCAGATCAATAGGAACATCTGTTATGTGGCTTTTAGTGACTGAATTCTTTCACATAGCAAACTCTTCATAAAGTTGATGTACATTGAAACTAATGTCTGTCACTCATGCTTTTATTGATGAATAACATCATGCTTAATTAAAATTCAAACTTTTCATAAATTTATTCTGTGTCAGACATTTAAGTTTGTTTGCATTTTGTTTCTGTAAGGAAAATGGTGGAGCATTTGAGTTTAATGTACAGTTAGACCTAATGATTTTATCATATAGTCCTATAAGGCCATGTCCTCAAAAATGAATGAGTTTTGCCTTTCTCCAGAAAAAAATAGTGATGAAGTAAGGATCATTTGTAGTTATCATTTAATCCATCCTTTTTGGAGTTTTGGATGTTTCAATATTGTGCAGGTCTTCTACAGTCAATCACAGATGCTTTGGATTCATAAGTGTTATGTTATGTTCAGAATACAGCATTTCCACATACTCCTCCCCTTTTTCTGCCTCTTCCTTTGCAATGTTTACT
Organism: Apodemus sylvaticus; assembly: GCF_947179515.1. Lineage (NCBI taxonomy): Eukaryota > Metazoa > Chordata > Mammalia > Rodentia > Muridae > Apodemus > Apodemus sylvaticus. The sequence goes on along the minus strand of NC_067481.1, from coordinate 31,748,396 downwards.
GAACCTTAGCAGTAGGTGTATCAAGTTAGATGTGCGCTTACATCTATATGTTGGATCTCTTAGTATGTTGATCATACTTAGTATGTTGATTCATATCTTTACACAGAATGCTAATAGCGAACTGTGAAGAAGCTTCTCAAAACCAAGTTGAAAAGAAGCTCAGGTCAAAGGATAGATACATAATGATTAGGAAAAATATTTGACAACATGGCCATTTAGCAAAATAACAATAGGAGGTTCTGCTCTAGGGCATAAAACTACCGGAGCCATGTGCTTTTACTACATTTGAAGTAATGCATATGGAATTTCTTCTTTAGTACCAGACCCCAATCCAATCAGAACATTAATTTCCAAACAAAAGCTGTGACAATCTTGCACCAATAGGTTGAGAATGTCGCACAGGTCAGTTTTACAGCATGTAGGGTCCCAAAGTGGTAACACCATTGTTGACTTTTCTCCATTGTTTTAACATAGTCCCTCTGCAAGGGACTATGTCATTTTCTTCCATCCATCCATCCATCCATGGCAGCCCCTGTTCTTGATGTAAATTCATGTGTTAGCTTTCTTTTAATTTTCCAGTTCATGGTGTGTCATTTTTCTAGTGCTGCTTGAAAAAGATACTCTATGACCACAGATTTAAAAATTGTCATTGTGATGTCTCAGAAGTTGATTTTTTTTTATGTTCATCTCTCTTGGAATCCGTTAGTCTGAGATATAGACCAATAATGTTTGTAGATTTGGAAGGTCTTCAGTGATTGTTGCTTTTCTCTCAATTACAGATTTTTCAGCCATGATGATGCTGTGGTTTTGCTGTGGTTTTATTTTTTTCTCAACTTCTTAGTCTTCTCTTCCACTTTTGGAGCCTGCAGTCATCGTTTAGCTTTTGTTCTTTAAAAGATGTCGCACAACATACTATTGCTCTGGGACTTGTTCATCTTTGTTCATTATTTTACCTATGTTGTCAAGTATGATAATGGATTTTCTGCAACTCCAAGTAATGTGAGTCCCTCTAGTGAAAACTGCAGTTCTGGTATTGATTTTTAAATTGATTTCATGTATATAAAGGCATAACTTATAATATAAATATGTATATGCATATATCTAAATACATATTTATATATGTGTATATATGAGCATGTGCATATGCACTGTTTGTAGAACTCAGTGGGATATCTGGCTTTTTGGTTTTGTGTGTGAAAAATTTCCCAGATGTAACAATTATAACTCCTTTCATGACACTGAATCCTGTTCTGCCAACTGCTAATATTGTGTAGAAAATAACAGCCTTGTTGCTTTGCTTCAGCTTTCCTCTGTACAGTTTCTGTTGACCTTTATGTTCTTTTCTCAGAGATTTCACTCTATCAGTATGTCAAAATTTATGTTTTATATTTTTAAGTGCATGACTGTTATTTGATTAAGTTCTATAATTTTAACACATCTATAATTTTTAACACCTTTAACACATAATATAAAGATATGTTTATATACATATATACTTGCATATATAAGTATTTCCTCGTGGTTGTTCACTGACAATCCCTCCGCAAAATAAGTCAAAGCATATTAATCAGCTTTCCCCACCACCACCTTTAACTGTTTACCATGAGAACATTTTCTGACCAGCCATCTCAGATATTAATAAAGTAATTCTCTGTGTTGCCCAATCTGGCTGTGATGAAATGAGCTGCTCCTGTTTCTGAAGGGGCCCTGCCGAAATCAATAAGGAAGAATGCTGATGTATCAGGACAACCTTCCTGGCTTTCCTCAAGTACGTTGCCCTTTGATCCTACATTTTATTTCCAATCACACTTCATAATTATTGCTATTCTTGAGTAAAGTGAGTCAGTAAAATCTCTCTAATTATGCAAAAGGACAAGGCATAAACATCTTGTCGGGATCTAAAAGTAAACAGGTTCTTGAAATGTGTTTTGTCAAGAGAAGGGTTCAGCAACCCCTCTCCCTGGCCATTCACAGGCACACAGGTCAATTCAAGACATTCCTGAAGGACCCACATGAGGACAAAAGGACTAGATGTCTGTGTCCTTGCCCAGTAGTAGACTTGGCAAGGCCAATCTAGAGCTTGGGCTGAGGGGAGGGCCTGGAAAGAGTTTTGGGATCAAAAAACCCAGGATAGCTAAAACTATTCTCAACAACAAAAGAAATTCTGGGGGAATCAGTAACTCTGACCTCAAGCAATATTACCGAGCAATAGTGTTAAAAACTTCATGGTATTTGAACAGTGACAGGCAGGCGGATCAATGGAACAGGATTGAAGATCCAGAAATGAACCCACACACCTATGGCCACTTGATCCTGGACAAAGGGGCAGAAAACATCCAATGGAAAAAAGATAGCCTTTTCAACAAATGGTGCTGGGTCAACTGGAGGTCAGCATGCAGAAGAATGCGAATTGATCCATCCTCGTCTCCTTGTCCTAAGGTCAACTCCAAATGGATCAAGGACCTCCATATAAAGCCAGACACTCTGAAGCTAATAGAAAAGACACTGGGGAAGACCCTTGAGGACATCAGTACAGGGGGAAAGTTCCTGAACAGAACACCAATAGCGTATGGTCTAAGATCAAGAATTGACAAATTGGACCTCATAAAATTACAAAGTTTCTGTAAGGCAAAGGACACCATCAAAAGGACAAATCGGCAACCAACAAATTGGGAAAAGATCTTCACCAACCCTACATCAGATAGAGGGCTAATATCCAATATATACAAAGAACTCAAGAAGCTAAAAAACCAAATAACCCTATTAAAAATGGGGTACAGAGTTAAAAAAAGAATTCTCACCTGAAGAACTTCGGATGGCAGAGAAACATCTTAAAAAAATGCTCAGCTTCACTAGTCATCAGGGAAATGCAAATCAAAACAACCCTGAGATTTCACCTTACACCAGTCAGAATGGCTAAGATTAAAAACTCAGGAGACAGCAGATGTTGGCGAGGATGTGGAGAAAGAGGAACACTCCTCCATTGCTGGTGGGGTTGCAAATTAGTACAACCACTCTGGCAGTGATTAGTGATTAGTACAATCAGTCTGGCAGTCCCTCAGAAAACTGGGCATGTCACTTTCGAAAAATCCTGCTATACCACTCCTGGGCATATACCCAGAGGATTCCCCAGAATGTAATAAGGATATATGTTCCACTATGTTCATAGCAGCCCTATTTATATTAGCCAGAAGTTGGAAAGAACACAGGTATCCCTCAACAGAAGAATGAATACAAAAAATGTGGTATATCTACACAATGGATTACTATTCAGCCATTAGAAATAATGAATTTATGAAATTCTTAGGCAAATGGATGGAGCTGGAGAACATCATAGTAAGTGAGGTAACCCATTCTCAAAAGATCAATCATGGTATGCACTCATTAATAAGTGGATATTAGCTTGGAAAAATGGAATATGCAAAACATAATCCACACTTCAAATGAGGTACAAGAATAACGGAGGAGTGGCCCCTCGTTCTGGAAAGACTCAGTGTAGCAGTATAAGACAAAACCAGAACAGGGAAGTGGGAAGGGATGGGTGGGAGAACAGAGGGAGGGAAGGGGGCTTATGTGACTTTCGGGGAGTGGGGAACCAGAAAAGGGGAAATCATTTGAAATGTAAATAAAAATATATCGAATAAAATTTAAAAAAAGAAAAAAAAAGAGTTTTGGGGTCAGTTTCAATGGACTTGACTCTTCCCCCAGAAGAGACTAGGGGAATGCTCAGTCCCAAGGCTGTTGTGTGCTTCATGGGTAACACTCTTGAAATAACCTGTGTTCCCTTTGTGCCACACTGTATAATTAGTCTCCTGAGGACTTTGCCCCATGGCATGATGATACATGATACTAACTCTGTCCATTTTTCCTTGAAAATAGTATATAATAGCCTGTACTTCTTAACAAGTTTGCTTGGCATATGACATAGCTACTGCAAGATCTTCTGGTCCCAAAGTAGTTTATTATCTTCTCTATTTTATTTTCTTTTAATCTTCAGATAACTGGTTTCTCTCTCAGGACTCTGTCACTGAGGAACAACTTTCTGCTTGTCTAGAACACTTATTAACAGCCTTTACTATACATATAAATCATACAAATATTTCCTGAGTTATATAAGCCACGCAAGCAAGTTAAATACATCAAAGTATGTGGTTATAGGAAGTTGAATTTATATCTGACAATGCAGAAACATAGGTAAGACAACCTTTAACTTGCCATCTAATGGAGACAGAAGAGTTTGGGAACTGTGCCCTCAACATGTGCGATCAAATGCCATCTCTGAAAGATAACATTCGTACTGGCAGTAAAGGAATTCAAACTGCCCACTAGAGGCCCGACATAATGTTTGATGTACAAGGAAAACATTTACCTATCTGTCCTAAGATGTTATCTTCCTTTTAGTATGCAAAAATGAAGATAAGTTTGCTGTTTTTTCCTAATATTGTCATTGTCATCATTATTATCCTGTCTTTTCTCATCTTTCTCCTCCTTTGCTGTTGACACAATGTCTATCAACAAGTTACTTTGAAATTTAATAATCTATTTTCTAAATCCTGGATCACTTCTTCTGTATGGTGCTTCCTTTAATTTTCTGGATATATATATATATATATATATATATATATATATATATATATATATATATATACACACACACACACACATACATACATATACTCTGCCTCGTTGCCTACTTTTGAATTCTGGACCTTCAGAAAATATCCATTGCCTGTGTTCTTTTATAAGTTAATTTTTCTGTATCATTTTTTTCCTCCTTAGAAATTTTGCCAATAACAGCCACTGTGGATAATGATCCTTCAATGCCCCAGGGTTTGTTTGTTTTATGGTTGTTTCTCTACTAGTTCAGTGACATGCCTGGACTAGTTTAGCAGATTGATTGTTTCTTCAATGTCAAGTCTCAGATGCCTCACCTTAATCATGCTCACAGGAATGAGAGGGTAGCATGGGTGTCAGCAGGACCAAGTCTGCTGACTTTCACTGACCTCTCGACAAGCAGTCTGTCTTTGATGCTGTCCTGTGCCTCTCTGTGGCCTCAGTAGCTGCCTGATGATCACTCTGTCTTGTGATGAAGTTCAGATTCATAAATTGCACCACACTTTTATACAAATGAACTGGACTATCTCCCAGAGGTACTTTTTATGCAACAAATTTACTCTGACTAAAAAGTTTTTTTCCTTAGTCAACTCTTTGCATTGCTATTTTTAGTATATGACATGCTCTTAGATATGGCTTTTTTTCTCTGAACTGGTTTAGACCTAAATAATCAGTTATTTATAAATGAGCCTTATATTTGGGATGCCTAATGACTTGTTTCAAATAATAACATGCCTTTGGGGGAAAGTATCAGACATCTTTGTATTTATTCTTTACTACCTGTTCTTGGGTTCTGATACTATGAGACACATTCTGGAGCTCAGCATTGAGACACAGGCCCATTTGTCTCACAATGGCTTTTCTAACTGTTGAGGATAATTCTAGAATCAGCAGGCTAATCTGTTTTTCTAGCTTTGCTTCTACTAATATGTGTGTCTCTGTTCTGTGATTTATTAGAGGTATTAATGGCTGCAGTATTCTTGAGCTGCCCCTCCTGGTAAAGCAAACTGTTAGTCTATTAGCCTTACCATACTTTCCAGAAACCTCCCTCTGAAGCTGGCTGGCTGACCTATACCATGAGATACCTCAGTCCTTTCCTTGGAGTCTCTGTTATTTGATCAGTCCTCCCTGCCACGTATCACACTTTCGGCCTACAACATCTGCCACAGTGACAGAATGGCAGGAGAAAGGTTCTTACTGATAATTAATTTTTTTTCAAATAAACAGTTTTTTTGTTTCGAGGACAGCCTTGACAAATCTCCAAATCTTCATTTCAAAAATTATGGCTGCCTCCCAGGAAGATCCAAGGATGTGCAACTTTTCCCTCTTTTCATCTCTGGCAATAAACATGTTGAGATGGTTATGCTTATTTGGTATTATAATTTATTGCATGGAAAAATGTCCATGATTATCTTTTAGTTGAGTAATTTTGTGACAAATGGACTCCAGCTAGACAACTTTGGAAAGACAAACTCTCAGTTGAGAAAATATATCTCTAATACTGGCAGCTATAGTCATGTCTATTGGGCCATTTCCTTTATTAAAGATTGCTGTGGGATGACCTACCCCATCATAGGTGATATTTTCACTGGGAAGGCAGTCGTAAGCTGTATAAGAACGCAGGCAGAGCAACCAGTAAGCAGTGTTTCACTGTGGCCTCTGTTTGGATTCCTACCTCTGCTTTATGCCTTGAGTTCCAGCCCTGACTACTCTCAGAGGGGAATGTGAATCTGGAAGCTATAAATTGAAATAAATCCTTTTCTTCTCAAATTCTTTTTAGTCATAGTGTTTTATTAAAGCAATAGAATGCTTAGTTAATATCCTACTTATGCATATTGTATACTCCATAACTTTTGAACTCTCTGTTCTGGATACTTCTAGCCAACTGTACAATGCTACAACTTTCCCTCCCACAATCCCCAACACCTCTTCTGTTACTATCATCCAAGATTTGAATTATTCTTCTGGCTGAGTTTCATCTTCATTCTTGGCAACAGATGATATTGAGGTCAACAGGAAGGGGCAAATAAAAGAGAGAAAATTTATTTTATCGTGGCTTAAATGAAAAAGCAGTACATTATATAACAAGAAATTTTATCATCTCTTTGGACTGCTACATGTGACTTTCAAACAAAGCTCCTGAAATTTTTTGATTCTCATTTATAGCTTCTATCTTTAGACATAGTTTTTCATCATGCCCATTTCAGACAAGTGTGTGCACATACATGTGAAGGTGTGTGTGTGAGTATGTGTCTATACATGCAAATATGTGGGAGGTCAGAGGATAACCCTCAGGTATAAGTCCTCAGCTTCCAACAGTTTGTCATTGTTGTTTGTACCTCTGTAGCCCCAAGTAGCTGGCCCATGAGCTTTTTGGGATTTTTCCTTCTCCAGTTCTCAGGTTAAGAATACATGAGGAACAAAGATGTGCCTGTACATTACCTACATCTGGTTTTACATTATTTCTATAGATTTTAATTCAGATTTTCACATTTGTGGCCAAGGGGTCCATCAACTGGATCAATTTTCCCAGACCACACAACTCTTACACTAATTGTAATATTTCCATATTTGTAATTAGAGGCTGAAGTTGGGAGCCTGATATTTCTGAATCATCATTCAATCTAGTTTCTGTAATTAATATTACTGCCTTTAGATATATCATTTTGCTAGGGGTTGAGATTAATGTGAATTACTTGTATTATCTAACCTCCTGCAGAAACAGAGAATACTATATTTGAAGACAAATTGGACAATCATTTTTACTTTTTTCATATAGCAGGAAAAACAGAGGACATAATTTTTTAATGTCACCTTATTAAAGTCAAACTTAAATCTACATTTCTTATTTTCTTGTCTCTGATATGCTTTCTTTCATACATTTAGCTTTCATTGTTTTTAAAATTATACCACTAATCTTTATTAGGGCATGTATGTAATTTGAACATTTAAAAATTCTTTACTCTTCACCCTCATGTAACATTCTTATGGACTGAATCTGAACTGTCCCTATTTTAAAGGTTTAGGCATTTACTTGGAGTTTTAAGAGATAGTAGAATTAGTAAAATTATATCATTGTGTGTGAAATGTTGAAGTTCACACTTGGTTCTGGTTCTGGACTCTTCTCAGTAATGTTGGGGTGTAAATAGAATATCCATCTTATTCAGGAGTCAACTCATGAGTGACCCCCCTGCTTTGCTACGACAAAATCCTGAAATCTCTCTGATACCAGGAGTCAAAATTACTCTTTCTTTTCTTTAGTTACATCTGTTTTAGCCAAACTAACACCAAAGCAACATATTTTTATTAAATGATTGCATGATTCACCTTTGAAAGCTCTCCAAGTCCCCAAAATAAATAATTCATGTGAAGGATCAAAATTAGTATTTGCATTTCATAGAATGAAAAGTAAAAGAAATTAATTTTCTGATTTTATAGTATCATTCAAAGTAAATATAATCATGTGCACTAAGTCTTTTGAAGATGGTCTTGTTATGAATAGGTCTTTATTATGCATATGTACCAATATCAAAAATAGAGCCTGACAAATACAGAGGCAGATACTCGCAACCAACAATTGGACTGAGTACTGGATCCCCAGTGGAGGAGTTAGAGAAAGGAATGAAGGAGCTGAAGAGGTTTTCAACCCATCGGAAGAACAAGAATATCAACAAAACAGATGCCCCCAGAGCTCCCAGGGACCAAACTGCCACCAAAGAGGACACATGGAGGGACCCATGGATCTAGCTGCATATGTAGCAGAGGATGGCCTTGTCAGGAATCAGTGGAAGGAGAGGCCTTTGGTCCTGCGAAGGCTGGATGCCCTAATGCTGGGCAATGCCAGGGAAGGGAGGCGGGAGATGGTGGGTGGGTGGGTAGGAGAGAACCTTCATGGAAGCAGGGGGAGGGAGGATGGTATAGGGGTTTCTGGAGGGGAAACCAGGAAACAGGATAACATTTGAAATGTAAATAAATAAAATATCCAATAAAAGTAGTAGCAATACAATAATGATGAAATCTATTTGTACAACATGATGGCACTGTAATAATTTCAGAACTAAAATTTAATAAGCAATTCTTATATGGAACTAAAACATTATGTGTGACTTGGTAAATATTTCAGTCTTCCAAAGACTTCTTTCTCTCATACTCTGGGTACATGCTATATGAAAACAGTTTATCTTTCATCTAAGGAACAAGAACAAATACCAAAATGACATTTATGCATTATGAAATCAAATGAAACATATTCCCGTTATTAGAAAGGTAATTATGATACTTACCTGGCAGGGGAGATACCATGATCACGAAGGTGGTTTTCCCAGGGCGAGGCTTATCCATGGCACTCCAGATGTGCTGACCCCTGTGATTTTCCCAAATGAGGGAAACTTGACTGCATAACTTGTGGTAGTGGGGTACTGCGTTCGCACTCTCCCCTGAAAAAAAAAGGTAATTATGTGAATTAAAGCAGAAATTAAAAAATGCTGTAAAGTCTTTTGTATGTGAAGGTCAATATGAGCTTATATTCTTTTTTGAACCAAGAAAATAGAAGTAGCTTTATGAGAAGACTAAGAAAAAGTAATTAACGCTTTGATTTATCTAAAAATAAATATTCATTATTTTAGTATTGTATGCATGTGGAAAATAGCTGTAAGCAAATTGCTTTGAAGTATGAAAAATAATATCATTTAAATTTTTAAATCCATTCATATTTATATTAAAATCTGTAAAAGAATACAATTAAACATTTTCTCCCCTGTTTCACTTGATAAAAATGTTAATAATATACTGCAGATGTAAGACATCTGAGTTGAAATGATATTGGTGTGGAAGAATAAGTCTCACAGGTATTAATATTTATGTTAAGGAAATTTCTCATTTTGTTCCTTGGGTAGTAGAAATGAACACCATTGAAGACCAGATCTTTAAATACTATCCCCACCTATATCACATGGTAAAGCCTGGTAAGAGGTCACTTGGCTTCTTCAATGATTTTAGTGCTAGTTCAAGAGTCTGGGATACCATTCAGGCAATATTTTATTTTTACATATTGATTCTGTAAACATATAGGTAAGATGACTTTATTTAGTTAATATATGGATTTTATTCCTTATATGCCTTGCATCTCTACACTGCTATGATGACTTTATCACTTTGATGTGTATCTAGAGCCTTTGTAAATCTGTGGTGTGCTTTCCCTATGTTAGCAGTGTTTACTTCCTATTTCTCTGAACTAGCCTACATCTTACCAGTTCTGAGATACTTTCCTATTTATCTAATCAACAAGTCTTGGAGTTCATCTTTATGAAGACTTTAGACTTGATGTTTTTGTTATTCTGTAATGGCAGATCAATTTAGCTTTAGAATCTATCTCTCTGATTTCCCAGCTATAATTTAAGATTAAAGGTGGGGAATTTTGATCTCACTCATGCCTGTTTTATTATATTTCTGTAAAACAGCAATACAAGAGATGTCTACTGACACGTCAATAAAACTTGACAGGGGAATGAATATCAGTGAATTTTAGCAAAAAATAATCAAAATAATCTTACTTTCAGCTATCAAGAATTAGTGCTGGATGGCATTTTGGGAGTAACAGGCTGAATTCTATACACCACAATTTTATAAGTCTCCTTATAACGTCAGTCTCCTTCCCAACATCACACATACCAATAGGCAGAAAATGTCATCATATTATCTTACACAAATATCCTTCACTGCTCATTTTCTTTCAAAATAAAATTTTTATTATTAATCTATCTGTGAGAGCTTTCATGAATCTCTGTGAAAATTTCCATCTTTCCAGATATGCAGGGATTATTTTGACAACATCTTGAGTCTTATTCCAAAATGTAAAATGACTACTTTGCAAAATGTGAAAGACTTGGCCTTTAATATATGCAATAAGGAAAACATTTCATAAACTGAGTTTGTGTTAAAGAGGGAAAAATTAAAGAAGAAAGAAAGAAAGAGAGAGAAAGAGAGAGGGAGGGAGGGAGGAGAGAGAGCAGGGGTGAGGGGGATAGGGAGATGAGAGTGAAGGAGGTGAGACAATGAGAAGGAGGGAGGGGAATAGTACAAAAGCAAGTGAAAAAATGAATGAATGAATGAAAAATGAAAAATGAAAAATGAAGGAAGAATGAGGGAGAGAGGTGAGAGGGGACGTCACACTAAAGTAAGCTTGTCAGTAAAGAGCAATAAGCTAACTTCAGGACATTTATTAGTTATTTAATCCTTGTCAGTTTTCCAGACATAACATTGAGGTGTAAAATTCTTATATGATTTTACGTATTCTAATATCATTTAACTGTTGTTTAGCTATATGAAGATTGGATTCATAATATGCATGTTATTTCAGTGAAGAATAATTAAAGATACCCGAAGAGTAATTTTAGTAGTATTTTCTCTTTATCTTAGCATCTATAATCCTATGACAGAGTGTATGATGAAAAGATGGAGAGAGTGTATTAATGTTAATGACAAACTGCAGTATTCCAAAATTTCTCTTGCCAAGATGACTGATAAATATCAATTTATGTGCTTTTAAATTTGTAATACCGGAAGACTGCACAGCTGTTTTAATTTATGATATTGATAGCTGATTAGAAAGATTAGACTGTAGTAGATATATCCATGTGTTTAGACTCCTAGGACTCCTTTTTTTCTCCCTCATTCAGAGGATAAAATTCTTACAGCTTTGTCCCTTCTTTTTCTCAATTAGAAGTTGTTCTATTTTATGATAAACTAGAGAAAAGAAGAGCCACCAAACAAATAAAGAAGCAAAGACCAAAAGAAACAGAGCCTCTTGAGCGTTTACCTTGGCCCAGTCACAGCAAGCCAGGAGGCTAGCCTATATGAAGAGTGAAATAAGTAAATTCCATGCTTAGCAAGAGTAACAGTCTGCAAGTTCAGAGAAGCAAAAAGCCCTTAGACGCTATCTGCAAACCAACAGCTATGGAGAAAAGCAGAAGCACAGACCAAACAACATAAACTCTTGCAATATGTCACTTCGTCAGTGGTGTTATCTAAGTTTATGTCCTCTCTGTCTTCTAAGCAGTTCCACGTGGGAGCCAACAGACTTTAGGTTCACTGTCTTTCCTATATGGTAAGACCTTCTTTCTTGTAAATCTCCTGCCCCGTGCCCTTCAGGGATTCCACATTTTAACAGGGTTCCACTGCTGCCTTTCTTCCAGATGACTGAGATGTTCCTTTTCTCTCGTTCATGGATTTTACATATTACTACACAGTCTTTTGTATAAACAAAAAATAATGATACCTCCCTTTTGCAAGGTCTTGAATATCTCAATATTGTATAAACTATGAAATCTAAATTTCTTAACATTTCACGTTAGGTACCCTCTAATTTGCTTCTTGTCTGCTATAACTCTTTGGTTCCAGATAATTTCTTACAAATATACAAGTTATTCATAGCTTCACAAATGTATCATATTATATGCCTATTTCTTTGTCTTTCTGTCTTTCTAGAAAACTTGCTTGATTTGTAGGGATCAGTCAAGGACTTTCCATTCTCTAGAGCTCTCACTAACATACATAGTCTGAAATGCTAAACATCAGAAATGAAATTGTTTCTATTCCAAAAAATTTTTTAATGATCATCCTTGTAACTAATATATACTTAAAGTTTTCCATGCTCGACAAATGCATTGTAAACAAACAAACCAAAAAGAAAAAAAAACTGTTTTAAATGAGTGATTTTATAACATTCTTCTTAGTGCATATAAAACTCACCATGTGTAAAATGGAGGCTATAATTTAGTACTAGGTTTTTCTATAGCTAATCTAGGAAGAAACCATGATTGCATAGCCCATATTAATGTGAACTAGAAATTTTATGGTAAGTCATAAAATAGTGATAGAGTTGGATGTTTTCTATCACTCTTTCAGAATATTCTAGTACTAAAAAAGCAAGACAAAAGCAGAGATGATCACTGGAAAAGTGTATTATATGTCATCAAGTTTACAGTTTAGTGCTTGTTGGGATTCCATCCACTAATGCAAAATTTGTAAAACCCATTATACCTATAAGCTGTTACTGAAATTAAAGATGAGATTTCTATTGCAATATAATATCCATCCCAAAAGCATGCATTCTAAAAGTGATTATTTAGCTAACTAGCAACAAAATATTAGATTATAAAAATGAGTTTAATAAAAGCAAAGTATTTTCCTATTCCAAAGGATATAAGCTTCAGCAAATCTTAAAGCACTATTGACAAAAATGAACATCTGAATTTACAAAGAGGTTCAAAAGGCCAAACAATAGGAATGCAAAAAGTGAGTAGTAGGATATTTTATCTAGACAATGAGGCAGCAATGTTTTTAATTAAGATGAATTTCTTAAAGTCTAAGCATGTTTTTGATACATAGAAATTTTATCCCTTTGAGGGACCTGGGAGTTTGAATATTTAATGATATACATATTCTAGTAAACATTCCACCATGATATTCCTGACTCTGCTTCTTAATGTGTGTATGTTTATATATAAAGGGTTATTATGAAGATTGCTATATATGCTATTATGTTATAGGAGTGAACTTTTATTTCCTTTGTAACAAGCATTTGCTAAGACTGTGCTTGGTATTTCTGCTTAAACTATTTTTAGAGCACTTATGAAAACTACCTAAAATTATTAGTACTGTTCCATGTTTACAAATAAATATATACACCACAAATGTTAAAATAAAAGCCCTTGGGGACTGGAGAGGTCCTTCAGTATTTAAGAATATTGGCTGATTTTCCAGAAGTCGTGAGTTCAATTCCTAATCCCTGCATAGTATCTCACAGCTATCTGTAATAGAATCTGATTTCCACTTCTGGTGTGCATGAAAATAGAACACACATACACATGAAATAAATAATGTTAAAATAAAAGCCCTTGATTAAAGTCCCATCTTAATAAGACACAGATATGGGTTAGAATTAAAGTCATTTACTTCTGATTCTGCAGGTTGGAGCTCCATAGAGTTCTATTGATGATTTAGACTTTCTGCTATAATTTCTGCAGAGCAGTGACCAAGAACTTGATGTTCAAAATGTGACAAAAGAAAGATATTTATTTTCTATTTTTATTTTATGTTTTTGAATTTAAAGGTAAGTACATCATTTCCATCTCTTTCCTTTTTCACTCTCCAACCTCTTTAAGTTCAACCTCCAAAAACATGGCCTAGTTCGTATAATTATTAAACGATTCCAGCAAATCCTGGAGAAGAGGGTTTGGGAAAATTCTAAGAGTCAGAGGAACAGAAAATCTGCTGTAAGATTGTGGCCTTTAGAAATGACCATTAAGCTTCATTTCAACAAGATGAAGGCCTAAAGAAGACCAGAGTATGTATAGGAATTAAAATATTAATATAAAAGGGGAAACCTCACGGTGCTACACTTCTGTAAAAAGAACTGCAAACATCTAAGAATGCTGAAAGTAGAAAAAAAATTCTTCCCTAAGGGGAACTGTCAACTGATTACCAAATACAAATTCATCATCCCTGAAATCATATACATACTAGGAATACTAAATATACCAAGCAAGTCATATTTATATGTATATTATTTACATATGAGCAATAGTAGCTGAAGACATTCTTTGAACATTATGAGTTAAAAGTGTTTGTGGAGAAAGTAGTCAATTATTAAATTTGAAATGTGATAATAATATGTTGGGCATCAGAAACATTAGTGGAACAAATACCATGGATTGAGGAATACTCAATTTGGGAATTTAGATTTATATCAACCAAGACAGGCAAACAGGTCTATCCCCAAATTGCTATTCTATCCTGTACACTAGCTGACTCTGTTTCTTCCTGTACACTGACTATTGTACCTTCCTGTATACTGACTAATTGCTATTGCTTCCTGTACATTTAATGACTGCTATTCTTTCCTGTACTCTGGCTGATAAGTTTCTTTGTATCACCCCCATCCCAGGATCTTCATACAAGGGAGCAGAAACTGTTTATAGGTAAAGTTTATGCCTTTTAAGTGACCCAGTAAATTCCCATGGTAAAAACCAATTGGCATGATAGACTCATGGAAGAGGAGAAGTAAAGCACTCCTGTACTTGAGGAGAGGAAACATAAAAACACAATAGTTCCCTATGAACATCTTTGTCAAATTTCATATAATCTTAGTCAGTGACTGAACTAGTTTTATTTTATTTTTATTGAATATTTTATTTACATTTCAAATGTTATGCACCTTTCATGGTTTCCCCTCTGAAAAATTCCCTATCCCATATCCTCTCCCCCTGCTTCTATGAGGGTGCACCCCACCCACCCACTCGCTCCTCCACGCCCTGGAATTCCCCTACACTAGGGCATTGAGCTCTCACAGGACCAAGGGCCTCTCCTCCTACTGATTCCTGACAAGGCTATTCTCTAATACATATGTGGCTAGGGTCATGGTTCGCTCCATGTGACCTCTTTGGTTGATGGTTTAGTCCCTGGGAGCTCTGGGGTGTCTGTTATAGATGTTTTACTAAATATAGATAAAATGGATGATTTTCTAGACAGATAACAGGTACCAAAGTTAAATCAAGAGCAGGTAAACTGTCTAAACAGGTCCATATCCCCTAAGGAAATAGAAGTCATTAAAATCCTCCCAACCAAAAATCCCCAGGGCTAGTTGGATTTAGTACAAAATTTTACCAGACGTTTGAAGAAGTAATACCAATTCTCCTCAAGCTGTTCCATAAAATAGAAACAGAAGGAACACTACCTAATTAATCCTATGAAGACACAATTACTCTGATACCTAAACCACACAAGGACCCAACAAAAAAAGAGAACTTCAGACTAATTTCACTTATGAATATAAGTGCAAAAATACTCAATGAAGTTCTTGCAAACTGAATCCAAGAACATATCAAAATCATCATTCACGACAATCAAGTAGGTTTCATCCCAGTGATGCATGTTTGGTGCAATATACTAAAATACATTAACATAATACTCTATATAAACAAACTCAAAGAAAAAATTCACATGACCATCTCCTTAGATGCTGAAAAATTATTTGACAAAAACCAACACTCCTTCATGTTAAAAGTATTGGAGAGATCAGGAATTCAAGGCCCATACCTAAACATAATAAAAGCAATATACAGCAAACCAACAGCCAATATCAAATTAAATGGAGACATACTTGAAGCAATCTCATTAAAATCAGGGACAAAACAAGGATGCCGACTCTCCCCATATTTATTCAATATAGTACTTGAAGTTCTAGCTAAAGCAATAAGACAAAAAAGAAGTCAAGGTACCACTATTTGTAGATGATATGATAGTATATATTAGCAATCTACAAACTTCTATCAAAGAACTTCTCCAGCTGAAAAACAACCTCAGCAAAGTGACTGGATTTATTTAACTCAAATAAATTACAAATAATATAAAATATCTTGGTGTGACTCTAACCAAACAAGTGAAAGATCTGTATAACAAGAACTTTAAGTCTCTCAAGAAAGAAATCAAAGAAGACCTCAGAAAATGGAGAGATCTCCCATGGTGACAGATTGGTAGAATTTACTTTTTAAAAAATGATGCAATTATGAGTCTTTTCTCTTCTCTTTGAAATGTATATAAATCTTTTGTAAATTAGATAAGCCTTTATGAATAACTCTTTCTCAAGCACTCAGCATCTGTTCCTTTGTAGTGTAAAGATCAAGGAAGATCATACCTGTAGTTCCTGTAGAAGAACACAGCCTAACTTCAGTGCATGCCTCAATCTAAGTTTCCAAATTCTTTTCCTCACAGAAATGTAAAATTTTAATTTCTCCTCCAAATAAAGTTAAATAGTAATCAGAGGTGATAACTTAAAAGACCAGGTGATTCTACAATAGCTCTAGGATTTGTGAATATGATGCTGTTCATATCTGTTCATATAGTCCCATTTCTTTTTTATCATATATATATGATATATTCATATCATACACACACACACACACACACACACACACACACACACACATATATATATATATGAAATGGGTACCTGCCCATCTATTGTGAATGTGTTTTAAATCTTACCTGCTGCAATGAGGATTGCAGTTACATTTAACTCTTAGCCAATAATTAAATTACTTGTCTTTCACAGCCTTGTTTTGGGATTATGGAAGGTCATTTTTTAATTACATTTTTCAATCTAATTTGGTAAGTTATTTTTAAATGTAGAACTTTTTGGAAAAAAAATGGTAAGGCACACGAGCAGCCAGGCCATTATACTCTCTCTCTCTCTCTCTCTCTGGTCAGTCTATCTGACCCTCCCTCTTTACCTGTGAATTTATCCTGTCTCTGAATATATCTACCTCCACTCAATATCAGTGCTGAGTATCTTATGCCAGAGAGTTTTGCTACATTAACAAGAGCTTAAAAACACATTTCTTCTGCTAATAGATTCAAACATTGTTCCTTGGGCTTTCCATTACTGGACCAATTTTAAAAATACATATATAAGCAAAGGATTCTTTAACTTCAATGTTTAATTTAAGATGAATATTTCCATTTCCTCTTTTTGTCTATTAGAAAATTCATTTTGCTTATAGACTGTTAAGACAGGTATAAAAATAAATTCCAAATGTTTTATTTATAATCAACCATTGGATTTGATATTCAAGTTTTAAATTTCTTATCATATGTCCTTTTCAACAATGTATCTATTTTAAAAGTGAGTTCTGTGATCTTTATTCTCATTATTATTTTTGCATTGTTTGCTGAGCTTGAATGTTTCAATCCAGAATTCTCTCCTTTAACCATTTAATCAATACCATGACATTTTCACAAAATTCTTTCAATTCTTATATATTGTTTTTTACTGTCTTAGATGATCATTCTTATCTAGGGTACATATACTTGAGATGATTCAAAGGAAGTGGTTTTCTTCACAATGAAGTATCCTGTGATACCTAACTGAAGAAGGTCTGTTGGATGCTTATTCTATGTCAAGTGCCATTGATTACACTTAGGAAACAGTTTGAAAGAAAATAAAGTTTCCTAAGAAAAGAGTTAGGGCAATTATAGCAAAGTTTAAAGTTTACTATTTCTGCATTGAAATGCTATGACAAATGAACAGCCAGAAGGGTGAAACAAGACAGCTTTCATGAGAACAACAAAGAACGTTAATTCTTTTTTAAGTGCTTTATTTTATTCTCCATTAATTTGATTATTTATTCACTTTACAGGATAATCACAACCTCTTCCCTCCTCTCCTCTCAATTCCACCCTTATATACCCTCCCTCTCCATTCTCCCATTCCTTTGACACTGTTAATGATACTCTGAAATGCTCACAGACAGTAGCCTTCAATCTACTCATCATGTTTCAGAGACAGATAATCTGCAGAAATCCTTGCCAACTCTAATTCTCAAGCAAGGTTTTCAGTGCTGAAATCATTGCATGTTTTCTCACAGGATGTGTTCATGTAAGAAGAAGGTCACAGTAAACTCTCATGTTTTATCTTGTATACACTCAGCCTTTCAAAGAAACAAGGAATTGAGTTTGCCTTAGAGAGAGGCTATTCTATAACCTGGCAAGACCCAGAATCCCAATCACTTCCACGATGTTCAGCCTTTAGCCCTTCTTAAAACATTTCAAGCTGTGCAATGCTACTGCTTGCTTCAATAGCATTTCAGGTGGTTCATATAAATAAATTACTAGTGGTAGCTCAGAGTTTGTACTGATTTTTCCATTGCCTACTCTCTGAAGGAAATAAGAGAAACATATGTTCCTAAGCCCATTGTTCAATATATTCACATAGTGAAGTTAAAATGTTTGGTTAGGAAATCAATATTGCTATAGTAAGCATCACATATAGCAAACTAGAAGAATTGTAGGAAGCTGTGGACTTACTTAAAATCAATGTGTATTCAAACTGGGGAGTAACAAAATAGATAAAACTACAACTTTAAATGGTAACCCAGGGAGAGTTAAGCAGCATCTTAGCTTTTGCCACTGCAGGGAGAATCGATGAGCAACACAAACAAATAATAAAAAGTAATACAATATTTGGGTTAGCATTAAGATTCATCTGCAGTAAATTTGAAGAGAATGCCTGGTATGCTGTATTGGCAACTGTATTAAGAATCCTCTATGCAGTGAATACAGTATCAAGCACTGACAATAAATGAGAACATAGATTTAGAACTGCATCTGGCAAGAAGAGCAGGATTTAAATGTAATGTGGAAATATATTTTTCATTACAGTGGCTTCTCTCAAAATATTGTAAATAAGGCACAGGGGATTATCCTTGAAAATTTAAACTTTAACACAGCAAATGATGGTTTATAGTATAAATATTCTAAGTTTCTTGAGTTTGGTCCTGTAACCTAATAACATATACATTGTTTTTATAGTGGAAATGTGTAGCTTAACAAAAAATGGCTGCCATTCAACAAAGGAAAGTACAGTGTGTATTAAAAACATTGCTATAGATTGATCTATCACTGCCTCATCCGTGCCCTGTCATATTTGAAAGCATCCGATCAGTTTTCTGGACATATAACTTTTTATATCTGTCATTGTCTTTTTATGAGAATTGAAGAGATATAAAGCAAGCTGTTACACATATCATCATTATTAGAAAAACAAGTCTTATTCAGAAGTGTGTGCAATAGTTTACTGTAAGTCTCTTTTTTTAAATGGGAAACAGGAGACCTGGCAATCATTAGTAAATGACATACAATTGATGGATATATGGTTCAGTGAATAAAACAGTACCTGTGCAAGCATGAGAAACATGGTTTGGGATGTCCAGATTCCATATAAGCCTGTAACTCCAACTTCACCAATGGCAAACATACATACAATATAATACACTTGAAATCAACACCATCTAACATTGCAATTCCATTAATGTAGTTATTTAGTTTATCCACAATATCTATTTAATTCTTTAATTGATTTGTACTGTGGAGAAGTTATTTTCTTTACTTTTTTTTATCTCCTTTTGCCCCTTCATTCTTCTTCCTAAGTTCCCTTTCCTAGATTATGTCCTTTGATGGGGGCTCAGTTCAGTAGTAGAACAATTCTACATCATTTTGTTTGTCCTGGATTTAACTCCTGGAAAAGAAAAGGAAGAAGAGGGAGAATAGGAATAGGATGAAGAGGAGGAAGAGAAAGGGGAGAAGAAAGAGAAAGAGGAAAATATGAGGAAGAGGAAGAGAAGGAGAAACAGGAACAGGAAGAAAAGTAAGATCAGAAGCAGAAGGAAGAGGAGGACTAGAAGGAGGAGGAGGAAGATAAAGAGCAAGAGGAGGGCAAGAGGGGGAAGGGGAGGAAGAAGAGGAGGAGATAAAGCACCAGAAAAAGTTGTGGCTATTTCAATAAGAAATAGCCTCCACAGTCTTAGATATTTGAATACCTGGTCGCTAATTGGTGGTGAAGTTTGAGGAAGATTTGGAGCTGTCATTCTGTTTGAGGAAGTTTGTCACAAGGGATAGACTGTGACAATTATATGTGCTGCCGAAGTGAGCAAGACAATTAAACAGACTCTTCCTCTCTAAGTTCTTCTCTCTCTTGCCTGCTTGAGATTGAAGAAATGAGAACTCAGCTGTTCTCTTCAGGGCTCCTCTCTCTACTGCCTCCTGACACAGTTCTTTGCCATGATGGAACCTTATCCCTCTGGAACTGTTGGATGAGATTAGTTGAAATCTTCAACAAAGGGGAGGGTAAACCTGAGGAGGCCACATATCCAGAGGTTAGCCAAGGCCCATGGTTGAGGGATGGGGCCACCCACTCATGGCCAAATTTTTAGAGGCAGATCCTCATGGCCAACCATTGGACTGAGCACAGAGATCCCAAGAGAGGAGTTAGAGAAAGGACTGAAGGAGCTGAAGGGATTTGCAGCCACATAGTAAGAACAACAATGTCAACATGCCAGAGCCCCCGGAGCTTCCAGGGACTAAACCACCAACTAAGGAGTACACATGGAGGGATGCATTAAAAATTTACAAACTTTTTTTTATTATTTTTAAATTTTGAGTTTGAGTCTAACATATAGAGAAGCATGGATATTGTCTGTGTGAATTACCTCATAATATGAGGAATTTAAAATAAAATTGTGACCTCTTAGATGTTTGCATATTATCATTATATGATAGTTCATAGTGTTTCATCATAGCAGTGGAAAAGTAACTAATTGAACAAACAAAATACTGTTCTATGTTCCTATATCAAACCATCTAAATTGAAGATACTTAAGCCACTAAAGGAGAGTACTGAATAAATAATAATAGAATGACCAATAGTGCAATTTGCAGAAGCCAGGTAATTTATACCTTTAATACAGTAAAATCACATTTATTTTGGAATTAAATAAACAGTCTAATTGCAGTCCCCTTCATAGAATTTTTTTAATGATAATATGCAAACATCTAAGAGGTCACAATTTTATTTTAAATTCCTTATATTATGAGGTAATTCACACAGACAATATCCATGCTTCTCTATATGTTAGACTCAAATTCAAAATTTAAAAATAATAAAAAAAAGTTTGTAAATTTTTAATATAGTCAGCCAGAGAGTATTGAGTCATTTCTTCCAATGAGGGTCAGAAACTACAATCCTGATAAGCATGCTTTGTCCCTTAGAGAAAGTATTATCAACAAGGCAGTGACAATGGGCTTCTGTAAAATAGTTTATAGCTACGGAGTAGAATATGGCATTTTGACATATGGATACAAGGCATAATGATCAGATAAAGGTAATTGGAAAATCCACCTGGAGCAACAGGGATGCAATTACAGGTCACATGTTAAATGAGACAAACTGAGCTCAAGATAAATACTGTGTATTCTTCCCTAAATAGAGGTGTTAATATGTTCATGTTAGAAGAATGGAATAAAATAAACATAACCTGAAACTGGGGATGGTGTGCAAAGGGGTAATGAAGTGAGTTTAGCAGGGCCAGGGCTGGAACACAGTCAACGGAATAACTTACACTGTTCTAGTACTGGATACTTTCACTTGTTGTTTTATTTTTATTTATTTATTTTTGGTTGGATTTTTGTCAACTTCATTGTGGAGGTTTGAATGTGCTTGCTGCTTTTAGCAGGTGTGGCCTTGTTGGAGTAGGTGTGGCCTTATTAGAGAAAGTATATTAGTGCAGGGATGGGCTTTGAGGTCCTATGCCTAAGTCCTGCCCAGCATAGAATAGAGACTGTCCTCCTGGCTGCTTAGGTTAAAGATGTAGAACTCTAGGCTTTTCCAGCACTATGTCTGCCTGCATGCTGCCATGGTTCATGACATGGTAATAATGAACTGGACCTCTGAAACTGTAAGCCAGCCACAATTAAATGTGTTTTTTTTTAATAAGATTTGTCTTGTTCTTGTTGTTTTTTCATAGCAATAAAACCAAAATTAAGATATTTGTACAAACTAGAATCATCTAAAATGGAAATTTGTGAACATGTCCCTGTAGATAGTCCTATAGGCAAGTCTGGGGGCAGGGCTTATTAATAATTGACATGCAAGGGCACAGATCACAGTGGGTGGTACCACTACTGGGCAAGTGGTTCTAGGTTTGTAAGAAAGCAAACAGAAAATCACAGAGAAGAGTCCAGTAACTGTGCTCCTCAATGCATTGTCCTTCATTGTCTGCCTCCAAGTTACTGCTTCATGTTTCTGCCCTGAATCCTTCAGTAATGGACTATGATGTAGAAGGTATAAGCTAAATGAATCCTTTGGTCCTCAATTTTCTTTTGGTTATGATGTTTTAAAACCACTCCTGGGCATATACCTAGAGGATTCCCCAGCATGTAATAAGGATACATGCTCCACTATGTTCATAGCAGCCCTATTTATAATAGCCAGAAGCTGGAAAGAACCCAGGTATCCCTCAACAGAAGAATGGATGCAAAAATGTGGTATATATATGCACACTATGGAGTACTATTCAGCCATTAGAAACAATGAATTCATGAAATTCTTAGACAAATGGGTGGAGCTGGATAACATCATACTAAGTGAGGTAACCCAGTCTCAAAAGATCAATCATGGTATGAACTCACTAATAAGTGGATATTAGCCTAGAAAATTGGAATACCCAAAACATAATCCACACATCAAATGGGGTACAAGAAGAACAGAGGAGTGGCCCCTTGGTTCTGGAAAGACTCAGTGTAGCAGTATAGGGCAAAACCAGAACAGGGAAGTGGGAAGGGGTGGATGGGAGAACAGAGGGAGGGAAGGGGGCTTATGGGACTTTCGGGGAGTGGGGACCCAGAAAAGGGGAAATCATTTGAAATGTAAATAAAAAATATATCAAATAAAAAAAAGTAACCTTAAGACAGTTATGTATCACAGTATAAGAACTGTAGTTGGCTAGTAACTGTATATTTCACAATCATTAGCAGAGAAAAATTTTAGTGATCCTAACACAAAGTGATGATTGTCTGAAGTGGTAAACTTACACTCTATCTAGAGGAAAAAATGAAACAGTGGTGAATGAACTATGAGTCTTTGAACTAAATGCAGCTTATTGCCAGTTTTAGTCACGCATTGTCTAAAGAAGGGTGTTTATACTGTGTAATCATATTCAAAATATAATTCAATAATTCATTCAAATATTCAAAAGTAATATATCCTGTAGTGTACGCCAGCTACACAAGCTTGAAATATGATTAACTGTAAATATATTTATTGGTATATCACAATATTTTATATTCTGTGACTAATTTGGTGCTACAACTGCAGGTTTGAATGATGGCAAACAACCTTCTCGGGTTTACAAGTATTAAAATATTTATTATGTTTAATAAATATTTTTGGAAAAATTTTGATGCCCCATTGATTAATGCCATGTAGGGAAAATAATTATGGTAAGCAGTGTCGCTCTGGAATTCAGCTTCACTTACAGTTCCTGACCATAGCCTCTTACAAAGATCTTGAACATTCTGCTATATGGTCATGATAAGACAGAAACAGTAGTGGTAACAGACTCCTATTCATGTACCAAAACCAATTAATAAATATATTTTCTTTCTATGTCAGTTTTGTGTGAGTTTGCATTGAAGCTCCATTGTGCAGTGTGTATATTTATACACATGAATTACATAGGTATATTTTAATTTCTGTAATTTGGGAATTTATTATCTTTAGTAGGTAACAAATTTATCACTAAAATGTAAGTAGCATAGATGTGGTTTCAGAAAGCTTGCTTGCTTGTTTGATTTCTTTTCTTTTTTCTTTTTTTCTTTTTTTTTCTTCCTTCCCTCCTTCCTCCTTCTTGCCACCCTCTTTCTCCCCTCCCTGCCATCCTCTCTTTCTTCCTTTCTTCTTCCTTCCTTCCTTGTTTCCTTTCTTTGCCTATTGAGTACTGAATTCAAACACTCTCCCCTGTGCTATACACTTAGGTTTTGTTTTCATTTTTATTTTGAGGAAAATATTCACCGGTTTGTATGGAAAATTTTTAATTTGTTATCTGTGTTGGCTAGCTTTTATCAGCTTGATACTAACAGAGCTATCTGAGAGGAGGAAACTATTTCAATTGGCTAATTGTCTCCATTAGAGTGTCCTCTGAGTGTTTCAGCCCACACATGCTCTTGATTAAGGATTGAAGTGGGAGGGCCTAGTAGAGTAAATAGTACTCCGAAGTACTTGAGTCAAATCAGCCTTGGTTTTATTCACTGATGGACTATGTTTGCAACATATAAGACAAATAAACTCTTCTGGTAAATTTTGTATTTATTAGAGAAGAAGAAAGCTAGGAGAGGATACTTCCTGTTGTGGACTTCTTAGGAGATGGAATCCCAGATCCAAATGACCAAGTCCATTCCAAATACTCAGCATTTCTTTTTTTCTTAATCTTTAAGGAATACCAAGCTTGTAAAAGTAGCAAAAATATGCCAACACCAATATGTTTTATGCAATGATAATTTGCTTCTCTATGGCAACCCTTTTACTCTCTACACATTTCTCATATTATGTATATCTTAATTATAAGCAATATAATTTACTTAATAAGGATAGTAAAAAACAAAGATGTATAGTGGCTTATTCAACAAATAATTTAAATGATTAATATCCATATTCATAAAGTTTGGGATTAAGAAACAGAGTTTTGTAGAAGAAATATGTGCTTCTTCCTGAAATTTGAATACATCTTCAATTATCTAACCTTTGTGAGAGCAAATGAAATAGGAAGGCTCCATTTTATTTTGTATTTAATAATTTTATTATCTGACAATCTCCCATATGTATATACTAAACTTTGGTTATTTTAACATCCCTTTCCTCTGTCACCCTTCTATGTCCCATCCTAGAATTCTTCTTCCCACCAAGTCTCCTTATATTTTCATGCCTTATTTTTGACCCTTTGAGTTAAATTATGATTGTTTATATGACTATGTATGTGTTGGTTTGAGTGAGTGTTTACCACAATTTAGACAACTTATGAATAACTACCCCTTTGAAGAACATGACAACATTCATCCCAGCACATATTAACTGCCAATAGTTCCCCTGGGAGAAATAAAGAACATGTGCTTCTGTGTGCACATATACATGCAGGTCTCATAGAGTATGAAATAGAATGGAGAACAGCCTGGAGCTAGAATTACAGGCAATTGTTTGCTGCTTAATGTGGGTTCTACAAACCCAACATGAGTCCTCTGTATACGTAGTATGTCGTATTAACCACTGAGTAACTTCTTCAGCTCCATGGGTTGTTGAGAGTATCAATATTGTGAAGATCTTCACAACTGAAATGAATTAATTAGTTGTTAAAAAATCATATCCAGACAATTCTGTCACAGTCTAATTTGTTCACCTCTATTTCATGCATTTTTTTCTTTCTCCTCTTTTGTAAGATATAAGTTAGTGTTTGGAGAACATTACAAAAGAGGAGAAAGAAAAAATGCATATAATAGATATAAATTGCTTATTTATGTATGATAATTCAAAAGTATTTCTTTCTCATTTCTCTATCAACTTCTACTCAGTACAAACAAAGCCTCTCTGGTGTTGGCTGTTTGCCTCTCTAATTTGTGCATGTAAAATTGTTCAGAAGACAGTTTCACGATAGGTACATTTAGCAAAATAGTACGTTAATCTCCAATTTTTAGGACTTTTCAACCAATGAGATTTTGACAGGATTTATAATACGTGACATGGGTCTTTCTGGTGCAATAGACATCAAATCCAATCAACAAGCTGTTGACAAATCATATAATGTTCACATAAGCCATATATCACTATTTCCAGGAAAGTATTTGTGGTAGTTTGTGCGTTCTACAGTTATGCAGGGCCCTTCCTGATGATTAGCTTGTAGAGAGTTCTCCCACAATTGGTAGTGGGACTTTTGTATAATTAAACTGAGTCTTTTAGAATAGCATCATCCTTCCTTTCAGGGATGCTCTCATTGATACATTTTAAATTATGTTCTTAAGCAGCACATGTATTTGCTATCCCCCTCTCTTAAATTCAAATTCTACCTTCCTCCTTGAAGTCTGTTCTAGCTTCCTGGCATCACAGGTGCTCTAAATTGAAACAAATAAATTTAAGAATATGAAGTCAGAGCCACTATATTGTGAGAATGTTTTGCTTCTTTATCTTACTTGTATTACCACACTCAATTTAATTGTTTTCAGATGTATCAATTTTTCTGTTAACTAAATTATATCTATGTGCCACAAGTTCATTATCCATTCATCTGTGGTGACTGGATACATTTACTGGCCGCTGTAAACAGAACAGCAATGATGTTGAATGGATAAATATCTCTGTACTAGAATATAGGATCTTTGTGATATTACCAGGAATGGTATATCTGGGTCCTATTATAGATTTTAAGAAAAAGAAAAGGTGAACACTGTCTCCACTTTTATTTGGTATAATTCTTGAAGTCTTGGCTAGAACAATAAGGAAAAAAAAGGACACAAAAGGAACCCAAATAAGAAAAAGAAGCTAGCAAGTTACCAATATTTTCAAATGCTATGATTTTATTCATAAAATACCCCAAATTTGTCAAGCAAGGTTTCTTTGCTGATAGACACTTTCACCAAAGTGGGACTCAAAATTAGCACACACCATACATCAGTAATCTTTCTATATGCCAATGAGAAATATAATATGAAAAATTAGAAAAAAAAGATATTCAGAGTGCATATTTTAATGCTGTGGTATAAACCCAATAACAGTCATGAAAGACTTCTACTATGAAAACCTTAAAATAGTGAAGAAGAAACTTGAGGAAGAAGATAGAAGATAGAAAAATTTCCATATTCATGAGTTGGTAGAATTAACAGTATAGACAGTTATCCTACTGTCTGTAAAATTTTACCAATGTATATATTATAGCTATGTCAATCAAAATTGCAGCACTACTCCTTACAGAGCTTTAAAAAATTCTCAAATTCATATGGAAGTGTAACATAATCAGACAGCTCAAATTCTGTTTCCATAGGCATGGAGACAGACATATGAAGACAAAAATGTTGGAAAGCATACCCTATTTATTTTAAAATTACACCCCTTTTGCATCCTCATAGGTTTGTATCCTCATTACCTTCCAGTCTCCAAGCAAAAAATCGATGAACCATTTTTGAAACAATCTGAAGTTTACCAATGTCTAATTTTAGAAATGCTATAAATGAATGTATAATCAGTAAAGACACAATCATTTACATTTTGTAAAAGACTCACAGATCATTGTACAAAAAAAGACGGGTAATTTAAATTTTTGATCAAAACATTCCATTACACAGAGTGGCAACTCATACATTTCTATACACTTTGCAAATGATATGTAGTTTTTCTCAAAAAGCAGTGTAGTAAAGTATTGCCATAAGGATTATCAATTCCATCCTGTCAGTTTTGTAATTAGTTAAATATTTTATGGAACTAATGATTAAATTAATCATTCCAAGAAGTAATCTTTTCAGTCTTTTAAAAATCAAAGTAATTCTTTTTATAAATACAATTTATACACATTCTGAAAAGCAAATCAGATAAAAGTAGAAATGCTTTAGTTTTATTATTGTCTTCAATCAAAGGTAATACTTAAGTGTTATATAAAATTATAAAAATATGTGACACCACCACCTTAAGGTAATCCATTGTAATTACATTTCTCGTGTGAAGATATCATCCACAGTGTCAAACAAATCATCATTTATTTAATAGATTCCCTTTAATGTCAGTGACAGTATTGTGACAATATATGTATTAATTTTTTTCTGCACAACACTCACTACTGAGGTAGAAGGTAAGGTTACTGGACAATATTAACTCATAGCTATGTTGCTACATTGTTTCCAATCCAATTCCCCGGTAAAAGAAAACTCAACTCAATCAGTAACAATACACGCTATAAACCTAGATTGGGCAGATCTCCCACTACACTAATCTATTCCCTTCTATATTATCCCATATAGCTTGCGGTTTCTCCAGGCTATGAGCTTCTCTGTGGATCCCTCAAAACTCCTCTCTTTCCTGTTGATCCTGTGCAGCTCCTCCTCCTCCTCCAGATCCTTTTCTACTCCCTCAAATTCTTAGCTCCTCCCCTTCCTCCTGCCCAATCATTGACTCAAGCCTTTATTTGAAAAGGTAAGGTGGGGAGAAGATTCACGAGGCAACTCCTCATCTGCAGCCTGCTGAGGAGTGGAATTAGCATCAAAATACAAGCCCAGGGCTATCCACAACATAGCTAGAACCAATAAACATTTTCTACAAATAGCCAAATAAGAAGTATTTTATGTTTTATAATCCATATAATACTACTTGTAATTACTGAACTTCCCCTGTAAAGTTCAAGAGAAACTACAGATTACTTGCAAAAGATAAAAATAACTTATCTTATTCTATTTAAGTTCTATTATTGAAAAATGCCAAATAAAATCTGATGTCAGTTTCAAATAGCAGAAAGGTTAAAGCAACAACATGTGCTTTGGTAGAACCATAAGATCATTAAGCAAAATAACTAAAAAATGTATTCAGAATTAAAGTTAAGAGTAACTTAAAAGCCATATAAGACCTTTAATTTTTCCCATGCAACATACCTCCCTGCAAGATTTCATGGGAACAGTTCCATATATTCCTAGTGTGGAAAACTAACTTGAGTTTGAAAACCCAACAAAATTATTAGACATAATTTATGTTTGCAGAAAAATTGATACATCTGAGAACAATTACACTGAGTGAGGTGATACAAGTAAGACAGAGAAACAAGACATGTTGTCTCCCAAATGGTGGCTATGTCTTCACATTGTTTAATTTAGAGCACCTGGGATACCAGGAAGCTAGAACAAACTTCAAGGAGGAAGGTAGAATGAGAATTTAAGAGAGTGGGGGAACAAAACTGTGCACCTCTCTTTTGACCTGTCTAAGGGCTGAGTGAAAAATAATAGCATTAGGTACTTTGTTTCCTCTAGGTTAGAATTCTTGCTATAGCATCAATGGAGAATATACTTTCCAAACACCGTAAAGGAAATAAACAACCTCACAGCACTTTCAGTGGATAAATGAGTTGAGAAAACAATAGAGAAGTTACTTCTAGGGGTTAAATTGGAGGATGTGTTTATAAAATTGTACCACTGGAAAGCACAGTTATCAAGGGATGCAGTAGTAATGCATACACCTCAGCTAAGAGACCCTACATTCTACATGGTGCTACTGTTTTGTAGACAAAAAAGATTACAACTTGAAGACGATGTTCAAATCTACTAGGCACAAGCTGAGATTCTTTAATACCCATAAATTATATTTCCACAATATAAGCAAGACTAATAATCTGCAGAAATGATCTTAAGAACTTATAGCATTTCAGACATGGAGGTAAAAGGATCATGAGTAAAAGTATAGCCTGGGCTACATATTAAAGTTCTCTCTTAGAAAAGCCATTTATAAAAAGACATAAAGAAACTAAGATGTTCTGCTGCATTGCTTCATCCCTGATGTTCAGAATATCTGAGGATGAAGTGATAGCAAGAACCTTATGTATCCTGAGTAAGTTTTGAGTAATACAAACTAGAAAGGGTTTTTCTTTTGACATTTTCTTGGCCTTCCTGCCTTTTGACACTAATTGATAAAGGAAATCTATATCAAAATACTGTGGCTACTTGGAATTAAACCTGGGTACTCAGCTAGAGCAAGTTATCTTATTAAAAAATAAAAGAATCCTGAAGCTATATATGGCAAAAAACATGATCCAAAATTATGAACCATGAACATCATGTCTCCTTCCAGTGATTGAATCCTGAATTCTTCCAATCTCTACTAACAAACAGTTATACTGATGATTTTTATTTATTGTTTTAGGTTAACTCATTAGAACTGACTATTAACACATTCTCCTGTTCACATAACGAGCCAATATTAGCAAACTGTACTGCCAAATCCTTGTTTGTTTGTTTTTTTTACTGGAACATGTATTATATGATCTTTCCTTTCTTATATATTTTTATAAGATGCGTGTTATTACTCTTTTTGTAATTTGGTTCTGGACAGAGGGTCCAGTGGTTAAGAGCATACAATTTTTTTGATGAGGGAGGATATGTATTTGTTTCTAGGTACTCTTTTGGAAGCTCATACTTGGCTACAATTCCAGGGGATCCTATGACATATTTTGGGCTCATAGGAACCTGAACATATACTATACATATGTACCGATAGTGAAAACTAAATAAATCATTTTCAACCTATGCTGTACTTTAATACCATACTATATTTTATTATTTTATTTATTTACCTTTCAAATGTCCCCCTTCCTGTTCTCCACTCCACAATCATCCCACTCCATTCCCCCTCTCCTTTGTCTCTAAGAGTGTGTTCTTCTACCAACCCACTCCCATTTCACCCTAAATAAAAAATTTATCAGTTTTTTCTACTGTCAAAATTGTATTGAATTACAAAACAAAAGGAAGAATGACAAATTCACAAACAAGTAGAAATTATACAACACAGTCAATCAATGAGTGGGTCAAAGAATAAATCAGGAAAGGTTTGAAAATACTTAAAGATGAATGATAGGAAAATGCCACATAACAAAGCCTATTGAATATTGGAAAAGCAGAGCCTAGAGGGAAGTTTGTATTTATAAAATGTCTTCATTAAAAAAGAAGATATATGTCAAATCAATACCTTGTCTTGACACAGTAAAGAACCAAAAAAAATATGAAAAAATATGACCAAAGCCAAAAAGAAGTAAAGATAAAATGGAGATTAGAGCAAATATTTTAAAAAGACAGAATGCTGAAACAATAGCTAGCTTCCAAACATTCCATGAAAATTGAGGAACTTAAAGTAGATGAAATTTTAAAACAGTAATTAAAAATACAAATATATCCCATACAGTCCAAGTGGAATACATACACAACGAAATATTCTTCACCCATAAAAGGAAATAAAATTTCCTCTCTCTCTTTCTCTCTCTCTTTCTCTCTCTCTGTCTCTCTCTCTGTCTCTCTGTCTCTCTTTCACACACACACATACACACACATACACACAAGCACACATAGACACACACACACATAAACACACACATACACACAAACACACGTAGACACACATAGACACACATAAAACCACACAGACACACACAAACATGCACACACACACATACACTAGAACATGAAAAACATACTATATGAAAGACATCAGGAACAAAGTGTATATTATGTAATCAAAAGTACCCAGAATATTCATTAGAAACTGAATCACTGTACATTGCTGACTATTAGGATCTGGAGGGAGCAGGACGTGGGGAATAGTGACTGCTTGAAAAATACTGGATTTTGTTGGTGAATAATCAAAATCTTTTGGGCTGAGAGAAATTAATGCCAGAAAGAAAACCTAGCAACATCATAAATGTACGAAACTCCAGGGAGTTGCATATGGCTAAATTTGGTTTGTGAATTTCAATTCAATAAGCAAAAGATTAAAAAGATATGATGGAGAGACACAGGCTTGTTCCTTAGGAGAGAGTTGCTGACACTGTCCTACATTATCTGTGTATCTAATACCTGAAAACTATAGTTGTAGAACTATATGTTTCAATATTTCTATTCCTGTTCATTCAATCTTTGGACTTAGTTATTTTCAGGAATAATTTTAAATTCTTTTAAAATGGCAGTTAATCTGGCTGTCTTTACATTTTGTTCTTTAATTGAAAATAGGTTTTTTTAAGCTCCATCCATTTGCCTAAGAATTTCATGAATTCATTGCTTTTAATAGCTGAGTTGTACTCCAGTGTGTAAATGTACCACACTTTCTGCATCCATTCCTCTATTGAGGGACATGTGGGTTCTTTCCAGCTTCTGGCTATTATAAATAAGGCTGCTATGAACATAGTGGAGCATGTGTCATTATTACATGTTGGAGCATCTTCTGGGCTGGAGCATGCCCAGGAGTGGTATAGCTAGATCCTCAGGTAATATGTCCAATTTTCTGGAGAACTGCCAGACTGATTTCGAGTGGTTGCACCAGCTTGCAATCCCATCAGCAATGGAGGAGTGTTCCTCTTTCTCCACATCCTCACCAGCATTTGCTGTCCAGGGAGTTTTTGATCTTGGCCATTCAGACTGGTGTGAGGTGGAATCTCAGGTTTGTTTTGATTTGCAGTTCCCTAGTGACTAAGGATGTTGAACATTTCTTTAGGTGCTTCTCCACCATTCATGCTTTTGCTCACATAATATATCCTGATTACAGGTTCTCTTTCTTCTGCTTCTCCCACTGCCTCCCAGGTCCCTCTGACCCAGATCCACTGCCTGTCTCTCATTAGAAAAGAACATATTTCTTTCTTTTACTTTCTCTCTTTTTAATACAACATGGTTTTATTTCTGTTGCCACAAAATTCAGTTTTCCATCTTAGAGACTTGGGTATTGACTGCACTGTGGGAAGTCTCCAGAGAACACAGGGGGCTGTGGACACAGTTGGTGACAGTGGGTAGCATTTCTCTGCTGAGAAGTCCCCAGACTATCCCAACAATGCAGATTTTCTGACAAGATGTGAAAGCCCAAATTTGTGGTTCTTGAATCTTTTCTGTCATTTTCCCATTTTTCTTGCAACTTTGGGAAATTTCCACTCAAGGTCATATATTTTCCCCTGTCTACCTCACAACTGTTAAAGAAAAATGAGAAGTTTTACACCGAATTCCTTTACATTTCCTATCATCTGGCCTATAAAGTAAAATGGCATTATCCGTGTTGTGTGAAAATGAGCAAAACAAACAGCTTATTTAGCTGTGGTTAGGAAAGGAACCCTTAATAAGCATGCAAGGCTTCTGAAAGTCTCACAGCGTTACACAGAGATCACTTGTTTGCTTTAAAAAGTATACACTTTTCTATTTGTCCAACTCAAACCTTGCCATTCCTCCTCTGTCCAGGCAAACGGAAGCAGAGAACTAAGCAGTTATATAATCTGAAAATATAGATTTTCCAAAAACAAGTAATTAAAACATGCTTTTCTTAGTAACTGAGATTTGGGATTCTTAGAAGGAGCATCTTATAATGCCGTGCCTGTAGTTGGATGTACCCAGAAGGTCAGCCTGGGTGTCTAAGACCAGACTTCCTCTCAGCCTTAGGAGTTGAAAGAAATACAGTCTTTCTTTTCCTTCAGTTTAACCAGAGAAATATTAGATAATAGTCTTTCCTTATCCAGTGGCCATTGTAATGTCAGTAGAGAAATACTACAGATAGGATTACCTGCCAGAAAATTGATTTTATTACAGATGTTTTCCTCGGTAGAAAAAAATTATCAGGAAAATTGGTCTAAAGCTACATAGAAAAATTTTTTACATTTTGTGTGTGTGTGTGCTTGGTTGAAGGATTCAACCCGGATAGGTCCTTGTGCATATTAGGGATACACTTTATCATTGGGCTATGCCTCCCACCTCCCAGGTATCCTTATTCCAGAACAAGCTCTCACAAACAACACAGGACTGAAACAAATCACTTACTAAAATCCTTGAAAGTAAGCAGTGCAGTTCACAGGCAATTCGAAAGTTGGCTTCTCATCATTATTTCCAATTTTTTTCCTAAATCACATTGTGCCTACAGGTTGCCATCCATTACATGGCAGTCATAGGAGATGTGTGGTTGTGTAGATTCTATTAATAGTTTTATTTATTTTTCCCAAATATTGTTCTCCCTTGGTCCCCTTTCCCAGAGTTCTTCAACCTATCTTCCTTGCATCTGAGGGTAATCTCCCTCCCTCTCTCTGGGCATCCCCCTTCCCTGATGTATATAGTTTCAGCAGGTTTAGGCACATCATCTTCCACTGAGGCCATACAAGGCAGTCCTCTGCTCTGTATGTGCCAGGGATCATGGACCAGCAATGTATGCTCCTTGGTTCATGGCCCTGCATCTGGGAGCTCCCAGGGGTTTCAAGTTAGTTGACACATCTGGTCTTCCTATAGAGTTAACTTTCCCTTCAGCTTCCAAAATGCTTCTCCTAACTTCTCCATAGGGGTCCTCTCCTCAGTCCAATGCTTGGCTGTAAGTATCTGCGTCTGTCTCAATATCTCAGGGTAGAGACTGGCTAGAGTCTCTCAGAAAACAGCCATTCCAGGCTCTTGTCTGCAAGCACAACATAGCATCAGTGTCAAGGTCTGGTGCCCACCCATGGGATGGAACCCAAGTTGGACTGGTCATCGGACAGCTTTTCCTTCAGTCTCTGCTTCCTTCTTGTCCCTGTATTTCTTTTAGACAGGAACAAATCTGGGTCAAAAATTTTGATGGTGGGTTGGTGACCCCATCCCTCCACTGGGAGCCCTATGTATCTACAGGAGGTAGACTCTTCAGTTTTTATGTCCCCACTGTTGGGCATTTCAGCTAAGGTTACCCACACCAAGTCCTGGGTGTTCCCCACATCCCAGGTCTCTGGACACTGCAGAGGCTCCTTTCACCCCTCACCTCCAGGAGTCAGCCCTCTCATCTCCATCAATTCTTCTGGCCCTCTGGGCCTCTCTGCTGTCTCCTCTCAAGGCCAATCCTGGAGCTTTCTCCCCACCAGCCAGGTCCTTCCCTCCCTCTGCTTCCTTCAAAAGCATCTTCAACAAATGGTGCTGGTCTAACTGGTGATCTGCTTGCCGAGGAACGCAAATTGATTCATATTGATCACCATGCACAAAGCTCAAGTCCAAATGGATCACGGACCTCCACATAAAGCCAGATACAATGAATCTCAAAGAAGTAAAAGTGGGAAGTAGCCTTGAACACTGTGGCACAGGGGAAATTTTCCTTAACAGAATACAAAAAGCTCAGGCTCTAAGATGAACAATTCTTAAATGTGACCTCATGAAGCTGAAAGGCTTCTATAAGGCAAAGGATGCTGCCAACTGGACAAAATGGCATCAAACAGATTGGGAAAAGATCAACTCTTTTCAGACCCTGCCTGCCACCCTCATCAACCTAAATTTATGTTTGTTCTCTTTCTCTTAAAAAGATCAATATCAAAACAAATAAAATGTGACATGCCAAAGTTTACCAAAACAAAATGCACATGTGTGTGTATGTGTGTGTGTGTGTGTGGTTGTGTGTGTGTGTGTGTGTGTGTATGATACATTTTTTTGTTGGACAACTACTCCTGGGCATAGGGCCTATTATGGAATATGGTTTTAACAGTGACATTCCACTGGACAAAATTTAATTTCCATTTTCCAGTAGGTGTCAATTACAAATAGCATCTTTGTTGTTTGGTGGGACACAGTGTCCAATTCCTATTCTAGATACTAGGAATTTTATTTGTTTTGAACGTCTGCAGGCGTTATGCATGCTATCCCTGTCTCTGTGAGTTCCCCTGTTTATCAGCCCTATTGCATCCAGAAGACTTCAATTTCAATGGACTCTTGTAAAGACTGTCCACACTAGCTGCATACTTACTAGGCTACTAATATGCAGCAGAGTGAAAGGTCTGGCTTCCAATATCACAAGAAAAGATAGAAGGTGACTTTATTGGCTCAGCTTGGATCGAGATTGCTTTGCAATCCACTGTATTAAACTATAGACTCTAACTGGCCAGACCTGGGCTATGGGACAACTTTTGTGGCCAGAATGTTAAACTCATCCTCCTTAGGCTGCTAAGAACTGCCATATGGTTAGTGACTCCATACCAGAAAATTAAGTTTCTGTTTTTTATAGTAAATGGGAATAGAAATGTGTTAGACTCCATGAGTAATGGCATTCTTAGAGTTTTAAATATTCCCTTGACAGTGTTTTCAAATGAGACAGTTGGCCAAAGAGCCATTGAGCACACACCACATTATCTTCAGTTTGCCAAATAAGAGAAAAGATTATAGAGTAGGAAATGAATAAGAAAAATGCATAACAAAATTATGACTTAGCTACACATATATATTTACCCATAGGTCAAAATGACAAAATCAAACATAATTTATTCATTGAGTTAGTAGGTTTAATTGTATTGAGAAAGGATAGCTTATCTATAAAATATGTATGACATGATTTTGGAGCTCTAATTTATGCAGATGTGAGCTTCTGGTTATGAATAGTTCCCAAAATAGATTACATTTGGGTTTTAATCTTCATAACGTATTCTAGCACCTCAATTGAATATACAAAGGGTATAAATGGGACGATCCTAAGCACTACTGTACTGTGAACCAAGCAGTGCATTAAATGTTAAACAGAGTTTGCTAAAATCCCAGAAAAGTTTTACCAATGTCATTTTACCTTCTGAGTTAAATTTGTATTTAACTGCCTAAAACATATTAGATTTTCCAAAATAGTGATTTGCATTGTACTTGCTAACATCAAAGGAATTAAAATTTCCACTATCAATCCTATAATAAACAATACATCTCTGAAACACTGGCATTATATTCCTTATGTGTTAGGTAAAGGGAGGAAGGCTTGCATGTTGTTTGTAGAAGCAGCACGTGATAAGAAGAGATATGTAAACAAAAATCAGATTTCTCAATACTTCAAAGACTCTAATATAAAAACCAGATTAAATATTGTCACAAGAAGTGTATCACATTAAAATTGTAAGTATGTGAAATCACATGGTAAGTGTTTCATCAAATGGACATAATGTGCCACTGGTAACTATGTTTCCAAATTTTCTAATGATCCTATAATACAAAGTCATTGAATATTGCATTTCATAACTTCTGATAGACACTTTATGAGCCAACATAGATCAATCAGCCAAAGGGAAAGGAACTTCTGATCTTTTAGAGCAAAACCTGCTGTAATGATACTGATAGTAAGTAGAGAATTAAAAGGTGTGGTGTTCTAGGAAAATAAATCACCAAGGAACAATCTATGGAAGTATTAATTTTTAAAAATACCAACACAAGAATCTCTGTCTCTGTCTCTCTCTCTCTCTTTCTCTCTCTCTTTCTCTCTCTCTCTCTCTCTCTCTCTCTCTCTCTCTCTCTCTCTCACACACACACACACACACACACACACACATACCTTCCCTCCATTCCTTCCTCCACTCCCATCCCTCAAGGTTAGTTGGATAATATGTACATATACTCCAGGAAACAACCCCATGTGTCAATCTTGAATTTCCAACAAATTTGAGACAGGGTCCTTTTTCTTTGCAGCATGGTATGCCAGGATCAGTGACTCTGGGAAGACACATAAAGCCTACAGGCACTGAAGGGAAAACAGAAACACAAGGCACTGCCACACTGATCCCAGTGTTGTTTCTCCTGGAATCCTTAAAACATGACAAAATGTAACCTGAATATTCATCTTGCTTAATCTGTAGGTAGCTCATAACAGACTCCCCCTGCTTTATCCCACCATCTGTATAATCTATCAACTGTTGCACTGTGAATCTTTTGATTACCTCAAGGAGGTTCATTCGATTTATATAAAATAACAAGAACAGAGACAAGGTAAAGTAGGCTACTTTATGTTTCAATGTAAGTAACAACTCTACTTATGTTGTTCCCTAAAGCAAAGTTTCACTCTCTGCTTCTTGCTGACCACACTCTTGCTTCTCCTGCATATTCCCATGCTACTAGGATAAAATGATCCAATAACTTATATTGGGTTTACTGCACTAACTTTTATGTTTAATTAATGCATATTGCATGTATTTTTGTCTGTGTGATACTTCTGGTGCTTGACTTTAATCTTTTGATGTAATAACAAAGTTAATATGTCTTCATAGAGTTTATACTAGACTTTATATCTATCTCCCTTTTATTGGGTGCTTTAATTACTTATGAGGTTTCAATGGCTTTGATTGTCATATTAAAGTTACTTAACATTCAGTGATAGTCTCATATTTAATACATTCAATAATATGCTTCTGCATAATGCTGTAATCCTTATTTGCTGTTCTCTATATGGGCATTTCTCTGCTCTCTTGAATTCTCCTTGCCAGTTTAGGTAAATATTCTAATTTAATGCCGAAAATGTCCGTTTAAACCTGTGATCATTTTCCTTTGTAAAAGTCCCAAGTATTCAGTAAAATCAAACTTAAAAATTTGGATTTCAATACTTATCTTTCCCAATAATATATACTATTTTGTAATTATATATAACGGTAGCAAGATTAAGTTCACAGTCAGAAAGAAGCCTTGGTCAAGAGTTTATATTCGACAAGAACCTAGGAGCAGCATGGGACAAGAGCCTTCTAGTTTCCCTCTGGTCCCAAAGCTGATCCTGTGCGACAGAGCTCCATATACAAACACTGTTAGAGGAGTACCAACACAGCTGTGAGAATAGTTAAGACCACCACTTATTCTCAAATTTCTGTCCCAACAGGAACCAGCCCAGAGCCATCAGGACACAGGAATCAAAGAACAGCTGGGGACAGGATCCTTCTGGTTTCTGTCAGCAGCCCAGAGCTGACCCTGTTTCACAGCTCTCTGTACCAAAATTCCTCCAGGAGAGAACTGGTCTCCAAGGAGTACTGACACACAGGTTTGTAGGAGGGACAAGCCACAGTCAGAGACAGCAAGACCAGCTAACACCAGAGATAACCAGATGGCCGGAGACAAGGACAAGAATATAAGAAATAGAAACCAAAGCTATTTGGCATCATCAAAACCCAGTTCTATTACCTAGATACCCCAACACACCAGAAAATCAAGATTCTGGTTTAAAATTATATCTTATTATGATGGCAGAGGACTTTAAGAAAGACATAAATAACTCCCTTAAAGAAATACAGGAGAATACCCTTAAAGAGGAAGCACAAAAATCCCTTAAAAAATTACAGAAAAATACAGCCAAGCAGGTGAAGGAATTGAACAGAGGAACTGAATCCTCAACTAAGGAAACTCGAAAGGCCGAGAACCATCTAAAGAAATGTTCAACATCTCTAGTCATCAGGGAAATGCAAATCAATAGAACTCTGAGATACCACCTCACACCAGTCAAAATGGCTGGTCTGTAACTCAGGCAACAGCAGATGCTGTCAAGGATGTAGAAAAAAAGGAACACTACTCCATTGTTGGTAGGATTGCAAGCTGGTACAAGCACTCTGGTAATCAGTCTGGTGGTTTCTCAGAAAACTGGACATAGTACTACCTGAAGACTCAGTTATACCATTCCTGGGCATATACCCACAAGATGCTCCACTATATTCATAGCAGTCATATTTAAAAGAGCCAGAAGCTGGAACAACCCAGATATCCCTCAACAGAGGAATATATACATTTACACAATGGAATACTACTCAGCTACCAGAAACAATGACTTCATGGAATTCACAGGCAAATGAATGGAACTTGAAAATATCATCCCGAGTGAGGTAACTGGGTCACAAAAGAGCAAACAGGCTATATGCTCACTGATAAGTGGATGTCAGTCTAAAAGTTAGGAGTACC
This sequence comes from Apodemus sylvaticus, assembly GCF_947179515.1. Classification (NCBI taxonomy): domain Eukaryota; kingdom Metazoa; phylum Chordata; class Mammalia; order Rodentia; family Muridae; genus Apodemus; species Apodemus sylvaticus. Next base: position 31,709,021 of record NC_067481.1, on the reverse strand, counting down.
CAAGATTCAATTCACAGACCATATAAAGCCTCAAAAGGACAATCAAATGTGGATGTCTCAGTGCTCCTTAGAAGGGTGGACAAATACACAAGGAAATATGGAGACAAAGTGTAGAACAGATAATGAAGGAACGGCCATCCGGAGACTGCTCCATCAGAGGATCCATCCCATATACAACAACCAAACCCAGGCGTTATTGTAGATGCTGCGAAGTTCTTGCTGATGGAAATCTGGAAAGGGGAAACAAATAAAATGTAAATAAAGAAAAATATCCAAATGAATAAATAAACATAAATAAATAAATAAATAAATAAATAAATAAATAAATAAAGTCACATTAAAGATAGTATTTATTTCACAACATTCCAAATATTTCTTAAATTCTAAGCACTTTATTACAATAGGTTTATTTCTAGGTGATTCCCAAAAATCATTCCTGTGACTATTTAAAATGCACTTAGCTCTCCTATTTATTCAAGCGGATAACTCTATGAAATATGTCAGTATTTTCAATTTATAATTTGTTCATTAAACTGTAACTCATCTTGATGAAAGGTATACCATATATGTGCACTTTAATGAACACGCAATCCTTGTGTAAATATATAACATACATAAATATACATGTGTGAATTATGTATAAATTCAGATCAAGAGGCAAGTACATTGTATCTTATGTATGCTAATGCATTGCAATGAAACTTTATCTTTGAATTTTGGAATTGTGTATAAAGATGATTGCTTTCATTTTTTCATGAATTTACCCATCAATTTATTAATTCATGCCTGTATACTTCTAACTAAATTCATTTACATAAAGGAGCTGTGTCACCTGGTAAATTAATTAACATTGGTCAACTTTAAATATTTAATGTGTTCCAGTCTTATTCTAGCAAATTAAACTCAATTTACAATTACCTATTAGTGATAATTTGTCTGAAACTGTATGGCAATACTTAATCTCAAAATATTTACAGTCTGAGTAAAACATTTTTCTTCTGCAATCTCTTCACTTTCTTTACCTGGGATCTGTTGTACTTATAATATTGTGTAATAATCAGGTCAGAACAGATGATGGTAAAAATAGCATTCCTTTTAAATGCCTGTAATAGTAATGTGTTTAAAAACATTGAATACAAAACCAAGATTATTTTCAAAGAACTCATATACTGAATAATGTTTAACGAAAAAGCTGTAGGGATGAGATTTTTCTTGAAGGAAACAATGTTACACTTAAATATCAACATTAATCCTCATTAACTACCTCAAGTCTTACAGTTAATAATGTCATTTTTATAGGTATTGGCTATATATAGGGGAGGTATCTTTTCTTTTATTCAATGTATTCTTTATTTAAATTTCAAATGATTTCCCCTTTTATGGGTCCCCACTTCCTGCAAGTCCCATAATCCCTCTTCCCTCCCCTGTTCCTCCATCTACTCCTTCCCACTTCCCTGTTCTGGTATTCCCCTATACTGTTGCACTGAGTCTTTCCAGAACCAGGGGCCACTCCTCTGTTCTTTTTGGACATCATTTAATATGTCGATTATGTCTTGGGTATTCCAAGTTTCTAGGCTAATATCAACTTATCAGTGAGTGCATACCATGATTGATCTTTTGAGACTGGGTTACCTTAGTATGATGTTCTCCAGCTCCATCCATTTGTCTAAGAATTTCATGAATTCATTGTTTCTAATGGCTGAATAGTACTCCATTGTGTAGATATACCACATTTTTGTATCCATTCCTCCATTGAGGAACACCTGGGTTCTTTCCAGCTTCTGGCTACTGCAAATAGGGCTGCAATGAACATAGTGGAGCAGGTATCTTAATAAAGTAAGACTTCAGAACTTTCTTTGATTCAAAAAGTTTTAGCTCCACAGTCTATGAGATATGGCAGCATTATAATCTATGTCTTATTGGTCACTTCTGTTACAACAGTTGTGTTTGGTATCTCTGCTGTGAACATCTTTTAGACCTTTACATTTATTTATCTACTTGCTTTCTCAACCCTAAATATATTTCCAGTTGATCACTCTTTTAAAGTATTTACCAGAAATATTTGACAAATACACTGAACATAGGACTGAGAAAGACTTACAATGGCTGAAACATATATGTACATTTATATGTACATATATGTATATGTGTATATATAATATTAATATATTCATATATGTTTATACAATATAAATTCATATATTATCAATTATATATATATATCATTTTAATTTCCAGAAGAAACCTATCATTCTTTTTAATTACATAATTAAAAAACCTCCCATGTTTCAAGGTGGAAAACTTGTAGGGATAATTTGTCCATGTTATGAGTATAATTAATATTGATATATGGCATACTTATAGTGTTTAAGTTATATGTTGTGTTTCTATTACAAAAAAATTAGATATAGGACTCAGGAGGTTGCTCATTATTTAAGAGTACTGGCTGTTGTGCCTGAGGACCTGTGTTCAATTCTCAATACCTACATAATGGATTACAACCATCTGTAATTCTAGTCCTAAGAAATTTGATGCCCAAGTCTAGCGTCCATGCATATTCCACATGCACATTGTGGACATACAGGCCTATAGATGACACACACACACACACACACACACACACACATATATATATATATATATATATATATATAATAAAATAATTAAAATCAATTAGATAGTGCAATTAATCAATAGAACCAATTATTGAGATGTCAATGCCACAGTCTTTGATTACAATTAAGCTTAGTGAAACTCCTTTTTCCTCTGTACTTTACAAGTGAATAAGTTCTTGCTAGAACAAACACAAAATCTTGCAGTAAGGGTTCTAGTACGTAATGGTTAAAATGCTTCACAAAATTCTGTCTTTAGAATCCCCACTTTATAGTGAGCTTACCTTATCTTCACATGGTATAAGTCTCTCCTACTACATCATAGACCACTCAGATAAGTAATACCATTAGTATTCTTGCTATTTCCCAGAACATGCATCTTACTAATCGAATCTTAAATGCTTTCAAGAATCTACTCTGCACATATCTGAGCGAAGTCTTAGAAGACTCAGTGTTTGTATAGGACCCTGAAATGTCTTAAGGTAGATAAGACCAAAGAAAATACAGTAGAGGTGAAGGAAGTAAAGTTGAAATTGCAGAAACCAGACAACATAGAATATATTAAAAGGAATTAACTGCTCTAGTAACTAAAAAACAGGGTGAATTTAGATGACTATTGAGAATAATATGATTTTCAATAAACTTAGACCAAATGATCATATTCTCATGGTTCAAGGTAATAACCAGGGTAGTTAATTAAGCAGACCATGAGTAGTAAATATCACTAATACTGCAAGATAAAGTACCCAAATGTGATAACAGAGTCTAGCCATAGAATTTACTCAAAGATATTTCAGAAGGTTATATGAAATAGTAACTTATCGTGAAGATAAAAATGTTCCTCAGAGAAAAGTTAACCCTCTGAATACTTTATTTCATATGTACTTATTTGAATCAGAATTATAATAATGTACTCTACATAATCTCAAAAGTAATTTTACATACTTTAAGTAAAACTGGGTAAATCTATTGTTTTCTAAATTTATGAAACATTGATAACTATTTTGTGTGCTCCATAAGAAATACATGGGTTTTATTGTTGTAGTAGTTGTTGTTTTTGCTGTTTAGTTTCTTTTTTTTTTATCTATTTATTTGTTTAATGTATTTATGTATTTATTCACTTTGCATCCCATTTGCAACCCCATCACTTCCCAGGCTCCCACTCACACAGCCCTTTCCTCCACCACCCTTTCACTGTAGGATTAGGCACCTCCTCCCCCACTGAGACCAAACAGGGCAGATCAGTGAGAGGACAGAATCCACCAGCACTCAAGATTCAGGATCATCCCTGCTCCAGTCCTTGGTAGGTTCGAATGAAGACCAAGCTACACAGCTGCTACATATAAGCAGGGAATCTAGGTCCAACCCTTGTATGCTTTTTGGTTGGTGTTTGAGTTTCTGGGAGCCTTGCAAGGGTGACCTTTGTGTCCTTCAAACATTTCCCCAACTTTTACACAAGACTTTCTCAGCTTGATCTTATGTTTAGCTGGGGGCTCTGCATCTGTTTCAGCAGCTGCTAGGTAGAGCCTCTCAGAGGCTGGTTTTCCTAGGCTTCTGTCTGTGGATTTAGGAGAAAAACCTGAATATAGCCTGAGGCTCCAAGGTAGTAGAAGGAGGAGGGCAGGCCTGCAATGTGTACCTATTGATGTTCCTAGGACAGCACAGCACATTTCCCACTAAATTGGCAGAGGTTAAATCTGAAGTCATTTATGTCTGGCTCACACAGGGTACCTGTGTTTCCAAGCCAGCAGTGACAAGTATAGCTGCCAACAGTGTCTTCACATGTTGTATTATTGTGACAGGGTTTTGAACAAAAGGAATCAACATCTCTCAGTGTGTCCCTGTGATTCCACTACCTGTGCAGTCATGGTAGTGATTGTTTTCTTTATCCACACATAGACCTCCACAGAGCTATAGCTGATTGGAACTTTTATCCGAGTTGAGTTCACAGTGGTCTTTAAGCAGGCCAAGTGCATAATCACAGAAGTAATGCCCAAGAGCCTCCTGACACATCGGACAATGTAGACATACCTGAGATCAACATTCATTAATTTCAAACTGACAGTTCACACTAAATTAAGTTTGAGGATAGGCACATGTATATCTTATACTATTAACACATCAGCCTCATTCCTGCAGTGGTCAGAAGCAAATTCATCTACTTCCAAGTCACAATGCCTGTCTTGGTATCTAGGCAGACAGGAGCAGCCACTGATTCCGTCCTGGCATTCAGCCCTATTTTGGTAAGAGCTGGAAACACTCATTGTGATGTATCTCACAGAAATTTCCAGCATAGCTAGCAGGGTAGATATAGACAGGATGCTCAGGGTCTTTATAGTATGTATCTCCTGTTTGGCAACAGTCCCTGCACAGGAATTAGTAGCAGTTTTATAGGTTAGCTGTCTGAACCCAGGAGGACATTGGTCCTGTTTCCTGGGATATTCACACAAGTGACAACTCCTTGGCAGAGCCTGGGGAAGAAAGACTCTTTTAGATCTTTGTCCAAATTATTGTCTGTGTGTAAGCAACACGCCACAGAGATAAATGTGGTTTGTGAGTAGCTCACTCATCATTCTAAAAAATTCATATTTCAAATTCCGTGAACATTAAACCCTTTATTATATTTCTTCCATTTCATTTTCTGAGATGTTGAAATGGGACTCAGGATATAAACTCATCTTCCAGCTCTGAACATCATGAATTCCTTGTCCTCTGTGGATACTCTGCTGCTAAGCTCCATATGGGTTATGTGAGTTCCTTCTGAAACACCTACAGGAAGTTCTTGATTATAATATATGCCATATAATTCCATAATTATTAATTATGTATGGGTTGTGAAGTTGGTTATTGCTTTAAAGTTTGGCTTCAGTACTTTTAGTTGACATTCAAAAGTTTAAAACTTTTTAAAAAGACATTGTGATCTATTATTAATGTGATACATCAGTAACCAGTCTCAACATGCCCTGCTTCGTGTTCACATATCAATGAGTGTGATGTATTTTAACTGTTGTCATCTCAGGACTTCAACTCATAGAAACTATTGCTCAATATTTCTTTACATAAATAGATGGTATAGGTTTTCTTTTTTTCTGATTATATTATATTATGATAGATATCAAAACATTTAATATATTTTATGGGTTTCATATTTTAATCAATAAAAAGAAATAAATCCATATTATATTGGATATCAGAAGTCTATAAGGAAAAAGAAACCTTTAAACTTTTAATGGCATAATCAATGTGCTATAAGTACCTGAGGGAAACTAAGAGAGCTAAAGGAATCTTAAATAAAAGCATAAAATCATTGATCAAAGCAATGTTATCTCTAATGTGGCAATCATTTGTTACTCAATTAATAGTCATATGGTCTTTCCAAAGTCAAAGAATTTTTCCAGTAACCTCAGGCCAAAGGATGAGTTCTGAGTAATGGCCCAAAAGTAAAAGTAACATGTCACTAAAAACGGAGGCACAGATGATCTGTGCCAGGTTAGTGTTCAGTGCTACTCTGCTGAGAAGCAAAAAGAAGCCTAATATTTCTAAAAGTGCTGGTGTTAGATAATTATTTTTCTCCTTAGATGACCTTGTCATAATGGGCAACACAGCCAAAGAGTGATTTGTTTAGATATAGAAAAGCAAGGAGCAAGACATGCAAAAAATGTTAATATGTTTTGTCTTAGTTCACACTTTTTATCTCTGCATAGCCTAATCTAACATGATCAGAAAGAAAATCATTAATGGTCCTTGGATGTTACATAAAATTAAGATCATACACAAACTTGCATGATTGTTGTTATGCAGTAGAATATGTGTTAAAAAAAATAGATGGGCCTGTGGCATCTTGAAAGACAGAAGTTTGTCTCTAATAGAGTAGAAGGTTAAAGTTAGTAGTGTGGATCAGTCACTGTTATGTGCAGTCAGAAGCACCAGTCAATGAAAGGGATGGACGAGGAAGGCGAATATTTGTCAAGATACATTCAGAAATAGGAGATGTAAGGTGAAAACTTACATTTGCTTATTTCTTTTTTGCCTTCCTTGATATGGATCTAGTGTTTTCTTTCATCTCCTTCAAGTGAATGACATCTTAGAGCACTGTTCTCTTGCAACATACCTCATAGTTTGAGCTTTTAAAGACGCAGAAATCATGGTTCACATAGTCACGTATTAATGGAGGTCGATATAGCAATGTCTCAGCAATGATTCTCACACCACACTGTTCTCACTCTCAGAATCTGCTGAATGGTGGCATGGGCCTTAGATCTACTCATTAGATAGCAGGGCTCTTAGAAGACGCAGAACCTGTAAGAGATTCACAGTCCTAGAATGGAGTTCATTTTCTGACTAAGTGAGCATCCATTTTCTACTCCTTGAGAGAGTACAGTCAGGCCTGACATCCTTAGACAGTTTTTTGAAACTGTAACGGAAGGGGAGTATTTCAGATCAGAAAAGGAGTTGGCATTGCATGGGAGTTAGATTTTATGTTTCCTTTTTATTTTATATCATTTGCCTGAGAGTGTGAAGAAAACAGTCCATGAAAAGCAAGTCAAGAGAGCCAGAGTTCATCTTGGAATCTAATTTCAGAGAGATCATGCTCCATCATGTTCAGGAAGACTTGGTAGTATTCAGGGAAGAAATGGTGGCCATGTTCAAGAGACAGAGCACAAATAGGAAGTGGGGTTGGGCCTTAGGATATAATGGCCATGCTGATATTGGTCTATTTCCTAAAGTTTTCACAACTTTCTGAAACAGGATCACTCTCTGAGTTAAAACAGGTTGTTGAGGTAATGTTATATCCAAATCTTAACAGTAGTGAGAAAACAGAGAACTTATGGCTTAGTAACAGAGAAAGCTGTTTGCTTCCTGATGAAAGAGCCTAGTATCCACGCTCTTGAATACATCTCATGATTTCTTCCATCACTTTGTAGAATTCCTGAACCAATTTTGTGAGTGAGCATACAGAAGAAGCACAGTAACATTTACTATTCTGTATGAGGAAATTGCACTTTGTCTATACTCTTCAAAACCATAATCCTTCTAGTAAATTATGTGTATCAGGTAATAAAATGATTACAAAATGATCCAGGGTATTATGAACAGCTTTCAACTTATTCAAAATCTGTATAGTTACTGTCCTCACCTAAGGCCTTGTTACAGAGAAATGATACCAAATAAAGGAAGCCATCCACTGGCAGTTTTTAATGGGCTCAGTTAAACATGAGGATAGAAATTTGAAAAAAAAAAAACTTCTATTAAAATTGACTGATAATGAACTTTTTCATTTATTCACAATACTTTGAGGAATATATTTTGAAAGATAGAAATATCAAAAGAAACAATGTTTCTGAATGCTAAGTATTCTGTGTATGGTTCAGAGAAGGCTTGCATTTCATGTATTAATACTCACTTTTCTAGAAATTGATTTTATAAACATAGTAAATCCCTGGTGAATTTAAGAAAATATGACATCTCAAAGTATAGAATTTAAATGACTAGTGCATATCCTACAAACACCTCTGTGGTCAAAGATAAGACCTCCAATAAGCAAAGTCTTAGTCAAAAAAAGTCTGTTTCAATGAGTGGAGTCAATTTTTTTCTCTCCTTTCTAGAAAGGTAGCCATGTTCCTGGTCCACCCTTCCACAGTTCCAGGAACATGGTTACTTTTCTAGAAAGGAGAGAAAAAGTTAGAACTGATAGCCTAGATTGCCCTGTAGCTTGCACACTTGTACCCTGTGGTGTATGTGCATCTATCTACACACACACACACACACACACACACACACACACAGGAAGTAGGAAATGTGTAGATTCTTCTAACTTCATATTCATGCAGAAAGATTTTGGACAATGTTGGTGTGATAACAGTGAAAATCCTGAGGATAGAACACAATGCCTTTTAACAGAATCACAAATCACACAGTTGAAAAAGCAAAACTAAAAATACTGAGAAACACTCTGTTTACACTAAGCATTCACAGAATAAGAGAGACTTGTATCTATTTTGCTACAGTTCCAGAGTAAAAAATAGTGCTACATGTATTTTCTAAAGTTCTCAAAGAGGGAATGTTTTTTCATATCTGCTATTTTAACATAATCCTCAATTCTGATAGCATTTCAGAAAAAATGTTTTTGAGAAATTAGTTTCCTTGTTGATAAGATTCTGACAATGATTGATGTGAGATGCTTCTAATACATTCATAAAGACTTTCAATGTCATTGAACGTGAAATGAAATTCCCAAAAGAGATATTTTTCTTCCTCTGAAATAATTCTTAGACCTATAACAGTTGATGCAACTCAATGGTCATTTGGTTTCAGTAACACAATGTTTAAAGCAGTGGCAGTATCTTAATTCCTGCCAAAAGTTTATTGCACAAAAATTATGATTTTGTCACAGTGTTTATCACTGATATAACTTATATAATCACATATATAATTTGAATACATATTCTTTAGTTGATTTTATACTAATTAAATTACAATTATTTATAGGTATAAATTTGATTTTAGATCTCAGAATAAAAATCCTAAATTTAATTTGATGTTATCATCCTCATAAATCATACGGTTTTACCTTAACTTTGATAAAGTAGTTATGATGAAATGTTTTTATTGCTTTAGACATATGTGTGTGTGCACATCCACATGAGTGATCCAATTCAGATTTATGCAGGTATGCATGGAGGCCTGAGGTCTGTTAGTTTCCCTCCTCAATTTCTCCCCACCTTATTTTCAGTCAGAGACTTCCAGTGAATCTGGTGATGAGTGATTGAAAATGAAACTAAATAAGTTAAGGATCCAACACATGACATTCTGATCTTGCAAAAATTAACCAGTCATGTAGACCTATAGACAACAAGAAATGTGCCGAAATCTTTAATGAGTTAAACAGAGGCTTGTGCTGATGGACATTATCTGGGAATGACAGATACCGTTGAAGGGTATCTGACTGAAGATATTTTAATAGCATAGGAGAGCAGATAAACAAAAATGATCTATAAATGTAAGTTAAGTCCATGAAATACATTAGTAGTCACCACTGGACTCCAGAATACAGGACAGATATGAAAAAGTAGAATGATTCCTTTACAAAATTTTAAGCAGCAGCAGTTTAAGGAAAAGTAAGTTTTGCTGATAGGAAATAAGAATATTAGAAATCTGGAGAAATCTGCTTAACTCTGCGGCTCTCAGTCTATGTAATGGCAACCCCTTTGTGGGTCAACCTTCCCCCCTTTCATGTAGCTCAGCTAAGATCATGGGAAACACAGATATTTACATTAGGATTTAAGACAGCAAAATTATGATTATGAAGTAGCAACAAAAATAGTTTTATGGTTGGGGGATCATCACAACACGAGGAACTGTGTTAAACTGTAGAAAAAATAGGAAGGTTGAGAACATCCACAAGAACTGAAGGTAGTTTAAGGCAGGATTGGGAACTGGAACACAGGCAACTGCCCAAAATATAGTACTAAGATTAAGGGCTTGGGAAATTGTGTAGGATTGTGTAATGACTGAGACAAGGATCAATGGTATTTATGCTGATATGTATATATATGTGAATGATGCTTCCCCTGGTATTGCTCTGGGTTTGGTACTTCTTAGATTCCTTTAACAGAATAAATAACTGGAAGAAAATTTGTCCAGGAAGATGTATTGGGATGTTTAGCAGGAATATTAGTAATTCTTGGGTCTCTTACAGAAGCATTCAGAGAAATCTTGGCACCTTCATGGAAAGCATTCTCAGATATGTGAAGCACAACTTCAACATTTTCTAAGGGTATTGTTGAAGGGCTTCATAGAGGATACTACCCTCATATATTCTCATGTTCTGTCAGTCTTGCCCAGGTATAACTCCAGGGGAATCTGAGGAGAGAGAAAATTTGTCCATATTGAGTCTTCCACTGGGTTAATGAAAATCTTGAAATTGTTCTGAAAGTTTGCACTGTTGATGTTCTCTCTGACTTAAAATATTCACTTTTCAAGTTAGCATACCTTGTTCTGTTCCCAGGGTAGCTGATTCTGTTTGAGTATGGCCAATGAGTCTTGGTGGAGGAAGAGAAAGGTGAGGCCAAGACTTATTTCTCCTATTGATTTCTGCATAAATGATTTTTAATATTTTATATATTTGTTATAAATACAAAATACATATTACATAGAATATATAATTATATAATAATAATATAACAGATGCAAAATGTTATGCAGGCTTCTATAAACAGCCTTTTCAGTTTTTAATATTTTGATAATTGTCATTTTTCTTTTTGCTATAAGACTGAAGAATGTTTACAGTCTTTCCTTTCTTCCTCCAGATTTGCAAATAGCTTTCTCAAATAATATAAAATGGCTATGATGATTCCTCTTAATAATAACAAATGCAATATCTAGGTCATTTTGGATTCCTATAACAAAATACCAAGGGGTGAGTATTTTATAATGAATATTTTTAATGGGTCGACATTTGTTAAGTCAGTCAACACTTATTGAGTGATTTTGTACTATGTAATTTTATAATGTTTTGTGGTATGTTAATGAAGAGACCTGGGGTTGGGTAAAGGAGATAAATAGATAGAAATAGGGAAATGGATGGATAGAAAGAAGAGTAGCGTGAGAGAACATGATTGCAATGTAAATAAAACACATTCACCCCTGTGGTAATATACTAGTTTCCTAGACACTACTAACTCTTAATTAAGCCTGGAACTTTCATGGTCCATATATCCCTAACAATGTTACACAAGAACCACTTTTTGAACACAGAATAATTTAGGTACTCAGACTCATTAAAGACTCACAGAAAAATGTATTAGGATGATCCTAAGAAACAACCTTGGAGAGATAGAGAGAGAGAGAGAGAGAGAGAGAGAGAGAGAGAGAGAGAGAGAGAGAGAGAGAGAGAGAGAGAGAAGAGGGATGTTCTTATTTTGAAAAATATGCAGAAAATTATGAGTAAAATGAAAATAATCAATCGAGAGAGCATATGTACATCTCATCATGTACAAGGAAGAGAAACAGAGTTCAGTGTTTGAAGGTCATGAGCTGTGTGGAATGTTACTGTAGCCTTAGGATTCATTAGAGATCTGGCACTGGCTGCCTTACTACGAAGGCTATACAGGGGCAACCAACCTCTGACATATTGATGGTTTCTTATTAGATGGTCAATAAGGCTTGTTGAAGTAATTGCAAGTACACAGCTGTAATTACAAGGCAATCATTATCTTATCACTGATACTCTTAAATGTTCATTGCTTTAGTTAAAGATTTTTGTTGCTTAAATCTTTTAACTCTTAATATGTTCTGGAACCCCAATTAACCTTACTCACTTATGATATTATAAGTTAAATTAAGGTAGTTTATTATTATATAAGGAAATGCTACCAACATATTCCAATGCTAACATTTGAAAATGGGGTTTTTGCTTTGGATAACCTTGATTACCCAAGAAATTTCTAGCGTGGATAGATTGGAATACTCATTGAAAATAAATGGCTTTTCATGTCAGACTCATTGAAAATAAATGGCTTATCATGACATATATACTTTCTTTGGCTTTCTGTGTTCTCTGTGTCCCCCAAATCCTGGGTGTTTATATGATAAAGTTCAGATAATTTCTGTTTCTCTCATCTACAGAATGTGATAATTATAATGCTATCTCTAGTGGTTTCATTAGAAAAATAAATGTCGTCATAGCCAAAGTCCAAGGAAATTTCTAACTCTCCCCCAAGTGAGGCCTTAATTCAACCTAAAGAAAAAAAATCACCTACATACTATTAAAGTTTTTAACAATTTATAATGAGAAGAAAACCAAACACATAGGTTGATGGTGATATTATGAGTAGGTCTTATGTGTATATTAAAGAGGATGATGTGTGCATAAGGTAGTAAAAACACTCAAGAAATTTACCGGTTTTAACATACACTTCAATAAAAGAATTCACTGCTTGAACTAGAACATTTATTGGACTTTATAAAAAGGTCAGATAGGTTATTATGTAAGGTAAATCATAACATTTCTTTTAATAATGATGTTGAAATGTTAATGTACAATACCTCAGGGTGTGACCTTATCAGAAACAACTGTAACTGAATAAATAATTACCTAAGATAAAGTCATATTGGAATGGGAGTTTGTCATCAATTACTATTGGTACATATGTAAACAGCTGGTATCTGTATATGATTGGCTACCACATGCAAAGCATGTAGCTGCGTGGCTGGTGTCCTTGTGCAAATGATGCTCATATGCTTCTGGGACTCATGAACGTCTTTTGTCCAATTCCATGCATGAGTGGTGTTCAGACATGACTAGTGTTCATGTACAACTGCATTCCTAATGGATGATCACGGGACACATGGAGAGAACGCATTGTGGCAGACATTAAGTGTGAAGCAGATGCTACCATGGAAGCCGAGATGGTAGATAAAGCGAGAGCAACTTTCCCTCCAGGATTCAGAGGGAGCATGACCCTGCCAGCTCCTTACTTTCAGACTTACTATTTCTGCAACTATGAAAGACAAATTATCAAATGTTTGCTGTTTTAAGCCACTCAGATCATGGTAGTTTGTTATGGCAGCCCTAGGGAACTAAACGGGACCTAACAGACAGAGACAAATTGTAAAATTCGGCTGAAAACAGCTCCTGGCATTCTGCTTAGCTGTACAGAATCACTCCGAGGCAAGGCTTCCAATCATTTAAGAAGGTGACAACTTCAAGGAAAATGTATCATACATTGAAGAGAGGACTTAACATTTATTTTATGCAGAACATTCCGTATTTTCCCCTTTTATTGCTTAATGATTTTCCTCTATCATATAACCAAATGCATGCATGTCATTTTCAAACATTTCTCCTGCAAGTATCATTATCAGTACAAATGATCATTCCAGGAGATTTGAGGTATTGATTATTCCTCCCTCAAAAGCAATGACTGAGAGATACGCCAACCTTTCAAATTCAGAATTTGAGGTAATTTGTGTGGGTCATCACAAAGGTAAAATACATATTATTAATTAAAGTCGAGCATTAGTTTCATAAAAGGAAGATTATTTTAGAAAACTGCTCTTTGTAGTTTTCTCTATGTCCAAAAAAAAAAAAATGTCGCTAAAGAAAGGCAATGAGTATTACCTTAAGTAATTTTGGGTCAATTAACATAACATGATGTAAATTAATCACTTCCTTTTTGTGTGTGTGTGTGTGTGTTTGCATGTAGTCATATGACATGTATACAGTGTAGGAAGGACAGTTTGTGTAGCAGATTCTCTACTTCCAAAGACTAAACTAAGGATAGCAGGCTTGTAGAGCAGGTATGTATACCTGATGATACATTTCACTGACTTAAGAAACTTTATTTTAATGTGAGGACATTTTGACACTTCAGGTATGGGTCCACATGAAAATGTGTTTAGAAAGTCTACACAATTAGTTCTCTTTAGCTTATTGGGCAATGAAATAGCCCTCCCAGTGTATAACTTAACAAATACATTCTTCAAGGAGTAATTTTTCCAGCTAAATTTTTTTTTATTATTCGATATAATTTATTTACATTTCAAATGATTTCCCTTTTTCTAGCCCCCCCACTCCCCGAAAGTCCCGCAAGCCCCCTTCTCTTCCCCTGTCCTCCCACCCACCCCTTCCACTTCCCCGTTCTGGTTTTGCTGAATACTGTTTCACTGAGTCTTTCCAGAACCAGGGGCCACTCCTCCTTTCTTCTTGTACCTCATTTGATGTGTGGATTATGTTTTGGGTATTCCAGTTTTCTAGGTTAATATCCACTTATTAGTGAGTGCATACCATGAGTCACCTTTTGAGTCTGGGTTACCTCACTTAGTATGATATTCTCTAGCTCCATCCATTTGCCTAAGAATTTCATGAATTCATTGTTTCTAATGGCTGAATAGTACTCCATTGTGTAGATATACCACATTTTTTGCATCCACTCTTCTGTTGAGGGATACCTGGGTTCTTTCCAGCATCTGGCAATTACAAATAGGGCTGCTATGAACATAGTAGAACATGTATCCTTATTACATGGTGGGGAGTCTTCTGGGTATATGCCCAGGAGTGGTATAGCAGGATCTTCTGGAAGTAAGGTGCCCAGTTTTCGGAGGAAACGCCAGACTGATTTCCAGAGTGGTTGTACCAATTTGCAACCCCACCAGCAGTGGAGGAGTGTTCCTCTTTCTCCACACCCTCTCCAACACCTGCTGTCTCCTGAATTTTTAATCTTAGCCATTCTGACTGGTGTAAGATGAAATCTTAGGGTTGTTTTGATTTGCATTTCCCTAATGACTAATGAAGTTGAGCATTTTTTAAGATGCTTCTCCGCCATCCGAAGTTCTTCAGGTGAGAATTCTTTGTTTAACTCTGTACCCCATTTTTTAATAGGGTTGTTTGGTTTTCTGGAGTCTAACTTCTTGAGTTCTTTATATATATTGGATATTAGCCCTCTATCTGATGTAGGATTGGTGAAGATCTTTTCCCAATTTGTTGGTTGCCGATTTGTCCTCTTGATGGTGTCCTTTGCCTTACAGAAACTTTGTAATTTTATGAGGTCCCATTTGTCAATTCTTGCTCTTAGAGCATACGCTATTGGTGTTCTGTTCAGAAACTTTCTCCCTGTACCGATGTCCTCAAGGGTCTTCCCCAGTTTCTTTTCTATTAGCTTCAGAGTGTCTGACTTTATGTGGAGGTCCTTGATCCATTTGGATTTGAGCTTAGTACAAGGAGACAAGGATGGATCAATTCGCATTCTTCTGCATGCTGACCTCCAGTTGAACCAGCACCATTTGTTGAAAAGGCTATCTTTTTTCCATTGGATGTTTTCAGCCTCTTTGTCGAGGATCAAGTGGCCATAGGTGTGTGGGTTCATTTCTGGATCTTCAATCCTGTTCCATTGATCCTCCTGCCTGTCACTGTACCAATACCATGCAGTTTTTAACACTATTGCTCTGTAGTATTGCTTGAGGTCAGGGATACTGATTCCCCCAGATTTCCTTTTGTTGCTGAGAATAGTTTTAGCTATCCTGGGTTTTTTGTTGTTCCAGATGAATTTGATAATTGCTCTTTCTAACTCTGTGAAGAATTGAGTTGGGATTTTGATGGGTATTGCATTGAATCTGTATAGTGCTTTAGGCAAAATGGCCATTTTAACTATATTGATTCTACCGATCCATGAGCATGGGAGGTTTTCCCATTTTTTGAGGTCTTCTTCCATTTCCTTCTTCAGAGTCTTGAAGTTCTTGTCATACAGATCTTTCACATGTTTGGTAAGAGTCACCCCAAGATACTTTATACTGTTTGTGGCTATTGTGAAGGGGGTCATTTCCCTAATTTCTTTCTCAGCCTGCTTATCCTTTGAGTATAGGAAGGCCACTGATTTGCTTGAGTTGATTTTATAACCTGCCACTTTGCTGAAGTTGTTTATCAGCTGTAGGAGCTCTCTAGTGGAGTTCTTTGGGTCACTTAGGTAGACGATCATGTCGTCTGCAAATAATGATAGTTTGACTTCTTCCTTTCCAATTTGTATCCCTTTGACCTCCTTATGTTGTCGAATTGCCCGAGCTAGTACCTCAAGTACAATATTGAAAAGATAAGGAGAAAGGGGGCAGCCTTGTCTGGTCCCTGATTTCAGTGGGATTGCTTCAAGTTTCTCTCCATTTAGTTTGATGCTGGCTACCGGTTTGCTGTATATTGCTTTTACTATGTTTAGGTATGGGTCTTGAATTCCTGTTCTCTCCAAGACTTTAAGCATGAAGGGATGCTGAATTTTGTCAAATGCTTTTTCAGCATCCAATGAAATGACCATGTGGTTTTGTTCTTTGGGTTTGTTTATGTAGTGGATTGTATTGATGGATTTCCGTATATTGAACCAACCCTGCATTCCTGGGATAAAGTCTACTTGATCATGGTGGATGATCATTTTGATGTGTTCTTGGATTCAGTTGGCAAGAATTTTATTGAGTATTTTTGCATCGATGTTCATAAGGGAAATTGGTCTGAAGTTCTCTTTCTTTGTTGGATCTTTGTGTGGCTTTGGTATCAGCGTAATTGTGGCTTCGTAGAAGGAATTGGGTAGTGTTCCTTCTGTTTCTATTTTGTGGAATAGTTTGAAGAGTATTGGTGTTAACTCTTCTTTGAAGGTCTGGTAGAATTCTGCACTGAAGCCATCTGGTCCTGTGCTTTTTTTGGTTGGAAGACTTTCTATGACTCCTTCTATTTCTTTAGGCATTATGGGACTGTTTAGATGGTCTAGTTGGTCCTGATTTAATTTTGGTATTTGGTATCTGTCAAGGAAATTGTCCATTTCCTCCTTTGCTAAATCTTAGAATAACCATTTTGTATGTTTTTTTAGATTTGTTTTACCAGAAAGGCAGAATTTTAATTTCTGCAGTTTTAATTCAATTATAACACATGGTCTTTCATTAACAAAGTTGATGGCTTTATTTTGACAGTATAAATATTATTTAGGGTTGAATGCATGAAAATGGAATGAATTTCAGATATAGATTAAACAAGCTTTCCAATTAATTAAAAGTATCTCTGAAGGCATTCAGTCTTCTGTCTTGCACCACCAATGCTTATGATAATTTTTATTTTATTTTATTTTATTTCATTTTATTTTATTATTTTCCTGAATGAAAAATAGCCTCAGGTGAGTGTATCTTTGGGAAGATGTTCTAGCACAAAATTACTAAATTATTAAAGGTTTAAAATACTTTCCGTACATTAGACAGTGTGCAGTTTTCTTTGCAAGAGAGTTTGGAAAGACAATCAAGTCAGGCAGACTGGTCGATATGCCTAGAAGGAAATCAGATGTGAAATGGAAGCCACAGGAATCTACATTATTTAAGTATGGTTGCTTTATTTACAAATGGACTGGACAAAATATCTCATTAAATAAAAAGTAATTTTCCAAAACAAAGATTTAACATGGAATAAACAACATAGAATAAAAATAAAGACAGCACACATCAAGCTTCTGGCTATAACAAACTGAAAACAGATTTCCTTTGCTTAATGGAGAACAAACAACAGGCTTTTGCATTTATTACTCATCCATCACATTCCTCAAGGAATACTTTTTCCAACGAAATCTTTGAATGACCATTTTGTATGTGTTTTAGCCGTGCCTCCACAGAAAAGCAGAATTCTGATTAATTCGATAATAGCATGAGATCTTTCTTTCACTAATAGAGAGGATAAAGATATCTTTGTCAATGCTTTGTAGAACATTGCAATCCAGAACGTGGTTTACACACAACAATGATTTTATAAAATATTTTGTCAGAGTGGAGTCAATATAAACATTGCAAGTATTGAATTTTTTTTTTTTTTTTTTTTTTTTTTTTAGAAATTTCACATTTATGTAACAACTGAGTCTGTAGATGATGGACTTTTTTCTCTTTTTCTTTTAATTAAAAGCCAATTCATGTTCACATACTCATCTTGTGTAATTAGATCAAGTACCCATCTATAACTGAGAGGAAAGCAAAACTTGTTCTCTATCATGGGGAGTTTTCAAAACAGCGATATATTTGGAATATTATGAAATTTAGAGTCAAGAGTGTGATTCTGATTATCATTACACTCCCAAGCCTATGATATACTAAGAATGCATTTCATTTAATAAACAATCGAGATGGTAATTATTAGGTCAGTGGGTGAAAGTTCCCGAGAAACTTAAGGGGAATCCATTCACTGTTAATGACAGAGTGACACTATTTCCCAACACCAGTGATGTGAAAGCCTCTATTTTTTTTTTTTACCATGAGGAAGATTTCCCTACCTTCCAGATCATTTATCACATGGAAAGAAAGGTACATCATTTCTAATAGAATCTATTATTAGCTCTACAATAAAAGTCCTCAGACAAAAGTAGATTTAACAAAATTATATATGATTCCAGTAAAACTGACAACAATGTCATTTTAAATATTTAACATGTTTTAATGAACTTAGTTCTTCTTTTCAATCAGATTTTAAGTCTTATTGCTGCCATAGCATTAGCCCTTGAGCTTTAATATCTTATGCTTGCAAATAGTTGTATACTGCACAAAATTGTCCGGCATGATTAAAACCTAAGAGACCCATCATATTTTCCATATATCTCCAGGTATATCTGAATACAGACATTCACTGTTAAGATTTTGGTTGTGTGTTTTGTAGTATGTAGTATGTGCAATAGTGCTTGTTAAGCACACATATCTATATATCTATATATCTATATCTATATCTATATCTATATCTATATATCTATATCTATATCTATGTCTATGTCTATGTCTATGTCTATGTCTATGTCTATGTCTATGTCTCTCTCTCTCTCTCTCTCTCTCTATATATATATATATATATATATATATATATATATATATATATATATATATCTGACTGGTTAAACCTTGGAAAGACAGTGAAAGCTAGTGCCATTACAGCTCATTACAGAAGCACAAAATAGAGTAAACCAGCCTTGAATTGTGATCAGGGCAGCTCTTAAGCCTCAGCAGAATTTTTTTTTTCAGGAGTAGATGGTAGTTAACAGAATCTAACAAGTGGGCAAAGTCCAGAGAGCAAGAGTCTATGGAGTTCATAGCAAACTGGGACTTCTTCATAATACTCCTTCTTCAAGGCTTAGGGTCATCTCAGAAAATGGAGCACAAAGATTATAAGAGCCAGAGGTTGGGAAGAAACTGAACCAAACCATCTTCTGGACATGACAGGACCTCAACACTCATGAACACAAGCAACTTTGGTTGCCTGCACAAGGTCAAGGCAGTCAACACTTCAGCAAGTAGTGGGAAAGGGCCCATAAGCCCCAGCCTTTAACAGCAGAGCTATGAAGAACTGATAGGAACCATGGGGGAATAAGTTTATTTGAACTGCGTGGCTTCTGATAGGTCATCCATGTTTCACTGCATGGCACTACATCAGCAGTGTGTGGACAGCATCAATTGGAGCTTATTACATCAAGAATAAAACAAAACAATGAGGAAATGAAGCTGGCATGGGTAGCAAAATGAGATTGGATCTGAGAGCAATAAGAAGAGAGTTGTCAGTGAATATAATTATAACACAGTGTATATATATATATCCAACTATCTAACCATTACATATTATATATAAACTATATAATCTATATACATATTAAAAAGTATAGATCGAGGAACAAAAAAGCATTTGGGAGAGTATCAGGGTAGATAATAGAATGACAGGACCAAAATACTTTATATATATGAATGAATACAATTTTCAAAACTGTATTTTAAAATAAAAAAATGCAATAGCTCTTACTGTCACAATTTTACATTTGTTTTTTTTTTTCTAATTTGAGAGACCTGGGTAATTATCTTGTGCCATACATACTTGTATTAATTTGTATCTCTGCCATCTCAGGAAGTTTAGTCAACCGAAATGAAAACATTGAATTTATGGTTTGAAGACGATGGCTACTCTTGGTCATGTATTTTTCAGTATAAAACATTTGTTCAGAAAGAACAAAATAAAAATATAATTTTAGAAAATTTAGTACAATTGTCTGAAGGGCGAGATGAGAGAATTCACATACATAGAACATTGGTTGGCATTTTTAGATGACATCAAACGTCAAGATGGCTTTTGAATCAGCAGATAGAATCATTCTTCCCCCAGGCCTAGAACTCCAGTTGGTTCAAGGTAAACATAAATCAGAAGCTTAAAGGAATAGCACCATAAATATATAAAAATTTCGTAAAAGTCAAGAAGGCATTAAGGTTACTTACTTCCTCTATATAACTATACTTTTATTAGAACATAAACCTCAAGACCCACCAAGTGAAGACAAAGGAGAAGAACATTCTAGGAAAATGAATACAAATTGCTCAATACAATTGTTCAAACGAAAAAAACAAATGACCAGTGCTTAATAGGCCATGTTCAGTGATACAAACATCATAATGACAATGATATTTCTCACATTTTGGATTTAATGGAAGTTAAAATGTTGGATAAAATATTGGTGAATATATATGTGTATACACACACACACACACATATAGCAGGGCAAAGAAATTTTGGGAAGTGTTCTTCCAATCTCTTCTTAAAGGTTCACTGTAAAACCAATGTTTTGGAAATCTACCACTCATATATAGACCAGTTTACTCATATGATAAACCATATGAACTAACTTCAAAATATTAAGTGAAAACTGCTTAAAGAATTATGAACCACTTACCATCTTTAAAGAATATCTTGATGCACTTGTGATCCTGTTTCAAAAACAAAAATGAGTATCACATGGGTTTAATTATAGGCAAATCTCCAGAGCTGTGCATCTCCAACATCCAGCTTCAAATTACTAACCTTGGTAATTTGATGGGTTTGCTGGTTACCTACATTTAGTGAAATCAATGTATGTGACAATCACTTTAACCTTAGATTGTGGGAGAACTTTTGTGAACTGTATTGCTTTCATTGTGTTTACCCTGTTTATTTTCTGCTTGTGTGCTTACTACATCTGAGAGTTCCTGGATTAATCCTCTGTGGGGAGGACTAACTCAGGAGAGACTCTTTTCCATTTTCACTTTTCCAAGGACCTATCAAATTTGTTCTTATATTCTGGCAATGTTTTTTGTATTTCCTGATATAACATATTTTAGAAATAGTTTAATCATAGAAATGCAATTTTAACACACTTTTAGTAATATTTACTTATATTCTTCATATTCCAAAAATTTTTCATGGCCTTTCATGGACTTAAATCTTTCCAAAGGTACTTAACCTATCTAATTTAATTGAAATTTATTTATTGTAACTTTAATATATGTTTATCTCCAGCTTTTGAACCCTAATTATTTCTATGCTCTTAAGTATTTTTGGTACAAGACAGAGAAATGTCTTCATTCTGGCTTGTTTTGGGAACTTTTCTCAGAAAACCATTTTTTTCTAGAATCAGCATTTAGTTATGATAAGCCTTTGAAGTAGAAGAATTGATATAATTATTCTAGCAAAAAAGCATCTTTGGGGGGCAATAAGTGACCCTAAGATATCTACAAATCACAGACATCCACATGAGGAAAGAAAATCTAATGCATCCTTTCACATATTTGAGTGAAAACTTTTCCTTACTATTTTATTCTGCATTTTCTCAGACTTCTCACTAGACCCACAAAATTATGGTAGAAGATGAGTTCTACGTTCACCTTCATGTACATATATTTGTACAATTCCAGAAAAACATGACCTTCTGTGTTCTTCTGTGTGTTCTTTAGTCACTGTTATTAACTGTTCTAGGCCCACTTCACCAAGGATCACTGTGGTGGTTGGAATAAGAAATGACCCCATAGGCTCATTTGAACACTCAATTCTGTTAGTGGAGCCTTGCTTGAAGTAAGTCACTGGGAGTGAGTTTTGAGACTTGATAACTTTACCCCATTCTCTCTGCATCTCTGACTGTCTTTATCTCTTCCCTTCATACCCTCCCCCACCTTTTCTTTATGTGAAGAAAAACATGATCTGTAGACTTCCTGTTCTAGCCACATCCTTCAAGACCTGCTGTTCTATCATAGCAACAAACAGTAACAAATACAGGTACTTGTCTTCAAAAGTAGGCTTCCAACTCCTCTAACAAACTATCACGCAGTAATAATAGAAGGATCTATAGTGGTTCACACCTTGATTTTTTAGTTCCATTAATTTATTTACATCTGGATCACCACCCCCACCCCATTCTCTTCAAAGTCACCTACTCACATAGACCCCTCTCCTTCCTTTTCTGCTCTGAGAAAGGGGAGGCCAGCCTTGGGTACCAATCAACTCTGTCACATCAAGTCACTTCAGGACTAGGGACATCTCCCACTTAAGCCAGACAAGGCAGCACAGTTAGGTGAACAAGATTCAAAGACAGGCAACAAATTTGGAGACTGTAGTCATTCCAACTGTTGAAGATTAAGCAGCACTTCTGCTTCATATGTGTGGATTCCCTAGGACCACCAGCCCATGTATGCTTTTTGGTTGATGGTTCAATCTCTGGGGAGTCCCAAAGGTCCAGCTTAGTTTTCTTTGTTGGTTTTCCTGTAGAATTCCTATCTCTTATGGGGCTCACAATTCTTCCTCCAAATGTTTCATAAGAGTGCTGGAGCTCTGTTCAATGTTTGTGTGTCTTTGATTTAGTTTCAGTCAGCCTCTGGGTGAAATCTCTCAGAGGAAAGTTATGCTAGGCTCATGTCTAAACATATAACAGTATCATTAATAGTGTCAGGGAGATTGGTGCTTGTCCATGGCATAGGTTTTAAGTTGGGTCAGTCATTGGTTGGCTATTCTGTCAGTCTCTGCTCCATCTTTGTCTTTGCAGGAAGGACAAGGTTTTGTTGATGGGTTTGTGCCCTTATCTCTCCACTGAGAATCCTGCCTGGCTACAGGAGATGACTTCTTCAAGCTCCATATACTCACCCAGAGTTATCTTCATAGACTTCCTGAAGCCTCTCCATCTTGAGTGTCAGAAAATTTGTGTCATTATGAAAAAGACCAAATAAGAATAGGTCACAGTCAACCACTGGACTGAGCACAGGGACCACAATGAAGAAGTTAGGGGAAGGAATGAAGAAGCTGAAGGGGCCTTATATGGTATCAATAGAAGGGGAGGCCCTTGGTCCTGTGAAGGCTTGATGTCACAGTGTAGAGGAATGTGAGGGTGGTGAACTCAGAGTGAGTGGCTAGGTTGGGAAGTACCTTCATAGAAGCAGGGTAGGGGGAGATAGGATAGAGGGCTTGCAGAGGGGAAACCAGGAAAGGAGCTAACACTTGAAATATAAACAAATAAAACATCCAATTAGAAAAGAATAATAGAAATAGAAGAAAGAGAAGATTTTCAGCTCAAAGACCCAGAAATTATCTTAAGCAAAATCCAAAATCGTAGAAGAAAATTTTCCTAACATAAAGAAAGAGAGAAAAACATCCAATGGAAAAAAGATAGCCTTTTCAACAAATGGTTCTGGTTCAACTGGAGGTCAGCATGCAGAAGAATGCGAATTGATCCATCTTTATCGCCTTGTACTAAGCTCAAATCCAAATGGATCAAGGACCTCCACATAAAGCCAGACACTCTGAAGCTAATAGAAAAGAAACTGGGGAAGACCCTTGAGGACATTGGTACAGGGAGAAAATTTCTGAACAGAACACCAATAGCGTATGCTCTAAGATCAAGAATTGACAAATGGGACCTCATAAAATTACAAAGTTTCTGTACGGCAAAGGACACCATCAAAAGGATAAATCGGCAACCAACAAATTGGGAAAAGATCTTCACCAATCCTACATCAGATAGAGGGCTAATATCCAATATATATAAAGAACTTAAGAAGTTAGACTCCAGAAAACCAAACAACCCTATTAAAAATGGGGTACAGAGTTAAACAGGGAATTCTCACCTGAAGAACTTCGGATGGCGGAGAAACATCTTAAAAAATGCTCAACTTCATTAGTCATTAGGGAAATGCAAATCAAAACAACCCTGAGATTTCACCTTACACCAATCAGAATGGCTAAGATTAAAAATTCAGGAGACAGCAGGTGTTGGAGAGGATGTGGAGAAAGAGGAACACTCCTCCACTGCTGGTGGGGTTGCAAATTGGTACAACCACTCTGGCAATAAGTCTGGCGGTTCCTCCGAAAACTGGGCACCTCACTTCCAGAAGATCCTGCTATACCACTCCTGGGCATATACACAGAGGATTCCCCACCATGTAATAAGGAAACATGCTCTACTATGTTCATAGCAGCCCTATTTATAATTGCCAGATGCTGGAAAGAACCCAGGTATCCCTCAACAGAAGAGTGGATGCAAAAAATGTGGTATATCTATACAATGGAGTACTATTCAGCCATTAGAAACAATGAATTCATGAAATTCTTAGGCAAATGGATGGAGCTAGAAAACATCATACTAAGTGAGGTAACCCAGACTCAAAAGGTGACTCATGGCATGCACTCACTAATAAGTGGATATTAACCTAGAAAACTGGAATACCCCAAACATAATCCATACATCAAATGAGGTACAAGAAGAAAGGAGGAGTGGCCCCTTGTTCTAGAAAGACTCAGTGAAGAAGTATAGGGCAAAACCAGAACGGGGAAGTGGGAAGGGGTGGGTGGGAGGACAGGGGGAGAGAAGGGGGCTTATGGGACTTTTGGGGAGTGGGGGGCTAGAAAAGGGGAAATCATTTGAAATGTAAATAAAAAATATATCGAATAAAAAAAATTATAAAAAAAAAAGAAAGAGAGATCTATCAATGTAAAATAAGCTTACAGAACACCAAATAGGTTGGACCAGAAAATAAATTACTCCCACCATATAATAAGAACATTAAATGTACAGAGCAACAAAAAAAGAATATTTAAAGTTACAAGAGAAAAATGCCAAGTAACATCCATAGGCAGACCTAGTAGACTTACACCTGACTTCTCACCAGATTCTAAAAGTCAGAAGAGGCTGAGTCAATCTTTTGTAGACTCTAGGAGACCATACATGTCAGCACAGACTGTAATACCCAGTAAAACTTTCAGTCATTACAGATAGAGAAAATAGGATATTCCATGACAAAAGCAAATTTAAGCAATAGATTTCCACTAACTCATCCCTACATAGATATGATAAGGAAAACTCCAACATAAAGTGTGTAACATATACCATAGGAAGTACAAAGCATAGATAATTTCTCACCAGGAAAATCTAAAAGAAGACACACACAAACACAAATACCAACACACACACCACCACCACCACCACCACCACCATCAACACTACTATCACCACCACCACTGTGAAAGAAAACAAGGATTAACAATTATTGTTTATTAGTATCGATTAACATTGGTGATCTCAGTTCTCTAGGACCTGGCACACACCTTTAATCCCAACACTTTGGAGGAAAAGGAAGCAAGTTGCTAAGTTGAAGGCAAGACTGCTATATAGAGAAAGCTTCAGGACAGCCAGGACTACACATAAAAAAACTGTGTTGAAACAAAACAAGCAAACAAACAAACAAACAAAATAGTAGGATGATCTCATATTCTAAGCTCTGTCCTGCCACTAGCAATGCTCATTTTAATTTTGCCAAACATTTCACACTCAGGGAGTTTTAAAGATTCTACTGATTACTCTAGTTCTTTCAGTTCTTCTGCTGATTATTCTTGATCTTGAAGGTCTTCCTCTGATCACCCTTGATCTTGTACTTTTTACTTTGTAGGCTTTATTAATTTCCTAGCATCAAGAAGAAGCATAAACCAAATACCAATTTAATATCAAAATATTATGTTCTTGTATAGTTCTGGGGAAATGAAGTCTAAAATCAGGCTGTAGACTAGTTCATACTTCTAAGGGGCCTTGGGAAAATACTCCAACACATTTTCTACCTTTTTCCATTTGCTGATAATACTAGACAACATTTAGCTTATAGAAACATGGTTCCTCTATGAAAGGGACAAAATAGTCACAGGAGCAGTAAGGGAGGGTGGTCCGGAGGAGCTGAAGGGGTTAACAGCCACATGGGAAAAACAATGATTTTGGCCACCCAGGTGCCCCAAGACTCCCAGGGACTGAACCATCAACCAAGGGGCACACATGGTTACAGCCAAAAATGTTGCAGAAGAAGGCCTTTTTGGGCATCAGTGTTAGGAATGGTCCTTGGTCAGGTAAAGGCTCAACAGAGGCCTCAAAATAGGGAAACCAAGTGGGAGGAGGTGGGAGTGTGCCAGGTGGAGGGGCATATACGTGGAGGCAGGCAGAGGGAGGAGGGAGGAGGGGGAAATCAGGAAAGGTTTTACCATTAGCAATGTAAATGATGATATTCAATAAAAAAGGGAAAAAAGGAATTTCTACGGCAATTGTTCATTTTACTTGTGGTTATATGTCAGTGGCCAAACCCTCTTTTACTTATAAGGACACCATTCAGTGAATTAGGATCCACACTGGCCTATGTTAAGTATGACCTGGTCTTGATTTTGTAACATCTGCAAAGTTCTACTCTCTCAATAATGTCACATCCACAGAAAGTTTGAGCTTGCATATGGACATACTGAGGGGTGGTGTACAATTTAAACCGCTACAGGATGTTGCACTATTTTGTATACCCCAGGTCTACTCTGTTCTCTCCTGTATTGGCCCCACCCCTCTCCCTTCCATTAATTGCTTTAATTCCAGCAGTACTCCCCTGGCATCCAGTGCCATCTCAACTGCTTAGATACTTACAGTAAGTGGTTTTGTTTTGTTTTTTTTTTTTTTTCAAATGACTGGGCACAGAGGCTACCAGAGCAAGAACAGAACTGAGGCTCCTTCTTTTACATTTGGTTCTTTGATGAAAGTTCAGAAGCTCGGTATCAGACCATAAACGAATGTTCTTAGGATTTTTCAAAACATGACTACCCTCCTTTAAGAAAAAGTACCATAGTCTTTTGTATTTTCCAAAAGTGATAGCAGATGGAGCTAAGACCAAGGACAGAGCTAGACGAAATTCCTGGTATGTACAAAAAGGAGCAAAAAATAGACAAACAATAAACTAATTCAATACACTGTGTGATTTGTGGGTCTTAAGAACCTAGATCTTCTTGCTAGTGCCTATTGTCTGAAAAATGTTTCCAGGAAAATCTCAGTCTCTCAGATTGATGCAGCTTTCAGTTTTGTATCTCATTTGTGTTAATTGTTCATTTAATTGGAAGAACCAATCTTTTGCACGGGCAGCTATAAGTCACACTATCAGATCTCTTATTTGTTCCATGCTAGTAGAAAACATCATACAATTAGTTAATGACCCATTCACTCAAATCTTGACATATCAATTCTACTCCTTCAAAGACTCATGGCAGCAGAGACTAATAAGGGCTTTATATTTTCTAGATTCAATCTTGATTTTTATGCATATATTATTTAAATTGATATCAATATTATATATGGATATATGGATATATATGGATATATATTGCTTTTTATGACTATTATATAAATTAAAACTACCTATCATGTAAAACAATATTGCTGAGGATCACATAGCTAGATCTAACTTGATGGCTTAGTAGTATTTTTATTTTAAATTGATATTGAAATAAGTTTTATATTCTAATTTTACAATTATTGTCCTTGTAGCATAGTCTACAAGAGTCTATAAAAGACTGTCACATGATTTACTCATTTAAAGTTGATTCATAATCAATAAATAGAATGCAGACTTAATTTTTTTCTTTTTTTAATATTTTTATTTTCTATATTCTTTGTTTACATTCCAAATGATTTCCCCTTTCCCGGATCCCCCCTCCCCATGTGTCCCATAAACCTTCTTCTCTCCATCCGTTCTCCAATCACCTCCCTCCTTTTTCTCTGTCCTTATATTCCCTTCCAATGCAAGATCAATCCTTTCCAGGATCAGGACCCTCTCCAAACTTCTTCATGGGAGTCATTTGTTATGCAATTTGTGCCTTGAATATTCAGGGCTTCTGGACTAATTAATATCCACTTATCAGAGATTGCATTTTATGTGTATTCTTTTGTGATTGGGCTATCTCACTTAGGATGATATTTTCCAGATCAAACCATTTGCCTAAAAATTTTGTGAATTCAATGTTTCTAATTGCTAAGTAGTATTCCATTGTGTAAATATACCACATTTTCTGTATCCATTCCTCCTAGGAGGGGCATCTGGGTTCTTTCCAGCTTCTGGCTATTATAAATAAGGCTGCTATGAACATAATGGAGCATGTGTCTTTATTGCATGCCGGGGAATCCTTTGGGTATATGCCCAAAAGGGGTATAGCAGGGTCCTCTGGAAGTCCCATGTCCAGTTTTCTGAGGAACCTCCAGACTGATTTCCAAAGTGGTTGTACCATCTTACAGCACCACCAGCAGTGGAGGAGTGTTCCTCTTTCTCTACATCCTTGCCAACACCTGCTGTCTCCTGAGTTTTTGACCTTAGCCATTCTGACTGGTGTAAGGTGAAATCTCAGGGTTGTTTTGATCTGCATTTCCCTAATGACTAATGATGTTGAGCACTTCTTAAGGTGCCTCACAGCCATCTGAATTTCTTCAGGTGAAAATTCTTTGTTTAGATCTGTACCAGATTTTTTAATAGGGTTATTTGGTTCCCTGGGGTCTAACTTTTTGAGTTCTTTGTATATATTGGATATTAGCCCTCTATCAGATGTGGGGTTGGTGAATATCCTTTCCCAATTTGATGGTTGCCGTTTTGTCTTTTTAAAAGTGTCCTTTGCCTTACAGAAATTTTGTAAGTTTATGAGGTCCCATTTGTCAGTTATTGATCTTAGAGCATAAGCTATTGCTGATCTGTTCACGAACTTTTCCCCTGTGCCCATGTCCTCAAGGCTCTTCCCCAGTTCCTTTTCTATTAGTTTCAGTGTGTCTGCTTTTACATGGAGGCCCTTGATCCACTTGCAGTGAAGTTTAGTACATGGAGATAAGAATGGATCAATTCACATTCTTCGGCATGCTGACCTCCAACTGATCCAGCACCATTTGTTGAAAAGGCTATCTTTCTTCCACTGGATGTTTTTGGCTCCTTTGTCAAAGATCAAGTGACCATAGATGTGTGGATTCATTTCTGGATCTTCAGTTCTATTCCATTGGTCCACTTGTCTGTCACTGTGCCAATACCATGCAGTTTTTAACATGATTGCTCTGTAGTATTGCTTGAAGTCAGGGATACTGATTCCCCCAGAATTTCTTTTGTTGTTGAGAATAGTTTTAGCTATCCTGGGTTACTTGTTATTCCAGATGAATTTGAGAATTGCTTTTTTTAACTCTGTGAAGAACTGAGTTGGGATTTTGATGGGGATTGCATTGAATCTGTAGATCACTTTTGGCAAGATGGCCATTTTAACTATATTAATCCTGCCAATCCACGAGCATGGCAGATTTTTCCATTTTCTGAGGTCTTCTTCAATTTCCTTCTTCAGAGACCTGAAGTTCTTGTCATATAGATCTTTCACTTGTTTGGTTAGAGTCACACCAAGATGCTTTATATTGTTTGTGGCTATTTTGAAGGGTGTCATTTCCCTAACTTCTTTCTCAGCCTGCTTAATCTTTGAGTATAGGAAGGCAACTGATTTGCTTGAGTTGATTTTATAACCAGCCACTTTGCTGAAGTTGTTTATCAGCTGTAGGAGTTCTCTGGTGGAGGTTTTCGGGTCACTTAAGTAGACTATCATGTCATCTGCAAATAGTGATAATTTGACTTCTTCTTTTCCAATTTGTATCCCCTTGACCTCCTTATATTGTCTAATTGCTCTAGCTAGAACTTCAAGTACTATATTGAAAAGATATGGAGAGAGAGAACAGCCTTGTCTAGTCCCTGATTTTAATGGGATTGCTTCAAGTTTCTCTCCATTTAGCTTGATGTTGGCTACCGGTTTGCTGTATATTGCTTTAACGATGTTTAGGTATGGGCATTGAATTCCTGTTCTTTCCAATACTTTTAGCATGAAAGGATGCTGGATTTTGTCAAATGATTTTTCTGCATCTAATGAGATGATCATATTTTTTTTCTTTGAGTTTGTTTATGTAGTGGATAACATTGATGGATTTCCTTATATTAAATCATCCTTGCATCCCTGGGATGAAGCCTACTTGATCATGGTGGATGATCGTTTTGATGTGTTCTTGGATTCGGTTGGCAAGAATTTTATTAAGTATTTTTGCATCAATATTCATAAGAGAAATTGGCCTGAAGTTCTCTTTCTTTGTTGGATCTTTATGTGGTTTTGCTATCAGCGTAATTGTGGCTTCATAGAACGAGTTGGGTAGAGTTCCTTCTGTTTCTATTTTGTGGAATAGTTTGAAGAGTATTGGTGTTAGGTCTTCTATGAAGGTCTGATAGAATTCTGCACTGAAGCCATCTGGTCCCGTGCTTTTTTTGGTTGGGAGATTTTCTATGACCCTTTTTATTTCTTCAGGTGTTATGGGACTGTTTAGTTGATCTATTTGATCCTGACTTAGTTTTGGTGTCGGATATCTGTCTAGGAAACTGTCCATTTCCTCCAGATTCTCCAGTTGTGTTGAGTATAGGCTTTTGTAGTAGGATCTAATGATTTTTTTGAATTTCCTCAGTTTCTGTTGTCATATCTCCCTTTTCATTTCTAAGTTTGTTAATCTGGATACTGTCTCTGTGTCCTTTGGTTAGTCTGGCTAAAGGTTTATCTATCTTGTTGATTTTCTCAAAGAACCAGCTCCTGGTTTTGTTGATTCTTTGTATGGTTCTCTTTGTTTCTACTTGATTGATTTCGGCCCTGAGTTTGATGATTTCCTGCCTTCTACTCCTCCTGGGTGAAATAGCATTTTTTTGTTCCAGGGCTTTCAGGTGTGTCATTAAGCTGGTAGTGTATGCTCTCTCCATTTTCTTTTTGGAGGCACTCAGGGCTATGAGTTTTCCTCTTAGCACTGCTTTCATTGTGTCCCATAGATTTGGGTATGTTGTGTCTTCATTTTCATTGTGTTCTAAAAAGTCTTTAATTTCTTTCTTTATTTCTTCCTTGACCAAGGTATCATTGAGTAGAATACTGTTCAGTTTCCACATGTATGTGGGTTTTCTGTTGTTTTTGTTTCTATTGAAGACCACTTTTACTCCATAGTGATCTGATAGGAGGCATGGGATTAGTTCGATCTTCTTATATTTGTTGAGGTCTGTCTTGTGACCAATTATATGGTTGATTTTGGAGACGGTACCATGAGGTGCTGGGAAAAAGGTATATTCTTTTGCTTTAGGATAGAATGTTATATATATATATATATATATATATATATATATATATATATATATATATATATATATATATATATATGTTAAATCTAATTGGTCCAAAGCTTCAATTGGTTTCATTGTGTCCCTGTTTAGTTTCTGTTTTCCTGATCTGTCCATTGAGGAACTACTATACCAAGCAAAACTCTCCATCACCATAGATGGAGAAACTAAGATATTCCATGACAAAGCCAAGTTTACCCAATATCTATCCACAAACCCATCCCTACAAAAGATAATAGGAGGAAAACACCAATACAAGGAGGGAAACTTCACCCTGGAAAAAGCAAGATAGTAACCTTTCATCAAACCCAAAAGAAGTTAAGCAATCAAATTTAAAAAGAACGTCAAAAATGACAGGAAGTAACAATCACTATTCCTTAATATCTCTTAACATCAATGGATTCAATGCCCCAATAAAAAGACATAGACTAACTGACTGGATATGTAAACAGGACCCTACATTTTGCTGCATACAGGAAACACACCTCAGGGTCAAAGACAAACACTACCTTAGAGTAAAAGGCTGGAAGACAATTTTACAAGCAAATGGTCTCAGGAAACAAGCTGGAGTAGCCATTTTAATATCAGATAAAATTGACCTTCAACCCAAAGTCATCAAAAGAGACTCTGAGGGACACTTCTTGCTGGTCAAAGGAAAAATACAACAAGAAGAACTCTCAATCCTGAACATCTATGCTCCAAATGCAAGGGCACCCTCATTTATAAAAGAAACTTTATTAAAGCTCAAAGCACACATTGCACCTAACACAATAATTGTGGGTGACTTCAACAGACTTAATTTTTTAAGATGATACATGAAGGGGGTAGTGAAATGGTTTGCTAAATATGGCTTGCCACCAAACCTGGTGACCTAAGTTTAATCCCAAGAAATCACATGGTAGAATGGGAGTGCTGATGACAGCATGTCGTCCTTTGACCTTCTTATATATGTTTTTACTCTCTTGAACTCTTCCTCCCTCCCTTTCCCTCCCTCCCTTCCCCACTCTCTCACATACACTAAATAAAATAAATGTTGAAAATATTTGAGAATATACTAGAATGTAGAAATATGTACTGTCAAATTGCCAGGGTCTCATATTCAGGTAAATTGCTGTGTTTCAAGGCTAGCCATTCTGTGATATGTCACTTCAATAGTCAACATTCAGTTGAATTGCTTTGTGGGCAAATTGTGTGTCACAATGTAAATGCAAAGTGTACATCTTTCAACTAAGTTTTCCACCTGTCCTCCAAGAAGAGTTGAATGCAAATATTTTTATGCATGTACACATAAAATTCTATATTCAGATCTAAATTGCAAGTCATTTTGTCCTCTGATAAGGTAAAAGAGAAAATCTACATTGGATGTTGTACAAAAAATGAACTACAAGAAAACGTAGAGCTAACAATGAGCCTCCTGAGTAGCCTCATGCTGACATTTATTTTTTTTTCTCTTTAATTTTGTAAGTGGCTCATGTACAATAATGAACACTTTGGTTAGTTTGACCTCATTACTAATTAGTTAGCAGCTTTTGCATTTATAATGTCTTTTTCCATTTCTAGTTTTCCTTAACATTTTACTCATTTGTAAAATATATTTATGCATGTATGTATGTATGTATGTATGTATGTATGTATTATATGTAAGGACACTGTAGCTGTCTTCTGGCATACCAGAAGAGGGCATCTGATCTCATTACAGATGATTGTGAGCCAGCATGTGGATTCTGGGATTCGAACTCAGTACCTCTGGAAGAGCAGTTAGTTTTCTTAACTGCTGAGCCATCTCTCCAGCCCTAAAATGTATTTTTAATTGAAACAGAATTATATCATTTTTAGATGGATTTATTTCCTCAGAAGCCAAAGAACAATGCAGAGCCTCAGTCTCCAAACTGATTCCTCTCCAATCACATTAATGTGAGCAAAGAGGTGTGGTTTCAAAAGAATCGACCTATGTCAATCATCACAAGACATCTCTTTTGTTTTCATTCATGAATTCTATACCAGCAACAACCAGGCTAGAGCCCTGGTGTAGGCCAGGTACTCTGGTAAATACTGGTTGATATTTATCTTATGAAAAGAATCATAGAGATCTGCAGATTAACCAAGTAACCCTGCACAATGGAGCCTTGAACTCAGCAAGTGCAGAGATGTTGCATCTTAGGTTAACCACTAAGGAAAGAAAAGCATACACACCTCGCACAGTGTGACAGGAACAGATGATCACTCTCTGCCTTCCACATGGACACAAATTGTTCATCTGTAAGATGGGTCTGGGGATGATTTGTGAAACTCATCTCATATCTAGAATTCTTTTAATTAAATTAATCCAAAGTTTATTGCTTTACTATCAGCAAGTGTTTGTGACTTTCTAACCATGTTAAAGTTTTAAAAATGTGTGGGGAAATTCAAATCATTATGGAAAGTTTAAATGCCATCAATATTCTATATAGAAAGGAACAATTGCTTCCAATACTACACTTCTTTTGAGCATTTTACTATTCATTATCACTCATAAGAAATGATAAATTATTTTAATATAATTTGATAAATTAAAATATATCATTTATATTAATTATATAAATATTAATGTATAAATAATAAATAAGATATATAAAATAAAATATAAATATAATTTGTAAATTATTTTAATGTAATTGATGCTTTCATAATAAAATGACAGAGTATTTCATTGAATAAATACTTCTATTTGATCTTGAAGATTGTGTTTCTCTGTCTATCTCTAAAAATCCTTTGGCATCTTTTTAGTTTCAGCCATTGCTTGGGAAGAGCAGAGGTGAAATCATCTGTAATAACCTGATAGTTAATGAGCTCTTTCTACCAAATTAAGGAAAGGCTGAGAAAAGAGCTAAACAAGGCACAAACCAAATCCTCGAAGATAATCAGGTTCAATTCCACGGTGACATTCTGTGGATCTACTCAGAAATACCACTTCACAGATTCAATGAGAAACTTGCAGGGAATATCTGGAGATAAAACTTTGCATGTTAAGCTCATTTACCACTGACTGACTGCGACTGTCTGAGTTGATCAGGACTCAGAGAAACACCCTTTATGCAAGAGTAACTTCCAGGAATATGATTCATGATGAAAATGAATGAAGGTCTGTGTTCAAGCCAAGAGAAACATTTGCTCAGCAGGAAAGTCAGCCAAGTGGAATATATGCTTGTTCACCTCAGAATTCTCTCTTTTAGTCATCTTGCGTTTAATTATATGATAACAGCGGGAAGCTCATGCAAACCTAGCAATTGTATATCTTTACAATTTTGTATGCTTTTCTGAACTTGAAAATTATTCCCACTCTTGATAAATACCGTTCTCATTTGTTTTGTGCTTTATTGTTTCTACCCTTCCCACCCTTCATCACCATTCATGAACACATCATCAATGAAAAGCTTATAAACAGACATTCTTCCAGCATATTAAATGCCACTGTTGGAGAGGTTCAAGGAAGACTCTAATAACCGTTCTTCCTCCTCTGCATTTCTCTATGTTTAAAGCGAATACTAGCATGTCCTTATATTGAACTTGTTGCCTTAGATAAGGAATGAGATATGGATGAACTGCCCTCCCCCTTTTCTTCTGTATCATTTCTGTTTCCCTCTTAGATCCATGACAAATATCCCTGGAAAAAAATCAATAGAAAATAAGTCATTTTGAGATTTCCAAAACACAAACAAAAAACTGAAAGGGTAGAAAGCAGGCAATAATGCAGCATGAACAATACTTTTTAATTTGCTAAGCCTTTCTCTCTTCAAATCACTATTACATAGATTAAGACTTTTAATTTCAGCAGAGATGTTCTCTCTAAAGGACCCAAATATGTTCTCATTTCTCAGTCTGCATGAGTACTTTATAGGATTCAAAACTTAGAAATATATCTTTTTATTTTGACATAGACCTCCTGAAAGATTAGGGCCATGGGTCCTTCCCAGTCCTTTTCTGACCTGTCAGGAAAGGAATCCCTTAATCTTTTAGCTTCTTTATCTCTGATCACAAAATTTTGTCAGGGTTGGTGGAATTGACAGTTTTGTTCCAAAAATATACAAACTTGTAATGCAAAAACCAAAGAATTTTAAAAGAATAACTAAGTGACCATAAGGTCAGTGCCCAGCAGTTATAGAATAATATCACTGAGTTATCCAAATGAATTTTTATCTAAAAGTAAAATTATAATGTCAGAGCGTTCTAATAAAAACTATCTGTATCATACAAAATCCCTCCCTATTCTGACTCCTGAGATTTATGGTTACACAGGAGCTGCCACCCTGGAGCTCCTTGTATTTTTCAACAAATCAGAGTCCGCTCTCCAGGAACTGGCTACCTGTTGTCTAGCCTGGGGGAGGGGCCTGTGATTCCTGGTTCTCAGGCTCTTTCAGACCTGAGCTGATTGACTGCTTCCTGTTTTTTTCTTTTTTCTTAGATACTTTTTTTTAAATTTACATTTCAAGTGTTATCCCCTTTCCTGATTTCTAATGAAACTCCCTGTAGGATAAAAATGTCTCCATCTTGAAGGAACTGCTAACAGCTGATGATAAAGTCGAAGGATTGTATACACTTTCTTTTTCATGGTCCTCCTTTTAAAACACAGAGTATGTGATGGGTGTGAGCCTTCAGCTACACCACCAGGGTCCAGAATCACTCTCTAGAAAATGGGTCTGTACTTATTTCCTGAGATTTTATTTGGAATGAAGCCATGTGATGACGGCTCTAATACTTGAATAACTATGTTAGGCATCTACCATTAGCACATCCATAGCACTATTCAGGAGTGCTCCCTTCCAAAATAAATACTATTTACTCTGCTCATATATAAGCAGTTGTTAGAAACAAGATGCAGGGGTGGCTTTTCTTCTATTTAGTCTTGAAATGTCTTTGTTACTGATAGAATTAACCACCAGATCTTGCTTACAGAGACTGCAATGTACTCCTTTTTATAAAAAATGGAATTTAAGCTGTATTTCCCACCTATATGTTACTGATTTTCTCTCCCCTATAAACAATGTATTATGTATTAAGGGGGAGAGAATGGTTTCATCTCCAAACCCTAATGTCTTTCTTCTAGTGGCCTCTGGTAAATTCTTCACATTTGTATGCAGAACTTTACACTCTTTTAGCTGATTTTGTATGACTAGTATGTTAGCCAATCTTTCTTGATTCCTGTATAATTATCCTTTTACCAAGGCCATCTGGGTGACATTCTTGTTTTAAATATCAACATTCTATTCATTAATTCATTTAGTAAATCTTTTTTGAAAGTACCTTTTTCATATCATATTTTCTGTTTACTATTTTCTATTTCTCTATTCTTCTAGGTCCCTCCCTACATTTCCTTCCATCTGGATCCACCATGTTTCTTCCTCTCATTAGAAAACAAACAGGCTTTTAAGCAATAATAGTAAAGTAAAATAAAGATAAAACATAAACTAACATATGAAAATTGAAGCAAATTGAATGAAAAGAGCCCAAGAAAAGGAAAATAAAGGTAAATTTTTCATACTCAGGAATCCCATGGAAATACAAAACTGGAAGCAAAAATTGTATACCTACTGGAAGTGCAGGGTAAAAACCAAAGAGGGAAAATAATAAATAGAAGATGAAATTATAAAAAGAAGAAAAAGGATAAAAGAAAAAGGCTTAAACTGACAGTAGGAGACAAGAGATCTATACTACTTAAAAATGATGTTATAGTTTTCTGCTTGTATGTCTCACTGAGAAAAGCAAATTATTCTTGATGGTAGGCCACAGCCCAGCAGTAGATGGCCAATAGAAAAATGAACTCAATGACGTCTTTGTAGATTCCTTATTCCATAATATCATGTCAAGTGTTTATCAGTTGGAGATAGTTTCTAGCATGAGAATTGTTAAATGTGTCTATTTCTTCTTTATGCTATAGATCCTTGTCTGGTGTAGACCCTGTACATGATGCCTGACTCTGTCTGTTGACAAGTAAACTGTTCCTGTTGATATCGAGGGCATTGTTTCTGTGGGGTCTCCCATCTTTCTGGTCCTTACAATATTAAAGTCTCTTGTGTGGGGTTACATGAGCCCCTGTGGGCAGGGATTTGTTAGAGATGTGTTGAGGTAAATCTCCAACCCAAATAAACCCAGGCAAGAAAAACACAACTCAATTAATATGAATAGAAGCTGCATGCCTAGATTGGGTAGATCTACCACTACACCACCATCTTCCCTATCTATGACACCCCATATAACTTGCAGTTTCTCCGGGTGATGTGCTTCTGCTCCACTTTCCTTCCATATCCGCTCCCTCCTCCATTTCCCCCAAAAACTTCAGCTCCACCTTCCCTTCTCCTGCCCAATCACTGTCTCTAGCCTTTAGTTTACAAATTATGGTGGTCAGGTTTACAGAACCTGAGTGCTGATCAGTCCTTGTTCCCAGCCTCTCACAGGAAAGCACAATTAATATTAAAATACAAGTAACACTAGGGCTATCCCCAACCAGAAGTTCTATGAAGAACTGAGTATGTAAGATCCCTTACTCTCCGCATAGTGTCTGACTATAGTTTCTGAATTTGTTCCGATCTGTTACAGTCGGAAGTTTCTCTGATGATGGCTAAGCAATGCACTGACCTCTTCATTTCATAATTTCACATTTGTCAGATAAACACACCATACTATATTTGTGGCATAGCTGATTCCTAAAAAATATGAAATTTGAATATAATCGTGTCAGAATTTATAAAATAAATAAGCCAGTCTTGTGGTTGTCTACTATTTAAAACAAATCTGCGCTAAGATAAAATTTTCAATTAATTGAACCCATTTTCCTCAAATTTATATATATATATATATATATATATATGTGTGTGTGTGTGTGTGTGTGTGTGTGTGTGTGTGTGTGTGTGTGTGTGTATTGTGTATTGTGCATGTAAACTACATGGGTTTATGTCTATTTTGAAAACATACACACATGGAATATTTTATAGACTAAGCAGGTTATATTTATGAAGATAAGTTTATACACATACATGTATACATAAAAGGAAACAAGGAGGGGTAAATGAGAGAGTTAGAGGGAGAAGAGGGAGTAGAGGAGTGATTTGATTATATTATAATCACCAAAATAAAATAAATAAATAAAAGTTACATTTTAAAAAGAAGCTAAACGTCTTCTTGCTACTACGGAGCTCACCCAAATTTTTTCAGGAGACAGGTGCCATGTTCTCCTTGTCTCATTCTCTTCTAAGTAATATGACTGTGAGCCTTTAGTCATGCTCTAAATTAAGGAGCTCCATCATTGAAAACAGTACCTCTGCCATAAACCTCCATTAGCTATCACATATTTTCCTTTCACAAAGCCATTTTTTCCTCAGGCTAGTCTCTAATTATCTTTCTTTTTGTCTCATCATAATTTCGGAAATGTTTTTCACAACTCTTTTTTTTCTCCCAGCATGTATAACTCCAGGAAAATTACCAGTCTCTAATATAGTTAGTTTACCAGCATGTACATTGGTATCAAAGAGCAAAAAGTGTCTTTCTCAGATTCTGATTGCTCACTCAATTATTCCATATTTAGAAGACATGGAATACTCTTCCCAATAACCCTAATCATGATCAAGACACATCCATCATCTTTCTGCAAGAACTATTAGTCTAATTTCATTTTCTAAATTGCTCTCGTCTTACATCTGTAGATATAATTCACAATGTCTGAATCATCCTTGGTGTCTTCCTCCAGGATGATCCCTCCTTCATGCAGTCTTCCTGGATGAAAACCAGAAAGAACATCCATCTGAATAGTAACTAGCCATAATGGCTCAGTTTCAGAAATAAGGTATGCTACTACGGAGCTCACCCAACCAGGGTTACATTTTAAGCTTGATCCGGAGCACCCTGCTATACCTTTCCTGGGCATATACCCAGAGAATTCCGCTGGCATGCAATAAAGGACACATGTTTCACTATGTTCATAGCAGTCTTATTTATAATAGCCAGAACCTGGAATGAACCCAGATGTCCCTCAACAGAGGAATGGATACAGAAAATGTCGTATATTTACACAATGGAATACTACTCAGCAATTAAAAACAGTGAATTCTTGAAATTTTTAGGCAAATGTTTGGAACTGGAAAATATCATCCTAAGTGAGGTAACCTAATCACAAAAGAATACACATGGAATGCAATTTCTGATAAGTGGATATTAATTAGCCTAGAAGTTCTGAATACCTAAGGCACAATTAGCATAACAAATTACTCCCATGAAGAAGTAAGGAGAGGGCCCTGATCCTGGAAAGGCTTGATCTAGCATTGTAGGGGAGTATCAGGACAGAGAAAAAGGAGGGAGGTGATTGTAGAATGGGTGGAGAGAAGAGGGCTTATAGGACATATGGGGAGGGAGGGACTGGAAAAGGGGAAATCATTTGGAATGTAAACAAAGAATATAGAAAATAAAAAAAAATAAAAAATAAATAAGGTATGTTCAGGGTTAGATTTTAAGCTTGATACAAGTATTGAAATCCTGTTCCCACATCAGCTGAGGATCCTTCTAAAGTGCTTGCACAAGACTGGCTATACCATTATGTAATCAGGATTTAGGCAGAGGATTACAGGGCCAGATTTCTTCAGGTTGAATCATTGGGTACTGATGTGTTCTGCAGGAAAGGCATTCATTGTCCATAGTTGTTTCCTCCCAAATGTACCTAAGAGGATTCAGTGAACACAAACCTCACATCACACAGATGAGCCTAGTTCAATACAGCATGTCATCAACAAAACTAAAGAAGTGGAGGTGAGACTGAGTAGTAGTACTCAGAGCGTAGATTATCAGGAATGGGAGAGGACTGAAATACGCATAGGTGTATAGGAGGTGAGAATAAGCAGAATGCATTATAGACATGCATGAAATAGCCAAAGAACAAACCCACTAAAAGTCAAAATAAAAAAAAACACATAGAATTAACAATAAATTATCTATTGTGTGTGTCTAAAATACTTCTCCAACTTCTCTGTTATGACAATCTTGTGAAGTCCATCAAGTAAACACACAACTTCTTCAGAGAACTGAGCCAAGCAATTGCTGTGTTTTCCACAGGGCCCAGAAGAGTGTTTTGTGTAAAGAATACAACAAATATCTGCAGAATTCATTAAGCAAAGTCACTTGCATTATGCTACTATAAATGGTGTAAGTAATAAATCTACATGACACTGACTAATTCTGTATCTTCCAAGGGATTTCCTTTGTGTGGTAAGTCTAGGTAAATTTTATGTTTCTTGTTCGTATAGTCATTTATCATACTCATTAGTTTATTTGAAGTATGATGCTGCTTTCTTTTTTCTTTGCTGCCATTGATGTTCTATTATTTTAAAGGTTAAAATAATCAATAAATTTCAAATACATTCTCTGTCATATAGTCAGTCCTCTATATGTACCCATTGTCTGTAATTATGTATATTGAAATATATATGTAAAATATTTTGCTGCAAATGTGTCATTCTATTTGCATATTTATTAGATGAATGCCAAAGAGATTAAGAAATAAATTCAAGTTACTCTGTGGTACAGAAAGTTAAGAGCTGAAACACAGAGAAAATGTAATGCTTTTAAACATATATAAATATGCACACATACACTTAGAAACATACAAATATACCCATACACATTTTACACACATGCATATATATATATATACTAGACATATTCACATATACACATACAACACCATTCATATCTACCTCCACACATATGCATGCACATATGTGTGTAAGCGTGTGTGCCAGGAGCCACTTAGGATAGGCTAAAGTTAGCAGGTGGCCTTCCTGGCAATGGCCCCCTGTTTTTTTCCCCCCTATGGTCTGCAATGGGTGAGCTCAATGGTAAGTTCCAAAGATACCTCATCTCAGAATTGCTTTTTGAAACTGATATGCCTTCCTGTCATTATTAAATTGGTATATTAATCCCTGGGCATTAGGTCATTCAACTAACTGATCAGAGTTACTACATATTCAATATAAAGATGAGCTTTCATGAATGAATGATATTTAGATGAATTAATGATTCTATAGGGTTCCTGACTTGATGCAAATAATTTTAGGAAGACACTTTTAAGAGATGGTCTTAGCTGTTTTCCTAGAAAGATATAATAAAGTTAGAATCAAGAATAGAATGTGTCTACTCCTCATAATACAAAGTATAGGCTACATAATAAATGCAACGAGCTTTCATAATTACACTAAAAAGAGAAATATTTTTAGGTCAAAGATTGGGTCAAATTTTTTTCAAAGGAAAACATTTAGGGACATTAATAGCCACAGGTATAAACTATAATAAGTCAAGGCAATATAAAAACTCTTGCTTTGAACTTATAATGAGCATATTAGAGTGAAACATGATATTCAACCTAAAATCAACACCCTTCTGTAGCTTCCATTTATGTAACATTTCATCTCTGAGGTAATTTTCTAGAAGTCATTTTTTTTCTAAGAAGTTACAAAGAAACCAGAGAAAAGAAATAAAGCTCTTGGTAGGATGGTTTGGCTTGAGGAGCTCTGCCCCAGCTATGCATCCATCCATAGAGACAGACAGACAGACAGACAGACAGACAGCTATCCATTTATCCATCTATCCAAATGTATTTCTGTTTGTCTATATGTACATGTGTAAGTATATGTATGTATACATGTAATAATGCTTGAATATTTGTGGAGTTAATTGAGACAGGTGGTTGGGCCTGGCCAGATTGTGAGCATATGGATATATATGGGTCTATGAATATTTGCCTGAACAAAGCATTTCAATTCTTTTTCATTTCTTCCTCTTGGGTTCACAAGAATTAACAAGTCTAGCCAGAGAGATTTCTGACTGCCTGGCTAGAAAAGAGAGCCCTAGCAATAAATCCTTTCCCTAATCTCACTGCTGTTAACAACAAATGTCTATAGGTTCAGAGGCCTGCAGCTTTTGTTCTCAGAGTAATGTAAAGTCAAGATGGATGTATATTATAATAGAAAGCAACTCTTCTCTCTCTCTCAAGACCAAGACTTGACACACACACACACACACACACACACACACACACACACATCCCCAGTGCCAATGGTCTTCCCCCTACCTGCTTCAGACAGAATCCAGCCAAGAGCTAAGCTCCTGGCAGGGGTGTATGGGTGTATATAAGACAGAATCAATAGTGTTATTTAAAGGGAAAGGGAAGCTTGTCTGTGACATAATATCACGCTATGATCATCATATGTATTTTGCAGGAAGGACACTCATTGATGATTGTCTCTGACAATCATCCTTATTTACCTGGCACAGGGCTTCATTACCATGTCCTTCTAACACATCCTTTGTAGCTTTCTTACAATCAGTACATATTTAAATAACTGTAATTTCCAGATCATGAAATGAAACACCCCTCTAAATCTTATATTAAAGTAAGTTTTCTCTTCAAACCAGAAATCTGATACTGATTGCCTTTTGCTTTTGTAGCATTTAGCATAGTAGATTTTCCTGAGCACCAGGTTTCTAAATGCCTTAAGCAAAATGATTAAATTCTGTTCCAGTTTGAACTCCTCATCACTCTTGCCCTTACAGTGTATAGATACTATTTACGTTTTCCTATTGTTTTGTTTATTTCAGATTTCATTGAAGGGTTAGAGTGACTTGTTTCATTTTACCATGCTTACAGCTGAGAAAACACAGGTGTTCTTAGAAGTAACAATCATTCCTTAACAGCATGTATGTAGATGTGGTGATGGGAACAGATTCATTTTAGGACAGATGTGCAGCAGTTGTCAGTGCATTCTACTCTCGTCTCAGCTATATCAGTATCATAAAGCTCAGTGTGGAAATCCCCAAAATTTTGTTTTTGGGAAGGATCAGAAACTGCATTTTTAAAGTTTTCTGTCTCATAGGCTACTGTGAAAATATCTGGAATACTCAAGGGGAAAGGCAGATACAGTATTTACCATTTTGTATCTGTACAGATTTTAAATGTACAATGAAATATAATCATTAAGTAATTATCACAGCTAGCTTTAGTTGCAACTTGAATACATGGGAAAAGAGAGACTCCAGGAGAAATGGCTGCCATCAGATTTGTCTGTAGGCATTTCCTTAGGCATTTATGTGACAGTATCTAGCCCAGTATAGGGTGTACCAACCTTAGGCTAATGAACCTAGACTGTGTATGAAAGGTGGCTGAGCATGAGCTTGGAATAATGCCAGCAATCCTCCTTCATAACCTCAAGTCAGTTATTGTCTTTATGGTCTTGATTTGAGGATCTGCTCTGGCTTCTCTTGACAAGCGTGATAATGAACTGAAATCAGAAAGCCAGATACTTTTCCCCCAACTTGGTTAGTATTTTATCACAGCAACTGGTGATGCTATTATATCATTAACATAATTTTCTAAAAGAACAACTCAGCCACAAAATGTAACAGGCAAGCTCAAAGGTGTCAGTGATTCTTGAAAGTTGTTCTTTATGTCCATTCACACAGTTTGGGAGGTTGTACAATCTTCTCAAACTGCTCTCTGCACCAGCTAACAGCAGCCTTCTAAGCTGTCAAATCTAATAGATAGCAAAATTATAGGGACTAATTATCTAAATAAAAACAGTTTTTGCTGATGGCTGTAGTATTGAAATCTGTTATTTGTTTTTAAATAATGGAAACACAGCTAAGCCTTCCATGGGATTTTTTTCCATGAAATTTATTAAAATTAGATATTCTTTAAAATTGATATACTGTATAACATAACACTATATTTTTGTTTGAAAAATATTCATGCATAATTCTTACTCCAGTTGCAACTCTACAAATTTAAATGTAATACCAGAAATGATTCTTTTCACAAACATAACTACACTATTGGATGTTCTTTCGTTGTATCTTTCTGCTCCTTGCTGAAGAAATTTGTTATCCTAATTTAAATTCTTTTACCTGTAATAGTGTTTACATTGTAACAAATGTCTTAAACTCAATAACACATATTGTAACAGATAAACATCCAATCCTGTTTAAGTTGTAAGGCTAGAATAAATAACATATTCTCATCTAATGTTTAGCAACATCAATTATTTAGTCTTTGACACAATTAAAATTGTAACATCATAGCATAGGAAGAGATTAATGGGCTTCAGTAGGTAAACACTTTATGACAAATTGTAATCTTGTCAGTGAGCATGATTTGCAAATTAATCTAGAATCTGAAAACAGTAGATCATTAAATATCATATTTAGCCTCA
The DNA here is from genome assembly GCF_947179515.1 of Apodemus sylvaticus. Taxonomy (NCBI): domain Eukaryota; kingdom Metazoa; phylum Chordata; class Mammalia; order Rodentia; family Muridae; genus Apodemus; species Apodemus sylvaticus. The sequence continues at coordinate 31,664,416 of NC_067481.1, read as the reverse complement.
GTATGTCTAATGAAACTGTTATCCTTGTGGGAAAATATCAGTTCTGTAGGACTTTATACAGCTTTGGGCTTTGTACAGCTTTGTACAGCTCTATAGTACAGCAGTTATCCTGCATGTGAGAAGCCCTGGATTCCACCCTCAGTACCAAAATGACCAAAGAAACCAAACTATGAGTTTGTGAATAGCTTAAGTATATATCCTACAATTTTGGCTTTTTCAAAAATTCATATTTTTGTGATTTTGAAATATAAAGTCTACTGTGAACAAAAAACGTGCAAGTTCAAATAAATTTTATACAAATGTAATGGAAACTGTATTATGTGAACAATAGGCTAATGGTTAAACCCCAAAGCATCACATGAACCTAAGTAGCAACAACTAGGAAAGAAGCTGATTTTAATAATACCACGATTTTCATTGTCTTTGGAAAGAACAAATAAGTTTCTGCTGGGTATTTTATTTTAAGTCAAAGAAATGAAATAGCAACTAATTTATAAGACATATTATTATAATATATCCAAATTGAAAGGATTTCACAAATATGACATCCAAAGAGCAAACAAAATTACAGAAAGCAATGCTAATACATTTAAAGAATTAATATATTGTGCAAAACCCGGGCCAATGGATGGGGCTAGGAATAACCATCCTGAGTGAAGTAACTGTTCTCTCTCACGTGCAAATGCCTTTGAATTTTTATCGATGTACATATTTAATTAGAGTACTCATAGAAGACAGGAAACCATGGGAACATGGTGCAGGGAGGGTTGGGTTCAAAGGAAGAATAACAGAATGTATTTGTTATATTATATATGGGGGAGAGGAGATTAAATATATTATATAATATATATATATTATATATAGGGGGGAAAAGAGATTAAATAATTGAACAGGAATGGGGTATAGAAGTGAGTCTGAGGAGGTTTAACTAACACAAAATATCCTTTGAAACTCTCCTATAGAAATCTACTAATGCAGAGGCTTTCTAAATTAGATATTGACAAAAGTGGCTTACGTGGGGTATACTACTGACAGCCAGTGCTTGTAGGGTTCTGGAACCTGAAGACACAGGTGTAGTTTCAAGAAAAATGACACACCACTTATTAAGTTTCAAGCTGTGAATTGCTCGTGCTGTCTTTATTTATAGAGTCACAAGCATGCTCACCTGAGCAAGGACATCATGGGTTATTTTGTTTAAAGAAATCATAGCATCATTACTATAAAAGCTCCAATATTGTAACAGCTCCCAATAATTATAGACATCCAGCCAGGCATTCCTGTGGATATGAGTCCAGTTGGTTACACAGTTGTGCAAGGTAAGAGACAGAATAACTATTATAGAGAGTAAGTCTATTTATCAGATAGCACCCTTCTGTCATAATATTTTTTTAATTGCAGAGACATGCTCATTGTTCCAAGCAAACTTTCCTGATATGCACCTATTAATTCCTGATACCACCTTTTCAAGAACCATTTTTAAGTCTATTGATAGGACATACCTTCCCCATTTTTTAAGTCTCTACTGATTAGACACAGCTTCCTCAGAATAGTTAGCAAGCAAGACTCTCTGCTCTCTATAACTACAACAAGCTTACTCAGTGACTGTAGCTGTTTCTCTAGGTACATGATTATGTGTCCCAAAATACCCAGGATTAATAGGCACATCTGAAGGATTGATAGAGGCAGAAACAGGAGAGGAGGATAGGGTTTTACTCGTCAAAAGTATTAGAAAAAACCAGAATCATTCATAGGGCTTTCAGCCTGCACAATCCTGGCCTTGCCCATGACAAACAAAGTGAATATAAATATTGCTATGATTATAAACAGCATAGCAAAAGCAAGGAGAGCTCATAGCACATGCAATATAGGTAATAAGAATAGAGGCCATGAAAATTCACCGCGGGACCTTTCTGTTGGTGGCAAGGGTTTTCCATGTTTGCCACAGTTACGCTTCATCAGTGAAGCACTCTTGCTGTTCAATGCAGGTGACACATGGGCACTGCCAGTATATGTTATAATGGGAGGATTGCCTTTCCCAGACATGGTAGACTGTCTCTTCCCCCACAACATTAAGCTTGCTGGCAACCCCCACTCTTCTGATGGGCTACCTCCAGCCTTTGTTCCTTGGAACAATAAGGCGCCTTCATTGCCTCAAGGCGATTTCACCTGACACCCAACAGAGACCTCGCCCGGCTGGAAGCAGGCGACCCGCTGAGATCTGGAGCCGGAAGACTTCTCGCCTGCCCTTTGATGTGACCGGCCTCTGGGAGGGGTTGGGTTATTTCCCTAAGACTATAAATCTTGTCATAGAAATATTAAAGTTAGTCTTGACCGACATTGTCGCCTAGACTCATTTCTCTCTCGCCTCCCCCTTCCCGTTAACCTCAGAATTCTCTTCCAGGTAACCCGGTTCATATGTGGCCACTGGCGGCCTACAGTAGACTGCCAAATAAAAAGTTAAATACCAAGTATGTGTTACCTCTCATCTAGTTGTTGTCAGTAAGGTTCCATAAACCAATCACTCAAACCTTACAGTCTATTGTCATTGTTGTAAGATGCCATTGCTGAGGATACTATACACCTGAGTCATAAGTAATGGGAAAAAATGAAGCTGTTACCAAAATGGAATCTTCATCCCTACTTAGTGTTCATAATGTTGTAAGCTTCTTTTTATACTAGTATGGAAGTAAAGCATCCAACAATCATACCTACCTATGAATTCTCTAGAATACAATAACAACTGGCTTATAAAATATTCTCATTGGTGCAATAATGACACAATAATATGGGAACTGAGCAATGATGAGCATGTGATTTAAATTCTGTTTAAATTTAAAGTTTGCTCCATAAGATAGAACAGATACTTAGTGCAATCTACTGGAGGACACAAGACAAATTGTAGGAGAGCAAAGGGGATGGGGATTTTATCAATCATATATATATGTGTGTGTGTGTGTGTGTGTGTGTGTGTGTGTATGAGTATATGTGTATATGATGTATATATGAGGTGTATATGTATATATGTATATATGTCTACATATATATAATATTTTAAGAAATACATGAATGTAACATTTGAGTCCTTAACATTGTTACTTGCATGTGAATAATTTCAGGCAGCCCTGACCATTTACTATTGAAGAATTCACCAGGGCTCTTTCCTGGGGAGAGCAATTCTTTTGCTCTCAGACTTTCAAGTGCTCATTGTTTTTTGTCTAGGACTGAGGCCCAGATAGAAATTTAATAAATTTTACAAAGTTTCTTTTTTTAATTTTGCATGACCAATTTCTTTTCATTAGCTTACTTAATTTTTAACTTGAGATCCAAGAAGTGCCTTTGTTTATGTGCTTCTGGTTTTGCTTATTTGTTTTTGTCTTTGTCTCTATTAGCTTCAGTTCAGTTGTCTTAATGGTAGATACTGCTGGTGAACATTAATTTCCTTTGATTAAGATTCAGACTATTTAAAATACCCCCAAGCGTATTTCAAGAAAAATCAAAAGTTTGTATTCACAATCTTTGTAGGTCCAAACACATGGCTGTATTTAAATGACTGCAGTTCTTATGGCTCTGAATGGATTTAGGCCAAGATAAATGTAGTTGTAACAACTGGTTATGAATCATCTCAAAATTGTTATTAAAATAAATTTTAACTTGTGATTAATTTTAAAGTTAGTTTGAACTAGCTTTACTTAATTGTAAAGATACTAATAATTCTATTTGATTTGTTGATCCAAACCACATCATCTTCAAGTTCTAATGACAATGAAAATAAATAATTCATGCTTATATTCTCCAGATCTACCTTTTACCTCGATTTATAAATCCAATTGTTAGAAAGGGCAGGGTCACTTTTCTTCTTGTTGTGCACACATGAAGATGAATATATTTTAGTGAATCATATTCCAAAATTCTGAAGTTACCATACATTCAGCCAGAGTCCTATTCTTTAAAACCTCACACTGCCAGACCTTCTGTTACCCTGCTCTCTAACCTCCAATCACTGGAATGCTCCTTAGTTTATTAGAATATAGCCTTTCTGGCTTTATTCACTTCCCAGGCCAACCTGGCCCGATCTCATGATTAATCATCTCAGGGGCTCTTTGCGATGACTTCCAATTACTCACTGCCCTTCCCTGCTACTAACATTGACCCATCCAAACATCTCTCTCTCCCCCACCAGCCAGGCTGGCATGTGCTATTGGACAAAGCTTCATACTCTCTATAATTACATTCATTACACATTTATGATGGTGATTTCGCTTAAGTTCTAAAGCAACTCAGCATTTATTTTCGCTTAGCTTTCTGTTAACCTTCTCTACCCACTCATTAGAAACTCTCAAAACTAACTTCATATCCCCAATCCTGCCCCCAACTCAGTTAATATTTATTATATGCATGCAATACAATATCTATTTTATTAAAAACAATCATCTACATAAAAACATGATTGTCAGAGCCTATTTATTGGGTTGGCATTGGTCCTCATGCATCTTTCAATGTTTCTCGAAAGATTATATGTGTATATAACTTTATTTCATCTTTTCAATGTTTCCTTCACCACATTAGTAAAGAATTTATCATGTTATTGATCATTTACTATGATCTTCAAACTGTTGCACTATTGTAAATACCCTATTCTTAACCATGGTGAATCTCTGCATTATTACCAGTAGCTATCAGGAGTAATCATGTATTTTGTTTTCAACCAGGTAAAGTTAGTCTGCTACCAATAATTTCTAAATAGTAAACTCCAGAAATCAAGAATTTTAAATCTGAGACTTTAAAATTTTATTTTTGTGGTTTTGTTTGAGAGCCTTGTCTTTATAGCTGAGACATTTTCTCCAACCCTTAAATTCTATTTTTGCTAATTGTTTTGTAGAGCAAAGAACAATTGAAGTATAATGAGATAAATTAGGTCGCTAATAAGAATGTGAAAACCTTACCTGAATAAGAAGCAAACAATTTGAATAATTCTCTATGCATTAATAGTATCATGTTTAAAGTATGCTTATTAATTAATTTAAAAACTCTAATTACAGTACTGTTAGCATAAGTAGATCTATTGTCTCTCTTTTAGTAAGATGAAACAATCATAAAAAAACAATCTCAAAAATTCAAGCTTGTCTACAACTTTTACTTTAAAGGATGGCATAAATCTTCAGGATAATATTATGTTGGAATTTTAAGTACATCCTCAGATATTTATATAATAATAATTCAAAAGCTTGGTACAATCTTAATTAAAACAATGTGGGGTAAATTTGATATGTAAGCTAAGATATACTAAAACTGCACACATTTCTTAAAATATACTTATTCTTGAAATTTCAAAAGAACACTGTTATTGGAAAAAATAAACTTTTGGTGGATAAAAACTTGTGTGAACAGAATATAATACATCTTAATTTTAATAAACCCACCTAACAGGTATTTTGGTTCTCCAACCTTGTTTTTTCTTTCCAGTCTGGTGCTATTTATTAATGATTCTTAACCCTGTACCACCAAATATAAAAGAAAATAAATGGATTTTTATGTTGAATATCTAATATGCATTTATTCAATGTATATTATTTGATGTGTGTGCAGTATACCTGGTAGACACAAACACTGATCTTTACCATTCAATACCACAGCACAATGATACCTTGAGGTTTGTAGAAATCCATTTAAAGCACAAAGCTGTTGGTTCATGTTCCAGATTCCAGGTGCCTACCTGTCACTTCCTAATTAAAAATGTTCCTTCAGGTTGGTCTTTCAACTTCTGAGCTTCTCTTCTACATAATCTAACATTAAGAGAAATGTTCTAGAACAATTTGATAAACAGTGGTTACAGATTTTCTGTAAGACAGAGGTACAGCTGTATCTGATGCAGTCAAACTACAGACACAAGAGAAAATGCCACTCTAATGGATCAAGTTTAAAGGCATGGCAAAAATGATCATGGAGAATTCAGAATCATAACATAGACAAGAAATATATAAGCAAGCAATTATAGCAAAATATCAGAGAATGATATAAAAATGCAATATAAAACAACAACAACCAAAAAACATAGATGGAAACTGACAAGTCATGATCATGTTTGACACTCCTAAATGAAATGGTCTGATATAAAGATAGACGTAATCTGCATTTCTATAGTTAGGGACATCTGATCCAAACACTTTCTTCAGTCTGGGCATGATGGAACACAGCTGAAATCCCAGTCTAGGAAGGGTGTGATAGTTAGACTGCTTAATTTAGTCAGCCTAGGCTATATCATGAGTGTTAGGCAACCCTGGGCTGCAGATACATCTTTTTATCAAAACAAAAGGAACAATATAGGCAACTCGTACAAACAATTATGAAACTTTATTCCAGTCAGGGTACAGTAAATCTTAATCTAAGAATTAACACAAAGAACATTTTTGAACGTTTTTAAACTATGATACAAAAAGACACTGATGCCAAATTAGCAATTACAAGCTACAATTTTAGCATTGTTTAAAATTATTTATTTCACTTTGTGTGTATGAGAGTTTTTATCTGCATGTATATATGTGAACCTAGTGCATAGTGTCCAAGGGTATCATAATCGGTCATGTAGTGGTTTGAAAGAAAATGGCTTCCATAAGCTCACAGGGACTGGCACTATTTGGATGTGTGGACTTGTTGTCGTAGGTGTGGCTTTGTTGGAGGAAGTGTGTCATTGGGTCAGGCTTTGAGGTCTTAGATACTCATGCCAGGGCCAGTGTGGCATTTTCTTTCTCCAGCTTGCTGATCTAGATATACAACTCAGTTCTTTCTCAGGCACTACATCAGTCTCTAGGTCATTATGCCATAATTATAATGGACTAAATCTCTGAAACTGTAACTCAGCCCCAATTAAATGTATTCCTCTATAAAAGTTGCCATGTTCATGGTATCTCTTCACAGCAATAGAAATCCTAAAACCCTAATACAGGGCTTTAATTACCCTGAAACTAGAGTTCTAGATGGCTGTAAGTCACTATGTGGATCCTTAGAACTGAACCCTGGTCCTCTGCAAGAGCAACACAAGCTCTTAACAGCTGGTCTCCTCACCTCAGCATTATACTTTCTTAATGAGTTTTCTCACACAGAGTGTCCCATTTATCTATTCTCGATGCTAAGCTGGGTTTCTGACAGTTGTTATGTTTTAAGCTGTGCGTATGGAAATGCTTCTCTCACTCTGATGTCATCTTTAATGTCAACCTGCTTTGCGTTTGTCACCAACCTTAAGATGCTGGGATTAGGATGTAATTCTTGAGAAATAAGAATCAAGAGCTGTTCAGTGCTAGAAAGCTGTGTGAGACACATGTGCCCTTGCCTAACTCATTGAGACACATATTGGCTTTATGTCAAAAACCTCAGCTAAGGAAGAGATTGACTCCTAGCAAGTCCTTTTAAGTTATGAAATCTTCTACCTCTGTTTTCAGTCATTGACTTTTATGGATGCTTAGGACTCTCTGTGATTAACTTATGTGTGGTGGTAATGTTCAAGGCTTCAACCATCTTGGGAAACAAACTGGCAATTTCCTAAAAGTTAAATATATACATTTTATATTACCTAGACTTTCAATTTCCTCAAAAAATAAAAAAAAATGCAATGGTATACTTATGACAGATTTATTTGGAATACATTAAATTATATATAACCCAGTGTTCATCTTAGTGTGGTGTTCTAAAAATTTTGATATATTCATACCATTCAGTAATATTGAGTGTTAAAGAAATAATAAATTTTTAACACATGAATCAATATGGATACTTTGCAAAGAATTATTTTCAATAAAATGAGTATATATGGGCTAAGGAGATATTTAGTAGGTAAGTATACTACCATATAAACCTAAAGTCTGAATTCAATCTTTAAATCTACCTAAATGTGGGAGGACAGAACCAACTACACACATTTATTTTCTGTGTACCACTTGTGTTTGTTAGGATGCATCCATATGCAAAAACACACGACAGACACAATAAAATTACTTTAGAGGAATGATCCCAAACATTCACTGTATATTTTATACCATAGTCAGGAAAGTATAACTAGCTAGTGATCTATATCAACATAAAATAGAATTCTAATTTTTTTGAAGATAATAATGAATAAAACTTGAAATTAGAAACAAATTATTAATGGGGAATAAAAAGATTTGCATGATGTTAGATGTGTGAATTAGTAATGAATTCATGTTTATATATTTCATGTTATATCAATATCATATTGTATATGCGTATATTTACATACCAAGTCTGATTTCTCCTCTCAATATTAACTGAATAAACTCATATAAGTAAGTGGAAACTTGGACGACAACTGGGACCTTACTAAGGGAAGAAATTTATGCTGACCCTTAATATCTAGAAACATTAGAAGCCAAAATTTAAAAAAAATTAGAGTTATCTGAGAAACAATTTTAACCCTGAAAGAAGCAATTGAGCTTCATAAAGCAGAAAAAGTATTGCTCTTAAGAGTTAATTAAACTATACACCTTTCACATTATTTTTCCAAGATATATCTTTCTTTTATATTAGTTTTCTATATTCTTTGCTTACATTCTAAAAGCTTTTCCCTTTCCCAGTCCCCCACCCCCATATGTCCCATAAGTCCTCTTCTCTCTATCCATTCTCCTATCTTTCCCCCTCCCTTTTCTCTGTCCTGGTACTCCCCTACAATGCTGGATCAAGCCTTTCCAGGATTAGGGCTCTCTTCTTCCTTCTTAATGGGAATCATTTGATATGATAGTTGTATCTTCAGTATTCAGAGCTTCAGGGTTAATTAATATTCACTTATCAATGATTGCATTCCATGTGTATTCTTTTGTGATTGCGTTACCTCGCTTAGGATGATATTTTCCAGTTCCATCCATTTGCCCAAAAATGAATTCATTGTTTTTAATTGCTCTACTGATGGTGGGATTGTAAGATCGTACAACCACTACGGAAATCAATCTGGCAGTTCCTAAGAAAACTGGGCATGACACTTCCGGAGGACCCTGCTATACCTCTCCTGGGCATATACCCAGAGGATTCACCAGCATGCATTAAGGACACATGTTCCACTATGTTCATAGCAACCTTATTTATAATAGCCAGAAGCTGGAGAGAACCCAGATGTCCCTCAATGGAGGAATGGATACAGAAAATGTGGTATATATACACAATGGAGTACTATTCAGCAATTAAAAACCTTTCACATTATTATACAGAAATAGAAACACAGCAACTCTCACTGGTAATTTTATATTTTAAAATGCTAACATAATTTAAAGCACATTGTGGTTGTGAATGCCTAATTACTAATTAGCTCCAACACAAAGAAAGACTCCCCTTCTCATTCTTCTGTTCCTGCTCTTCTCCTCCTTCTCCTCCTTCTCCTTCTTTTATTGTCAAGATTTATTATTTAACTGACAATTAAATATCTTTCAAAATCATGATATCAAAATGCAAATTCTAGTAGTAAGTTAATCAATTATCAATTCAAGCAAGGATGAGTTAAAATTCAGGAGACTGGCAGGTACCTTAGACACATAGTTTTAAGTGACTTTGAGTGACTTAGACTATACTTCTGCATGGTCAGAAATACTTGATAGAAGGAATTATACAGATGTGATGAATTACCCATTGGTACATGAGCCTTATAGTGTTAAACCCTGGTGTCCATTTGGCTTCCTTACATTTCTCTTGTCTTTTAAAATTTAGATATTGAAGAATTTACCTTAAAATATATACAATGAATATTTTGATTATTTCAAGCAGAAATCATGTAGTGAGGTGAAATTCCATAATGATATAATTGCCTGGATTTTCTTTTTTTTTATTTTTTGATTGATATATTTTTTATTTACATTTCAGATGATTTCCCCTTTTCTGGGTCCCCACTCCCTGCAAGTCCCACAAGCCCTCTTCCCTCCCCCTGTTCCTCCATCTACCCCTTCCCTCATCCCTGTTCTGGAATTCCCCTATACTCTTGCACTGAGTCTTTCCAGAACCAGGGGCCACTCCTCCATTCTTTTTGGACATCATTTAATATGTGGATTATGTCTTGGGTACTCAAAGTTTCTAGGCTAATATCCACTTATCAGTGAGTGCATACCATGATTGATTTTTTTAATTTTATTTTTTATTCGATATATTTTTTATTTACATTTCAAATGATTTCCCCTTTTCTAGTCCCCCACTCCATGAAAGTGACATAAGCCCCCTTCCCTCCCTTTGTTCTCCCACCCATCCCTTCGCACTTCCCTGTTTTGGTTTTGTCTCATACTGCTACACTGAGTCTTTCCAGAACCAGGGGCCACTCCTCCCTTCTTCTTGTACCTCATTTGATGTGTGGATTATGTATTGGGTATTCCAGTTTTCTAGGTTAATATCCACTTATTAGTGAGTGCTTACCATGATTCATCTTTTGAGTCTGGGTTACCTCACTTAGTATGATGTTCTCCAGCTCTATCCATTTGCCTAAGAATTTCATGAATTCATTGTTTCTAATGGCTGAATAGTACTCCATTGTGTATATATACCACAGTTTTGAGACTGGGTTACATCACTTAGTATGATGTTCTCCAGCTCCATCCATTTGTCTAAGAATTTCATGGATTCATTGTTTCTAATGGCTGGATAGTACTCCATTGTGCAAATATACCACATTTTTTTGGTATCCATTCTTACATTGAAGGACACCTGGGTTCTTTCCAGCTTCTGGCTACTACAAATAGGGCTACTATGAACATAGTGGAGCATGTGTCCTTATTGCAAGGTGAAGAATCCTCTGGGTATATGCCCAGGAGTTGTATAACAGGGTCCTCAGGAAGTGTCATGCCCAGTTTTCTGAGGAACCGCCAGACTGATTTCCAAAGTGGTTGCACAATCTTGCAATCCCACCAGCAGTGGAGGAGTGTTCCTCTTTCTCCACATCCTCGCCAACACCTGCTGTCTCCTGAGTGTTTGACCTTAGCCATTCTGACTGGTGTGAGGTGAAATCTCAGGGTTGTTTTGATTTGCATTTCCCTAATGATTAATGATGTTGAACATTTCTTAAGGTGTTAGAAGAATGGAGGAGTGGCCCCTTGTTCTGGAAAGACTCAGTGAAGTAGTATAGGGCAAACCAGAACAGGGAAGTGGGAAAGGTTGGGTGCGAAAACAGAGGGAGGGAAGGGGGCTGATGGGACTTTCCGGGAGTGGGGGTCTAGAAAAGGGAAAATCATTTGAAATGTAAATAAAAAATATATCGAATAAAAAATAAAATTAAAAAAATCAATCATGGTATGCACTCACTGGTAAATGGATATTTCAAATGATCACTAGAAGTTCTTCAAGTGAAAATTCTTTGTTTAGCACCGTACCCCACTTTTTAATGGGGTTATTTGGTTCTCTGGCTTCTACCTTCTTGAGTTCTTTGTATATATTAGATATTAGCCCTCTGTCGGATTTAGGGTTGGTGAAGATCCTTTCCCAATCTGTTGGTTGACATTTTGTCCTTTTGACAGTGTCCTTTGCCTTACAGAAACTTTGTAGTTTTATGAGGTCTCATCTGTCAATTCTTGATCTTAGAGCGTAAGCTATTGGTGTTCTATTCAGGAACTTTTCCCCTGTGCCCATGTCCTCAAGGGTCTTCTCCAGTTCCTTTTCTATTAGTTTCAGTGTGTCAGGTTTTATGTGGAGGTCCTTGATCCATTTGGAGTTGAACTTAGTACAAGGAGATAAGAATGGATGGATTCGCATTCTTCTGCTTGCTGACCTCCAATTGAACCAGCACCATTTGTTGAAAAGACTATCTTTTTTCCATTGGATGCTTTCAGCTCCTTTGTCGAAGATCAAGTGACCATAGGTGTGTTGGTTCATTTCTGGGTCTTCAATCCTATTCCATTGATCCGCTTGCCTGACATTGTACCAATAGCATGCAGTTTTTATCACTATTGCTCTGTAGTAAAGTTTAAAGTCTGGGATACTGAATCCCCCTGAAGTACTTTTACTGTTGAGAATAGTTTTAGCTATCCTGGGTTTTTTGTTATTCCAGATGAATTTGAGAATTGCTCTTTCTAGCTCTATGAAGAACTGGGTTGGTATTTTTATAGGGATAGCATTGAATCTGTAGATTGCCTTTGGCAAGATGGCCATTTTAACTATATTAATCCTGCCAATCCACGAGCATGGAAGATTTTTCCATTTTCTGAGATCTTCTTGGATTTTCTTCTTTAGAGATCTGAAGATCTTGTCATATAGGTCTTTCACTTGTTTGGTTAGAGTCACCCCAAGATACTTTTTGCTGTTTGTAGCTATTGTGAAGGGAGTCATTTCCCTAATTTCTTTCTCAGTCTGATTGTCCTTTGAGTATATAAAGGCTACTGATTTGCTTGCGTTGATTTTGTAACCATCCACTTTTCTGAAGTTGTTTATCAGCTGTAGGAGTTCTCTAGTAGAGTTTTTAGGGTCACTTAAGTATACCAACATGTCATCTGCAAATAGTGATAGTTTGACTTCTTCCTTTCCAATTTGTATCCCTTTGACTTCCTTATGTTGTCTAATTGCTCTAGCTAGGACTTCAAGAACTATATTGAAAAGATATGGAGAGGGGGGCAGCCTTGTTTAGTCCCTGATTTTAATGGGATTGCTTCAATTTTCTCTCCATTTAGTTTGATGTTGGCTACCGGTTTGCTGTATATTGCTTTTACTATGTTTAGATATGGGCCTTGAATTCCTGTCCTTTCCAAGACTTTTAGCATGAAAGGATGCTGAATTTTGTCAAATGCTTTTTTCAGCATCTAATGTAATGATCATGTTTTTTTTTTTTTTTTTTTTTTTTTTTTAGTTTGTTTATGTAGTGGATAGCATTTATGGATTTCCTTATATTGAACCATCCCTGCATCCCTGGGATAAAGCCTACTTGATCATGGTAGATGATCGTTTTGATGTGTTCTTGTTATTTTTGCATTGATATTCATAAAGGAAATTGGCCTAAAATTATCTTTCTTAGTTGGATATTTGTGTGGCTTTGGTATCAGCATAATAGTGGCTTCGAAGAAGGAGTTGGGTAGTGTTCCTTCTGTTTCTATTTGGTGGAAAAATTTGAAGAGTATTGGTGTTAAGTCTTCTTTGAAGGTCTGATAGAATTCTGCACTGAAACCACCTGGTCTTTTGCTTTTTTTGGTAGGAAGGCTATCTATGACCCCTTCTATTTCTTTAGGGGTTATGCGTCTGTTTAGATGGTCTATTTGATCCTGGTTTAATTTTGGTAATTAGTATCTGTCTAAGAAAATGTCCATTTCCTCAGATACTCCAGTTGTGTTGAGTACAGGTGTTTGTAGTAGGAGCTGATGATTTTTTGATTTTCCTCGGTTTCTGTTGTAATATCTCCATTTTCATTTCTAATTTTATTAATTTGGATACTTTCTCTGTGCCCTTTGGTTAGTCTGGCTAAGGGTTTATCTATCTTTTTGATTTTTTCAAAGAACCAGCTTTTGGTTTTGTTGATTCTTTGTATAGTTCTCTTGGTTTCTACTTGATTGATTTCAGCTTTGAGTTTGATGATTTCCTGTCTTCTCCTCCTGGGTGAATTAGCTTCTTTTTGTTCCAGGGCTTTCAGTTGTTCCGTTGGATTTTCTTAGCATGCAGACATCTGAGAATATTCCTTTGGGAGGATGTCCCATGTATATCAAGCATAGAAAATGATCTTGATCACCAGAGAGTAGTTATTGAGCCTAAACTTAACTGCATTAATAAATTATTGTTTTGTGTCTTTATGGTGCAGTGTGTTTTCACTCTCATTATAAGATGTTTGCTTGGATTGCAGACACCAGAAGAAGACATTATGTGTCTTCCTCTGTTGCTTTCTGTTGTATTGCCTATAAACCAAATATCTCATTGACTCTGAAGGTCACCTTCTAGGCTATTCTAGCTGAACAGAAAACCCTACTAATTAGTCCATTTCCATGCTTCAACCCAAAATGTTAGATACTTGTAGTCATGCATGGCCATGTTTATAGGTTACTGAGAAATTAAAACCAGCACATGTTGCATGGAATTTGTTCTCACCGATGACCATTTCTCCACTACTGCTTCTATTACGTATATATGCTTTATTTTATGAGTGTTTGCCTTGCATGTTTGTATATGCAGCATGTGTGTGCCTAACATCTAAGCAAATCAGAAGAGGACACTGGATTCACTAAATTTGAAGCTACATATAATTTTGGATCACCATATGCATGCTGGATACCAATCCATCTCTGCAGACTTTCCTATATATTTAGTTTCAGTTTCCTTAGATTTTACTATCATAGTCCACATAGAAATTTGAAATTTGTTCAAAACCTTTATTACTTCCTTGCTTTGTGTGTGTGAATATATACATATACACATACACAAATACAAAATTTATATATATACATATATATGTATATATTTATTTATATGTCATGCTTGTTCATCTCTTCCCATTTCCAACTGTTGTAAAGATCCACCCACATTAAAACTTTAATTCTTTTGTCTTAATCCCTTTATTAATTGGGTTCCTACACAGAGGAACTATTGTTTCTCTCATGCAACTATTAAACATCCTAGAGGGTGGTTGTGTGTGTGTGTGTGTGTGTGTGTGTGTGTATGTGTTTTAATCTCCTATATTATTTCAAAGTTATAATGTTACCATGTTCGTGATCATGGTTTTATAACATTTGCTGGGTTATTTCAATGACATCTTGATTGTAAGTAAAAAAAAACAAACATATATCAGAAAGCGATATATTGGTCAAAAATAAACTTGAACACCCAATCACAGAGCAGAGAAAAATTATACAATTTTATATAGTATAATCATTAAAGTGGTGGTTATGAAATCAAAAAGACATAAAATAGATTTTCTTTAAAATACAAATATTTAGCATTTAGCATACTTTTAATTATGTGCAATGTAAAATGATTCAGTGCAAACAAAATGTTTTGGGGTGGTGGTAGTATTTAATTATTTTCTTCTTTTCTTTTTTTTACAATTTGGTTTATATGTATTTGTGAGTGCATATGTGTGGTTTGAGCTGTATAAGTGTGTGTGTTTCTGTTTTGGGGGCAAAATGACAGCCTCTGGTGCCATTCCCTAGATGTGTCTTTTCTTCTTTTATTGAGATAGGGTCTCTCACTAGTTGGAACTCACCAGTTTTGTGAGACTGTGTGCCTAGACTGTGTGAGTCCATCCTGATATTTTCCCAGCATTAGACGTGTAAGCCACCATGTCTCCCATTGTTGCTGCATGGATTTCGAGGGAACCAAACCTAAGTGCCAGTCCTTCCCAAGTAAACACTGGTAAAGGTACTTTTGTATTTCCTCCTCTATTTTTTCAATGAAGCAAACTGACTGTTTTTTTTTTAAGCCTTCAACTTACACACAACATTGAAGCATTTGAACAATTAGTTGGCATATTTTCATCAATAATTAATTGACAAGAACAAAACAAAAATCTGTTCAGGTTATTATAAGGTACAAGAAAGCAGACAGTTAGGGGATGGCATATTATGTAATTTATGTTTGATGGTTATATAAAATAATCATACCAGTGAAATAACATTTATTGCAATCATCACAGTGACATTTTATTCTTGAAGAAATCTAATTAGGATATGTTGCAAGTGCCATTTTTTTTTAAAAATGAGACAACCTACCCAGTGTCACCTAATTACTATGAGTAAAGGAAATCTTTTCCTCCCTGAGTTGCTTTTTATCGAGTTGTATTCTCACAGCAACACAAACAAACTAAGGTAAGGCCTCATTGGGAATTAAGCAATGATTACTAAGAAGAAAATAACTTGTATAATTTTAAGCCTCTTTAGAGAGAAATTATCTCAACACTTATTCAACAAGACAGAGTGCTGTATGCCTCTTCAATGACAAGAAACAGGGCTCTCTAAAAATCAGTAAGGAATCTATTCTGGGCCAGAGTGTTGTGGTTGCTGGATAGTTCATTGTGTCAATAAAAACATTGCTGTATCTCAGCGAATTCGCCTTTGTTACTGTGCTCTGCAAATCTATGTGAAAGGCTTAAATGGGACCACAATCAGGCCTGCTACACTACTGAAGCCATGTTCTAGGCTCCTTAAATGTTTTTTACTGAAATTATAACATGATCTTATACACTGCTAGGTTTAAGTATAATTTCCACAAGTGGAATTTCTTCTGTTATTTTGACACTAAAATCATGCTAAGTGTACATAGATTTCAGAGAATAAGGCCTTTATAACTCAGAGTATCTCATTGTTAAATCCCTACTGTTTCACTCTTCATAGTTTTTAGGACTATAGTAAATTCACATCTATTGCAACAGCCAAAAAGTGGAAACTCTCTCTTTCTCTCTCTGTCTCTCTGTCTCTCTTTCTGTTTCTATCTCTCTCTGTGTATGTGCGTGTTTATGTGTGTGTTTATGTGTGTGTGTGTGTGTGTGTGTGTGATTGTTTAAATACATGCTAGATTAGACTAAAGAATATATGTGGCACTATCAGGAAAGGTTTGTTCTGAGTTGACACCTTATCTAAATTTTCAAAGAGAAATATATTGCTGAATATACCCATACACATTTACACAGACAGAAAGCATAAGCAGAAAATGACTACATACATAATTGGGAGATTAAACTCTATCACAATACATGGAAGACTTCATGTGTAAATATACCATGTGTAAATTCTGCCATCTCAAATCTCATTTTCCAGCCTCAAAGAGAAGTGAGTTTAATATAAGTGTTCAGTTGATCCCTATTTTCTTGGAAAATAATAGCAATTTAGTATCAGAATGCTTTTATTGTTGTTGGCTTTAAACATTAGCTTCTGGAAAATTTGAAATCAAATGAAATATCACATATATCAGAGAGATGAAATTCTATCTAAGATATAATTCCAATAGGAATACACCAAGGGATCGTGCTCTTCCTCCTTTCTTCCTGATCCTTATTTCTTCCTTCCCTGTTTTGTTTATAGAATGAGTTTTACAAAATCTTAAATCACTAGATGTGTCTAATGGTGGAAAGAGATTGTTAGAAGAACCTGGAAAAAGGAAAACCTGCTACTAATCATTCATGTCAAGCCAGAACACGGTCAAAGAATTAGTATACAGAAGCTGGATCTTAAAAATATCCTATTTGTAAAATGATATGTTAAGCAACAAGAAATCTGTGTCTGAAATAGATTTTGTGATTCACAAATTTTGCATAGATAAGTATGATGAATACATGAACCTAGTTCTGGAATATTTGATTTTAGAAATCAAACCATTAGGTACAATAGTTTGTGCATGCTGTTGGCTCTATTTATGGCATGTGAACAACAACAACAACACACACACACACACACACATATATATATATATGCATATTTAAAGAGTTTCGTATAATTGATTATTCATTTGTGGAATGAGTCAGAATCCAAATACCCCTATTGTAACATAAAGTGTACATAATTACATAAACAACAAGGTTAAGATAATTCATTTTTGGTATCCAATAACTATCAGTTATTAATTTACTTGAAAATTATTTAGGTGAGAATTCTTTGTTTAACTCTGTACCCCATTTTTTAATAGGGTTGTTCGGTTTTCTGGAGTCTAACTTCTTGAGTTCTTTATATATATTGGATATTAGCCCTCTATCTGATGTAGGATTGGTGAAGATCTTTTTGCAATTTGTTGGTTGCCGATCTGTCCTCTTGATGGTGTCCTTTGCCTTACAGAAACTCTGTAACCTTATGAGGTCCCATTTGTCAATTCTTGCTCTTAGAGCATACGCTATTGGTATTCTGTTCAGAAACTTTCTCCCTATACCGATGTCCTCAAGGGTCTTCCCCAGTTTCTTTTCTATTAGCTTTAGAGTGTCTGGCTTTATGTGGAGGTCCTTGATCCATTTGGATTTGAGCTTAGTACAAGGAGACAAGGATGAATCAATTCGCATTCTTCTGCATGCTGACCTCCAGTTAAACCAGCACCATTTGTTGAAAAGGCTATCTTTTTTCCATTGGATGTTTTCAGCTTCTTTGTCGAGGATCAAGTGGCCATAGGTGTGTGGGTTCATTTCTGGATCTTCAATCCTGTTCCATTGATCCTCCTGCCTGTCACTGTACCAATACCATGCAGTTTTTAACACTATTGCTCTGTAGTATTGCTTGAGGTCAGGGATACTGATTCCCCCAGATTTTCTTTTGTTACTGAGAATAGTTTTAGCTATCCTGGGTTTTTTGTTGTTCCAGATGAATTTGATAATTGCTCTTTCTAACTCTGTGAAGAATTGAGTTGGGATTTTGATGGGTATTGCATTGAATCTGTATATTGCTTTTGGCAAAATGGCCATTTTAACTATATTGATTCTACCGATCCATGAGCATGGGAGGTTTTCCCATTTTTTGAGGTCTGCTTCCATTTCCTTCTTCAGAGTCTTGAAGTCTTGTCATACAGATCTTTCACATGTTTGGTAAGAGTCACCCCAAGATATTTTATACTGTTTGTGGCTATTGTGAAGGGGGTCATTTCCCTAATTTCTTTCTCAGCCTGCTTATCCTTTGAGTATAGGAAGGCCACTGATTTGCTTGAGTTGATTTTATAACCTGCCACTTTGCTGAAGTTGTTTATCAGCTGTAGGAGCTCTCTAGTGGAGTTTTTTTGGGTCACTTAGGTAGACGATCATGTCGTCTGCAAATAATGATAGTTTGACTTCCTCCTTTCCAATTTGTATCCCTTTGACCTCCTTATGTTGTCGAATTGCCCGAGCTAGTACCTCACGTACAATATTGAAAAGATAAGGAGAAAGGGGGCAGCCTTGTCTGGTCCCTGATTTCAGTAGGATTGCTTCAAGTTTCTCTCCATTTAGTTTGATGCTGGCTACCTGTTTGCTGTATATTGCTTTTACTATGTTTAGGTATGGGCCTTGAATTCCTGTTCTCTCCAAGACTTTAAGCATGAAGGGATGCTGAATTTTGTCAAATGCTTTTTCAGCATCCAATGAAATGACCATGTGGTTTTGTTCTTTGAGTTTGTTTATGTAGTGGATTGTATTGATGGATTTCCGTATATTGAACCAACCCTGCATTCCCGGGATAAAGCCTATTTGATCATGGTGGATGATCGTTTTGATGTGTTCTTGGATTCGGTTGGCACGAATTTTATTGAGTATTTTTGCATCGATGTTCATAAGGGAAATTGGTCTGAAGTTCTCTTTCTTTGTTGGATCTTTGTGTGGCTTTGGTATCAGCGTAATTGTGGCTTCGTAGAAGGAATTGGGTAGTGTTCCTTCTGTTTCTATTTTGTGGAATAGTTTGAAGAGTATTGGTGTTAACTCTTCTTTGAAGGTCTGGTAGAATTCTGCACTGAAACCATCTGGCCCTGTGCTTTTTTTGGTTGGAAGACTTTCTATGACTCCTTCTATTTCTTTAGGCTTTATGGGACTGTTTAGATGGTCTAGTTGGTCCTGATTTAATTTTGGTATTTGGTATCTGTCGAGGAAATTGTCCATTTCCTCCAGATTCTCCAGTTGTGTTGAGTACAGGCTCTTGTATTAGGATCTGATGATTTTTTGGATTTCCTCAGTTTCCGTTGTTATATCTCCCTTTTCATTTCTAAGTTTGTTAATTTGGATACTTTCTCTGTGCCCTTTGGTCAGTCTGGCTAAGGGTTTATCTATCTTGTTGATTTTCTCAAAGAACCAGCTCCTGGTTTTGTTGATTTTTTGTATGGTTGTCTTTGTTTCTACTTGATTGATTTTGGCCCTGAGTTTGATGATTTCCTGCCTTCTACTCCTCCTGGGTGAAATAGCTTCTTTTTGTTCTAGGGCTTTCAGGTGTGTCATTAAGCTGGTAATGTATGCTCTCTCCATTTTCTTTTTGGAGGCACTCAGGGCTATGAGTTTTCCTCTTAGCATTGCTTTCATTGTTTCCCATAGATTTGGGTATGTTGTGTTTTCATTTTCATTGTGTTCTAAAAAGTCTTTAATTTCTTTCTTTATTTTTTCCTTGACCAAGGTATCATTGAGTAGAGTATTGTTCAATTTCCACGTGTATGTGGGTTTTCTATTGTTTCTGTTGCTATTGAAGACCACTTTTACTCCATAGTGATCAGATAGGAGGCATGGGATTAGTTCAATCTTCTTATATTTGTTGAGGTCTGTCTTGTGACCAATTATATGGTCAATTTTGGAGAAGGTCCCATGAGGTGCTGAAAAAAAGGTATATTCTTTTGTTTTAGGATAGAATATTCTATATATATCAGTTAAATCTAATTGGTGTATAGAGTTAAACAAAGAATTCTCACCTGAAGAACTTCGGATGGCGGAGAAGCATCTTAAAAAATGCTCAACTTCATTAGTCATTAGGGAAATGCAAATCAAAACAACACTGAGATTTCATCTTACACCAGTCAGAATGGCTAAGATTAAAAATTCAGGAGACAGCAGGTGTTGGAGAGGGTGTGGAGAAAGAGGAACACTCCTCCACTGCTGGTGGGGTTGCAAATTGGTACAACCACTCTGGAAATCAGTCTGGCGGTTCCTCCGAAAACTGGGCACCTCACTTCCAGAAGATCCTGCTATACCACTCCTGGGCATATACCCAGAGGATTCCCCACCATGTAATAAGGATACATGCTCTACTATGTTCATAGCAGCCCTATTTATAATTGCCAGATGCTGGAAAGAACCCAGGTATCCCTCAACAGAAGAGTGGATGCAAAAAATGTGGTATATCTACACAATGGAGTACTATTCAGCCATTAGAAACAATGAATTCATGAAATTCTTAGGCAAATGGATGGAGCTAGAGAACATCATACTAAGTGAGGTAAC
This sequence comes from Apodemus sylvaticus, assembly GCF_947179515.1. Taxonomy (NCBI): domain Eukaryota; kingdom Metazoa; phylum Chordata; class Mammalia; order Rodentia; family Muridae; genus Apodemus; species Apodemus sylvaticus. Next base: position 31,643,613 of record NC_067481.1, on the reverse strand, counting down.
CCAGACTCAAAAGGTGAATCATGGTATGCACTCACTAATAAGTGGTTATTAACCTAGAAAACTGGAATACCCAAAACATGATCCACACATCAAATGAAGTACAAGAAGAAAGGAGGAGTGGTCCCTGGTTCTGGAAAGACTCAGTGAAACAGTATTCGGCAAAACCAGAACGGGGAACTGGGAAGGGGTGGGAGGGAGGACAGGGGAAGAGAAGGGGGTTTACGGGACTTTCGGGGAGTGGGGGGGCTAGAAAAGGGGAAATCATTTGAAATGTAAATAAATTATATCGAATAAAAAAATTTAAAAAAAAGAAAACCACACAAGAATAAAAAAAAAAACAAAAAAACAAAAAAAAGAAAATTATTTAGGAATGAATAAACAGAAAAAGTCAAATGCTACCCTGTATGTTTTACAAGCATATATCACTGTTTTATAGCTTTTACTAAATAAATTTTTCTTATAGTTTATATGGAGCTTCATATATACATTATTCAACTATACTTTAATATTATCTGAGCTATGAAGTATGGTATGGGGAAAAATGTGAGTTTTTAGTTTACAGCATTCAAAATAATATCCATTATTGTCCAGATAAAATGGCAAGATAGAATAAGTCAAGGCATAATGTATCATGTCCTTAAAATTAATACTTTATTCATAAAACCAAACCTTCAGCTTTTAAAGACTAGATTATTCAAACAAGCATACTGATGATTTAGCCAAGTAGAAAAAGACCAGAATTATTCTTTAAATGCAACTATTTGAAACCTGATTAATTTTTATAATCATAATTGCACTTAGCAAATATTTCATTGAAATAAAATTACATTTTGTTTCCTTAACATATGTATTATAAATATATATAATATATATGTATATAAATATATAAATCTATATAACATAATTATAGTCATAATGTTGAGAACACATGTCAGCTAAGACTACCATATAGAGTAAGACATAGTATATGTTAATGTTGCATGATTTTTTATATGACACATTAACAAATAATTTTCCTGTTCTTCCAAATATATAAACCATAAAATATATTAACCACTGATATTTATATTTCCAATATTTCTGGAACATGCAACCAGATAAGTTATGTCTAGCTATTGCTACAACATGGAATCATATTTATTCAGGTTTCAAATTTTCAAAAAGCTACGGAGTTTTTCCACTTCAGATCATATGAGTTCCTATTGTCTCTTTACTTTTCTGTGTAGTAATAAATACCATGACCAAAATCAATTTGCAGAGAAAAGAATAATTTTTTCATTTCAGGTTACAATATACACAGGAACTCATCCAGGGCCTTGAAGCAGAAACCAAGGACGAAATCTGCTTAGTTGCTGGCTTTCAGGCTAATGTTTAAGTATCTTCCTTACACAGCCTGCATGCACTCGCCTACAGGTGGTGGAGCCCTATTGTGCACAGGGCCTTACTACACAAAACAGGAATCAAGGAAATCTCACAGAAATATAATCACCAGCCAATCTGATAGAAGTAATTTTTCAGTCAAGTCCTTTATGTGTCACTGATTATCCATCAAAAGTTATTCTCTGCTTTTATTTTAGACTTTCTCTTTATTTTTGAATATATTTTGGTACTTTTTATTAACTTTTTATTTATTCACATTAGATCATGACTGCTCCTCATCATATATATAGATTATTATATGGCCAATCTTATAGACTTTTTTCAATCAATGGATTTTCTCATCTCCCCAAAAGTAAATAAAGGAATAGAAAACTGATAGGTACATCAAATAATCTTGAAAATATTAACTTATGCTCATCCCATGGGAATTTTTGGAGAACAGTATGATACTAACCACATCCCTGTTAGTATTGAATGTTAGTTGTTTCTTATTCTCCTCTTATAATTACAAATAATGTATAATATTATTATCTTGGTTTTTGATTTTTTATTAAGTAGATGGTATATTTTTATTTTCATTTTGAGTGCCATGTTAATTTTTTTCCAATATATTTTACATATCTTTTAATACATATTTTGTATTATTTACTAATGTGGTCTATATTTGTATTGGAGACATTGACCTTTATATATAACTTTATCCTCATACCTTTTCCTTTTTCATTGTTGTGTATATTTCAAAATAATACATTAATTTATATAATATTAACATACTTATTTTATTTAGAAAACAGTAAGTAGTTGCCTGTTTTCTCCTCCAACCATATTGGGCTCAGGAATAAATCTTGGGTTTTGAGGCTTGACAGAAGCTCTCTTATGGACTGAACCATTTTTCAATTCAAATTTGAAATTATTGACACAAAATTTCTCTAAATGAATTCCCTAATGCACATATTATATTAACTGAAGGTTTACTCCTTAGTACTTGAAAATGGCTTATGATGTATTTCACAATCATAATCATCATATATCTGCATACTAACCGAGCTATGAACAATCCATTAATACATGTGGACTTTATTTTTTTATCCTATTAATTTTCTTACAGGTATTTTTGCCTAAATCTATTTCTGTGCACCTGGTAAATGTAGTGGTCTATGGGTGGCTTGAATTCTAGATAGTTATAACCCACCATGTAGGTGCTGAGAATTGATCATTTTTCTTCTGGAAGATCAGATTGTGTTCTTAAGTATTTAGTCCAATCTCCAGCCATACATGGGATTTTATTTCGAATATGTCTGCATAGACCAATACTACATCACTATTTTTTCTTTTTCATAAACATGGCATATTTTGATTATAATTCTTCTGAGGAAAGAACATACCCAAAATTTCTAAATGTTTATCATTTATAAATTATTTTTAGATAATAATTTTATCCCATATTTTGAAATGATCTGCTCTGATCACTTCCATGTTTAGTCACGGTGGTTTTATGATTTTTGTACTGAATAAGGAGGTAATATCTTATAACTGAACATATCCAAAATTAATGTACTATTTGTAGGAATGCTTGCTTAGGTCATAGGTAATTTACTCTTTTATGCTATTGAATATGGTTTCTCTTTTCTTTTGAGAATTGTAACTTTTTTATTCATTCTACATTCAACTGATGATGAATGTTTATCACCTAATATTACTTGACAGTATATTTTAACCTCTTAGCTCTTCATTTACGTACTGAATATTAATTTTTATTATCATTATTTATTTACTTTCTCTCTGTGTTGTGTGTGGGCGCGCGCGCGCGCGCGCGTGTGTGTGTGTAAGAATACACACAGATGTATCATGCTAGGTTCTTGAAGTAAGAACTTGCTAACAACTTGGAAAAGTTAATTTTTTCTTCCATAATAAATGTTCCCAGGTCTCACATTGTCAGAATTTGAGTTAAGCACTTCTATCTCATAAGCCATTACACTGACCCATGATGATATTCTTAAGACATTCCTGGGAAAATCTAATTTCTGAATTCTGATTGCATATTTTCATTTTACATACAGTAATGAGATGAATTGAAGTAATAAAAGACCAACTTCAAACCTTCATCAGTTGCCTAAAGCAGATTATGATAGTTATTTATCCAATATTTTTCATACATGTCTTTTCTTTCTATTTCACTTATGATATTTTAATATAAAAATCAAGGTAGGTGGGGAGGACAGAGGAGAGAAGGGGGCTTATGGGACTTTCAGGGAGTGGGGGGCTAGAAAAGGGGAGATGTAAATAAAAATATATATCGAATAAAAAAATGAAAAAAATCAAGTTCAGTTAAGTTTTCAGAGCTACTATATTGTATCATCAAAAATCACTGTTACCAACATATCAGCTTGCAGAATGAAAGTTCTGCAAACTTTTGAAAGTGTACTATGTTAATGATATGAAATATTTTGATAAATTAGAAAATTTATGTCTTGGAATTTTTAAACTTCCTATTTTCTGAAGTGCATTGAACATTTAGGGTTTTTTGTTTGTTTGTTTTATCAGGTAATTGTATATGCTTTATTGCTCTGACCAACAATGACTTAAGGGAGGAAAAGATTTATGTAAGTTACACATTCAGGTAACAGAGTCCATCTCTGAAGACATGAGGAAAGTTCAGATGAGAACAAAAGGGAAAGCCTAGAAGCTGAGACCAGGGAGGGACATTGTTTGTGAGCTGACTTGCTGGCTCAATCTTTGTAAATTAAACTTGCTTATACAGTGCAAGACTACCAGCCCTAGGGCTGCAGCTACTTATAGAAGAAAATTCCCCCAAGGTGTGCCCACAGGACCATTTGATTTCCCCTATATTATAGAGGTAGAAAATAAGAATTTTCCAATAATGTCCTTTGTTTTTTCAACCCAGGAGAAACTGTTGAGTGTGTGACTTAGAAACTGCATTATAGAGTAGAAAAAGCTCACTTTGCTTCTTATATATGAGAACATAAATTCTGTGATTCTTTTTCTTGATCATAGTCGAAATTCTAGCTGATTGACTATTATTCAGCTGTCAATAAAAATTGTCATCATGGAGTTTGCTGGCAAATGGATGGAAACCGTGAAAAATCAGCCTGAGTGAGGTATCAGACCTAGAAAGATAAAATGGTAATATTCACTTATATGCAGACATTTGCCTTAAATAAATGATAACCAACCTAAAACATATAGAGCCAGAGAGACTAGATATAGAGAATGAAACTAGGGGGATACTTGGCTCTCTCTTGGATGGAGAAATAGAAAAAAATGTATGCATTTACTGGACTGAGGGCCAGCTAGGGGAAAAGAGACAGAAATGTCAGGTAGGGACTGGGAGAGAAAATGGGGTTGAATGAGAGAATGCATGGTGAGATAGATGGGAATGAAGGGCATTTGAGGGGTAGTATGGAAGCCTAATGCAGTGGAAATTTCCTAAAATATATGAAGAGGATCTTAATTAGGCTTCCTAAAATGAGAGAGACTAAATCCCAACTGGCCCATATCTGAGCAACAAAATAGGCTTCCAGTACCGTGTAAGGGTAGTACTCAATTAAATTTTTGGTCAAGGGTGTTGCATGAAAATCCCCAAACAACAAAATCTATTGTCAAAACAGCAAATTTCTCTTCACAAACTGAAAGCCAGGCCCCATTGCTAACGGCAACATCCACACAATTCATTAAAGATGGAGAAGTTGAGCTGGTGCCTAAATGAACCTTCAGTCCTGTATTCTAGCATCTTCGGTGTGAGAATGTACTCTGCAGGCTACCAAAAGAGAAATATAAACAAGAACCCAGCCACAAAACATTGACCTACAATTCGTTCTGCTTAGAATTACATTAGGGCAATGGTAGTACAGTACTTTATGGGAATAGCCAGTCAATGTATGAATACACTTAAGTTCTAGTTCATGGAGTCAAGTATAGGTTCCAATTGACACTGTTTGGGTGACCAAGACCAGAGACCTATATAAAACCAAAAAATAAAATGAGTCCTAAGGGTACTCTGTCATACTTACAGATCAGTGCCTTTTTCAGTCATCGTAAGAGTAGCTTTCCCCTGCAGCAGCAGACAGGAACATATTGAGAGATGTAAAGACAACGGAGAGGGAGGGAGGGGGGAGAGAGAGAGAGAGAGAGAGAGAGAGAGAGAGAGAGAGAGAGCACCTTAGAACACACAATTCTAATTGGAATGTCTTCATGAAATATCTCATCTCAGAACTCATGGAACTAGTGGAAGGGGAAGTGGAAAGAGTATAAATGCCAGAAGGAAAGGAGAATACCAGAAGAATAAGGTTTTTTCAGTCAACTGAACAAACCTCCTATGAACTCAGAGAGACTGAAGCAGCGAGTGCAGAACAGATACAGGCCGGTACCAAATCCACTCTTACAAATTATTAGGAGGGAAGTGGAAAAAAACTAGGCAGAGCAGAGGGAGATGAAAATGTAATTAGGAGATGAGAAAATGAGCTAATTTTAATGAGAGAAAAATACATCAAATAAACAAAATTGAAATTCCAGAATTTTGACTATGGGGTCCATATGTAATTAAAGGAATGAAAGAAAAATTTAATATAAAGTATAACTTAAATTGTTTCTTTTACTTATTTTTCATTACAGTAGTTTGTATGTATATATCAAATTGCTAGATTGAAATTCCATTGTTTTCTGATATAGTTATGCTTTTAGTCTCTCTATAATAATAGATTAAATTTTCTTCTCTATGATATTAAAAGAATGCAATTCAATGAAAAATATTAGATGCTTAATATTGGTTGGTGTGATACAATGTTCAAATTATGACAAAATTTTAAAACCACTTCTTTTTTGTTCTCTATTTTGTTTTTAGTTTTATTTCATTTGAGTTTTGCTCTACATGTTTTGTTCATATTTCTCACATTCATCTCCTTTCAGATTAAGCTCTCCCTTCTCTACACACCCATCATTTTGTCTTTGTTTAATCCTGAAGTATAAAGTTTTATTTTTTTCTAGCCCAAATATCATTTCTATGAGTGACCTTTTGCTGGAGAGTTGTCAACGTACCAGGGCTGCACTCTGTGAGCAAACTATCCTTTTTCTACTGTTTACACTGGTCAACATGGATATGACTAAGTAACAGCACTATTCACAATAATCTAAAAGAAAAATATCTTGGGATAAACTTAATGGCAGAATAATCAAGATTTCAAAGACAACCTGCACTGTACAATAAGACTTCATTGCAAATAAATAAAAATTGAAACACCACACACACACACACACACACACAAACACACACAGACATACACACATAATGGCAGCCTGAAAATGGCAGCTCTGAGCTAGAAGTGTGATTCTGTAGCACCGAGATGGCCATGCATGTGTGAAAGGCACTATTTTGACACTCAGTTTTCAAATACTAATAGAACAATAAACAAAAACTGATACAGCAATAGCATGTACTGTAAAAGTGATTAATATATATATATACATATATATATATATATATATATATATATACATACAAATGTGTATTTAAAATGCCTTTCTAACTGATTGCATTTGTTAACATTTCAATTAAAATATGTATCCTCATCAGCTTATTCATAATTGTCTTTGAAGTTTGGAATCAAGCTGTTATGAAAACCATTATAAAATGTTGGTTAAACAGAGACCATAGCGGTAGCAATTAAATGATAACATGCAGGCACTACTGTTGCAGTTTAGCATTAATTTTTCATGGGTTTTAGAATCTTACACATTGCTGCATTTACCTTCACTCACAAGTATCATTTGCGGGGGAGGTAAAGAAGCTTTCTATGCAGTTTTGAAATGTGCAGTTTAACTGATTTTTGAATATCACTCCCCTTGTACTTTTTAACAGATAACATAAATTATAAGTAACTGACCATTGCTGATTTGGATTATTTTACTTTAATTTCAATCTTCTTTTAATCAGTGAAGATCCAATGAATCCTTTGGCGATGGGATTCAATCTAAGACCTTAGACAAGTCACAATAATTAATGGAAGTTATGATAGAATCTCAGAACTGTTCAAATGATGTTTTCAAAGAATATTTATGAACTGTTCACATTTAATATATAGTCACACATTGCTTAACCATATGGCTTCACCCTGGGAGATACCTTGGAAGGTAATTTGGTTATTCTTGAAATATCATAAGACATAGTTACATAAGCACACATAAAATAGCCAACATTAAACCTAGACTTACACTCCTATAATACATATCCGTATACCACGTTGCTGTATTGAATGCCATGATTGTAATCAAGCTGTTGCCGTTCTTTCATTTAATTTACCTAAATATGGAACACTTGTAGCATAAAGTGTAAATTAGAGATGGTAAGGAATATTGCTTTATGATGAAACTCTTGTTGAGGATGCATAATCTGACTTTAATCCCCAGAATATCAAAAAGGAATACTAAATATTATGAGGTGTGGGACCCTGTACAGATGCTTTCTCTGGAGACTATAGGGCTCCTCTTTTTTCTTGGTGGGTAAATGATATAGTGACAAGTGTTCATTGCTGTTTATTCTTGTAGCTTTAAATCTATTCTGATTGGGTCTGGTCTGGTCTGGTCTGGTCTGATCCACTAAGCTTTGGTCTGGCTTGGTTTTAAGACAAATTTGTCTAGGTAGTTCAGTCTCAATCAGAACTCACTGTGTAACTCATCTTAGTCCTTTATACTAGGACTAAGTATACTAGGACCTGCTCTCTGCCTCTTGAGTGCTGCCACTGTAAGCGTTCATTTCTACATGCCATTCATGACTGTAGATTGTATAAACACTACACACTCCAACTGAACTACATTAGTTTTCAAAACATTTTCTTTCTTCAATAATAAATTCACATTAATTTTAAATAATATATCAACTCTCTAAACGTCTTATTGACTTCAAATTTGGTAATAACATGCAGCTTAAAATAAATGCATGTTGCAGCTATAAAATAATTTACTAATATTCCAAATACTTCTTTTGTCTTATAAGTTTGTATGTATGTTTTGTATCCAAGAGCAACTCAGAGCCTTGCCCACACTAAACATAAGCATTACAATTAACTCCCTCTCCCCAGGCATCCTTTGAAAGTTTTCATCTACTTTTTTATTTTTATATTAAGACTTGTTTCATTGAATAATTCATCAAAAATATAGGTATTAATTTCAGCCCACATAAGACCAGAATCTCTAGTATCACTGATTTCTGATTGGAAAATATTCACTAATAATGAATGTGGAGCTGTCATCTACTCTGATAACACTGTCTTTCTTTAGAAGAACCCCAGGAGGACCAGCCTAGAGCTAGTTGGGGTGGCGTGGTCCATTAACTCAGATAAGAAAGGGAGGGGAAGGTAGGAAGTCTGTGAGGGGAGGGACCAAGAGGGGGAACAGGATTTGGGATATAAATAAATAAATAAATAAATAAAAAACACAATTTAGTAAGATGAGAGGGGGAAGGAGAGGGAGGGAGAGAGGAGAAGGGAGGAGAAGGGAAGGGGAGGAGAGAGGGGAGAGGGAAAGGAAAAAGGGAGAGGGGAAGAAAAGGGAGAGGGGAGGGGAGAGGAGAGAGGGTAGTGGAAAAGGGTAAAGAGAGGAAAGGGGAGGGTAAGGGGAGAGATGAGGAGAGAGGCAGAGACAGAGAGACAGAGAGAGAGAGAGACAGAAACCTGGAATAGAGCAGAGTTCCAGGATTCAATTTGGGTGTCTTTAGCATAGAAACATAACAGTGGGTATATGGAAACATGGAAACTAAGGAACCTGAAGAGGTCACCTCCTGTAGCTGGGTAGGACTCCCAGTGGAGGGATAAGGACACCAACCCATTCAAAAATATTTCAACCCAAACTTTGCCCCATCTACAAGAAATCCATGGACAAAAATGGAGCAGAGACTGAAGGAATAACCGACCAATAACTAGACTACCTTGAGACCCATCCATGGGCAAGCACCAATCTGTGACACTATAATGATATTCTGTTATGCTTCCAGGCAGGAACCTAGTATAACTTCTCAGAAGCTCACCCAGGAGATGACTGAAACTAATTCAGAGACCCACAAACAAACATTAGATGGAGCTTACAGACTCTTATGAAAGAGTAGAAGGATTGAAGGGCCTGAAGGTGATAGGAACTCCACAGGAAGACTAACAGACTGAACTAACCTGGACACATATGGGCTCTCAGAGACTGAACTACCAACCAGAGAGCATAAAGGGGCTTGACTGAGACATAGCACTCGCTTATGTAGCAGTTATACAGCCCGGTCTCTATGTGGGTTCCCCAACAACTGGATCAGGCGTTGTCCCTAAAGCTGTTGCCTGTCTATGGAATTAGTTCTCAAATATGCTTGATTTGTCTGGCCTCAGTGGGAGAAGATGTGCCTAACCCTGAAGAGACTTGATGCACCAGGATGGGGTGACCAGGGAGTGCCCTACCCTCTCAGAGGAGAAAGTGAGGGGAGATGAGGGAGGGACTCTATTGGATGGGAATGTGGGGAGAAGCAATTGCGATGTCAATAAGGTATCTATTTCAGTCTATGTATTTTACTTTGTATTGAAATTATCTAAATAATCCATTAAATATCCTTCAATAAATGCCTTGGTTATAAGGAGAAAAACCTTCAAGAATACAGGATTTGCAGTGTAGCTGGGAACTGTAAATGGCTACAGTATGTAGCAGAAAGCCCTTCTAAGCATGTTTGGGATAAGATAGAATTACTTGTCCTGCCACATGAAGTTTTGGGGGACATGGAGTATTTTCTAATTTATTGTTGACTGTGCACTCTGTGTTTTTGCAAAAATGGTAAAAGAAAAGAAGAGAGAGAGATAGAAAAAAATGAGAAATGATGGGGTGGGGTGGGGATAATGGTCTGGTACTCTTGAGACACTTGCTTGAGAAAACTCAAACCCACATTTTCTTCTTAAGCTGCTTTTGCAGAGTCAGCAAGTATAGCCCAGCCTTAAAAATTATTTTGTGAGAGCTTTACATCCTGACAAATGCTGAGTCATAACATCAAAATGATTTTCCCACGTCGACTGTAAGATAAATCAGGTAGACTCTTTGGTAGTGGTATTGATTCAGCATTAATCATTCAATTCCCGGTGCATCACAGCAAGTTTTTAAAAGTATGAGCCTGACAATTGTTCTTACAAAGGGATGAATTGGGGATGAATGCCTTTTTGATGCTAAAATAATAGCAGAAAATCTAAAGCCTCAAAAGTGCAAATGCGATGCATGCATTTTGATGCTACTTGTTTTGTTTCATTACATTGCGACTATTTCTAGGATATATAATAGTCCAGATTTATGTACTCAACTGTATCACACACGTATGTAAGCCTTCCACTCAGCTGGTTATGCACTCTAATATGTGGTTGCTTTTCTTTCTTCTATTTTTTGTACCAACTACCCTAAAGACTATAAATTTGAATTGGGTCATATATTCAACATATATAAATGTTTTACAGTGGTTGGTACAAGAGAGATAGCTCAGCAGTTAAAAATCAGTATGCTTTTACAGATGACCTGAATTCGCTTCTCAGCATCCATATCAGACAACACAAAACCTGCAGCTACAGGATAGATGAAACAATCTTCTGACCTTTGTGGTCCCAAGAATTCATGTGAACATACCCACATAGACACATACTCACATATACATGTAATTAAATATAAACATAATAAATATTAAAATCTGGATATGTCTTTGGCAGAATGATCAGACAATGAATAATACACAAATAATGGGAACAGAGAGAGCAAGCTTAATCCTTACAATTCCTTTCAAACTATTTCATTTTAACATTGAGTTTGAATGTGTGTGTGTATTCATATGGGAATGTACATATATGTACATATATGTGTAACTGTCCAAGGTCATCAGAGGCACCAGATGCCACTGGAGATGGTGTTTGTGAATTAGTAGAAGACAAAGATTGTATGGAGCTGCTTGCCAGTTAACTGTCATTAACTGTCGTTAACTGTTAACAAGTCCTTATTTGGGTGAAGCCTGTTGAGTCTTGCGCCTTCCGCATGGATACAACCTATCAGCAATGCCCACGTGGCTAAGCCTGATTGGCTGGCTATTAGTATTTAAGGGCTGGGCTGATTCTCTCGGGGTCAGAAGAAGGAGAAGAAGGAGAAGAAGTTCAAGGGTCCTGAGTAAACTGCTTGAAGAAGATCTTCCTGTGTTGCGTCATTCCTTGCCAGCGAGGGTGGACGCGACAAAAGATGTTTATTGAAATCCCATCCTCTGCAAGAGCAGTGTATGCTCTTAACCACTTAACCATCTCTCCATGAACAAATATACAAATTGTTATAATATATCTATGAGATTCTGTGGGTTTTCGCATATCATGAGCATATGTACATGTGTAAAAATTACCGCCCCCCCTTCACATAGTTCCTCCCCACATCCTCTTTTCCCTTCCTCTCTCAGAGGGTAGGGTACTGTCTGAGCATCACCCCACCCTGGCCCATCAAGTCTCTTCAGGGTTAGGTACATCCTCTCCGACTAAGGCCAGACAAGGTATCTCAGTTAGGGGAATGAATTCCACAGATAGGCAACAGTTTTAGGGACAGCCTCCGCTCCAATTGTTGGAAGACCCACATGAAGACTGAGCTGCACATCTGCTATATATGTGTCTTGTTCCAGGGGTCTTGTTCCAGACTGTATATACTCTTTGGTTCGTGGCTCAGTATCTCAGAGCTCTATGGTTCCAGGTTAGTTAACCCTGTTGGTTGCTCTGTGGAATTCCTTCCCTTTTGGGCCTTCAATCCTTTCCTATTCTATAAGAGTCCCCAAAATCCATCCAATGTCTTTGGGTCTCTGAATATGCTTCAATCAGCTTCTGGGTGGTGCCTCTCAGAGGACAGTTCTACTAGGCTCCTGTCTGCAAGAATAACAGAGTAACATTAATAGTATCAGGGACTAGTGCTTGTCCATGGAATGGGTCTCAAGTTGGATCCATTATTGGTTTGCCACTCCTTCAATCTCTGATGCATCTTTAACCCTGAATTTCTTGTAGACTGGGCAAATTTTGAATAAAAAGTTTTGTGGGTGGGTCACTGTCCTTACCTCTCCACTTGCAGTCATTCCTGGCTACAGGAAGTGGTCTCATCAGGCTCCACACTCCCACTCCTAGGAGTCTCACCTAAGGTCACCTAATGTCGCCTACATAGATTCCTGGGATCCTCTCCAATCTCAGGTCTTTAGCATGTACTAGAGGTGTTCCTGACCTCATGAGATATTTTCATGAGATATTAGAGCAACATTTTTCTGCTTTTAAAAAAACCTTGTAATCCCCAAGTTTGTAGAAATAATTACTGAGTAATAATGGATTTTACATATCAGAAATAATAATAAACTTTGTACCTCCTACAAAAGGGTACAGTCAGTGCAATAAAGAAAGAATGAAATATACCACAGGAAGAAAGAAGATAAAGGGTTTATCTGAAGACTGAACAGCAGTCTGTTAAAAATTTAACCAAAGATAATTAAATTACTCATTCACATTTATATAACCATATGACAGCAAAATACACACATCATTCATTTTATTTAATTAAAATTTATGCTTAATAATTCAACATATATTCCAAAATATGTAATACATCAAATGGCATCCAGGAAAATATGATTATAGGAAAAATAGTAACATTTCTTATTCTTATGGAACTAAAGTTCTTTGTGGGGGTGAACCAAGAAAAATTGCATTAGAATATAAGGAAGTAATCATAGAATGTATGTATCACAAAGAAACAATTATGAAAAAATGTTACACAGTAAGATGATTGGAAATGCACAATCGAATAGATTATATATGAACTTATTAAATCTATTGGCATTCCATTGGAGAAAACAGACATTCTCTTTTTAGAATCAATCAGTTCCAAATAGCATGTTGGTTAGGGGCTGAGACTTGAACATCATTTCCCTTTTTTAGGGCTGTTATTTATTCTGCCTTTTACCTGTGCAGGTCTTGCACATGCTGCTCCAGTCCCTGTGAGTTCATATATACAGCAGTCCTGTGATCTATGAAAGACACTGTTCCATTGAAGTCATCTACCATATCTTAACAATCTCTCTGACTCCTATTCTGCATAGATTCCTGAGTCTTTTGAGGAAGGTTTTTTTAATTTATATTTTGGTTGGTTGGTTGGTTTAATTTTCTAATTGTGTGTGTGTGTGTGTGTGTATGTGTGTGTGTATGTGTGTGTGTGGGAGAGAGAGAGAGAGAGAGAGAGAGAGAGAGAGAGAGAGAGAGAGAGAGAGAGAGAGAGAAAGAGAGAGACAGAGAGAGAGACAGAGAGACAGAGAGACAGAGAGACAGAGAGAGAGAGAACATAAAGTTCAATGAGTCAGGAGGTAGTGATTTCCTGGAAGAATTTGTAGAAGAGGAAAATCAAAATATGAGGTAACCCAATCACAAAAGAATACACATGGAATGTAATCTCTGATAAATGGATATTAATTAGCCCAGAAGCCCTGAATACCCAAGGCACAAATTGCATAGCAAATGACTCCATTGAAGAAGTATGGAGAAGGTCCTGATCCTGGAAAGGATTGATCTAGCATTGGAAGGGAATATAAGGACAGAGAAAAAGGAGGGAGGAGATTGGAGAAGGGATGGAGAGAAGAAGGTTTATGGGACATATGGGGAGGGGGGATCCGGGAAAGGGAAATCATTTGGAATGTAAACAAAGAATATAGAAAATAAAAATATTTTAAAAAAAGAAGTTGCAAAGACACACACACACACACACACACACACACACACACACACACACACACAAAACTAAGTAAAGAATACATTAAAAAAAATAAAGCCACAGGGAAGTGGTTATATCAAGCTGTTTTGGTGTCACTACCTTCTTACATTTTTTAGTTCAATTTTTGCTCCTGACTCAGTCACTGTTCTATTGTGAGGAAGAGACTCCTTGACTATAGAAACTCTTATAAAGGAAAGCGTTTAATTGGGGCTTGCTTACAATTTCTAAAGTCCAGTCTATTTTGGTCATAGAGCAGAAAATGGCAACATGCCCAAATACATGCTGTTGGAAAAGTAATAGAGTTCTATATCTAGATCTTTAGGTAGAAAGGAGAAAGGGGGTGAGCTGCTACCATTAGTGATACATTTCTGCTAATAAGGCCATACCTATTCCAACAAAAACACACATCCAAAACCCTTTTGAGTATTGCCACTCCCTGTTGGTTAAGCTTTCAAAGCTATGGGCCTATGGGTGCCATTCTCATTCAAACCACTATATCAAAAAAAAGTCATGGCTGAGCAAGACAGAATATGGGGCTTTCTCTACTGACTTCCAGTTTTCATTGGTGTGTATATAGAAGTTGAATCATTGTAGGGTCTGAAATAAGTGATACTTAAGTTCTTCTGCATGAGGACACAAATACTTCCTTTTTATCCAGTTCCCTTAAACAAAAGGGAAAATGATGCTTTTCTGGAGTGAAACAGTAGTTTATTTCCTAAGACACAAAAGTGGGCAAGGTAAGCATATAGCTCTCAATTGGTGTTTTGTTTATTTTACAACTTTACAATTCAAAATTCAGTTCTTCATCAAGCTACATTCACATCCACAAGTATGTCTCTCAGAAATATCCCAAGATATTTCTGAACAGCAGAGTCCTGGGATCTTTGAAGCAGAAACCCTGTGCTTTCTGCAGAAGTCCAGTGAGAAAAAACAAGGGTAGATTCATTTTTTTCTGAATAGCTCTACACACACATCTGAATTATCACATCATTTATATGACTATACCACAGAGAAACAGAGTTCTTCTGGGAAAAAGAGAGATTTGGGGAGAGAAAAGCAAACATATTTCGATGTCTGTCTAGTGTAATGGAGTATAAACATGTGCTTTATTTTCTCAGCTTCCTAAATCTAAGCAATATTTTATTACCACCCTATTCAAGTTTAAATCTTTTCATAGTGCATAGGACACTGCAATATATAGCAGAAAGTGACTAAAATATGCTAAGATTACTAATGACTCTTCTAGAGTGTGAAAATATGGAAACTAATTATTTATCCTTCATTTCCAAATTTCAGAGCTGTGAAGACTTTCAAATACAAAGTTATACTACTTTTTCCAATAAACAAAATCTCTGTCAACATATTTAAATTCATCTACTATTCCTTTCTAGAACAAATGTCAAATAGAAATATTGACAGTCAATGTATTAATGGGTGTTAGTTATAAAGTGCTTTCTGTATACAGACTCCTGAAACACTCAGTTGTATCTCCATTTCCTGACAAACCTACTTTCCTATTTTACACACCTCTCGTTTCTTGTTTCTGTACTTACCTACTGTCTATCTTGAGCCCTCAAAAATCTTGGTCTTCTCATCCAAGTGGGAAGCAGTCTTAAGGTTGAATAAACATGCTGAGTCTTGGCTTCTGTTTTCTAAATTTCAAAGTGATATTAGCACTCACAGATCTTGGGTAGTCCATATATACATGAAGAAATTGGTGGGGACTATTACATTCCATTTACCAGAAACATCCAGATGATGATGTAGGTAGATACAGATAGATGTAGGATATGGGTGTTCCTAGCCTGTAGGACGCAATGATGTTCACAGTGACTCATCATCCATCATGCGTTTGATCTTTCTGTGAGCTAAATTGTCCCCTACATATCCTCTATAGTCATTGAAAAGCATGGATGTCATACTAAATATTAAATAAAACAGCTTTTATTTGTACTGCCATGGCACATATGATGAAATCTACCATTCTTTATATGCCGTGTAAGGGCATTAGTAAATCATCCATCCAATATCTATGCAGCTGGACCTCTAACAACTCTTCTTGCACAGTCATCTTGAAATGCAATACTTTTTACCTCTTTATTCATTACTAAACAGCATGTAGTTCCTGTTTATAATTTTCCTTCTTATTGTTTTGAAGACTCCCATTGACTTCTCAGAATCCCAATCTCATACTAATTACTCTAGGAGGGTTTTGATTCTTCACTACCTGTGATTTTAGTAATTCAAAGGTTCTTTGCATATTTATATTTGTTAATTATATGTCATTGAAAAAGTAATAATTAAAAAATGAACTTGGAATCCCTATCCACTTTTCTGCTTAGGTTTTCCCATTCCAATTTAATGAAATCAACTCAGCAGAAATATGAGAGCACTCTCTTCCCATGATCTTCATTATTTCTTTCTGACTGTCTTTGTCTTTCTATCTCTATTTGTCTCTCTTTCTCATTTTCTTTCTCTCTTACTTGCATATACACATACTATTTCTCTTTGACTTTAGTGGAGTAAATTGGAATGTAGAGATAATTTGTGTTTGCATTGTTTCAAAATTTTTTTTTACAGAAATTTGTCCATCACTGATCAATTGTTATAAATTCAAAACAATTCAAACAATAGATTATTTTATTTCTCTTGTTAGTTTGTTGCAGTGTTATAATATAGCTCAGGCTGTTCTCAAACTGAATTCACAATTTAGCCACAACCTGAAAAGTTTGGTATTATAGGCACGGGCCACCCTACCTGGCTGGGAATTGTTTGGTGGATCTCTGTATTGTCTATCACATTGAATATCCTGGGTGTTCTAAAATACAATACATATCTTGCCTTCAGTAAACAATGATACCATTTTTCACAGTCATAATAAGCAGATAAAATGAATAGGTTGATAGTATAACCCAAATCTTCTATAACCTTATATGAGAAAATTTATAGCTATAATTTAAACTTAGTCTCCTTTTTTTCCAAAATATTTTTTTAGCCATAATATAAATGTCTGTTAATAAACAAGTAATAGATTGTGTCTGACTTTACCACTTATACTTAGTATAGAGAATTCTTATCTCTAACACATTAAATGATATCATCTTAGAGAATCCTATTATTCTAATCATATCACATAAATAACATCTTGGTGTATTATGTAGACCACATAGAAATCTTAAATCCATCTGTGACTTTGTTGAATAGGCTTTATTTAAAGCACTGGACCTATTAAGATCTATGTGAGGAGATTCAGACTTGTTGCAAATATATGTCTTTCCCTGGGAATCCATAAATAAATATCCATTTATTCCAAAAACTGCACTACTGAAATCCCAAATAAATGATCACAGCAAAGTACAAATCTGAGAAACAATGGAGTCATCAGAATTTCTTACATTCTTGTGAGACAATTCTTGAAGGAGCACAGATGATTCAAAATTGTAACATCAAGAAAGTCCAAAATCTCTGTCCTTGGGAGTTCCCTGGAGGACTTTCAGGCAGCTTAGAGGGTCAGGAAAGTTTCTTTCAACATTTCTCTTACTGCTTCTATCATACGGAGGACAGTCTTTTAACTTTCATACTCCGGGTACTTGTAAGATTTCCTTTACTTCCTAAGTCTCATGTATTTCCGTCTTCTTTGGTTCTGTCAGAAGAACCACAGAATATGAAGATGTTAGTCAACAGGAAGAACAACAAAGGCAAGGCTACACTATGCAACAAAGAAAGACAGCTGTGTGAAGATTACATCTGCTACAGTGGCATGGTCCCCGAGCCTGGCATAGTGGCTGTTTCCTCTCCTTAGAAAAGTTCATTTGTCCTGATCCGAACAAAGAACTAAATTTGTGGGAATCAGGATAAGCTCAGGTAATTTATTAGTTGACAACAAGTCACATAGATGGATATATTAGAATAGCAAATATAGAATCAAATTTCTAAAATATAATGTTCAGGACTAAATACATTTAATTATTCATATTTATTTTGTACTAAAATAATTTGTGAAAACTTTTGATATTCAAATTCAGGCAATCAATCAGTTCATAATTTTAAATATGCACAAGTAGAATAATGCAGTGTTAATTATTTTTAATATACTTATTCTATAGCATCATTAATCAGAATCTCATTTGCTTTTTATAGATTTATTTGTTCATAAGAAATTATAAATATTTCTGAAGACACACACATACACACACATATATATGTGACTCAAAATTCTAAAATGACATTGCACAGTGCTTGTCACCACATAATTTATAGGATATACATAAAGTAGCATATTAAGTAAGATATTTAATATGTTAGAATTAAGCAGTCATATTTTGTGGAGTATTCAAAAGTTATTGAAGAAGGCAGAATTGAAAACCATTCATAATCAAGCATATTCAACTTAACCCAGATTATAGTAATTACTTGTCAAAGGTAAAGAGACCTGAAATAGACACCCCAAGGTTTGTCTTTAGTCAGTGTCAAATAATTAAAATTATACTAATGACTGCAATAAAATATTGCCCTTTATTAAACCAAACATAGTTGGCAAATTTTAAAAATTCAGAAGACTGCCAAATAGAAATAAATCGTCATAGTCTAAATTTTAATATGAAAAGACCTCTATTTTGAACACTGTTTATACTTTTAGAAGTTTCCCATTGAGATTTATGGATGCTACAGAATTATCCTTTGAAAAGACAGTCAGATTTAGACCTCCTAAAGGATTACATTTCAGAAAGCATAAAGCCTCATTTTAGTATTTCCTTATCTTTTCAGATTTTCACTGGTATTCAAAGTCAAGCCAGTCACCAAAGTGCCTGCTATGTAAATGTGTTACTGACAATTTTAAGTGGGGAAATATCTCTCTGAATGTCTTGAAATGTCCATTATGACTTGAGTAAACAGTCATTAGAGGTCCGTTTTATGCTCCACATAGGTGCTGTGGAAAATTCCAGTTAATTGATTTCCTTATTCTTAAAGTCCTTAAGGTTTGGAGTGGGTGAAGATTAACCATTGTTTCTAGATCCTAAAGGGGAAGAGATATACATCATTATGATATATAATAGAAACATGATGGGTATGGTTAGACAATGATATGAAAGACAGTTTTCTAGGGAAGACCATAATAAAATATATTTGAAATATCAGCATAGTGAAGGTAGAGTCTTTAGATAGAAAATCCAGCACATGAAACACCATCAGCCAAGAAACAAATAGACAAGAAATAAGTTATTGATTGGTGAAAGTAAAGTGGGCAACAGGGATGGTAGAATTCTAGGGCAATAATGCCTATGTGGCCCTGTGTTAGTACAACTTCAGATTCATGTTATAGAAATAATTATGGGTTTAAAGGGAGTTCAGTGTCAAGAGTTGTAAGAGCTGGGGAATGGGGAGCAGAGAAGTGAGATGACATCTTCTTGACATAACGAAGCTGATGTACACATCAACTCACACAGCTGTCTTTGCTTACAAAATATGTGCAAAAGATCAAGCCAGTCAAAATCCCAGTGTGGATAAATGAAGGGCTACCAAAGACCCACCTCATCAAATGTAGGAACTAAAAACAATTCCTGGCTCAGGAAGGAAGGAGAGTCACTTTTTCTTGGTTATGTGGCTACTTGTAAGTTGTTTTTGTGCCACTGGAGGGTCCTACACTGATTTTTCACATGAGCAATACTTACTAATTCCAGGGGCCTATTTCTGATGATGATGATGGTGATGATGATGATGACAATGAAGAGGAGGAGGAAGGGGTAGTACAATGATGATGAAAATGATGATGATGAGATGGATTGGTGACAATAATAAAATGATTGATGTTGCAGCTACTGATGATGCTTGATGAAATCACAATGATAAAAGATGTCATAAAGTTGAAATAAAGGTGGTTTGATGGGTCCTGATGTGAGTTGGCAGGAGGTAAAAGGTGTGATTATGATTAAATACATTGTATACATATATGAAAATTTCAAAAAATTAATAAGAGTGTACTTTAAAAGATGATTGTTTCATTGGTGAATCTCTCTGACTGAGCAGTTCAATGTGATGTTAAATTATGGGCAGTGACTATTATTATAATTCCTCTCCTCCTATCTTTCCCACCAAAAACATATAGGCTTCAGAGTACTCTAAAATCGTATCAAAGACAGACAAGATAATGTTACAATTCTAAGGGATCTTATTATAGTTTACTGTGGGAGATATAGTAAACAGGACAAGCAACAGAGAAAAATGAGGAAACTAGATGAGATCAAAGACATGGGGTTGGCAGTGCGATGGCTATGAACACTACAGGTGTTTCCAATAAATTATCTCCTGAGAAATTCTCCAACCTTATAGCATAGCAAACACACATTTTATTAGAATCTACTTACTTATCTGAAAAATTATGCTACCACTTATACACTTTTAAGAGAGCTTAAATGTTATGTTGCTGATGGACAATTGGAAGTAAACTACACACTGATCATCATTGTGGGCATATCATTTGCAATTTTGACTTCATTATCTGTGTGATCACAATACTGGAAAAGCACCATCAGATTCCCAACATAGTAGAAGATATACCCATTGTCCTAAGGTCTAGTGTATATATGTCCAGATAAAAAGAATGGTAGAGATTGTGAAAGTGAGTTGCTTTCAATGATCCAGCTGTATAAACACTTCTGCACATCCGTGTCTTTCTAAGATGTGAGGCACTTGTAAATACACAGGAAAGTGTGTGGTTTGGAGAATTCATAATTCTCTTGTTTCTGGTGGCATAATGCAATGCAAAAGATCTTACAGAGAATCTTGGAAGGAGGTTGCCAAGAAACTATGGGATTCCAGTGAGAGTATCTAAGCCTCCTGGCAAACCAGACTTCATTCTTTCCTGAGAAACATTGTTCTGAGTTTAAATTTGGGACACATAAATAAAACAGAAACTGAGAACAAAACAGCCTCCCTTACCTCTTGTCTAAACTCAAACTCTGAGTGGAAGATGATGGTTAAAGGGCCAGTGCTAATATAAATGTTTAACGTGAAAAGAGAGGCAGAATTTCAACTTACTTTTCCAAGAATTTGTGGATTGATTAATAGATGACAAGAGGAAGAACTATGAAAAATATAAGACTTCAGAATACTAGATTACATTGCAGCTTTGAGAATTTCCTTTCCTAGTGAAGCTTTCTTCTTGCCTCTCCCTTGCACAGTCCTGAACACAAACCTATGCCTTGACTTGGAGGATTGATCAACAGAAAAGTAGTAGATGCAAAGAGAACAAACACTGATAGGTTTTTGAGGTAGTAGAGAGTACATAAAAAATTGTATTTTACACACTGGATGTGATATAGCCTAGCATTAAAAATCAGTGACACGCACTTGGGAGCTAGAAGGAATTGGATTTTGAGTATAAAATCATTCTTGGAGGCCTCGCACATTTAAAGGCACACTTAGCTCTCTGAGAACCTGTCTCAATATAATAATGCTGAAATGAAATATAAAGCTGCTTTGTTAGAAAATCTCATCAATCTGTAGCTGTTTAATGTATTCCACATCTAATATCTAAGATTAATTACATTTATTGAGACTCCTCTAGTGGAAATTCTGTATAAAGCTGAGCTACCATGAAGTACTTCCCAACAACATGTTTGAATGGAGTTTATGTCATTTACATGAACATGGTTGGTATATGGCAAAGCTCATGAGAGTAATATGAATAGGTCCACATATAAGGTTGGAACTTGGCTTGCTTCTGGAAACTTGGCCTTAAAGAGGGTTCCCAATGATCTCCAGAAGTGAGAATGGTGTCATACTCTGCCTTGCCCGTAAATGTGTTTTGTAATGATCATGAGCTTCCTATCTGGGTCTGTGGAATTTTAGTACATCTTCCATAGAAGGTGCATGGATAAATTGCCCACAAGTTAAAATGTTGGACATTAGGTCTCAGATGAGCTTCTTTGTAGATGGCCTTGCATCTACATCCTCACAGCTTGATGCTGGAGCCACAGAGAAGATCCTGTGTGTGGATGCACTGCTGGGAGCTTGGAATGGCTTTTACTTTACTTGAATTCCTCACATTCAGTCTTTGCCAGAAGCTTTCCTACTTATCCCTTCTTCCAGAGAAACTCACTCTGAGTTTGTGAGTCTTTCCATGATGTAACTGAACACAGTGTAGGTTTGCTAAACATTTCAAAGGATTAGTGACTTAAAAATATACATAAGCATAAGGAGAACTTTGTCACAAGTAAATTTTTATTTGGAAATTTTTCAGTCAGGCTCTGAGGATTAAAGTTGTTTATTTTTCCATTAATTATTCTCAACGTTTGTAATGCACATTTTTATTTTGCAGAGGTATTTGCAGCAAATAAAATTGAACATGTTTAAGGTTCCATATGTGATATCTTGATTTAATTACACATAAAAAGTCAACATTTACTATCACTTGAAATACTTTGTTTTCACAAATTAAATCCTCATTATTATGGTTTAATTTATAATATCAATATCAAAGGACTAGAGATTCCAGTTGATCTCATCTCCTGTCTCTCTTTTTTATCGGTTATGTTATTTATTTACATTTCAAGTGTTATCCCCATTCTCATTTTCCCTTCCACAAGCCCCCTTTACTCTTCTGCCTTCCCCTGCCTCTATGAAGGAGATCCCCCCATTCCTGCCTCAGCAGCCTATCTTGTGTCTCTAAAGATCTTTACTTTTTAATGGAGAGTTATAGTTGGTGGATTTGGTTACATATACATGCATACAAAAGTGAACCTTTATAAGATAGTTTTGTTATTTTTAATCAGGGAGATTGTGCACATCTTTTAATGTATTTACAGAATAATGAGCTTATGGGAAACAAGCTATAAATAAGGTTCAAAACTAAACATAAAATACGGTGAGTATAGAAACTGGCATGCATAATTCATTGGTAAGAAGGTATTATGCAATCTCCATGAGCTAGAGAGCAGTTATATGAAATTTTAATGAAAGCTTCCCCATCCCTAAATTTCATCTCTGCTCTTGAGTAAGAAAAGGGATCAGTGTTTCTGAAGGTGGTTCCGGGCAGCCGCATCACAAGTGCTGGGTGACACAGGCTTGTCAAAGTCTTAAGAAAGTATAGAAATATTAGGGTTTCCATTATTTTATAGTAACAGTTATTATCTTTCTAATATATGAGTTGTTTGATAGAGTGAATCTGGTATTTCTCAAAGATAATAATGCATGTACTCAAATTATCATTAATGTCAACAATTGTCAATATATTGTGAAGTATCCAATTATACTGGACTTTGCGGATGACAGAAATAATGGTTGTTTAATACTATTTATAGTAGTTGTTTTTAAAGAGTACCTAGAAATCTGGAACACATTATAGAAAACATAAGTAAATGTTGTTAATCGTCCATTAGCATGAGAATTTTATTGGAGAGAACAATACTCTTTCATCTCCACAACAGAGAAAAGGAGTTTTGAACCTTTAAAGTTATGTTACATATAGAACTCAGTATAGCTTTTTGAATATTATGAAAATGCATACATATTTTAGTAATTTTATGGTGTTTTGCTTTTATCCAGATTGATGTTTAGAAAAATCAAAATTTGAAAAAATTACACGCAATTCCATAATTCATAGTTTTGATGTGTTATCAAGGCCTGTATCTAATGCAAACCTATGTTCAGTGGCATGCACATGGAAACCCAAGCCAGCTATGCCAGTGGCTGCAAAAGCTGTGGTTAAAAATATCTGCTTTTTATTTTAGTAGCATTTCTCCCTTGCCTTTATTGAGAAACTTTATTTTTGCTACAAAGAGGTTTTTGACCCATAGCATTTTCCTTGGTTGTGACTTTGTGTAGCTGGATGTGACTGTTTACAGACAAAGTGCCTGGATCTTTCAGTTACATCATTTGAAAATAAGATAGTATTTTACCAAGGTCCCATTAAAATCTCTAAGATCTTGAATTTCCTCTCTATCTCTTGAACCTTCTATGTAACTGAGATCTGAGACCTGTGCCTCCATGACTAAGGCTTTGTCATTCTAACATCAAATGCGAGACATTCAATGCCAAAAGACCTAATTTCCATTTTGTATTTTCCCAAACCTGCTGGTCACTTCCTCGTCTGGTGTAAATATATAACAATCAACTCATCCCATGAATCTAGGAACAGTTTAAAGTTTTAAAAGTCACAAAAGTACCACAACAAAACCACAACAAATCATGGAAGAACTGTGGCTGAGAGTGTTAAAGAAACTTTCTGACAATCTAAAATTTGATATTAGGTATGCTATGCATATTTCCTACAATGGCTAGGAATGCATTTGTAGTCAACATTTGTACACAAACCATAAAGCTCCCAATATGGAGCAATGTGGAAGTGGGTGATTTTTGCCAATAGTAAAATGTTTTTGAATGGTTACTGATAACAATTTAATTACAAACGTGATGATTTTGATGTTCAGTACAGACTCATGTGCAACCTGACTTCATTGCAACCTTGGTTGAACATACTTCATGAGGACTTTGCACTATGGGTGCCATATTATATGATGACAGTGAACACTGTTTGAAATGCATAGCGTTGATACAACAATATATATATGAATCCCAAGGGTTTCATTATATAACAGATGTTTCTAGGAAAAAATGGCTTACTTCTGCAAAAAAAAATGTTGAATACATTCTACCATTATCCTTCAGGATACAACTATCAAATTAACACACTTTTGGATTATACTGTGTAAAAACATGTTTGCAGCAGTGACAATTAGGAAATGAAATATTTATCAACTCCTGCAAATGTTCAAGGTGCCCCATGTCCTGCATCAAATTAGATTAAATTGTTATTTTTTGTTTTTCTTTTACTGTTGGAGACTGTTTTATTTGTAAATATGCATTTTGAACACAATTATACCACATTTTTTTCCTCTCCAATTCTTTTCCCTCCAGATATTCTCTCTTTTTTATTTTCATTTTTTCCTGTATCTGTATATGCATGGATATAGGACAATTAACTGGAGCATAACTAGGAAATAAATGAACACCTTACCACCTTCATCTCATTAAGCAAATTGTTTTCATTAAAAAATGAGGTAGCATACAAATATGTATGTTTGTATAAATTCAATACATACCCCTAAAAGTGTTTAAATTTTTATGAATTATAGTTAGTAACTGTTTTTCTATACCTAATATATAGACACATATATATTACACACATACATACTTACATATATACATACATACATACATACACACATATAATTAACATAAAAATCTATCAGGCAACAAGTGATCATGAGTGGAAAATGCTTTATCCATCCAAATCCCTCTCTAAATAAACTGTAATGTTGCATATATAGAAGGAATAAACCAAATAATGTACAATGTTTTATTAACTGTTTACTGAAGATGGCACTGACTAGTTATTATGTGTGCAATCAAACTATGCAACTTCCTTCTTTATTTTCCTATAGAGGGCTATAAAAAAGAAGGTAATTGTTTTAAATTACAGAAGGGGGTTGTATTTCATTTTCTTTGCTCTGTACATTTAATGAAATCAGATAGATCATCACAGGTTTGCCACTTGCTCATAAATGTACTTGAATGTCTGATGCTTTATCAGGAACTGAAAAGACACAAAGCTGTGAAATCAGCAGCTATATTCTCAAGGCGAGGAAGAAGAACTTTTCTTTGAGATACATTTTAATTTAATTTGTGTTGTTCATGATTCAATGAAACTATAATAACCATCTTGTTGTCCTCCTACTCTGAGTCTAAAATGCTACCTATGTCTAAATTGAACCAATATGAGACACTAATGTTCCCAAAAGTTCTTGACATTTTGGTCTGTCAGTGTTGGCTGTGCTTAAAATTAACCTAGATCTTATTGTTGTGTGTCAAAACACAATGTGTACTTTTATGGAATATACTTAGCTGCTATTATTTTTTTTCTTTTTAAGAACACATCAGCCACCAAAAGAACCATAAATAATTCTTGGAATTACACAAATGTATTATATCTCCATCCAACTGTGAATGCTTTGGGGTATCATCCTAGTATAAATCAGGTTAGGAAGCATCAATATACTACAGATGGAAAATTAAAATTTAAAATATTTATAGCTAACAAAGACAGTCAAGCATAAGAAAGTCTGGAGATTTCTGATAAAAAATAAACTGATATGTTGCATTTGGTGACAGACTGCTTATCATTGCAATTATATACACATTATTTTGGCAGCTTATTCTCATGTGTGACACTACATTTTTTTTTCTCTGTGGTGGTAATTTTTGAGGCATTGCTATTTACACTAACAAGGCATATTAAAACAGCAGCTCTGACTGTGACAAAGCAAACACATGTCTAATGGCCAGAAGATTCAGCTGGGGCCAAGCTGACAGTTCAATTACCCAAACAGGTTACAAATGATTGCATTGAAGACAAATGCCTGTGGATTTCCCACTGCAAGAACAACTCAGTAAGACTGAAAAATGTCAGAAAGGATGCCATCTCCCCAGGTAGCTGTGTGTTTTGTGAAATATCCTCTCTCTCTCTCTCTCTCTCTCTCTCTCTCTCTCTCTCTCTCTCTCTCTCTCTCACACACACACACACACACACACACATGTAAATAAGAGAATACAGATTTTGCAGAAATTTACAAGGCAAATTGCAATTCACAAAGAAACAAAGAAAACTTTTTGTTACCTCATGGTGTTACAGAGAAGTTTTTTGTCCTTGTAGATACTTTTAAGTTTCCCAATATTATGAACACTGGAATTCTCACATGCAATAGTATAGGCAGTGTGATTTGTGACTATAGCTAATTTATTGGTTTTGTTCACCAGTTTGTTTGTTTTATGAATGAGAAATCATCAAAGGATATTTAGGCCAATTATGATCCACAATATCTTATTAATTATATATCTCAGGCTAGCAGGTGTGGTTCAATGAGTTTAGCTCAGAGTAGAGCAATCATCAGGACAAAATGGAAGCATTACCTCAGGTTGAATATTAGATTACTACAATTTAGCTAAAAATTTAAAAAAAGCAAGTTAGATGAAACAAAACAGCATGACTGAAAGCCTTGTCTTGTTGGAATTGAAGCTGTGTCTCATAGTTATCTTCTATTTGGATCAATACTCTATCTTTAAAAAAAATATCTATTCTGAGAGGTGAGGCCACCATCTTTGCTCCTGTGACAGAACAGACCTGCGCAGCAAGGTAGGCAGGGAACACCCAAGTGTACCACACTTGGAACACAGTCTGGCAGGACCCCACCTGCATCCAGGAGCTGGGCAGCCCCACAGCCTTCTGTGCACCTAAACTGCCAGGAGACCTCTGCTCTGCAGGGAGTCCCACAATTAGAGGTGAGGCAACCATCTTCACTCCTGCAACTGAGCTGGCTGTTACAGCCAGGAACACAAGGAACAACCCAAGTATAAAATCACTTGGGTCTCGGTCTGTCAGGGCCCCACCTACACCCAGGAGCTGGGCAGCCCGACAGCACTCTGTGCCAGGGGAGAGCTGGTCATAAAGAGGTGCTGAGACAGGCTTGCAGGCACACAGTAGGGACAAGCACCAGCCAGAGCCAGCAGAACCAACTAACACCAGAGATAACCAGATGGCAAAAGGTAAACTTGTTACTAACAGAAATCAAGGCAACATGGCACGGTCCAAACCCAATTCTCCCATTATAGCAAGTTCTGGATATTCCCAACATACCAGAGAAGCAAGATTTGGATTTAAAATCACAGCTCATGATGTGGATAGAGGGCTTAAAGAAGGACATAAATAAAGAAATACGGGAGAATACAAGTAAACAGGGAAAAGCCCTTAAATAACTACAGGAAAACACAACAAAACAGGTGAAGGAATTGAACAAAACCATCTAAGATCTAAAAAATAGAGGTAGAAACAATAAATAAATCACAAAGGGAAACAACTCTGGACGTAGAAAAGCTAGGAAAGACGTCAGGAGTCACAGATGCAAGCATCAACAACAGAATATAAGAAGTAGAAGAGCGAATCTCAGATGCAGAAGATACCATAGAAAGCGTTGACACAACAGTCAAAGAAAATTCAAAATGCGAAAAGCTCCTGACCCAAAAACATCCAGGAAATCCAGGATAAAATGAGAAGACCAAATCTAAGGATTATAGGTATAGAAGAGAGTGACGATTTCCAACTTAAAGGGTCAGTAAATGTCTTCAACAAAATAAAGAAGAAAACTCCCCTAACCTAAAGAAAGTGGTGCCCATGAACCTACAAGAACCCTACAGAACTCCAAATAGATTGGATCAGAACAGAAACTCTTTCCATCACATAATAATTACAATGTTAAATGCAGTAAATAAACAAAGAATATTAAAAGCAGTAAGAGAGAAAGGTTAAGTGACATACAAAGGTAGACCAATCAGAATTACACTGAACTTCTCACCAGAGACTATGAAAGCCAGAAGAGCCTGGGAAGATGTCATACATACCCTAAGGGAAGACAAATGCCAACCCAGGCTGCTATACCCAGCAAATCTCTCAATTACCATAGATAGAGAAACCAAGGTATTCCATGACAAAAACAAATTTACACAATATCTTTCCACAAATCCAGCCCTTCAAGGAATAATGAATGGAAAACACCAACAAAAGGAGGGAAACTACACACTTAGAAATATCAAGAAATTAAACTTTTAACAAACCCAAAAGAAGATAACTGCACAAATATAAAAAAATATCAAAAAGGAAGCAACAATCACTATTCCTCAATATCTCTTAACATCAATGGATTCAATTCCCCAATAAAAAGATACAGACTAACAAACTGTATACTTAAACTGGACCCAACATTTTGCTGCATACAGGAAACACATCTCAGTGTGAAAGACAAACACTACCTCAGAGGAAAAGGCTGGAAAACAATTTTCCAAGCAAATGGTCCCATGAAATAAGCTGGAGCAGCCATTCTGATATCCAATAAAATAGACTTTCAACCAAAAGTCATCAAAACAGACATGGAGGAACACTTTATATTTGTCAAAGGAAAAATCTACCAGGAAGAACTCTTAATTCTAAACATCGATGCTCCAAATACAAGGGCACCCTCATTAGTAAAGGAAATATTAATAAAGCTTAAAGCACACATTGTACCTCAAACAATAATTGTGGATGATTTCAACACCCCACTCTCCTCAATGGACAGATCAGGGAAATACAAACTAAACAGAGACATAGTGAAAGTAACAGAAGTTTTGGACCAAATGGATTTAATAGATATCTATAGAATATTTCATCCTAATTCAAAAGCATATACCTTCTTCTGAGCATATAATGGTACCTTCTCCAAAACTGACCAGGTATTTGGTCACAAAATAGAACCTCAACAGATATGAGAAGATCGAACTAATCCCATGCCTATCAAATCACTATGGAGTAAGGGTGATCTTTAATAGCAACAAAAACAACAGAAAGCCCACATACACATGGAAGCTGAACAATGCTCTACTCAATGATACCTTGATCAAGGAAGAAATAAGGAAAGAAATCAAAACCTTTTTAGAATTTAATGAAAATGAAGGCACAACATACCCAAATTTATGGGACAAAATGAAAGCAGTGCTAAGAGGAAAATTCATAGCCCTGACTGAGTGTCTCCAAAAAGAAGCTGGAGAGAGCACACACTAGCAGCTTAACAGCACACCTGAAAGCTTTAGAAGAGAAAGAAGCTAATACACCCAAGAAGAGTAGAAGGCAGAAAATCATCAAACTCAAGGCTGAAATCAACCAAGAAGACAAAGAAAGAACAATACAAAGTATCAACAAAACCAGGAACTGGTTCTTTTGGAAAAAGAACAAGATAGATCAACCCTTAGCCAGAGGGCATAGAGAGAGTATCCTAATTAACAAAATCAGAAATGAAAATGGAGACATAATAACAGAAACTGAGGCAATTAAAAAAAATCATCAGATCCTACTATGAAAGCCTATACTCAATAAAACTGGAAAAATCTGGATTTAATGGACAATTTCCTAGACAGATACCAAATACCAAAGTTATTTCAGGATCAGATAGCCCATCTAAAAGGTCCCATAACCCTTAAAGAAATAGAAGCGGTCACTGAAAGTCTCCCAACCAAAAAAAAAAAAAAAAAAAAAAAAAAAAAAAAAAAAAAAAAGCACAGAACCAGATGATAGTGCAGAATTCTATCAGACTCTCAAAGAAGACCTAACACCAATACTCTTCAAACTATTCAACAAAACCAAAACAGAAGGAACCCTACCCAACTCATTCTATGAAGTCATAATTATGTTGATAAGAAAACCACACAAAGATCTAACAAAGAAAGATAATTTTAGACCAATTTCCCTAATGAATATCAATGCAAAAATATTCAATAAAATTCTTGCCAACCAAATCGATCATTCACCAAGATCAAGTTGGCTTCATCCCAGGGATGCAGGGATGAAGGGATATGGAAATCCATCAATGTAATCCACTACATACACGAACTTAAAGAAAAAAAATGTGATCATTTCATTAGATGCTAAAAAAGCATTTGACAAAATATAGCATCCTTTCATGTTAAAAGCCTTGGAAAGAACAGGAATTCAAGGCCCATACCTAAGCATAATAAAAGCAATATATAGCAAACCAGTAGCCAACATCAAACTAAATGGAGAGAAACTTGAAGCATTACCACTAAAATCAGGGACTAGGCAAGGCTGCCCTTTCTCTCCATATTTAGTGAATATAGTACTTGAAGTTCTAGCTAGAGCATTTAGACAACAAAGGGATGTCAAAGATATACAAATTGGAAAGGAAGAAGTAAAATTATCACTATTTGCAGATGATATTATAGTATACTTAAGTGGTCCAAAAAACTCCACCAGAGAACTTCTAAAGCTGATAAACAACTTCAGCAAATTGACTGGATATAAAATTAACTCAAACAAATCAGTAGTCTTCCTATACTCAAAGGATAAACAGACTGAGAAAGGAATTAGGGAAACAACACCCTTCAGAATAGTCACAAACAATATAAAGTATCTTGGTATTACTCCAACCAAACAAGTGAAAGATCTGATTTGTATGACAATAACTTCATGTCTCTAAGGAGAGAAATTGAAGAAGACCTCACAAGATGGAAAGATTTTCCATGCTTGGATTGGCAGAATTAATATAATAAAAATGGCTATCTTGCCAAAAGCAATATAGAGATTCAATGCGATCCCCTTCAAAATCCCAACTCAATTCTTCAAAGAGTTAGAAAGAGAAATTCTCAAATTCATCTGAAATAACAAAAAAACCCAGGATAGCTAAAAATATTCTCAACAGTAAAAGAACTTCTGATGGAATCAGTATTCCGGACCTCAAGCAGTACTATAGAGCAATAGTGTTAAAACTTGCATGGTGCTGGTATAGTGACAGGCAGGTAGATCAATGGAATAGAATTGAAGACCCAGAAATGAACCCACACAATATGGTCACTTGATCTTTCTCAAAGTAGCTAAAACCATCCAGTGGAAAAAGATAGTCTCTTCAACAAATGGTGCTGATTCAACTGACTGCTGGCATGCAGAAGAATGCAAATTGGACCATTCTTACCTCCTGTACTAAACTTAAGTCCAAGTGGATCAAGGACCTCTACATAAAACCAGACACACTGAAAATAACAGAAAAGAAACTGGGGAAGACCCTTGAGCACATAGGCACAGGGGAAATTTTCCTGAACAGAACACCAATAATACTGACTCATATTGTTGTTCCTCCTATGGCGCTGCAAACCCCTTCAGCTCTTATGATCCTTTCTTTAGCTTCCCCATTGGGGACCCTGTGCTCAGTCCAATGGCTGTCTGAGAGTTTCACCCTCTGTATTTGTCATGTACCAGCAGAACCTCGCAGGTGACGGCTATATCTGGTTCCAGTCAGAAAGTACTTGTGGGCATCAATAATACAGTGTGGGTTTTGTAACTGTTTATGGGATGGATCTCTAGGTGGGGTAGTCTCTGTATGGTCTTTTCTTCAGTCTCTGCTCCACACTTAGTCTCTCTATCTCTTACTGTGGGTATCTTGTTCCCCTTCTAAGAAGGACCAAAGTATACATATTTTGTTCTTCCTTTTTCTTGGGAATCATTTGATGTATGAATTGTATCTTGGGTATTCAAAACTTCAGGGCTAATATTCACTTATCAGTGAGTGCATACCATGGGTATTCTTTGGTGATTGGGTCACCTTAATTAGGATGATATTTTCCAGTTCCACCTATTTACCTAAGAATTTTATGAATTCATTGTTTTTAATAGCTGAGTACTATTTGACAGTGTAAATATACCACATTTTCTGTATCCATTCCTCCATTGAGTGACATCTGGGTTCTTTGCAGCTTCTGGCTGTTATAAATAGGGCTGCTATGAACATAATGGAACATGTGTCCTTATTACATGGTAGGTAATCCTCTGGATATATGCCCAGGAGTGGTATAGTGGGGTCCTCTGGTAGTATCATGCCCAGTTTTCTGAGGTACCCCCAGACTGATTTCCAGAGTGGTTGTGCCAGCTTACAACCCGACCAGCAGTGGAGGAGTGTTCCTCTTACTCCACACCCTCACCAGCAACTGTTTTCTCCTGCATTTTTAATCTTAGCCATTCTGACTGGTTGAGGTGAATTCTCAGGGTTGTTTTGATTTGCATTTCCCTTATTACTAAGGATGTTGAACATTTCTTTAGGTGCTTCTCAGCCACCTAAAGAATATTCCTCAGGTGAAAATTCTTTGTTTAGCTCTGTACCCCATTTTTAATAGGGTTATTTGGCTCTCTGGTGTCTAACTCCTTGAGTTCTCTGTATATATTGGATATTAACCCTCTGTCGAATGTAGGGTTGGTAAAGCTCTTTTCCCAATTTGTTGGTTGCCAATTTGTCCTATTTGCCTTATAGAAACTTTGTAATTTTATGAGGTCCCATTTGTCAATTCTTGATCTTAGAGCATAAACTATTGGTGTTCTGTTCAGGAACTTTTCCCCTGTGCTCATGTCCTCAAGGATCTTTCCCAGTTTCTTTTTTATTAGTTTCAGTGTGTCTGGTTTTATGTGGAGGTCCTTGATCCACTTGGAGTTGAGCTTATGGAGGAATGGATAAAGAAAATGTGGTATATTTACACAATGGAATACTACTCAGCAATTAAAAACAATGATTTCATGAAATTTTTAAGCAAATGGTTGGAACTGGAAAATATCATCCTAAGTGAGGTAACCCAATCACAAAAGAATATACATGGAATGCAATCACTGATAAGTGGATATTAATTAGTCCAGAAGCTCTGAATACTCAAGACACAATTAGCATATCAAATGATTCCCAAGAAGAAGGAAGGAGAGGGACCTGGTCCTGGAAAGGCTTGATCCAGCATCATAGGGGAGTGCTAGGACAGAGAAATGGGAGGGGGTGATTGGGGAATGGATGGAGAGAAGAGGACTTATGGGACATATGGGGAGGGGGAACTGGGAAAGAGGAAAGCATTTGGAATGTAAACAAAGAATATAGAAAAAAAATTCCAGGAACAATGGTAGAACAATAGAAGTGTCAGATTCACCAATACTGTCACAATAAGATGAACAGAGAGCTATGTGAAAAATGCTTGGATATGAGTGGCATGAGCCCCATCTCTTTTTTAGGTCGTCAATTCCAGTCACTTATCGGGAGATTACTTAACAAATTAGATGTTATCTGACACCTGAGTTTGACATGCATATACATATGAAACTATTTTAAGAATCATGTTCTGTTGACATAAGGTTCAATTGTCATGCTTTCAGTCAGGATAAGGGCAAGCACTGTGTCTGAAGTAGCAGTCGGCACAGGGCACACAGTCTTTGCATTTACTAAACAAAGGTTTCCTCTGTGTCTACTGGGGTCTGTCATCCCAGAAACCCAGGAGGTTGATTCAGGAGAATCACAAATCCAAGGTTGGCATGGGCTACAGAGTGAGTTCAAAGACAGACCATACAACTGAGAAAGACTTTATTTTATAACAACAATAAAAAATCAAACAGGGGGATAGATATGCTGCTAAGTGATCAGAGCCTTGTGATTAATCTTCAGTAATTAAAACAGTCAAACAACAACAAACAGATATAGCTTCAAATGACTAAGAGAATCTTTGGAGGGAGGAAAGGTGTCTAGACAACAGTGATGGCATGGAATTAGTTAGGAGACCTCTTGGGAAGAGGCTTTCTGAAATCCTTTAGCGATTACCGAAACATACATTATGTAACAATGAATCTACCAAAAATATGAGTACAAAATTTGGTATCCTCACTTAGAGAACTAAAGAATATATGCTCTTGAAAATTCCACAAATATTCTTCACTCAAGATCTGTACATAGAATTATTATCTGTACTACTTCCTTCATTTAAATATATCTTTTGAGAAAAGCAGAGTTGTTTGGTTTTTTTTTTTCAAAAAAAAATCACAGCAGATCTAAATTATTTGAGAAAAGGTTTTGAGTGTAATACAAAGAATGTATGCCAATATGCTAGACATAGAACATGTAGACCTTGCTTTGTTTTCCCAGTTATTTAATAAGAAATGAAAATGGAGTATTTTTGAGGTTTATCAGTAACATTTTGATTCATGTATACAGTGTGAGAAAAATTTTTATACTCAAGTTAATTAACATAAATATCAATGGTGTGATTCCAGTTTTGTTTAATTTTTATTAGCACTTTGGGAATTTCATGCAATGTATTTTGGTCATGTTCACTCTCTTAAGTCCATTATTACCTTCCTCCCTTCCCATTTTTTTAAATTATACTCCTCTTTTAAAAAATGTCATCAAACACTTTTGTGTTGCCCATAT
This sequence comes from Apodemus sylvaticus, assembly GCF_947179515.1. NCBI lineage: Eukaryota > Metazoa > Chordata > Mammalia > Rodentia > Muridae > Apodemus > Apodemus sylvaticus. The sequence goes on along the minus strand of NC_067481.1, from coordinate 31,608,625 downwards.
TATCTGATGGATATGGACAGAGATGTGTTTTTAATAAAAATGGTCATCACACCATATTCCATTATACTGAGAATTTATATGTGTTTCTATGATCCAATGCTTTGCTTAAATACTGTTGCCTATAGCAATTACTCAGATCGTCTATATTGGAATCAGCCATAGCTAACCCTCTCTGTTAAAACTGTTTTGCTTTCTAAGAATAAATATTGACTTCTGCTAATCCTTTCCTTACCATTATTATTGATTCTCAAATCACTGTACCATTATTATTACTACACTCTTTTGCTGTGTGATTAAGGTAACAGCATATCACTAAAATAAAATGCCACTTTTTATACAGCCACTTTTATATACAGCACTTTGACAATTATGTGAAAATATAAAAAAACAATTGAAATAAGCATGGAGTTTCTTTGGTATCTTTTTCCTGGAACATACAATTGAAAAATAGCTCCACTTAGCAAGAATTATATTATTATGTAGGTTGTGGATAATAAGTAGGAAGATTCTGAGAAGAAAATAGTAAATTGATGTTCCTTGTATATCATTTGGTGCTATCATTACGTAGATGAATTTTCTGGAGGCTCTCATCACCATTTATAAGTCATTTATAGACTTATGCTATTAGCTTAGGAGCCCATTACAGCCTACCTCAGACTCATTTCAGTCATTATAATGTAGTACTTTATTAAAACCACTAAGTATCATTTTGAAGAATGAATTCATTTGAAGCAAGAGTTCATATTTAATTCATTAACATCACTCCTACTTCCAGTCAAAATGCTTAAATAAAGCAATTAAATTGCTTCTTACAGTCATGAGAAATTCACATTACAAATATAATTTAATTTATATGCTGTGGAGTCTAAATTTGTTTGATTTCTAAATCACTAACTTTCAGTTCCTAAATTTTATCTCTGCTTTTCTTCCCCATGTACAACACATTTCCTTCTACCCCATTCGATTTGACACAAGTGAACCAATTGCCAACATTCTACAGTGCTCCTAAAATTCAAATACAACATGCTGAATTGATCAGGAGGGGTGAACATAAAATTTAATTTGAAATTGGAAAAAATCAATAATAAATTGCAAAACCTTTATTTTAAATACTCTAACATTTTGCCCTTACCAGGAAGATGCTCACTTTACAACCCACTTGCTGAGAAAAAAATAAAGGAGTCAAACCCATGGGCATAGCAATGACATTATGACCCATTTTATTGATATGTTCCTTTTGCATGATATCAGCAAGGAGTTTTCCCTTAGGCTCATGATCTATCTTAGCTAATTTATCCATATTTGACATTGGTTTCATCTCACAGAATAGAACTTAAATCTAATACATTTACACCAATAACATTTGTGCCACTGTTGCCCCCATTTGTTTTACAAACAGATTGCTGTTGTAGGATGCAGGGGAGTTGTAACTTTGGTTCTGTTTACTGTTGTTTGTTTGTTTGTTTGTGTTTTAAGAGAAAGATAGATAGATAGATAGATAGATAGATAGATAGATAGATAGATAGATAGAGACAGTGAGATTTGATGGGTACTGGGAGATGCTAGAAGAAGGGATAAACATCAAAATAAATTTTATGAAGAATGTTTAAAACTTTTGAAAATATTTCTCATGATTACACACAGAGACACACACACACACACACACACACACACACACACAGAGAGAGAGAGAGAGAGAGAGAGAGAGAGAGAGAGAGAGAGAGAGAGAGAGAGAGAGAGGTACTTTTGGGATAGACTGTATTTGTAACTATCTTGGAAATTTGTGGCCACATATAACCCATGGATCTTAGGATGAATAAATCTTGTAGGAAAAAGTGAAAAAAGAGAATGTATATTTGTATAGAAATCATATGTGTTGCTTGGTCTTATGTGAATGTGACATAATGTAATGTCACAAGGAAAGTATCATCTGTCTCATCTTCAAGAATATCTCCATATGACTGGCCTATCAGCATGCCTTTGAGACATTTGTTTGTTTGTTTGTTTATAGTTCATGTGGGAGTGAAGTGGAAGTTTCTGCTGGTTTCATGTGATGCAGACTCAGGTGATGTTTTGCTGAATCAAGACCCATGGGAGGACAGGTGGTGATTGGAGAGAATATAAGCAGGGCTCAAGAGCAATGAAGCTAACCTTTCAACCCTTTTCTGGTCTCGTGACTTGACTTTGTTGAGGGAGGCATGGCAGTGAACTTCTCTTGGCCACCTAGCTGGTTCTGGTTGATCCTGCTGACATGAACTGATTCAGCACAGAGTTGGCTCTTTCTGTTGGATCTTGCCATTGCTGAAGACTCCTCTTTGATATCTTGATATTACTGAACTGGACTGCTAGCATCCTGACAAATGGATATTGGAATCACTCCCCAAAAAAATTTCTTCTAAACATCTTCTTGTCCGATTTACCATCTTTTCTCCTTTACCTTTGGACAGTAAGCTAGAAGGGTGGTGTTTGAAGTGTTTGAGACCTCGTATTAAAATGAAATTAAAAAAAAAACTAAGTCTACATGGGATAGCCCACCTGACTCTTGTGGTGCCAACCTTGGACAGGTGGTCCTGTGTTGTATAATATAAGAAGCTGAATAAGCCATGAATTACAAATCAGTAACATGTATTCCTCCATAGCGTCTGCTTCAGCTCCTACTCCAGATTTCTGTTTTGTGTTCCTGCCTGTACTTCCTTCAATGAAGGAATATTATGAGTTGGTCTGTAAGATAAAATTAATCCTATCCACTATAAGTTGCCTATTTTTCAGGATATTGGTCACAGAGGTAGAAAGCAACTATATGTCTCTTATTTATCTCTGGATGTCAGAGTGCTTTATTATCCTTTGCATAACATCAGCTGCCAGCATCAAATTGAATATTCTGGTCTAACATGAGGGCAGCAATTTCTTTTCTTTGCTGTCTTTTATCATAAACGCTGACATGCAGAAAATTTGAAAATATTAGAGAAGGTAGACAATCAAATACAGCTGATTCACTCAGAGTTCAGATGCAAAGTTGGATAGAGATACCAATTTATGTGTAGTAAACATTTGGTAGTTTCCTGGTTTCTTTTAACAGAGTCTGTGTGACATACTTCCATCTTCTCAGGCATAATTTGGAATCTCAGATCAGGCACTGGATATGCAGATTCTAGTTTTGAATTTGTCTCATGAACTGATCCTGAAGTACAAGCCTGGTAAAGACACTCAAATACTATCAGTAAATTTCTTCTGGGACACAGTGAAAGAAGATATTTTATAGGATCATCATAAATTTCAGATAGGTTTTAAATATAAAAATGTTCTTAGTTGAAACAATAGCAAATAATGACCTAGAATCTAAAACTTGTCCTAGACTTTCTTATTTCAGTTTGGTCCATACTAAAGATTCTATAGATATAGTTGTAAAGATTTAGCTTCTAAATCTTTGCAACTATATCTATATAGTATATATGATTTATTGAGGTAACCCAATCACAAAAGAATACACATAGAATGTAGTCATTGATAAGTGGATATTAGCCCAGAAGCTCTGAATACCCAAGACACAATTAACATATCAAATAATTCCCAAGAAGAAGGAAGGAGAGGGCTCTGGTCATGGAAAGGCTTGATGCAGCATTGTAGGGGATTACCAGGACAGAGAAATGGGAGAGGATGATTGGGGAATGGGCAGAAGGAAGAGGGCTTATGGGACTTATGGGGAGGGGGGAACAGGGAAAGGGAAATCATTTGGAATGTAAACAAAGAATAATAATAATAAAAATAATAATAAAAAATAATAATGATAATAACAACAACAACAACAATAATAATAATAATAAAGATTTAGCTTCTAGGACAAGAAATCCCAAGCTCTCAAAAATGCTTCAGTTTTTTGAGCTGATATTCATTAGTATTTCTTGGTTTCTTTTCTTATTGTTTTATCCTTTCTTCTTTCCTTCCCTCCATCCTTTCTGGTGGGAATAAACCCATTTAAAATTTGACTAAAGGTTAAATGCTAACCACTTTAGAAATTAATTTTGTTCTTCTCTGGAACATTTGCTGATAATCTATCACTTTAGTCAAACCTCTTCCTTCTTAGATAGGCCTGCAGTCTCTCAGCCATAGAACAACTGTAAAATTCAATTAGTTTGTCTTTCATTTCATCTAGACATTTATACTCTCTTGTGAGACATTTTTAACTCAGTGACTATTTGAATCATCCTCCAATGTCATAAAATAACTTCAGTGCTTCCCAAGCCTATGAGACAAATTTCTAAATTTTTTGAGAGTATCCAGGAAAAGGTACATGTAATTTATTATACCTATCAGCATATATTCATTGCTTTTTACTTAATTTTCTGTGCTCTTTTGATAGTGGACGCCTATGTAGCTATTTAATCACTCATTTTCCTACAGAAGCAGAAGCTAACTCTCCCAAAAAGCCTCTTGGCATTAGTTAAGCAAAAGGCAAACTGAGAAACCATATATATCTAATGACCTTGTATCTATTGATATAAAGTATCATGTCATATAATGACTTTCATTCCTTTCTATGCTGTCTTTTCCAAATAGTTAGGTTTGTGTGTGATCCCATTCAAATGCAAGGTTAGGGTCATAAACCTTGTGGACATAGGTGTCTCTGCTAATATCGAAAATATCATCAATAAGCCATGCAAATGTTCTAAATAAAGGAAAACTTTGAAGTAGCTCAAATTAAAGTTAGATTCCTCAAATGGAATGAAACTTATGAAACATGTGCTGATTGCTAAGTTTCAAGTATCATTCTCTATTTTCCCCTTGGTATGAATCTCCTTAGACTTTATTTACATTCTAATCAAGCATCACATTCCTTGACACATCTCCTTCCTCATCATGATCCAAAGATATATACCATATATCACTGTGAAATTTTGAACATTATGCATATGTAGTGACTGATTTTTAACCCCATTAGAATCATTGTAGCAACTACATATAGTGAAGAAAAACCATATGGAAAAGAAAATATACTTTCAGCTAACTTGAGAACATCCATAATGTTATTATTTTTAGTTTAGGTTTTTTGTCTTATTTTGTATGTAGTAACAGTTTGCCTGCATACATGCCTGTGAACCACATGGATGAAGTGACTGCAGAGACCAAAAGTGGGCATCCAGAGCCTTCAAATTGGAGTCCCAGAAGTTTGTTAGCTAATATATGGATACATATAATGAACTCAGGTCTTTTGGAAGAGCTACTAGTGCTCTTACCACTGAGTCCTCACTCCAGCCACTATGTACTGTTTTTGTATAAGAAGAGTTGGAACATTAATAATGATTATAAGATAACCATACTTCCTTAGTCTTATCTTATAGTATGTCTCTAAAGCTCAGTCTCTTTTTATTTTTTATCTTTTTCTGAACTGATTGATATGACACAATGACAATTTGATGAATTAAAATAAGATTTTGTTCTGACATATATTTTTCCATTTATCTATCTATCTATCTATCTATCTATCTATCTATCTTTATTTATTTTATTTATTTATTTATTTATTTATTTATTTATTTATTTATTTATTATGCTCCAGGTTTTATTCTCTGGTCCACCCTCTGACTTCCAAGACCCATACCTCCTCCCTGCCCCCCCCCCCAAGTCTCAAGAATGTCCCCATCCCCAACCCACCAGACCTCTAAACTCCTTGGGGCCTCCAGTCTTTTGAGGGTTAGGTGCATCTTCTCTGACTGAACCCAGACCTGGCAGTCCTCTGCTGTATATATGTTGGGGGCCTCATAACAGATGGAGTGTGCTGCCTGGTTTGTGGTCCAGTGTTTGAGAGATCTCAGGGGTCCAGGTTAATTAAGACTGCTGGTCCTCCTACAGAGTCGCCCTCCTCCTCAGCTTCTTCCATATTTTTTTTCCCTAATTCAACCACAGAGGTCAGCAGCTTCTGTCCATTGGTTGGGTGCAAATATCTGCATCTGATTCTTTCAGCTTCTTGTTGTGTCTTTTGGAGGGTAGTCATGATAGGTCCCTTTTTGTGAGCTCTCCATATCCTCAGTAATAGTGTCAGGCCTTGAGGCCTCCCCTTGAGCTGGATCATCCTTTGGGCCTGTTACTGGATTTTCTTCTTCTCAGGCTCCTCTCCATTTCTATCCCTGCAGTTCTTTCAGACAGGAACAATTATGGGTCATTTTGGCTGTAGCATAATAACTCCAACTCTCATTGATGCCTGGTCTTTCTGCTGGAGTTATGCTCTATAAGTTCCCTCTCCCACTGTAAGTCATTTTGTCTAGGGTCTCTCCCTTTAAGTCCTGAGGGTCTCTCACTTCCCAGATCTCTGGTACATTCTGGAGGGTTCCTCCAACCTCCTACTTTCAGAGGTTGCCTGTTTCCAACCTTTCTGCTGGCCCTTAGGGATTCAGTCCTTTCCCCTCACCCAATACCAGCCCATGTTCCTCTCTCCCCCTCCCATACCCTTTCCCCCTCCATCCCTCTCTTATATTTCTACAGGTCATGTGGATTCCAAGCACAAGGATGTAGAGGGATGGTTTTGAGTAAAAGTTAAGAGGTAATTGCAGGAAGACAGGATGTATTTCCCCTGTGGCTAGCAAGTTGGCATAATGTGGTTATTTGAATAGTTACCCTGCCCATAGATTTATGTTTTTCAATGCTTAGCCATAAGGAGTGGCCCTATTAGAAGGTGTGGCCTCATTGGAGTAGAGGATGAGGACTTGATGGAGGACGATGCTCAAGCTCTGCTGAGTATAGAATCAGAGGCTCTCCTGGCTGCCTTCAGAAGAAGACAGTCCCCTTCTGCTGCCCGGAATTAATAAGTAGAACTAACAACTCCTCCAGCACCATGTCTGCCTTCATGCTTCCATGCTCCCTGTCATGATGATAATGGACTGAACTTTTTAAATAAGAAACTCACCTCAATTAAATGTTCTCCTTTATAAGACTTAGCTTGTTCATGTTGTCCAGTCTGAGCAATGAAATCCTAAGACATATGGAATCTCTAAGAATGGTTAATTTGATTGAAGCAAGGTTTCTGAACAGAGGAAGCATCTTTTCTTGTCTAGAGCTTGGCCTTTTAGCATTTATAGCAAGTGCATATTAGCTCAAGAGGGTGGAAATCCAACGCAAAATGTAGTAGGGTATAGGTCTATTTGAGTATTTAAAATATGAGCTAGTCAGAACCAAGTACAAGCTGAAAACTAGGTCAAAGCAAAATTTAATAATAGATACAAAACAAGTTTATACCATATGTCATGACATATAATGTTGATTTTCAGGATAGCAACACTTAGAAAAAATTCAAAGAGATGAGGCTCCTGTGAGCAATCTCCAATATACATGTCACTGTTAGTAAACTTACCCAGCACATACAAGGATACAGAGGGGATGAGGAATTCTGGAGAATGCAGTCACATTCTGTGTAGTTCAATGCACTTGGCAAGAAATTACTCCACACACAAAATTTCCACTAACAAGCTAGATGTTCCTCTCTCTTAGAGAAATTAAAATTAAGCAAGAGTTAGAGAGAAAGGAGCTATACATTTTTTGTCTTTTTGATGTCTTAAAACAAAATTAGAAATGATCTAAAGATAACCAGTCTTAGAGATTGTTCTGAAGGCTGTGAATGGCTGCAACTTTCTAATGTGACTTGGATGGCCATCAGTGGTCTAGCCTTCGGATATTGGTTTTCTCTTATAAAGACACCTTCATGTCACCTGCTTTAAATCTTACATTGGAAATGCTTAATAAAGAATGATAGCAAGGTCATAGAGTTGAGTAAATGTCCTAAAGAAAAAAGGACCTTGAATTCCTACAAATGGTAAGCTCATTGACCCATGTGCTGTTTGTTGGGTTTTAAATATGTTTCTCTATTTTTACTTTGGACTGTGTCTGCTTAGACTTCACATTCAGGTTGAACATCACTTTTTCTCAGACATCTCCTTCCTCACCAGGATCCAAGGAATACCACATATACCATTGTCTTGTAAGCATCTCGATGACAGGGTTCAGCCTCATCTCCTCCATAAGTCTGATTGCTTTTCTAACAAACACCTAATATTTTCTCATTGTCTTAAACAAGTATACGTTTTTCAGTCTTTTTGTACGTTTTATTTATTTTTTTTTTTTTTTTGCAGGTTGAAAATTTCTTTTAAGACATATTTTAAAGTATCTTTTCTGTCAATTATTTAGGAATTAAGAACAAAATTCATTTTATCTTGTTATTCTGTTGTCTTAAATATGCAAGAAAATTTATTTGACAGATAGAGCAAGTAATTGTAGGGAGGGCAAATCACAAGCCTATAATATGGGAGTTGGATATATTAGTCTGACCTACAAGAACTGCATCCAGTCTCTGATCAATGCAGTTTTGGAAATGTATAAATCATGGGTATCATTAATCACTATTAATCCTTAATATAGGACCTCACAAAGAGGAAGAGAATGAGAGAGAAGATAGAAAATATTGATTAAATATAACTATAGATCAGAAAGAAACAAAAAGGCCTAGAAGGAACAATTGGTTGCATTATATGCAATCAATGACTTACTAAACCTTCTGTTTGAGGGGCTAGAAATATTTGTGTTCTATGCATGCAAATAAAAACCACAGTATGAAGGCACACAGCTACAAAACATTGTGTGCATTTTGTGAAACTATTTTAGTATCCATAGCTTTACAGAATTTAAATAGTGTTTTAAAATGCCATTTTATGCATGGCATATTTGAGGTTCTATATTATTGTGAACCTTCCTTCTCTTTTAGATGCAGGGAAAAGACTCATTATAGCAATGCTTCCTTATGACACAGTATTAGACTGACTACTTATTACTCACAGGTGTTAAGAGTACTGCATGTATAACAGAGATCTACATCTGCTTTTTGTAGTGATTTTATGCAGTACAGGACCTATAATTCATAGTGTGAATTTTATAGGAGTATGAACCTTGGACTCAGACTGTATGCTTACTCTGCAAAATATTTTGCTCATTATCCTGTTGCAATTATCCATTTCAACAGATTTATTTTGGACATTTATTCACAAGCATAAAATAAGATATTTTTTTACTTGATTTTATGGCAAAATTATCATATTCACAATGTTAAATGTGGAATGTGTTCATTACTTTGTCTAGAATTTCACATTAGTAAACTCGTCTGTGTTTTCTATGTATGACAGTGACAGGAGTGATGTGTCATCATCAAAAATGAGTGGTTTGAGGAGAAAATATAAAACTGAATACTATGAGATTATTTTGCCACTTTAGAAGATTGGGTAGTTAACATGGACTAGTATATCAAAATCATTATTCTAATTATCAATAATGATTTAAGATCCTCCTTTTTTAAAATCTTATTTAACTCACATATTGTTTTGAGTGTGAATCTGGCAATATATAAGAAGATTCAAAAAGCTATCAATTGTTAAAAATAAACACAATTATCAAACACTTCAGAGCAGTGACTGCAAAGGAAACAGCTGAGATGATAATATAAAATGCAAGATTGAGTGTCATATGGCTGTTTCCAATGTTTCTGTCATGTTGGCAGATGGAAGTCAGGAGCCCTGGAATTTTGGTGCAAATAAGACATTATTGTGATGGTTGAATAATTTTTAAATTCCTGCCATAATTTAGGGAGGGTTGTATTTTATTTATTGCATTTGTATCTCATTTATAGGTGGAGTTGATTTATAATGTCACTTTTTAAAAGTCCTGTGCCCTGTTTTTAAATTGCCGAGGTAGCTGTATGTAGTAGCCCGAAGAGACATTTTTGTATTTGTCTTTTGAGATAATGCAAGAGTTAGCAGATTCCTCAGAAGGGAATAAATTGCATATAAAATCATAGTGTCTGTAATTATGTCTAGGGAAAGCTATGTGCATAATGCTTATGTTTAATTTATTTAGTGACTAGTGACTAGTTTAGGTTTTCTCTTTGAGTCAATTTTTAAAATTAGTTACCCTTTAAAGTTATTGCTTATTTTGTATAAGTGAATTTTTATATTGATAATCCCTTGAATTGGTGAGAGGTGGGCATTAAAGCCACTTGCAGCATGTGAGAGTCAATAAGTGATTTAAGATGAAAGTGCTTTTATTGTGAACTTGGGTGCCCTTGGTTTGGTGAATCTTGGAGGAGGAACACCTTTACAGAAGCAGGGGGAAGGGGAATGGGATAGGGGGTTTCTGGGAGTTGTGGGGTACCAGGAAAGGGGATAACATTTGAAATGTAAATAAAGAAAATATCCAATTTTTAAAAAACCAATTGGGCTATCTTCTTAGTGGCTCTGTTGAGAATGCAGTGCCCTGCTCTGTCTCTTCTGATGAGGTTTGGGTTTGAGTTTAAGTTTTAAATTATTTAAAAACATAATTACTAGTTTTTTTCTTGGTCCATCTTTTTGGGATATATTTTTCCATTTTTTTGCTTTGAGGTGATGTGTACACTTGAATGGTATTTCTTGGATGTGGCAGATAGATGGATCCTGGTTTCACAGGCATTCTGTTCATTTGTCTATTTATTGGTGAGTTGTTGTGATATCAGTAAGCAGTGTTCATTGATTCCTATTCTATTTTTGTGTGTGTCTTTTGCTTAGAAATATTTACTCCTGGGTCTTCTGGGCTGCGGTCAACCTCTTTAAAGTTTTCCTCCTAGCTTTTTTCTGTAGGTCTGCAATTGTAGATGCTGCTTTAACTCATCTTTTTGTCTTGGAATCTCACTCCCCATCTATTGTGATTGAAAGTTTTGCTCAATAAAGTAGCTTTGAATGACATGTATGGTTTATTAGAGTCTGTATAACATATGTTCAGGTACTTCTGGCTTTTAAAGTTTTCATTGAGGAGATATGTTATTCGAACAGGTCTGCCTTTTGATGTTACCTGGACTTTTCCCCTTGCAGCTTTGAATATTCATTTTTTTCTGTACACTTAGTGTTTTGATTATGATGTAGTAGGGGAGCTTTCTCCTGGACCGTCTGTATGATGGTCTGCATGCTTCTTGTATTCAGGCACCACTCTCTTTAGGTTATAGAAATTTCCCTCTGTAGTATTTTTTAAAATATGTGTTGTGTCTTGGATCTGGGCATCATCTCCTACCCCTCCTCTTATTTTTCTTTTCATAGTGTCCCAGAAATTCTGGATGTTTTGTGCCTGGATGCTTTATAATTAATGATTTCTCTGACTGATGTGTCCATTTTTTCTGTGTGTAGATTGTCATAGATGCCTGAGATTCTCTCTTCTATCTCCTATATTCTGTTGAGCACTCTTGCCTTGAACTTTCCTGATCGAGTTCCTAATTTGTTTTTTCATTTCCAGGTTTTTGTTAGTTTGGGTTTCTTTAACTGATTTTGTTTCCATGTTCAGGTCTTGAAGTGTTTTATTGATTTTCCCCCACTGTTTGGGTTCTCATAGATTTCTTTAAGGGGCTTCCTCACTGTCTCTTTAAGGACCTCCAACATATTCATTGAGGCTATTTTAAGGTCCTTCATTACTTCAGCCACTTTGTTCCCAGGTCTATTTTAGCAGGATTACTGGTCTCTAGAGGAGACACATTTCTTCTGGCTGTTATTGATTGTGATTTGACACTGATGTCTAGACATCTCAGTTTGGAGTGCTTGTAATTCTCAGAGCTAATATATGATCTTTTCTTTGTGGTTGGTATTTTGTTCCTTCCTCACGCTGGTGTTTCCTGGTAATAAATCCTTCTGGAATCACTCTAAGTGTAGCTATAGGGTTTTCTGAGTACAATATGTTTTAGAATTTGAGAGCTGATACTCTGAAATAGAGGTGCACTAGAAGGGAATTGTGAAACGGGTCCATAGGAGGGACAGAAACAGAGTGTTCCACCAGGGTTTGCTTAGGCTTCTGAGGGTGGGACAGCAAATGAGTAAGGACCACAGCAGATAGTCTGCTATGGAGCTGTGGATGAAAATTGAGTCTGAATTTGGAGAAAAGGAGGGAGAACAAAGACCTGAAACTTACCAGTCTGCCTTGCTGGCCTTAGTTCTCTGGCAGAACTGACCAATAAATTCCCAGGGAATACCTGTCAGAGATGGGGGTGGGTGGGCTAAGACAAAGGAATGTGTGAGCAAGAAGTCAGGAGGAGAAGATCTGCAAATGATGCTTTGGAGATAACAGCATTTCATGAAATATAGGGATTTGAACTCTAGAATTTAGTCTTATATCCAAGCAATTCACTCACTAATCATATCACTAGCCCTTTTCATCTATCTCTTTGTAGACTAGCTTGTACATGTTTTCACAGAGGTGTCAAAGTATAAACACATAAATATCAATCTGCAAGTAATTTCCCAAACTACTGCTTGTGTCAAAGTTTCTAATAATCTTCTGGCTAAAAAATTTATAGGAATCAAGGTCCATGTTTACTAAGAGCATATCACCAGAAGGCAGGAGAATAGAGATATGTTAAAACATGAAGCTTGTAAACAATCACCAGATTTGTTTACTAAGGGTTATTATTATTATTATTATTATTACTATTATTATTTTATAAGCTGCTTTGTAAACTTACAACAATAGCAATTACATTCTAACTCACAGTTCCTGGGAGAAAACAATAATATAAAACCCTTCAAAACCACACAACCACAATAGGTGTATCTTGGGTTTTTAGTAAAGATTTTATGATTTAAGCTGTCAATTTATTTTCTATTAATCATTCTTTATTCTCTTTCCTTGCTGCATATACTTGTTATCTTTTGTTTTAGGATGATAAGTTTCTTTGCACTGCAATTATAGTTCTATATCACTGACTGGAATGATGAATCAATATTTCTAACCATAAGTACAAGACAAAATTCACTGGTCTTATTTACTGTCTGCAGGAAATATGTTAACGTTTTCTTTCTGGTGGCATTTCAGTGCATAACTTTGCTGTTAGAAATATCACATTACAACAGTAAGTGATGTGAGTCATTCTCTCATTTTACATTTTTACCTTGTATAATTTAAGAAGATTTGGATACCCATTCTGTCTTTATATTTTCCTTAAAATTTACAAAAATGGAGGTCAATTTTTTACATTAGATAAAAACATTGAAACTATTTTTTTTCTTAGCACCTTTGTATTTATATACAGTGTAAGCACCTTCTGGGAGTATGAATAAAATTTACTGCTTATATCATGGCTAGGTCATTGTGAACCATATCCTGTTTGCTTTCGTGTTTTCCACTTAGGAAGCTTCTTATTTAACTAGAGTCATTATTGGTTCGTTTGGACTATTTGAAGTTCATCATGTCATGACTAAACTAATATAAGGGGCTTGAATGAACTGCTGTAAGAACAACTGGGCCATGATTCTCCCCTAAACCATTTCATTATACTCACAAGTTCGAATGCATCTCTCTATCCTGCTTCTTACTGTCAAAGGTTATAATCTGTGAAATTTTACTACTCTTACATTTTTTATCTAGACCCAACTCATAAATACTTTCAAGAAAAAACATATATAAACATATTACCTGTACACTAATATACAATCTGACTAAGGCTTGTTTCTCTTCCCATCTTAGATGATAGTAGTTACATTTTATAAACCTTGTGGTTTCTAATTCCTTATTTGTAAGGAAAAATTATACCAATTCTTAACTTGCCAGCTCCATTAATATATAAGATTAATAGATTCTGTTCACTCAACTTTCTACCTATCATCTTCATCTTTACCCTCTCTTCTTTTAGTTCTACACTTAAAAAAAAAGCTCTTGCTTATATAATTGCACTCATCTTAATTTCAAGGGCAGGTGCCACTTTACAATGAAAGGATGTAACAAGGTATTCCATGATGATATGACTAAGGAACAAATAGGTATCACCATCTTAACAAATGACAAAATAGAAAACAAGATAAAATTGATGAGAAGAGATAAAGGACACATTGCAAGCCAAGGAGAAAAATAAACCAAAATGACATCATAAACTTAACCATTTAAGTTTCAATCTCTGGCTCATCCCATTCCATTATGAACATGCTATTGGACTTATTTATACAGGTTAACCATTATGAGCATGCTATTGGACTTATTTATACAGGTTAACCCCACTTTATCCAATAGACAGATCATCAGAACAAAAATAAAAAGTAAAACATGACAAATAAACAGCATCATACATCAAATGGATCTAACAGATGTTTACAGATTACTTATATATCTACAGAATAATCCATCCAAATACCAAATAATGTATATTCTACTTTAGAACCTACAGAAGGTTCTCTTAAATAGACCATCCACTAGGACACAAACAAATCTCAACTAATGAGGAAAAATTAAAATAATTGCACATCTTAATTTTATCTGCAATGCAATTAAACTTAAAATCACCCAGACTCAAAAGATGAATCATGGTAGGCACTCACTAATAAGTGGATATTAACCTAGAAAACTGGAATACCAAAAACATAATCCACACATCAAATGAGGTACAAGAAGAATGGAGGAGTGGCACCTTGTTCAGTGAAGCTGAAAGACTCAATGAAGCAGTATAGGGCAAAAGCAGAACAGGGAAGTGGGAAGGGTTGGGTGGGAAAACAGGGGGAGGGAAGGGGGCTGATGGAACTTTCGGGGAGTGGGAGTCTAGAAAAAGGGAAATCATTTGAAATGTAAATAAAAATATATTGAATAAAAAAATCATCATCAAAAGAGTCATAATCAATGGCACTCACTGAGATTAAACAATTTTGTCATGAATGATAAATGGGCCAGAGAAATCTCAAGAAATAAACTAAACACATTCTGGGATTATATAAAAATGAAAACATAGTAAAACAAAACCTCTGAGATATGTTGAGAGCAGTCCTAAGAGTAAAATTTATAACTAAGTACTTGCATTTAAAATTCAGAATGAGAACAAATAAATAATTTATGACAAAACTCAAGCTGCTCTTTTTGTATATGAAGAGAAAAAAATTGACAGTGGTGTTTTTGTCTACATATCCACAAACTGGAACTGTGTTCCACTTAGAAATAACATCTTAGTGAGGAAAAGAGCATAAGAAATGTAAACAAAGTAAACTCCATCATCATGTGTGTTTGAATATAAGCCAGGAAGGCAAGACATGCAGAACTGTGGAGTTTGAAGTAGGAAATGAAGAGATGTTTTGAGGATTTCTGATACCAGGCCATGCCTAAAACATAAACGTTTATGAGTCCTCACTGGAAATTGTTTTAAATCAGTTATGAGTTAGAAGTCAATGATGCTCAGTGCAAATGAACTACTAAGAACAAACTGGACTCAATGAAGTCCCCAAAGTAGACAATCAAAAGTCCCTAGTAGGCCAAAGCAATCATTCGAAGAGGCACCATAGGGTAGAGACTCAGACCTACAAAATAGGGAAAAGTATTGACATGGTATGGGGCGGGAGAGAAATAAGGTACAACAAATTGTAGAGGTGCTATTTAAACACATCACAAAGACAATGGAAGAAGAATGGTAACAGCTGTCAAAACATCAACCTGCAGATAAGGAGAGGGTGCTCTTGCCCATGGTTTAGTGGGGACCACAGATAACTTCTATCGCAGAAATGAAATGTAAAAGTTTGAACCACATTGCAAAACATGGGTATGCAGATGTTCTTATAGCCAAAATCACATGTATATAGATATTGCTAAATCATTATATTTCTTGTAGAAAATCTATAGTAAATTATTATTTTATTTTGTTTTTACTATTTTTAATTTAATATCTTCTCCATTTACATTGTTAATGGCAAAACCTTTTCCAATTTCCCTCCTCCCCAGAGACCCCATACCCCTCCTCCCACCCTCTGCCTCCAAGTACATGCCCCTCCACCTGACCTATTCCCACCCCACCCCCACCCCTGATTTCCCTTTGTTGGGGAACTATTGTGCCTTTACTTCACCAAGGACTACTCCTCCCGCTGATGCCCAACAAGGTATTTCTCTGCCACATTTTTGGCTGGAACCCTGTGCACCCCTTTGTTGATGGTTTAGTCCCTGGAACTCCTGGGGCTTCTGGGTAACTGAAATCTTTGTTCTTCCCAAGGGGCTGTAAACAACTCCTTCAGCTCCTCTGAATCACCCTCCAGCTCCTCCTTTGGCGACCCATGCCCAGTCCAATGGTTGGCTGTTAGCAACTGCCTTTGTATTTGTAAGGCTCTGGAGGGCCCCTCTAGAGACAACCATGTCATGCTCCTTTTGGTATACACTTCTTGTCGACCATAGTAATGTTGGGGTTTGGTGACTGTTTATAGGATGAGTTTCCAGGTAGGGCAGTCTCTGGGTGACCTTTATTTCAGTCTCTGCTCCACACTTTGTCTCCTTTATTGCTCCTGTGAGTATTTTGTTCCCTTTCTCAGAGGAACCAAAGCACCCTCATTTAAGTCCTCCTTCTTAAGCTTCCTGTGCTGGGTGAATTGCAACTTGGTTATTTTGAGCTTTTGGGCTAACATTTGCTTATTAGTGAGTGCCTACCATGTGTGTTCCTTTGTGATTGGGTTTCCTTGCTTAGGATGACACTTCATAGTTCCATCCATTTGCCTAAGAATTTCATGAATTCATTGTTTTTAATAGCTGAATAGTACTCCATTGTCTATATATACACCACAGTTTCTGTATCCATTCCTTTGTTAAAGGACATCTGGGTTCTTTCCAGCTTCTGGCTATTATAAATAAAGCAGCTATGAACATAGTGGATCATGTGTCCTTATTACATGTAGGAGCATCTTCTGGGTATATGCCCAGGAGTGGTATAGCTGCATCCTCAGGTAGTACTATGTCTAATTTTCTAAGGAATTGCCAAACTGATTTCCAGAGTGGTTTTACCAGCTTGCAATCCCACCAGCAGTGGAAGAGTGTTCCTTTCCCCCCACATCCTCTCCAGCATCTGCTGTCCCCAGAGTTTTTCACCTTAGTCATTCTGACTGGTGTGAGGTGGAATCTCAGTGTTTTGATTTGCATTTCCCTGATAAGTAAGGATGACGAACATTTCTTTAGGTGTTTTAGAGCCATTTGAGTTTACTCAGTTGAGAATTCCCTCTTTAGCTCTGTACCCCATTTTTAATAGGGTTATTTGACTCTCTGGAGACAAACTTCTTGAGGTCTTTGTATAGATTGGAAACTAGTCCTCTATCAGATGTAGGGTTAGTAAAGATCTTTTCCAAATTGGTTGGTTATTGTTTTGTTCTATTGACTTAGTAAATTATTATATTCAAAGCAAATTCACATTGTAAAAATGACCTTCAATGTTTTCTTTATAGATTAAAAAGCATTTACTCTTATTTTCTTTCTGTGTTATTTAGGACATTGTCCACAATTTGTTCTCACAAAGTGATGAGTGGCTTTGTAATAATTTTCCATTGCAAATTATATGTAAGAAGAAACCAAATTCTGTAAGTCAAGGTTGTTTCCTAAGTAAAAATTAGTAGTAGGATATTTAGGGTTATATGTGTGAAGGTACCTAAGTTTCTTGATATATGATGTACTCATTCATGAATCTCTATTTCTTTCCTTCTATCTTGGCTATAGTAGGCATTGCCATTTGTAGTCATTTTTACGTGAAGATGATGTTAGTATCTGTAGTCATGAAAATAATATTGAACTACTAAAAATTCAAACTTTATAGAATCATGTAACCTAGGTGAGGAAGGGAGGTAAGCTCCCTCAAAGACACTATGATTTCATGGAAGTTTTTTTAGAAGAAGAGATATATTCATGTTGGCACACAGACTGATGTATTTTTGAAAGAACTTGGTAAGGGATAGCCTGCTGTTGTGCACCCCTGGGAATCTGTTTACTTTCTTCTTTGATTTCTCTCACACAGGATGAAGTTAATTTATATGTCCATAAAATTGAGTTCATAGGCATTGAACATCATTCAGCAACTGTGAAGAAAAGGCTATGAATATAAGCCCATGCTGCTCTACAAAGTCACAGATTACACATTGTCTGAATCTAATAGGAAGCTTATTTCTTAAAAATTTGTTCTGACTAATATACCTTCATGCCTATGAATATGTGTAAGTATTTGGGTGGAAAGACATTGTGAGACTGTTGTGATTGTATTGTACATATTACATAGGTTAATATGTACAATAAAAAGGTGCTAATTATTATGAAATATTAGAATTACCATATAATACAGAATATTAATTTGCCAATAAAATGATGTTGAAAGGAGTCAAGGTGATGCATTTCTCCTATGATCCAGATTACATTTATGCATCTTTTCTCGAGTTGAAACAAGGTGTACATTCTTCTCATCCATCTTAGAGAAAACTTTTTAGCTTCTCTGTATTCTCACTGTTCTTCATCCCTAGCTGTGCAAGAGTTACTGTGTTATGAAATATTTAGCTTATTCAGTAACTAGAAACAGCTCAGTTTTTAACTCGGTGTATCAGTAGCATCTCTCTATTGACTATTATTATTTTATGATATGTTTGATGGTCAGTAGGCTTCCTTAGCTTTATCTGAAATCATGTGTTGGTCATCTTTATATCACTTTAACAAAATACCAGAGACAATCTTCAAAATAGAATAGGTTTCTTTTAAGTAAGAGCTTTGGGTATTCTAATCCATTACGTGCCACTCCCTCTGCTTTGGCCCATGGAAGGCAACAATTCACAGAGGAAGTATGTGGCAGAGAAAACTTAGTGACTTAACGAATTCTCATGCTCCCTTTTCTGGTATTTTGTGCTAGTTGACTGTCTTCTTCATTTTCCTCAAATAGGTTTTCTTCCCTTGTTATTGTGTCTCCTTTGGCCCACCTGGTTTCTATGGCTAGCCAATCCATCACAGGCTGTTGGAAACTGAACTTGAAGCTCTGTAAGAGAAACATGCTCTGAAATGCTAAGAAACAACTACTGTTTTCATATGTAATTTCATGTGGTTAATTATTGAATTTTTGAAGATCTCCAAATATACTTATTCTCAAAAATTCTGAAAAATGATTTGGTTGTTAGATTACTTATGAGTGGTACTGAATAGTGTATATATAAAAACATGTATGTAATCATCTAGTACAGGCATACCCATATTTTCTTATCAACAATTATAAATTTAGCTTAAAATTACAGCTAATTTTCCTAAATAACATATTTAGTTGATTAAATTTGCAATGTATGAAAATCAACATTATAGAGCTAGATGGGAACTAGATTAGCTGAAAGAATTGCACTTGTTATACAGTGTTGAAAAACTGGTTTCTAACAACAAACATTGCAATATATCAAGTTGTTGCCTATTAGGAGACAAATTCAATAGTAAAGGTTCAAAGTATCTGATAAAGACATGGTATGTAGCAATAACTATAGTTGACTCTATAAATAGAAATCAACTGAGCAGTGTGACTGGAGAAACCATTTTATGTAATAATCCATATAATACATAGCAAAAAAAATCTAAATAACAGATGAGCTAGAATCACCACCAACCTAAAGTTGCCAAACAAACTCTAGTGCTGTCTTTGATTACAGAACCATAAATTTTGTTCAGTTTGTTTAACTGCCCCAATTTGAAAATATCTCATATGCATGGATATGTTCCTTACAAACCTAAATTTGCATGCTCACTGAGTAAATACAAATAGTTAGAATTGTTGTTTTAGTCGTTAAAATGCAATGCTTATAAGATAGTATATTATTAACAGCAATGTAAATATGATATCATATTGAACTCTTGTGCTGTTCTTATTAAATCACTTAAATTACTGTTTATTTTCTAAAATTAAAATGATCAAATTTCATACATTTGTTAGGTCACTCATTTTAGCAAAGTGTTTATTAGTAAGATGGGTGCTGGCAGAATTATCAAGTAGCAACGTGAATTTCAGTAATTTGATTTGGTGAATTTATTTTCAGCAAATTGGCTTGGTTTCATGTATGGCTGAGAAACAATTTGAATTGCCAGGCATGTCTCTAATCTGAGGTCCCATATCTTGCCAGCAGTAGAGTGAATACAGATGACACTGTGAAAAGCCCCAACTCTAGTGTCCTATATAACACTTCCTTCTTAGTGGTAGAAAAAAAATGCATTTAGGTGAGATGTTTTAAATGATTTAATTTGAGTATTTCAAATCATGCTTTTGGGGTTCTGTTTCTCCCCTTTACTGACAGTCCATTTTTTAGCTTCATTTCCATTCTGATTCTATCACTGTCAGAAGCCCCAAAATCCTGCGAACGTAGCCAGAGCCACTTTTGGATGTCAGCACTTCTATAGCTTGCATCAAACACTGACAGAGCTGTGTCTGCAGTATCATACACAGGTACTTAGCATGCCTTTGAGAAATCACATGAGTGATAATGTATAATTGAATCACAGGCCCATATCCACAGAGACAGCCTCAAGTTTATAGGCATAAGGAGACTGTGTGAAACACACATATGCATGTGCACGTGTGCACATGCGTGGGAACACACACACACACACACGCACACACACACGTACTCACAGGGGGGAGGTGAAGGAAGAGGGTTAGGGAGAGAGAGTTAACTCACTGTTTATACAGTGTTAAGTATATATTAAATATGCATATATTTGGCCCTGTAAAATTAAACATGGAGAGTCAAAACTCATCTAAATTTGATAAAGCAACACTTTAAAGGTTACTATTCACTAGTTTGGTGGCTTTAGGTGTTAAACTAAATTATGAAATTAGGAGTTAAAATCACTCACATATACAATGGAGTTAAAACAGTGGGAAAACTGCAGATCCTGTCTTAATAAGCTCACACAAAA
Source organism: Apodemus sylvaticus (assembly GCF_947179515.1). Classification (NCBI taxonomy): domain Eukaryota; kingdom Metazoa; phylum Chordata; class Mammalia; order Rodentia; family Muridae; genus Apodemus; species Apodemus sylvaticus. The sequence goes on along the minus strand of NC_067481.1, from coordinate 31,587,937 downwards.
GAGAGAAAGGACTAAAAAGAGTCTAACTAAAACAAATAACTTCTCAAATGCTGCTCTGTGTTAAGAATAAAACCCTGGTGGTGAAATAGCAGCTCTTATGTCTTGGTAACAAACAACAGATATATAACTGGAAAAAGTCCATTATACTAGATGATATTAATTCCTAGTAGTGTAATGCTGGCCACCTTAACATTGCTGGAGAGGATATGAACCCTTGAGGAGAAAGAATTTACTATACCCACTTTTGTAAACTAGTATAATTTCCAACTACATTTTAAATATTTATCTTTATACACATAATTACTTGTAGTTTCTATTCCTCAACAAAGAAGTACTATTCCTTTGTAACAGATGAAGACAATTAATACTCTACAACCAGTCAAATGCAGCAAACAACTACTATATGATCCAAACCAATTGATATATTCACAAAACAAACAACCTTTACACCTAATTCTTAGGCAACACTGCAAAAGAAGAAACAAACAAATATTGTCAGAATCAGAGAACCAAAATATTTGCCATAGAAGATAATGTCTTCAGCATATAGTAGGAAAGTAGTACCCTTTGAATCTCAACAATATGGTTACCAAAATAAGAATACCACAGTGATAACCTCAGTTGACATACCAATGTGGATAGGAAAAATTCTCCACAATGGATGAGGAGTTATATGTGATTAATAGCTGCTAGTAGAATGAAAATTAGTCTTCTCAGGTCAGTCCTCTGATAGATTAATTCTAAGTGGTCAGCCTTAAACACATAGCCATAGGAGTAGTACTAAATAGCTTCAAGGGCTATGCACATACATACATACATACATACATACATACATACATACATACATACACACACACACACACAAACATAATACATCTCTATCTCTATTTTTATCTCTATCACTATCATCTCTATCTATATATCATCTATCTACATATAGATATAGATATGTGTACTTTTTTTTCATGTGAGGCTCTCACTCCCTGAACACCCACAACAATTATAAGTCGGCTGTTCATTCATACTGCATTTTAATCAGCTAATAGTTTCAATTCAATAACAAGACTCAGTACCTTTGAGCTCAAATCACATATTGTATTTTTTCATAACTTAATAATATTTAGGTATCAGATTTTTTGATTTATCAGTTAGGCTTATGTGTTACCAAGGTTTTCTTGGGTTTGACTTTATATTGCATATACAGTGCCTCTAGATATTTCCAGGGGAAAGACTCATGAGACTATTTTGCTTCTCTTAGGAGAAGTACCAAGGTCCTTGGTCTTTGAAATGATGCCTGAGATTGTGACTGGTAGCAAATTTCTAGCTATAGTTCATGTTTATTGATGTGGATCCCAGAGTTAGGGTGTTTGATACTGACAAGTAGCATAAAAGTCCATGTGAAAGGTAAGTTTAAGAAAATTGTCAAGCTCATTATGATATTGCAAAGATTATCTCTGGGCATGTCTTGTTATTGTTGTGTGTTCTCAAATTCTAGGCTTTGTGGCTTTTATAAACCAGATGCACAGGTGAGAAAATAATTCATGTTGTGAAGACAGCAGGGTGGAGGGAAAACCCATGCAGTTAACACACAGTCAAGGGAAATAGGGACTTGTTTGATAATAGGAATGGGTTATAAGACAGTTGGCTTTTTGTTTTTGTTTTTGTTTTTTCTGTTATCAACTATGGGTGATCATCATTTGGAAACACAAATTTATATTCCAACAAATACCTGGTTCCAACAGGGTTGCAGTTTCAAGAAACTTATATAGTTCTAGAACCAAATATAATTCAAGACTCCTCAAATATATAAATAGGATATCAGATAGGTGGGCCACAGAAAAGTGTTGATATCTCTACTGAAGGCTTCAAAGGCCACCTGAAAACATTCTTAACCAATGCTTTAACAAAGTGCATTGTTAATATATTCCAAAAATTTCACAAGATAGCCATTATGTGACTTAGCAGCAAATAATCACATAAAAGCCAATGGACTCCACATCAGTCTTTCTGGGTCTAACAAAACTCAGTCGAAATGATATTTTTGTATAATTCTATTGATTTATCTGCAAATTTCATAATGTTATTTTTCTTTTCTTTAAAGGCTGAGTAATACTCCATTGTCTAAATGTACACTTCAAAAATTCCCATTAATTGTAGTGCCTCTCTCTGTGTTCCCTCCTACACAACCTTTCTCTTTCAGTCACCACTTGAGCATCCTATTCTAGTTTGTCCACCCACAGATAATTACCTACTCTATTTTCCTTTCTTAATGGGATCTACCTGTCTCTTTTAGTACCTTACTCTATATCTAACCTCTGTGCTTCTATAGATTATAGCTTGGTCATCATTGATTTAACAGCTAATATCTACATATATGTGAAAACTACATATCTGTCCTTTTAAGTCTGGATTATCTCACTCAGGATGATTTTTTTTAGTTCTATCAATTCCCTGCAAATTTCACAATATTATTTTTTTAATGGATGAATAATTCCCCATTGTGTAAATGTACCTTTTTATTATCCATTGTCTGAGGAGGGACATCTAGGTTGTTTCAAATTTCTGGCTATTTTTAATAGAACAGCAATGAACATGATTGAATAAGTGTCCTTGTAGAAGGACAAAGTGACATACATACATACATACATACATACATTCATATATACATTCATACCCTGGATTTTCAGGATGACTTATTTCCATCTTCCTAATAAATTGCTACTGATATCCAAAGTAGCTGTACATCTTTACACTCACATTGGCAATGGATGAGTGTTTTCTCTTACTCCACATCCTAGCCAGCATAATCTGTTACTTGTTTTGCTGAATTAAGCCATTCTGAAAGGTACAAGATAAAAATCTCAAAGTAGTTTTGATTTGCATTTTCCTGATGGTTACGGACATTGAACATTTCCTTATGTGCTCCAAAGCCATTTGAGTTTTCTATTCAGAATTCTCTGGTTAGATCTCTCCCCCTCTTGTAAACAGATTGTTGAATTAGTTATTTTGAGTTCTTAATATATTTTGAGTATTAGCCACCAATCAAGTTTGTAGTTGGTAAAAATATTTTCCCATTCTGTAGGAGGCAAATATGCTCAAATGATAATGTCCTTTGCTATTTAGAAGCTTCTCAATTTCATGAGGTCCCATTTATTAATTATTGTTTTTAGAAAAATAAAAGCAATCGTTTAATTATCCCAACCCACAAAAGGCCTAGTGTCAGATGATTTTTAGCACAGAATTTTAAAGAATTATGTTAATTTTAATGCCAATATTCCTCAAGTTAGTCCACAAAAGAAAAAGAGAATGAACATTGTACAATTCATTTTATGGAGATATATTTACTTTAATACATAAACAAACTGAAGATCTAACAAAGAAAGAAAATTACATCCTAATTTCTTTTGTGAATATAGATATAAAATGCTCAATGAAATACTTGCAAATGAATTGAATTATACATCCAAAAGATCATCTACCATGATTACAGATGTTGCATCCCAGACATGCAAAAGTGATTCACCACATGTAAACTGAAAAATGTTATCCACCATATAAATCATCAGAAAGACATATCTGGCCTTCTAACTTCACCCTGGCAATAAAAAGAATGGCTAAGATTAAAAATTCAGGAGACAGCAGGTGTTGGAGAGGGTGCGGAGAAAGAGGAACACTCCTCCACTGCTGGTGGGGTTGCAAATTGGTACAACCACTCTGGAAATCAGTCTGGCGGTTCCTCAGAAAACTGGGCACCTCATTTCCAGAAGATCCTGCTATACCATTCCTGGGCATATACCCAGAGGATTCCCCACCATGGAATAAGGATACATGCTCTACTATGTTCATAGCAGCCCTATTTATAATTGCCAGATGCTGGAAAGAACCCAGGTATCCCTCAACAGAAGAGTGGATGCAAAAAATGTGGTATATCTACACAATGGAGTACTATTCAGCCATTAGAAACAATGAATTCATGAAATTCTTAGGCAAATGGATGGAGCTAGAGAACATCATACTAAGTGAGGTAACCCAGACTCAAAAGGTGAATCATGGTATGCACTCATTAATAAGTGGTTATTAACCTAGAAAACTGGAATACCCAAAACATAATCCACACATCAAATGAGATACAAGAAGAAAGCAGGAGTGGTCCCTGGTTCTGGAAAGACTCAGTGAAACAGTATTTGGCAAAACCAGAACGGGGAACTGGGAAGGGGTGGGAGGGAGGACAGGGGAAGAGAAGGGGGCTTACGGGACTTTCGGGGAGTGGGGGGGGGGCTAGAAAAGGGGAAATCATTTGAAATGTAAATAAATTATATCGAATAAAAAAAAAAAAGAACTGAACTATTCCTTTCAAGTCACCCTCATTACAAAGCAAACTGAAACCACATCTCCCAGGTTTAACACTTAGTTCATCTAGAAAAGCTTAGAATATACAACTCTTTCTTGAGTCTATATACTATATCTTTCTTCTGGCATGCTTTTCTTCCAGTCACTTAGCTTTTCTAGTCTCAGGGTTCCTTATGTAATGGCAACGTGTTCCTGAAAAGATAGAAGTCCTAACAGGCACTGTTGGTCTCTAAGATGTTCCAGCATTCATCAATTTAAACAAGATGAATAGTATGAATAATATGCTTGTTATAAAAATAATTCCAGAATAAGCAGAAGCATAGCATGGGTCCACTGAATATAACCCAGCACTATAGTCAAGAGAGGTCTCTAGGGTAACATTGGCGAGATGCTGACCTAACAAACACACAGTCTCAGGCTTTGCTAAATATTCTGGCAAATCAGTAGTGTTTAGAATTAGTGTTGGTCATAAAAGACAGAGTACCTAGTGGGTTGTGAACTTTATTTCATATTTAAATTCTACCCATAACTTAGTGCACCAAAATACTTGAGTTATATAAGTATATATGTATTCCTGTAGTCTATGGCATATAATAGAACTCAATAAGTTTTTGCTGAATGAATTAATGCTGAATCCTCAGTTCCTCTTGGCAATCAATATTTTAATTACATTGTTGGCAGTTATGGTTAATTCATGAAGCACTAATGGGAGACAAGCACATTCCACAGACAGAAAATATAGAACAGAACACAACAAATAGCACCATGGATACCATTAGGTAAATATATTGGTCTCTCTCCTCTTCTCCCTATGTCCTATAATCTGAATCCCACATGCAATGAAACAACAGGGATTCATACCTTCTGTTCATATCAATGCATTTCACAACTGTTTGTTCTAGCCTTGAAACTTAAAATGTGTCAGTTTGGTCCACATTTTAATGCCCCTTATTGATTTAATTAAGCCATATCCATTGGATATCTTCTACAGAGTACACATACAATCTTGTGCAATGAAAACTATCATAAATTAGAAAGTATATATTGTCAGTATGTTCCAGGGTTGTTCCAAGATTGCTATGAAAGAGAAACAAGAATATAAAAATGAAAATCCTCACTTGTGGGCAAGAATTCTGAAGATTTAGAAGATGGTACTGGGCTAACCTCTATAGGAGGAATCAGGCAATAACTGAACTTTCAGATATTTTTAGGGTAGTTTTATTTATCATGACAGGTGTATCTTATGATACTCCTCATTCAGGCTAAATAGGCATATCATGAAGCAGGTGAAAACAGAAAAAAAAAAATTGTAGCCTTCATGGGGAAATCCTGAAATGTACCTATTATCCATATAGTGATATTTTCTCCTTTACCGCAAAAGAATTTTGACTCAGCTCAATATAGACTGGTAGAGCTGGCCTTTATATTTCTTCCAGAGTGTCTCATTTTACATGGGCCTTTATGTGTCTGAGGGCTCCAAACTTAGTTGTTGTCCTGATCATGAAAAACAAGACTATCACTCTACATGAAAAAAAAATCAAGAGCATAGAGAAACCAAATCAGTGTTTAATATACCATCTTTCAGAAAAGACTGTGGGTATAGGTTAAAGAGACAAAGGCTGGAATGCTCACTTAGTACAAGACAGTGTGTTATAAAGTTCCCACATGTGAGGGATTTTTTCCCATCTTTACAAGCTTTTCCTTCCCCCTCCAACATAGCATTTTTAATTCACATGTAAGCTTCTGCCTCATTTTCACAGTCCAACATTTGTAGTACCTGTTGCATACAATTTATATACTATGGCCTGTGTCTGTGTCTTAAATACCCTGAAAAAGACTTGTTTTTTTCAGGGTATTTAAGACACAGTAGGACTGGTGATAATGACCTTGCAAGTTTGATCTCCCCTGTGGTTGGGCCTAGAGCATGAGGAGATTTTAGTGGGCCTCAGCATTTTATTTGCATAGTTATTTATTTCACATGCTAATTATAATGGTTTGTACATTTGGATTTAGATTCCACATTCTTCCAAACAAAATCATGATCAGAGCTATTATAGCAGTACCCCAGACCCTGGTACCAACTTCTGTCTTAGGTTACTACTGCTGTGAATGGACACCATGACAAAGGCAACTCTTATGAGAACAACATTTAATTGGGGCTGGCTCAAAAGTTCAGAGATTCATTCAATTATCATCAAGGCAGGAGCATGACAGCATACAGGCAGACATGGTATAGGAGGAACTCTCAGTTCCTCCTTGTTCTGAAGGTAGAAAGGAGAGACTAGCTTCCAAATGTGAGCTATGCCCACAGTGACATATCTACTCTAACAAGGCCACACCTCCTTATAGTGCCACTCCCTGTACTAACCATATATAAACCATCACACACTCTATTCATATAATTGAGCCAGACACATTTAGGATAGGTCTTCTCACACAAATAAACCATAATCTATAAAAATCCTTCGCAGACATGCTCAAAGGTTGCTTTTTGTAGTTATTCTAAATTGATAACTAATATTAATCATTGACGCTAGACCAAAGTCCTAAGACACTTGTTATTTGATATCAAGATTGAAAGCTGATGACTTGAAGGGCTCTGATGGCTTGTGTAATGTCCACTATTTGCATAATATTTTATTTCTTTTCCATTTATTGAAGTATATTTTTCTCACATAATATATCCTGTTCATGATTTTTCCTTTCTTTCTCTCCAACTTCATTTTTTTATTTCCTCCCATCCATTTCTCACCTTTCTATACAAAGCAATGGAACTGCCAAGTTCTTAATTTGGATATAGATACTATTGATTATAAAATTTATTTTGGATTGAATTCCTCTACCAAAGCTTTTAGTGAGCAGAGACGGGGTCTATCACAAAATTTTTCTGTATCTAGTTGACTATGGTGAAATAAAAGATGAACCATAAAAATCATTGAGAATGTAATTAAATTATTTGAAAGATTTCCATTTGTAATGAGACTTATGTTATTAACTCAGATCTTAAAATAAATATATAGATGGAATAGGGGAATATTTTGATTGATAACAAATAAGTCTAAGAAGATATGGTGTATCACCACAAAGAGACCCTGTATGATAATTGGAATTGTCAGCAGAGACAAGTGTCTTGGTCACATGGGTATTATCAACTTCTAGCTTAATCAAATGACAGTTGCAAAATATTCAGTACCTACTCATTTTCTTAGAATCAGAGTTTAAGTATCTTATCTTTAGTATTTTTAGGTGTTCTAAACTCTTGTTAAATAATTATTTTATTTTTATTCAGGATGTGTGCACATGTGTGGATAGATGCTTGTGGATATTAAAAGAGGCTATAGTTTCTCCTGTAGTTGGAGTTACAGACACCCAAAAGCTGCAAGACATTGGTGCTAGGAAGAAAACTCATGTCATCTGTAGGAGCAGCAGAGCTTCTGAACCACCAAACCATCTCTCTAACCCATGTTGTCAACTCTAATGTATATATGTTTACTTTTAACTACAAAATCTGTGAAGGGAAGGTATTTCTTACAAGAACATACTGAAAAATTCACAAAATATACTTCCATTAATGGAAGCATTTCTAGAGTTAATTCATATAAAGAAAAATCAGTGATTAACAGCTCTCTCAAAAGTTTATTTTTCTTTAAGTACAATTTTCAATGGAAGAATTAGTGCTGCCCTCTAGAGTCAGAAATCCCATGGGTAAGCTTCATAAGTTATATCACATACTGACTAGTAGAAAAACAATATATTTGAATATCTCTATCAGCAAATATTAAATATAAACTATGCATCTTTTTCTACAGGATCCAAAATGTGTTCTGCCTCTTTTCACACACATTATATGTGCTTACTGTGCTGAAACTTTGCAATGCTTCTTTTTCTAAAGCACTTCACTAACATGGTGTTAAAGAGGAAAGAGAACAGAGGGAGACTCTATCAAAAGCCATTCTATTCCTGGAGAGAATATCCTCATAGAACTGGACTGACAGTGAGAACATAGAGTAAACACTTATTCCTGTACTCTGCTGCCTTCTTCTTAAGGTCCTCCCGACTGGTGAAGCCCAGTTAATGGCCCTATTCAGTTTGAACACCTTCAATCATATAGCAAGGATGCCCTAATTAAATTAGTTATTGATACTTAGTTTGTCAGTGGAAATCATTTCACTGTACAGTGAGAACAGTTAAAAGGAGAGATGGAGACATGGGTTAGGTCGTAAAAAGAAGATGAAACATGTTAGTACATCAATAATATTGCATTTTAGGTCCTCCAGGAGACTCATTTCTTTCTGTTTTATTTGAACTTAAATTTTCTATTTTAATATTGAAAATAGATATTTTTCATATAATATGTTCAAATTGGTTCTCCTTTCTCTAGCTCCTACCAGATCTTTTCAATTCATACAAATCCACACTCTTTCTTTCTCTCACTAGAAGCCGACAACTAAAAAAAAAAAAAAAAAAAAAAAAATTAAAATAGTACCAAACAAGAAAAGAAAGGGAATAACATAGAAAAGAAAACATATATAGATACAGAAGCACATCCAGGAATCTCATAAAAACACAAAGCCAAAAACCATACTATATACGTAAAAGACCTGGGAGATGAGAAAGATCCCCAAAGCATTATGAAGAAAAAAAGGCAAAACAAAGCAAAATAGACACACAAAAAAAATCTCTCAAAAAAAAAATCATTGTTTTTGGTTTTGTGTTGGCCAGCTACTGCTGGGCCTGGGGCCTGTCATTAAGTGTGGTTTATGTACTTCGTGAAACCCCATTGGGGACAACTGTTTTTCCATTTGCAATAGAGAGGGGACCTCTGTGTGTTTTCTTTCTAAGTACTAGGGCTTCATCTGGCTTAATCCCGGTATACCAGTCTCTGTGACTTCCTGTGGATGATCATGCTTTGTCTAGGAGGCCTTGTTCCTTTGCTGTTCTCTCTTCCACTGGCTCTTACAATATTCTCATCTCTTCTGCAGGGTACATTGAATCCTGAGTGGAGGTATTTGATAGAGAGTTCCCATAGAACATTACAAGGGCTCTTATTCTGCACACGTTCTAGTTATAGGTCTCCAAATTTGTCACCAGCTAGTATCAGAGTAAGCCCCTTTGAAGATGGTGGAGCAAACACTTATCTATGCATATAGCAGAATGTTTTTAAAAGTCATTTTATTAATACATTCCTTTAGCCAAAGAGTAGGATTTGGTTTTTTCTTGAAGTTCACAGTCCACCTAGTCTCAGAGTTTTGACCAAAAAAGTATCAGGCATGGGGACCATCTAATAATGGAATGGGCCTTAAATCCAATGAGATTTTCTTTGGTAAGTCCCACAACATTTGTACCACTGTAGTGCCTGTAAATCATTCGTTCACCATTTCAAGTTAAGGGGTTTGTAGCTGGTATTTACCTTTCTCTAAAGGTCCTCCTTCTACTATTGTATTTTAAATGGTTTTTCTCAGTTGTAACTGTAAATATTAAAACAGGATTCTTCTTTCTGTTTGTCACCTCTTAGTAGTAGTTTGGAAAATGATAAAAAATTGTGTAGTTTGCTTATTAAAACAAAATGAGTACACAAATATCAGTGTTGGTTTATATGTGGAGGAAAGAGAGTATGTTCCTTTACCAATGTGGAAACTTCAGTGAAAAGGTTTCCTACAAGGAATACACAGGGTTGATGTGTGCTATAGGCTGTATAAAAACTAGCTCTCGGTGGAAGGACTGAGAGTTTAGGGAAGGTATCTGGTACTAATGGCTAGAACAAAATTGGAAGGTATTTAAAGCAGTAATAAATCATAAAGTGAAATTCAACATGGTTGTCATTAGACATTGTATGCAAGCAGTGTGCAGGCAGTGTGATGTTGGCTGTCACTTAAGTGTGCTTCTCACTGACATTTCTACTACAGTGCTGCCTTCTCACTCTATCTTTGTGTCACTCTCACATGCATACTTATACAAGCATCAGTCAAGATATTGCAACTATCACTGTAAAGTTGAAGGAATACAACAAAGGCATAATTGCTAATAGGTCAGTGAGTCTGAAGCCAGAGCTGAGTCAATTATGACCATCATTTACCCAAGCTATTCCTGCAGTGACTGCACCATCTCATATTTTATAAAAAATTAATGCAGTACTTACCCACTATTTTATACTAAGTTTACATGCAGTTGAAGATGGATACATGCACAATTGGTATTTAAAGATGAAGTATATGACTCTGGGGTACTTTAAGAATTTATTCAACATTAAATAGAATCATTTAGAAATACTTACTGTGATACACTACAGTTTACTCCTAAGGATATATTTAAAGGAAATGAAGTACATGTATCTATAAACATGTCTAAATGCTCATATCAATATTGTTAGCAAAGGTGAATGCTAGATAAATCCTAAATAAAATGGTGAATAGATAAAAAGTGGTATATTCATACTGTAGAATATGATTACAGTATGAATAAATTTTAAAATCATAGAATGAGTGAGGACATCACATAGGATCACATTTTTATGAAAAGGTGATGTGCAGGCAAATCTGTAATACTAAAATTAGGTGAGTGATTGCTTTGAAATGGAACCACAGAGAGGGACTGAGAGAGTATTAAGTGTTAGCAGTTTTCTTTCTTGGCTGTTAGGATGCTCAAATTACATTTTGATGATTATGGCACAATTCTGAGATATTAGAATTAGTATAAAAGTTTAAGCAAGTGAATTTTAGAGTATTTAGATTTAATCTCTGGATTTTAAGTGACAAAGCTAAATGTGTACCCTGACTTTATAAAGTCTTGCATCGGGAACTAAACTGCTAACCAATCTCTTGCTTATATATAAGATACATCACCATCAGCTATTCACTGGGGTGTCCATAGAGGCACTAGTATGATAACTAACAGGCACTGAATCCTACTAACCTAAGAAACTTTACTAAGCTTTTTTGCTCCCATTTCCTCTTAGGGAAACCATCTATTATTTTTCTAAGTAAGATTTTTCCACATAAGCTTCCAGATTCTAACTGATTGTGTTACTCTGTGATATTGGCCCAACATTGATTATGCTTGTGAAAGTGTCTCATCTTATTGATTGTTCTCTGACTCTAAACATTCTCAGATGCATGATCTTATCCCTACAAAAAATAAACAAATACCATAAAATAAAATTCTATCAGTTCCTTCTCCTTCTCCCCAAACTATCAACTTACACCTTGTTTTATAGTTGTTAAATTTCTTAGCAGATACTACTTGATGCTTCCCATTATCTAAATTCCAACTAGATATAATCTTATGCTGGGGAAATGGGTTTTTTGCCCTTAATGCTCCTGTATTCCATAAATTCAAACCTTGATTACCTCTGAGATTCTTTAACTTTCAAAATCTCCAAAATGGAAGCAAAACAAAGTCTTCAATTTACGCAGATGTTAGGTTTCATCACTTTAATACTGGGCCTGCCACTATCTGAAGCTTCATTTTTAAAATAATTATTGTAATGAAGTTAGACAAAAATAAAACATATCAACAACAACGAAAGCAGTATATAGTGTTAGAAAGACTCATCAACCTTGAAAATGTCAGCCATGAGCACTACAGTGTTAGGCAATCAATGTTAACACACTGGTTTTTGGTAAAAAATAAAACTAATTTAATATTGATATCATTATAATGACATAAGCTGTGCCAACAATGTAAATATTTGAGGTAAAGTAAATGATACTCTTTTTAAGAAAAATTAAAGTTTTATGATTTTATTTTATTTCAGTTTCAAATATTTTTATACATTGAAATGGACTTTGCACACTAACATATATCACAGATCACATTTTAATTATTAAATCTTATTAAATATATTTTGATACTTCTCACAATCATTTTTTGTTATCTTATTTGCAGTTATGTTTCTTGAAGAAAACAGTATCCTTAAAAATTATAAGCTTTACGTTAAGCATAATCTGGTGGTGAGAAAGCCTGAGTTTTCTAACTACTTTCCCTGAGAGTGAAAGAGCATTGGCTTTGAAAAATTAACTTCTATGAATTGTTTCATTAAGACATTAACAAATTAGTTATGTTGTCTAAAAAACCAAGTGACTTAACAAAGGCTGAAAGAGATCTTCGTAGAAAAGTATGAAAGATTAATGTTTCAAATACCAACCCCAGTACGGTAAATACATTTTTTTCTTTTGTATTAGAACTGTCATTCCGAAGATTAGATGATATAGAAATGGGCAAGGCATAAACATAGTAAATTTAATCATCATTTAACTCAACTCTTGGAATCAACTTCCTATTACGGCAGTAATTTTAAAAACAATATTTGAAAATAGTTGCTTAATATAGTTGTTTTTATTTTATATTAAGAACTTAGAGAAAGAATTTTTACAGAATTTATTTTGATACTACATGAATTTAACATTGAATATTAGATATTGTAACTTTTTTCTAATTGTGAACTGTCTCCATATACATATATATGTTGCCTCCTAGGGAGAATCAAATGGTGTCTTTAGCTGCTAGAGTAACTACATTTTGTGTTACACATCCTCTGTATAGCAGAAACAGAAACATGTTCTAGCTGGATATATGATGATGATATATTTAAGACTTAGATATCAGTATACATTCCTGATTGAAGTACACGTTGAATTCAATTTCACAGTACAGAGCAATAAGGTACTCTTGCAGTTTAACAAATCAAGCTAGGTCTTTAGTGCGTTAATTCTGTGAATGTAGCCTATATAAAACTGCTGATATTAAAATAATACTTACATCCAGAAGAAATGGCAGAAGAATTTGAATGGTTTCAGTTATTTCTCAATGTGATAAGCCCTAGCTATGTAACTGAGAACTATAATCTTTCAGACCTTAAAATATCACATACAATACTTGAATCTTAATAAAAATTTAAGGACTTGCTTAAAGAGCTGGTAACTACATGATTTGATTTTTGTTCACAGAGAACAATATCAAGAGCCTTGTCTAAGATACAAGGAAGGTTTCTAATAAAATCATTCTGATTTTTAAAATATTGTTACCTGCAAGACAGGGATACTGTTTTGAATCTGGGCACTGTATATTTATGAGAGAACATAGTATAAAGAAACTGAAACATTCTCTTTAAAACATAATTCCAAATGCTTGGAAATTAGATCTGCTCAATGTAGTAAGAAAAGCTTACTGAGGAGAGAGGTTGTAGAGATGTGGTTAAGAATGAGGGAAAAATTACAAAGTGTGTATCATTTGTGGTCAATGATCTTCCACAGCACAAGATTGTGATGTTTCTGTTGTTATTAGCAAACAGACTAATATGTAAGTGAACTAAAAAGTGATTTTCCCATTACCTTAAATGGAGTGAAGCTAGTTTATAGTCAAATCGTGCTCTGGTGGAAACAGAAATGAATAAACACCTGTTCATCAGGTGTAATTAAATTGTGTACAAAAGTCAGACAAATAAGAAACAGACCTGCCACTAAAAAAGACAATTTTACCCCTGGACAAAATTCTTGAATGGGAGAAGAAAGGAAGATGAAACCATATGAACAAATACAAAAAGATGAAATAGAAAAATGCGGTTACGTGGGGACAAGAAAGAGGGATCTTTGAGAGACAGTTTATTTGCTAGTGATTTCACGGAGAATGAAACATAGTGGCAAACATCAGTTGTAGTAGGAAGCATTTCATTACAGATGCTTAATAGGCCACGTTGAAAGACTATAATAATTACAAAGGCTCTAGAGTCAGCAAGTCTAAACTTATATAGTGTTGAAAATAAATAACTACCCACTAGTCTGTACTTCATATATATTGTTGCAATTAAATCAAAATACTAGAAAAGGGGTCTGGACCTATTTCAATCGATTTAAATGGCCACTGGCAATTCCAAAGCAGTATTGCTTGTTCTTTTATAATTTATTTTCTTAAGAAAATTAACATCACAAAAATAATTAAGATGGATTTCTGGATATAATAAAAGTAATACAGGACTTATAACATTTTACAGTGAAAATTCTTCCAAAATATTCCCAATACAAGCTTATCCAGTCTACTATTGTTCCAGTAGGTCAATTTTGTATGGCAGACTGGTATTAGAGCTAGGTGTTTTGGTAGTGTTTTGCTTTGATTTCTAAATTTTGTTTCCTAATGCAATATGTGCATGTTTTAGTATGAAATGTGGGTGTAAATAAGTGCAAGAACTAATGCCATCGATCATGTCAATTGCCATACATAAACATACCTTGTCAGTTTCTCTGACTGGTATTTCTATTATTCCTTAAGCTGCAGAAGCAACACCACAGGAGTACCCTGGAAAAGGAGTAGTGATAAAGTAGGTATGTCTATGGTCTACTAGTCTAGCATCAAATACATCAACTATGTGTCACAGAAATTTGAGATTCTTACTGGATTATATTTCAATTGGCCTTGCTGTAGAACGTACAGAAGGAGCAGATCCATAAGGTTAGTCACCATGCTTCTTCTCCTTATGAAAAAAAGTTCTCTTTCTCTTCACATGTATTACTGTCTTAGAAAATTAAAAGGTTCTTTTATGAGGGACATAACAGAGGGGAACTTAAAATGTTTAAAAAAAAATAGCAAAATCTTGTAGTGTGCATATGTGTGTATGTGTGTGTGTGCTTGTGTGTGTGTGTGTGTGTGTGTGTGTGTGTGTATTCCACTTTGAAAGACAGTGTCTCATGAAAATAAAATTTTCTAGCAAAATACTCATTGTCTGGCTTAGTAAACTTCCTTTCTAATTGTTGGTCAGGGAAGCCCAAGATATTGCTAAAAATAAATACAGGATATTTTGCCCATATTGTCTATATAGGGTAAATTGCCCTATGACCTTTTGCCTTTCTGGATAAGGAAGGTAAGGCCCCCATTACAAAAGGCAACCACACACTTCAGACAAAGAACTTGGAATAATCAATCTGTATCTGACCTCAAAGCCTTTTCTGTTTGACTTTCTCTTATAGTATCAGAAAGAGCTACCAAGGGAGGAAAGCACTTGATAGTCCTATCCATCTATAATCTCCATGTCTTAGTTAAGGCTTGTATTGTTGTGCAAAGACACCATGGCTAAGGCAACTTTTATAAAACAAAAAAACAGTATTTAATTTGGTGCTTGCTTACAGTTTCAGAGATTCAGTCCAATATTGTGATTGTGAGGAGAATGGGGGCATGCAGGCAGGTATGCTGATGAAGCAGTGGCTAAGAACTTGACATCCTGATACACAGGTAGCAGGTGGAGAAAGATAACAGATAATAGATAGATAGATAGGTAGATAGATAGATAGATAGATAGATAGACAAGGGAGGGAGGGAGGGAGAAAGGGAGGAAAGGAGGGAGAGAGAGAGAGAGAGAGAGAGAGAGAGAGAGAGAGAGAGAGAGAGAGAGAGAGAGAGAGATTGGGCTTGATATGAGCTTTTGAAACCTCAAGGCCCACCCCCAGTGACAGACCTTCTCCAGCAACAAGGATATATCTACTCCAATAATGACATGCCTCCTAATTTTTCCAAACACTTAATTAACTGGGGAAAAACATGCAAATTCATAAGCCTCTGTTGGTATTTTCATTCAAACTACTAGAAATTATAACCCATAAAAATTACCAGAATGGAAAGCCTTTCTGAAAGGTAGAACAGTGCCACATATCCTGGAGGTAATCAACAGCCATCTCATTAGACTTAAAGCCTGCTTAATAGGCAGAAATTCATTCCTGAAACTGCAAAATTAGCCAACTGCCCATGGCTGGTGAGGTAATAGAACTAGAGAACTGTATATGCTCTGATTGTGTTCTAAATACTTGTCCTTACATCCATAGATAATTGTAGCTTTAACCAAGTGGGGAAACAAGCTTTCTTTTTTGAGGCATACACAGATTATTACAGAAAGCATCAACTACTCACAAAGCAAAATGTATCAGTTTCAACTGCACACAATGCAAACTGCTAATACAGTTTCAAAATAGACCTTATACCTAAGCTCTTATACTATAGCCCTCATACCTAAGCTTCTAGGAACATCTGAGAGTAGGAAGCTAAAGATTATAAGATCCAGAGGACCAGAGAAATTGCTGAGAAATACTGCCTTCTAAAACAAAAAGAAAGAGAGGAATGGGAATGGGTGTATGAATGGAATGATAGATGTAGAAGGAGTTCAGGGTAATAGGAGCAAATATGATTGAGATACTTGCTGTGTGTGACATTCTCAAAGAATAATAATATTATTATCTTATTGAAATAAAGATTTTTGCCACCAGGCAACTTCTTTTAATAATGGCATAAGTATAATAAAACAGGGATGCACATGGTTTCATAGAATAATAGATTAGAAATAATTTATTTCCTTAAAGAGTATCCATACAGTCTTAAGAAGGAGCATGTGAAAACTTGTTCTTAGGTATTATAAGCAAATATTTGCAACAAGTTGTACAAGAAAGAGCTTATTTTGATTTATTGATTTAGAGGTTCCAGATCATTATTGACTTGCTATTACTCTAAGCATTTGGAGAGTTTTTAACATAACAAACTACTCAGCAATAGCAGGGAATTAAATTAAAAAGGAAGTAGAGATTGGTACCCCAAATTCACAAGCATTCCTACAATAATAGAATGATCTCTTACAAGGATATACCCCTAAATATTACTTAAACTACTGAGAGTGCCACATGGTAAGTCGAGTCTCTAGGGACACTTATCCAAATGATGACACTGCCTTATGATACTGTTGCAACTTTTCAGTGATTATAGCATGTGGCAGAATCTTCCTCAAATGGACAAAGATTTTAGGGGACCAACCACTTGGTGAGGAGTAGACAGGACTTAGGAGTCAGAGAGGGAAAGAGTAGAGGCAGAAAAAAGGTGTCTTTCCAAAAGAGAGTTTGTATGATAATATGTTGCTAAGAAGAGGCCCCTGGTTTAGATACCCACCAGCATCCACCACCAGAGGAGTTATATTTAGGATAGCTTATAAGATTAGGATGCTAGTTACTACTCCCAATGATTGAGTTACCTGTTGATTCTAAACTAAGTCTGTGCAGTATTTTCTTTCACACAGTGACTAAACTGGGTTCCAGAGAGAAAGGTATGGCGGCAAAGCATGGGTTTATAAGAAGTACACGCCAAAAGGCCCTGGGAGTTTGGAAGCCTGGGGCTGGCGTGAAAATGACAGGGCAGTGGGAACTTAACGCCAGTGTCTAACCGGCCAGCCCACCCATGTCCTGCTGGCATAACGTGGATTTTTTTTTAATTGAATCACTAGTTGTATTTAATACAAGACGTAATGCAGGTGCACTAAAGGTACAAGAAACAAAACTGCTTTCAGATTAAAACTATCACATCATCATGAATATAGGTTGAGGACACAGGGAACATTTTGTTTACAAAATGAAAACAGAGACATAGAAAAGCAGGAGAATTGATCCATCCTTGTCTCCTTGTACTAAGCTCAAATCCAAATGGATCAAGGACCTCCACATAAAGCCAGACACTCTGAAGCTAATAGAAAAGAAACTGGGGAAGACCCTTGAGGACATCAGTACAGGGAGAAAGTTTATGAACAGAACACCATCAAGAAGACAAATCAGCAACCAACAAATTGGGAAAAGATCTTCACCAATCCTACATCAGATAGAGGGCTAATATCCAATATATATAAAGAACTCAAGAAGTTAGACTCCAGAAAACCAAACAACCCTATTAAAAATGGGGTACAGAGTTAAACAAAGAATTCTCACCTGAAGAACTTTGGATGGCAGAGAAGCATCTTAAAAAATGCTCAACTTCATTAGTCATTAGGGAAATACAAATCAAAACAACCCTGAGATTTCACTTTACACCAGTCAGAATGGCTAAGATTAAAAATTCAGGAGACAGCAGGTGTTGGAGAGGGTGTGGAGAGAGAGGAACACTCCTCCACTGCTGGTGGGGTTGCAAATTGGTACAACCACTCTGGAAATCAGTCTGGTGGTTCCTCCAAAAACTGGGCACCTCACTTCCAGAAGATCCTGCTATACCACTCCTGGGCATATACCCAGAGGATTCCCCACCATGTAATAAGGATACATGCTCTACTATGTTCATAGCAGCCCTATCTATAATTGCCAGGTGCTGGAAAGAACCCAGGTATCCCTCAACAGAAGAGTGGATGCAAAAAAATGTGGTATATCTACACAATGGAGTACTATTCAGCCATTAGAAACAATGAATTCATGAAATTCTTAGGCAAATGGATGGAGCTAGAGAACATCATACTAAGTGAGGTAACCCAGACTCAAAAGGTGAATCATGGTATGCACTCATTAATAAGTGGATATTAACCTAGAAAACTGGAATACCCAAAACATAACCCACACATCAAATGAGGTACAAGAAGAAAGGAGGAGTGGCCCCTTGTTCTGGAAAGACTCAGTGAAGCAGTATAGGGCAAAACCAGAATGGGGAAGTGGGAAGGAGTGGGTGGGAGGACAGAGGAAGAGAAAAGGGCTTATGGGACTTTCAGGGAGTGGGTGGCTAGAAAAGGGGAAATCATTTGAAATGTAAATTAAAAATGATATCGAATAAAAAAAAAGAAAAGCAGGAGAAAAAGCCCATTTTGAATTATTGTGATAACAGAAGACTCAGATTTGAGGTTAGCAGGTAAAGGCCTTTATGCTATCTGGAAAGGCCTCAGAGTTGGATAGCATGCCCTTACACAGGGGTTTTCTTAACAATGGAAAAAGTTCAACATGGAACAACTCTTGAGAATCCACAGTAAAGATGTACTGGCAGCTAAAAACAAACCTTCTGGTGGTATTTGCTCTGGTGCTGCTCAATGAATGATATCTCTCTCTCTCTCTCTTTTTAATTTCTAAAGTCTGTATATGTCATACAGATTTTGTAAGACAATTACTATTATAAAAATAACAGTTGGTTTTTTTTTTTTTTTTTTTTTTTTTTTTTTTTTTTTGGATTTGGTTTTTTCGAGACAGGGTTTCTCTGTGTAGCCCTGGCTGTCCTAGAACGCACTCTGTAGACCAGGCTGGCCTCAAACTCAGATATCCGCCTGCCTCTGCCTCCCAGAGTGCTGGAATTACAGGCGTGCACCACCACACCGCCCAGCAGTTTCTATTTTTTAAGTCATCAAAATAATTTATAATAGTTAAATGCCTCTTAAATATACATATCTTCTGAAGTAAAAGTATTATGAACTCATCCAGTTTTTAAAATCTATTTGGAACATTAAACATGATAGAAGTAGGAAAAATCTTTTATGAAGTCCTCAATGAAAAAAATTGTGATAAGTTTCAGATTAGACAGAACCATTTCCATCTTCAGGGGAGAATACACAGTTTAATTGTGGAGCCAACTTTGAAGCCAAGTCCATTGGCTCCAAAGAATTAATTGGGTAGTGTTCCTCCAGCAAAACCCTCAATTACCATCTATGAAGAAACCAAGATATTCCATGACAAAAACAAATTTACACAATATCTTTCCACAAATCCAGCCCTACAAAGAATAATAAATGGAAAACACCAACACAAGGAGGTAAACTACTCCCTAGAAAAAGCAAGAAAGCAATCTTTTCACAAACCCAAAAGAAGATAGCCTCACAAACAGAAAAATAACATCGAAAATTAACATCAATGGGCTCAGTTCACCAATAAAAAGAATAACAGACTGGATAAGTAAACAGGACCTAGCATTTTGTTGTATACAGGAAACTCATCTCAGTGTCAAATACAGACATTACCTCAGTAAAGGGCTAGAAAACAATTGGTCCCAAGATACAAGTTGGAGTAGCCATTCTAATACTGAATAAAATCAAATTTCAACCAAAAGTTATCAGAAAAGGATAGGGAAGGACACTTCATATTCATCAAAGGAAAAATCTACCAAGAAGAACTCTCAATTCTGAACATCTATGCACCAAATGTATGGGTACCCACATTCATTAAGGAAAGTTTACTAAAGCTCAGAGCACACATTTTACCTCACACAATAACTGTGGGAGACTTTGACACCCAACTCTCATCAATGGACAGATCATGAAAACACAAACTAAACAGAGACACAATGAAACTAACAGTAGTTATTGATGAAATGGATTTAACAGATAGATATCTATAAAATATTTCACCCTAAAACAAAAGAATATACCTTCTTCTCTGCACCTCATGGTACCTTCTCATAAACTGACCACATAATAGGTCACAAAACAGGCCTCAACAGATACAAGAAGATTGAAATAATCCCATGCATCCTATCAGATCACCACAGACTAAGGCTGGTCTTCAATAGTAACAAAATAACAGCAAGCCCACATACACATGGAAGCTGAGCATTGCAAAAGAAAAGAAATCAAAGACTTTACAAATTAATAAAAATAAAGGCACAACATACCCAAACTTATAGGACAAAATGAAAACTATATTAAGAAGAAAACTCATGGCTCTGAGTGTCTTCAAAAAGAAATTGGAGAGAGTCTACACTGGAGTGGATTGTTTTTTTAAAATATTTCACTCTACAACAGAATCCTACATCCTGAGAGCATTCAGACATTCCAAGGTCTGGTTTAGTCATAGAAAAGTTAATGAAATACCATAACGAAAGAGGATATAAATCTATATCTTCTTTATATATACATATATATATGTATATGTATATATATGCAAGATTAAATAGATGCATACAAGAAAAGGTCAATAAAAACCTTCCACATTGCTTTAGAAAGTTTCAATTTTACTTTCTATGTATTCTTATGCATCAGATTATATTTAACGCAGCAATGTGGTCACATTTACATGTCTGAAAAATGTCCATAATGTGTCAGGATATTTGATCACACCTTGAATCCCAAGGTTGTGTTGTTTACTGGAAAAAGCAGTTTCTAGTTGTGTAGTGGCTCAGTCCTTTAATCCCTTTGTGTGGAGTACAGACACAGCCTTAGTACACACCTTTAATCTCAAGCAATGAAAGTAAAGTTAGTTTATAGAAAAAAGTGATTCTAATTGAGTGGCAAACAAAAGTGACAAATTAGGGAAATATTTGACAAACTAGGATATGCCCAGTTCTCTCAGGAGGAGAGGAATGGAAAGCTAATTACCAAAGCAGTGCTGTAAAGGAAAAATGAGGCAGTTTTACTGGGAGAGGTACACCGAGACAGGTTTCAGTGAATGAACAAGTTAGACCCAGGTGAAGACAGAATGAGCCAGAGAATGCGCTGCCAGAGTAGAGCAGATTGCCAAAGTTAGTATAACGCCAAGCAGAGAAGTTCAGGAGAAGCCCAAAAATGCCAGATTGAATCAGAGGAATTTTGAGCCAGAACAGCTGAGTTAAACCAGCCAGAAATCAAAAAGAACTAGGAAGGGGTGAGATTATTCAGCAGCAAGTCTAAGAGGCTAAAATCATTCTAGGCCTAGATAAGTATGTACAGAGGCTGGAAGACTCTAGGTCGCCACTAGGTTAACAGAATGAACCAGTAAACCTCTCTGAGATGGCAAGTACACCAGGAGAATACCATCAGGCAGTGGTGGCACACTCCTTTAACCCTAGCACTTGAGAGGCAGAGGCAGGTAGGTTTCTGAGTTCGAGGCCAGCCTGGTCTACAGAGTGAGTTCTAGGACAGCCAGGGCTATACAGAGAAACCCTGTCTTGAAAAACTAAAATCCAAAAAACAAGAAACAAAAAATATTTTATACCATAATGCTTAGAGAATGTTCAGACTTGGGGAAGAAGAGAGGCTAGATCAGTTGAGAGGATATTGTGAGAATGTCAGCTGAGAAGAATATAGCCTTTGAAAAGCATCAGTAGTAATGGAGAGCAACACCAAGTTTGACCATTAAACTTGGTGAAATTAAAGTCAGACTAGAAAGCACAACACACTCCCAATCTCCATAAAACTTTTTGGGGGGAATTACCTTAATTTTTGCGGAATACCACCCATTACCAACAGTCAAAGACAGATCTGTTTGGGCTACATAATTGCATTAATGTTTTCCCATTGTGGAGTGTGGAGTGTAAATCTGGCAGCCACAGAAACACCGAAAATAACTTTAATGTGTTCCTGTGCAGTATCTCTGGTGCATGTCTCCCCTGAGAATGGCTGGGGTATAATGGCATTCTAAAGTTAATATATGAAAAAAATAAGTTACATTTACATCCAGATCTCATTTTGGTGTTGTAAAGGATAAAATGATTTTAAACTTCTTGCCAATAATTCTGTATTTTGACTTTTTATGGGGTTTTAGAGAGAAAAATTAGAGTATTTGCAAAAAAATAAATTAAATGGCTCTCGTGTGATATCTTCTTTGTGTTTTGTGTTGTTTTTGTTCTTGTTGGTTTTTTCCAAGTTTCATTCTGTAAGTGAGGATGCTATGAACAACAGAAATGTTCAGAGATTCAATATCCTCCTTCCCTCCAGGAATTCATTTACTGATAAAATGGCTATTCTGTCAAGAATCATCATCATGAAAAGAGATATCACTTTCTCTTTTCCTATTCCAGAAAATTGTATGTGTTGTTCCTTTATGAGGTACTACTGTAGAACACAGCTCATATATAAGATTGTATTCCTGGCCATTCAATATCGCAGGATTATGGCTGGTCAATCCTATTGTACTGATATATTTAAATATGTATAATGGGAATGTTAGATGTGAAAGAATATATATTCTTTGGAGAATGCAGATTTCCATTCTTGAGAAGGGGAGAAAGATCCCCCTGTTTTGCAATATATTCAAAACACTACTAGGCAATATTTGGATCATGTTGATGGGTACCTAGGTGAGTCACTACTGTGATGTATATCTAGGTGAGCCACTTAGTACAGCAACCACAAAATTCATACCAGTCAAATTAGTTCTGTCTATGATTAAAATCATTACACCAACCTTTTTCATCTCAATGTGATATCTTGCTCATGGCATCTAATTTTTTACAACTCACTGAATATTTGTTCCTATTGAGGTTTAACTTGCAAGTACTAATGAACAAGACAAAATAATGTTTGACAGTAATAAACAATAAGATCAAATATTACTGATACTTTCTGTTTCCTCATGTCCCTCTCCTTACTAGATAGCCTCATAAATGAAACATCCTTATATACCTAAGATTTTTCCATTGTTGGTGGGATTGCAAGCTGGTCCAACCACTCTGGAAATCAGTCTGGAGGTTTCTCAGAAAATTGGACATAGTATTACCTGAAGACCTAGCTATACCACTCCTGAGCATATCCCCAAAGATGCTCCAACATATAACAAGGACACATGCACTACTATGTTTATAGCAGCATTATTTATAATAGCCAGAAGCTGGAAAGAACCCAGATATCCTTCAACAGAGGAATGGATATAGAAGATGTAGTATATTTACACAATAGACTACTACTCAGGTACTAAAACAATGACTTCATGAAATTCTTAGGCAAATTGGTGGAACTCGAAAGTACTATCCTGAGTGAGGTAACCCAACCACAAAAGAGCACACATGGTATGCACTAACTGATAAGTGGATATTAGCCCAAAAAGCCGTGAATATGCAAGATACAATTCAGACTACTTGAATCTGAAGAAGAAGGAAGACCAAAGAGTGGATGCTTTGCTCCTTCTTAGAAGGGAGAACAAATACTCAGGGTAGAAAGTACAAAGAAAAAGTGTGGAACAGAGAGTGAAGGAAAAGTCATCTAGAGACTGTCCTAGCCAAAAACTTATGTGTTCTTGTCTCTTGGTTTGAAGAATGAAATTCAATGACCACAGAGGATAATTTTTAGAAAAACATTTTATTTTGAAAGCTTAAGGAAGAGAAGAATGGTAGAGCTCTTACATTGATGGAGGGTTCTCTGGGAGTGGGAATCCATTGAGAAACACTGCTGTGAAGTTTATAAGGTTTTAGTGGATGGGTTAAGGAATGGAATAAGTTGCTCAGTCCAGTTTTCATTTCAGGTGTGTGATGTCCTTAGCATATCAAGTTGTAGTAAGACTAGGCACCTCCCCTTGTATTGAGGCTAGTCTAGGCAAACCAATGGGGGAAAGGGTCCTAATATCGGGCAAAATATTCAGGGGGAGCATATGTTCTCAATGTAAGAAGACCAAGCTATACAACTGTTCACATATATGCAGAGGGTTTATGTCAGTCCTATTCAGACTCACTGATTGTCAGTTCAGTCTCTGGGTGCTTCAAAAAGTCAGGTTGGTTGACTGAGTTTTTTGTGGTGTCCTTCACCCCTCTGGCTCCTACAGTCTTCCTTCTTTCACAGGATTCCCCCAGCTCCACCTAATGTATGTCTGTGGGTCTGTGCATCTGTTTCCATCAGTTTCTAGATGAAGCCTTTCTATTGACAGCTGGACAAGTTGCCAATCTGAGTATACCAGAATATCCTTCATTGGAAATCATTTTCTATCCTAACAGGTTTTATGAGGTTACTTTTAGGAGTATGAATGAGGTGTTGCTTACAAAATTCATATTGAGAGGCCTTAGGATATTACCAAGTTTAGGATATTACCAAGTTTAGGATATTACCTTAAAGATTATGCATCCTTTGGGACCATAGTCATCAACTTGTGTGTTGCCACTCCCATGAGGTTACATATGAGATATCCTGTATTTTTGATTTTTATATTATGATTTATAACTGTAGCAAAATTACAGTTTTGAAGTTAAATATTTTTGTTGGTTTTAATAAAAATATTTATTTTTCTCTTGTATTTTGTTTATAAATACCAATTTAAAAATATAATTTATAAGAGCATGATTAATTTAATGAGACTAGTTTCATATGAGCATAAATCCTCTAAAAATATTTTAAACGTAGTGATATTTTGGTCACCAGTGCTTTTCCTCACTGACTGCTAAGTGGTAGATAACTTTTTCTTCACTCATTTCTGTTTTCTTCAATAATTTATATTTTTTATTAATTTTATTAGGTTTTATGAAGTCCCATTTACTAATTGCTTAGTGGCTGAGCTATTGGTGTTCTGTTTAGGAATTTGTTTCCTGTTACAATAAGTTCAAGGCAGTCCTCGACTTTCTCTTCTATTAGATTATGTATCTGGTTTATGTTGGGGTCTTTGATCTACTCAGACTTGAGTTTTTTCAAGGGTGATAGATATGGATCTATTGCTATTCTTCTACATGCAAAAATCTAAGTAGATCACCTGTATTTATTGAAGATTCTTTCCTTTCATAGTACGGTTTTGACTTCTTTGTCAAATAACCAGTGTTCATAATTGTGTGGTTTTATTTCTTGGTCTTCAATTCTATTACATTGATCAGCCTTCCTGTTTTAACGCCAATAGCATGTTTTTCTTACTAGTGCTCTGTAGTATAGCTTGAAATCAGGGATGGAGATACCTTTTATTGCACAGGATTATTTTAGCTATCTTGGTTTTTTTCTATATGAAGTTTAGAATTACTCTTTGAGGGTTTCCAATTGTGTTGGAATTTTGATGGGAATTGCATTGCATATGCAGATTGCCTTGGCAAGATGGCCATTTTTAGTATATTAATCCTAGTGATCCATGAGCATGGGAGATACTTTCATCCTTTGATATCTTCCTCAATTTCTTCCTTCAGTTAGTACATACCATGAATATCCTTTTGTAGCTAGGTTACTTCACTCAGGATGATATTTTCTAGTTCCACCCATTTGCCTACAAAACTCATGATGTCCTTGTTCTTAATAACTGAGTAGTATTCCATTGTGTAAATGAACCACACTTTCCGTATCTACTCTTCAGTTGAGGAACATCTGGGTTGTTTCCAGCTTCTGGCTAATACATATAATGCTGCTATGAACATAGTGGAACATGTGTCCTTATAGTATTGTGGGTCTTCTTTGGGATTATAAG
Organism: Apodemus sylvaticus; assembly: GCF_947179515.1. Lineage (NCBI taxonomy): Eukaryota > Metazoa > Chordata > Mammalia > Rodentia > Muridae > Apodemus > Apodemus sylvaticus. The sequence continues at coordinate 31,561,775 of NC_067481.1, read as the reverse complement.
GTAGAACTATTTCCAGTTTTCTGTGGAACCACCAGACTGATTTCCAGAGATGTAGTAACAATTTGCAATCTCACATGTAATAGAGGAACTGTTCCTTTTTTTCTCCATATCCTCGCCAGCATGTGCTGTCACTTAAGTTTTTGATCTTTACCATTCTGATAGGTGTAAGGTTGAATCTCAGGGTTACCATCTTTGTAAGACTAAGTGTAAGATTCTTTTCTTGTTCTTTAGTTGTGTTAGGATATTCAGCGCTTGCTCTAGTAGGGAACTCATGCTTTGAAGTTGCCATATTGCCCTAGCATTTGTAGATTGTGTTCTTATGCTGGCCTTTAGCCATATGACTGTCCATGAATGTTCCTGATATAGAAGATATGAAGAAGCCAGGCCTAACCTAGATATTTCTGGTGCATCAGGCCTCTGGTGGGAAGCCTTGTGCTCAAAAAATGGAACTCAGGGGACATTGCAAGTTTCCTACCAGCTGGGTATGCCACAGAAGGCTGGAAAATTGGGTTGAGGCAAGGGATTTGACTTTTCTCTCTCTGGTTTTGTATGTGTGATGAAGGAAGGTAGAAAGGTAGTAAGGACAATGGAGCTTGAGGACAGGGGGCAGTATGTGCCCTAGGGGCACAGTAAAATAATTTTATGGTTGTGGGTCACAACCATAAAACCATGTGATTCTTAATTCACCATACAATCTGGCAGTCTCTGCCACATGTTTCTACTACATGAACAGAGTCTTCTGATTGTTTTTCTTTTCCACCTTGATGGATAGATCCTGCATTGGACAGATCTATCTGCAACCATGAGCCAAAATCAACCTTTCTTCCCATATGTTGCTTCCATCAAATATTTCAATCTTAGCAATGTAAGGCTAACTAACATACCATGTCGCAAACACCGTACTGACTCAGTTAGGCTGAGAGAAATCACAAGTTAGTCTACATATGATTCCAAATTTTAGTTTTATATGTGACTTTTAACAATTGTCTGATGAACTGATTATTGAAATCCTTATTTTTTCATCATCCTATATCACATTTATTTTTAATCAATAGTAAAAAATTAACTCGAAAGAGATAATTAATGAGATAAAATGTGATATACTGACACAGGTCTATACAACTCTGTTTTATTCAAATCAGGTAAATACCAAGTATTTATCATTTTTGTGGAGAAATGTTTCTTCCCTTTCTTTTATTATTTTGTTTAATCTTGCCTAAAATTTTGTCTAGTATAACTTTCAACTTCCATTCCTCATTCCTGCACTTCTCAAGTGATACTAGGGTTGCATATGCCACATACCTAGTTTTATATGGTGCTGGGTACCAAATTTAGGACATCCTGGATGGTGAACAAACACTTCCTAGAGGCCCAATCCTAGCCATCACCATTTTAATTCCTGTCTGTTTAGCTAAATGCTGACTTTGAAGGTTGTCTTCACTCAGTCTAGAAATCCATTGCTCTATATTGTGCTGTTGGTAAGAAGTTACTTTTCAAAACATGTATAGCAGTTTTATAATATATTAGTATTTCTTTTTATGTTTTGTCTTTCCTCTTAAATATTCTGCCATTCTACTATAAAGTATGATGTAATATATATAATTCTCCAACTCTGAGTTCAATAAAAACTCTTGTAGTATAATCTTTTTCTCATCTTTTAAATGCCCATGGAATAAGCATGGTTCCTGCAATTCTAATTGTTCTAGGAAACAAATAACGTTTCATCTTTCAAAAGATGCCATATGCCTTCTAAGTGAGCACTAGCTGTACTTCTGCTTACACTTCCATATTCATTTTTATAAGAGAATCTCCCCGTTGCCTTTAATAGAACATTATTTCAATATGACCCCGGGGATTGTTTTCATTGTCTGTTGTTCCCCGTGATGGCTTCCTGTATTATTTCTTTTTTCAAAATCATCTTGTCAGGATATCCTGCTTTTCTTCTTCTTTCCTATGTTTCTCTTTACCTAGATTTATTTTTTTGTTGGTATTGAAGTCCTCTTATATTCTCTCCCCCTTATATTCCCCCCCATGTCTGGTATAATAGCACTAGTGTTATATAGCTGTTTAGGACACCTGAGCGTTGACATAGTGGAGCATCACAACTAGAGTCACTGAATCTTATTACAGCAGAGCCTGAATAGGAGAAGCAACAAGGCATCAAGTTCTTTCCAACTGCTTGGCAAAATGATGATTAGCAAAAGACTTATGTTAGCTACTGAGAGTACTCTTTCTCTTTTTTGTTAGATATTTTCTTTATTTGCATATCAAATGTTATCCCATTTCCTCCTTTCCCTTCCAAAAACTCCCTATCCCATCTAAGAGCAATTAACTTGTGACACTTGAGAGACTAGAGAACGGAGAATGAGAGAACAGAGCTCTCATTGCAGATTTGACAATTAGAAAGGGACCTAATAGCAGTCTTACTATAAAAGAGCCTAATAATCACAGATATAATTTTAGGAATTCTTATAAGATAGTGATTAAGACTTAAGTCATCTATTTGTCCATATAGCATCAGTAGAAGACAGTACAACTTTGTGGATCTGCAGAGATATGCTCCAAAGAGGTGTGCTATTACTTAGTGATTTTTATATATGTTTAATAATAACAGGAAAAGCATATTAATAGCATGAATCTTTCCTAAAATGAACGCTTACAGCCTTGTTTAATAAGGGCATACCTGTCGCAGATTATATAATTATCCAAAGCAGGCCATTTCAGAATGATCACCTGCTAGTTATTAGCTTGTCCCATTATGGCTCCTGACAGAAACCACATGCTCAGTCCAATGGTTGGCTACAAGCATCCACCTCTGTATTTCTCAGGCATTGGCAGAGCCTCTCAGAAGAAAGCTATATCAGGCTCAAGCACTTGTTGGCATCCACAATAGTGTCTGGGTTTGGTAATTGTATGGCATGGATCCCCAGATGGGGTAGTCTCTGGATGGCCTTTCCTTCAGTCTCTGTTCCACACTTCCTCCTTCAATGTGTATTTTGTTTCCCCCCAAAGAAGGACCAAAGTATCCATTCTTTGTTCTTCCTTCTTCTTGAGCTTCATTTGGTCTGTGAATTGTATCTTGGGTATTCCAAGCTTCTGGGCTAATATCCGCTTATCAGTGAGTACAAACTATGTATATTCTTTTTGTGATTGGATTACCTCACACAGGATATTTTCTATTTTCATCACTTTGCCTAAGAATTTCATGAATTCATTGTTTTAATAGCTGAATAGGACTCCATTGAGTTAATGTACCACAGTTTCTGTATCCATTCCTCTGTTGAGGGATATCTGGGCTCTTTCTAGCTTCTGGCTATTATAAATAAGGCTGCTAGAACATAGTGGAGCATGTGTCCTTATTACATGTTGGAGTATCTTCTGGGTATATGTCCAGGAGTGGTATAGCTGGGTCCTCAGGTAGTAAGTACTGTGTCCAATTTTCTGAGGAGCCACCAAACTGATTTCCAGAGTGGTTGTACCAGTTTGCAATCCCAGCAGCAACAGAGGAATGTTCTTTCTCCACATCTTCGCCAGCATCTTCTGTCACCTGAGTTTTTGATCTTAGACATTCTGACTAGTGTGAAGTGGAATCTCAAGGTTGTTTTAATTTGCATTTCCCTGATTCCTAAGGATGTTGAACATTTCTTGTATTTTGTTTATATTTTTGAAACCTCCTTTATAATTCTGATGTTAAAAAAGAAAAAAAAGATTTATTCCTGCTTCTTTGTGCCTGTGAGCTCTCATTAATCAATTAGTTCAAAACTATCACATTCATTTATTTAATTGGATATAGGTGATGAGGAAACTGGAGGTCAGAGGACAAATGGCTGAAGCTTGGTGGTAAACATAACTTACACTTAGACCCATTGTTCTGGCTCAATCTTTTCTAGTTTTAATAGTATTAATAATTTCATACTCCTCTTGGTTTGAAGACAAGTAGATTCCCAATTTTTGCCATTTCCCCTCATGTTCTTTTCTGTTTTGTTTTGATACGTGTGATTTGAAGCAAATACCACTATCGTGGTTTTTTAATTTCTATCTTAAAAGTTTGTTGCCATTGTCATTCTCTTTGATTTCTAAATTACTTATTACTTGTGTGTTCATGTCTATAATAACTCTCTTACTTTCTGTACTAATACAGCTTCCTTTTTTGCTTGGACATAGAATTTTCTAACTGTAAAAGTAGAGGGGGGTAGATTAATCCATAGAATTTTAAATTAATATTTGGCCTATAACATCCAAGAGAAAAACACCATAACATAATGTATATGAGAGTGAACACATTTGTACATTCGTAGACACACACATACACCCACACACATTCACAAACTCATATCTAACAAAGATGGATAATAACTAGGAACACATTAGAACAGTTGAGATGGAACACAGATGGCTCCTAATGGTAGGCTATTGTGCTGATAGCTGTTTTTTTTTTTTTTTTTTTTTTTTTTTTTTTTTTTTTTTTTGCTGCTCCTGTTTTTCTTTTGTGGGTGTGTGTTTTTCTTTTATCTATGGCAATGCATATCTCCAAAAGTAACATTTTCTTTAATCAGACAAAATATTCTGGAAGAGAGCCCATGAGAATGTAGCTGATGATTTGAATTCCCAGATCTTTCAAAATGCTCTTTTTCCCTCACCGAGCTGTCAGCTCTCAAAGGCAGAAATTATAGATTGCAAATCCATGGTTCCAGTCTAAGGGGTATCGCATTTTTCTTGGTCTTGAAGAAATTGAAACAGAAATCCCCAACTACCTGTAGTTTTGTGTTCAGAAATCAAGAGGAATTTCCAAGTGGAAAATGTATGCCTGGAGGAACCTTACCAGAGAGGCTGAAGCTTATCTGGAAAACTCTAAACAAATCTTTAGAGAGGGTCTTTTCCAAGGCTATAGATTTTACAGCTTGGTCAGAGGTTCCAGGGCTATATTTCAGTGTTAACAAAGCACAGCAAAAGGCTGCTTTTCCTTTCCCCCAGACTACTTAAATTGCCCTTTTCTCAAGTGTGAGTAAGAACCAATTGTTAATGGGTTTCTATGTTCATACCCTGCAATTTCTCTTTTACACTTTTCATTTTATATCAACTTCATGACTTTTATCTTCCTCTTTTCAATTATTTTTTAATCATGGGTTGATTGTTCACTTCTTTTTAATTTTGGATAATAAAAGTTTACTGTCTGCATTCATCTGCTTATCAGGATGAAAGAAAGTTGTGACACTGATATGCTTGGAATTTGATATGTGTGTTGCAGAAATCCGCATGTTTGTTTTTTGTATGGTCCTACGTTTTCAACTTCATTGGAAAATACCAAGAGCAAAGATGCTGTCCTATGTAGAAAGTTTCTTTTTTTACTCTTTGTGGGAGACTTTGTAATTTTCTTCAAATTGTTTGTACCATTTTGCATTCCAAGCAGTCATAAATGGGAATTGCATTTGCTCCACATTTTGTTAATGTTCTCTGCTGTTATGGAGATGCCACTTTATTCCTAGCTCACAGAGTTCTTATCTTGATTATAAAATGGATTAAATATTAATAATTATTTTGAATCTAATATTTGCCTGAATGTATCTTGTATATCTTAGCCTGCTTCTATGACAAGTTATACCAATTAACTTTCTAATGTGCAGCAAACTTTACATTTGTGAAATTTGTTTCATTTGGTCATATTGTATATTTTTTAGCATAATGTTAGGTAAAAGTTTTTTTACATTAATACATACTTTTCTTTTATCACAATTTTTATTAGATATTTGCTTTATTTACATTTCAAATGGTATCCCCTTTCCACATTACCCCTCTGAAAACTCCCTAACACATCTCCCCTCCCCCTGCTCATCCCCCAAATTTCCTGACTTGCATTCCCCTATTCTGCAGAATTGAACCTTCACAGGATCAATGGCCTCTCCTCTCATTCATTTCTTCTACATATGTAGCTGGAGCCATGGGTCCTCCCATGCATACTCTTTGATTGGTGGTTTAGTCCCTGGGAGCTCTGGTGGTACTGGTTGGTACACATTATTGTTCCTCATGCAGGGTTGCAAACCTCTTCAGCTCCTTAGGTCCTCTCTCTAGCTGCTCCATTGGAGACCCTATCCTCATTCTATTGGTTGGCTGTGAGCCATGGGTGTTTCGATACACTTTCTAATAAAGATCAAAGTATCCTCACTTTGGTCTTCCTTCATCTTGAGCTTCATGTAGTCTGTAAACTGTGTCTTGGGTATTCCAAGCTTTTAGGCTAATATCCACTTAATATCAGCGAGTGCATAGCATGTGTGTTCTTTTGTGATTGGGTTGCCTCACTCAGGATGATATTTTCTAGCTCCATCCATTTGTCAAAGAATTTTATGAATTTATTGTTTTTAATAGCCGACTAGTACTCCATTGTTCAATTGTACCACATTTTCTGTATCCATTCTTCTGTTGGGGGACATCAGAGTTATTTCCAGCTTATGGATATTATAAATAAGGCTGCTATGAACATAGTAAAGCATATGTCCTGATTACATTGGAGCATCTTCTGGTTATATGCCCAAGACTGGTATAGCTGGGTCCTCAGGTAGTACTATGTCCAATTTTCTGAGGAACTGCCAAACTGATTTTCAGAGTAGTTTTACCAGCTTGCAATCCCACCAGCAATAGAGTATTCCTTTCTCCACATCCTATCCAGTATTTGTTGTCCCCTGAGTTTTTGATCTTGGCCATTCTGATCAGTGTGAGGTGGAATCTCAGGGTTGTTCTGATTTGCATTTCCCTGATGATTAAGGATTTTGAAATTTCTTTAGGTGTTTCTCAGCCATCATGTCTTCCTCAGTTGAGAATTCTTTGTTTAGCTCTGTACCCTATTTTTAATAGGGTTATTTAGTTCTCTGGAGTCGAACTTCTTGAATTCTTTGTATGTGTTGGATATTAGCCCTATATCGGACATAGGATGGGTAAAGATCTTTTCTCAATCTGCTAGTTGCTGTTTTGTCCTTTGGACAGTGTTCTTTGCCTTACAGAAGCTTTGCAATTTTATGAGGTCCCATTTGTCAGTTCTCAAGCTTAGAGTATAAGCTATTGGTGTTCTATTTGGGAAAGTTTCCCCCATGTCCATGTGCTCCAGGTTCTTCCCCACTTTTTCCTCTGTTAGATTCAGGGTATCTGGTTTTATGTGGAGGTCCTTGATCCACTTGGACTTGAGATTTGTACAGGGAGATAAGAATGGATCAATTTGCATCGTTCTACATGTTGACTGCCAGTTGACACAGCACCATTTGTTGAAAATGCTGTTTTTGTTTCCCCCCCCCCCACACACACACACACTGGATGGTTTTAGCACCTTTGTCAGAGATCAAGTGACCATAAGTGTGAGGGTTCATTTCTGGGTCCCCAGTTCTATTCCATTGATCAACCTACCTGTCACTGTACCAATACTATGCAGTTTTTTTTTTTTCTACTGCTCTGTAATATAGCTTGAAATCAGGGATGATGATTCTCCCAGAATTTCTTTTATTGTAGAGAATAGTTTTTGCTATCCTTGGTTTTTTGTTATTCCACATAAATTTGGAAATTGCTCTTCCTAACTCAATGAGGAATTGAGTTGGAATTTTGATGGGAATTGCCTTGAATCTGTAGATTGCTTTACCCAAAATGGCCATTTTTACTGTATTAGCCCTGCCAATACATGTACAAGGGAGATCTTTCCATCTTCTGAGATCTTCTTTAAATTATTTCTTCAAAGACTTGAAGTTCTTTTCATTCAGATCTTTCACTTGCTTGGTAGGAATCACACCAAGGTATTTTATATTATTTGTAGCTATTGTGAAGGGTGTCATTTCCCTAATATCTTTCTCAGCCTCTTTATCCTTTCAGTAAACTGAAACTGAAACTGATTTTTGAGTTAATTTTATATCCAGCCATTTTGCTGAAGTTGTTTATCAAGTTTAGGAGTTCTCTGGTGGAACTTTTGGGGTCACTTAAGTATACTATCATATCATCTGCAAACAGTGATACTTTAACTTCTTCCTTTCCAATTTGACTCCCTTTTGACCTCCTTTCGTTGTCTAATTGCTCTGGCTAGGACTTTGAATACTATATTGAACAGGTGGGGAGAGAGTGGACAGCCTTTTCTAGTCCCTGATTTCGGTGGGATTGGTGCAAGTTTCTCGCCATTTAGTTTGAGGTTGTCTCCTGGTTTGCTGTATATTGCTTTTACTATGTTTAGGTATGGGCCTTGAATTCCTGATCTTTCCAAGACTTTTATCATGAAGAGGTGTTGGATTTTGTCAAATGATTTCTCAGCATCTAATGAAATGATCGTGTTTTTTTTTCTTTGAATGCATTTATATAGTGGATTACATTGATGGATTTCTGTATATTGAACCATCCCTGCATCCCTGATATGAAGCCTACATGATCATGGTGGATGATCAATTCTTGGACTCCATTGGCAAGAATTGTATTGAGTATTTTTGTATTGATAATAATTAGCAAAATTGGCCAAAAGTTCTCTTTTTTTGTTCAGTCTTTGTGTGGTTTAGGTATCAGAGTTATTGTGGCTTCATAAAACAAATTGGGTAGTGTTCCATCTGTTTCTCTTTTGTGAAATAGTTTGAAGAGTATTGGTATTAGGTCTTCTTTGAAGGTTTGATAGAACTCTGCATTGAATCCATCTGGTCCTAGGCTTCTTTTGGTTGGGAGACTATTAATTACTGCTTCTATTTAGGGGTTATGGGATTGTTTAGATCATTTATCTGATCCTGATTTAACTTTGGTTCCTTGTATCTATGTAGAAAATTGTCCTTTTCATCTAGATTTTACACTTTTGTTTAGTATAGGCTTTTGTAGTAGGATCTGATAATTTCTTTATTTCCTCAGTATCTGTTGTTATGCCTCCCTTTTCAGTTCTGATTGTACTGATTTGGATACTGACTCTATTCCCTCTGGTTAGTTTGGGTAAGGGTTTATCTATCTTGATGTTTTTTTCAAAGATCCAGCTCCTGGTTTGGTTGATTCTTTGTATAGTTCTTTTTGTTTCTAGTGGTTGATTTCAGCCCTGAGTTTGATTATTTCCTGCTGTCTACTTCTCTTGGGTGTATTTGTTACATTTTGTTCTGGAGTCTTCAGCTATGCTGTTAAGCTGTTAGAATGTGCCCTTTCCATTTTCTTTTTGGAGGCACTCAGAGCTATGAGTTTTCCTCTTAGCACTGATTTCATTGTGCCCCATAAGTTTGGGTATGTTTTACCTTTGTTTTCATTAAATTCTAAAAAGTTTTTAATTTCTTTCCTTATTTTTTCCTTGACCACATTATCGTTGAGTATAATGTTGCTCAGTTTCCATGTGTGTGGGGGGGGCTTTGTGTTTTTTTTGTTGTTGTTGTTATTGAAGACCAGCCTTAGTCCATGGTGATCTGATAGGGTACATGGTATTACTTCAATCTTCTTATATCTGCTGAAATCTGTTTTGTTACCAAGTAAATGGTCAGTTTTGGAGAAGGTACCATGAGGTACTGAGAAGAAGGTATATTCTTTTGTTTTAGGATAAAATGTTCTATAGATATCTGTTAAATCCTTTTGGTTCGTAACTTCTGTTAGTCTCACTGTTTCTCTGTTTAGTTTGTAATTCCCTGATCTGTCCATTGATGAAAGGTGGGTGTTGAAGTCTCCCACTATTATTGTGTGCGGTGCAATGTGTGCTTTGAACTTTAGTAAAGTTTCTTTTATGAATGTGGGTGCCCTTGTATTTGGAGCATTTATGTTCAGAATTGAAGGTTCATCTTGGTAGATTTTTCCTTTGATGAGTATGAAGTGTCCTTCCTTAACTTTTTTGATTATGTTAGGTTGAAAGTCAACTTTATTCAGTATTAGAATGGTTACACCAGCTTGTTTCTTGGGACCATTTGCTTGGAAAATTGTTTTCCTCCCTTTTACTCTGTGGTAGTATTTGTCTTTGTGCCTAAGGTGAGTTTCCAGTATGCAGCAAAATTTGGGGTCCCGCTTATATATCCAGTCTGTTAGTCTGTGTCTTTTTATTGGAGAATTGAGTCCATTGATATTAAGAACTATTAAGAAGTGATTGTTGCTTCCTGTTATTTTTGATATTAAAGGTGGAATTATGTTTGTGTGTCTCAATTATTTTTGGTTTGTTAAAAGATTAATATCTTGCTTTTTCTAATGTGTAGTTTCCCTCCTTTAGGTAGCATTTTCCATTCATTATCCTTTGAAGGGCTGGATTTGTGGAAAGATAGTGTGTAAATTTATGTCATGGAATACCTTGGTTATTCCATCTATGATAATTGAAAGTTTTGCTGGGTATAGTAGCCTTGGTTGACATTTGTGTTCCCTTAGGGTCTGTATGACATCTGCCCAGGATATTCTGACTTTCGTATTCTCTGGCAAGAAGTCTGGTGTAATTCTGATAGGTCTGACTTTATGTTACTTGATCTTTTCCCCTTACTGCTTTTAATATTCTTTTCCTTGTTTAGTGCATTGGGTGTTTTAATTATTATGTGATGGGAGAAAACTCTTTTCTGATCCAAACTATTTGGAGTTCTGTAGCCTTCTTGTATGTTCCTGGGCACCTCTTTCTTTAGCTTAGGGAAGTTTTCTTCTATAATTTTGTTGAAGGCATTTATTTTTGGAAATCTGTACTCTATTCTATACCTATAATCCTTAGGTTTGGTCTTCTCATTTTGTCCTGAATTTCCTGGATATTTTGGGTCAGGTGCTTTCTGCATTTTTCATTTTCTTTGACTGTTTTTTCAATGTTTTCTATGGTATCTTCTGCATTTGAGATTCTCTCTTCTATCTCTTGTATTCTGTTGTTGGTGCTTTCATCTATGACTCCTGACTTCTTTCCTAAGTTTTCTATCTCCAGAATTGTTTCCCTTTGTGATTTCCTTATTGTTTCTACTTCCATACTGGATGGTTTTATTCAATTCCTTCACCTGTTTTATTGTGATTTCCTGTAGTTCTTTAAGGGTTCTACATGTTTACCTGTGTTCTATGGTATTTCTTTAAGGGAGTTATTTAGGTCCTTCTTGAAGGCCTCTATTGGCATCATGAGTTGTGATTTTTAATCCAAATCTTACTTTTCAGGTGTGTTGGGGTATCCAGGACTTGCTGTTGTGGGAGAATTAGGTTCAGATGGTGCCAGGTTGCTCTGATTTCTGTTGGTAACGTTCGTTCCTACATTTGCCTTTCACCATCTGGTTATTTTTGGTGTTAGTTGGTCCTACTGTCTCTGGCTGGTGCTTGTCCCTCTTGTGGATCACCAAAGCCTGGAGTGAAATCACTCCCTGCAGTGTGGATCTCCCCTTGCAGGATTGGTGCACAGATGACTGTGGTGCTGTTCAGCTTCTGGGTGCAGGTAGAGCCTGGATGGACCCTGGTCCAACTGCTCTGCCTCTCCTATGATCCCTGTGCTCCTGGCTGTACTGTCTGCTCAGTTGCTGGAGAGAAGATACATACATACTTTTCTTACATTCATTGACTACTTTCATATTTATATACATTGAAGTTTTCTTTTTCTTCTATATCTCTTTTCTTTCATGCATTGCCTTTTGTTTCAGAGCAATACCAGTGTTACATAATAACTAGAAAACATTCCTTGTATGTACTCTAGGAAAAATTACTTAGTATCAATACAATTTCTTTCTTACATACTTTCCAGAACCAGGAAGATTTAGACAAATTTAAGTGAAGAATACTAATTGTTGAAAATATTTTTGCTCTATTTTTGGTGGAGGTGATACAAAACAATTCTTCTGCATTTTATTAACTTGTTCTTCTTCCCACTTTGTAACAGTTTTATTTTCCTGTTTACCATTTTTACCTAATTGAGACAAAACATTACCCTTGACATGGGAAGGACTAATAGGTCTCTATTGAAGTACATAAAGTCCATAGCTAGATGCATCAATAGTGACTTAACAAAGTAATAAATGAATTCTGGGTTTGTTTCAGTTATTCATTAGTAAATACTGTTGGGATCAAAGGCCTCAGTGGAGCTTGTGCTGGAAACATGTCTTGCTGTTCATTGGTAGTAACATGATACATAGAGATTGATCAAAATGCACTCACAAATATTCTAACAGCTGTTAGATACTTATAACAGAGTGCTTAGGACTGCCTACCTTCTCAGTTCCAAGAATTTAGCATTTTCTACATCTAATTTTATTGCATTTTTGCAATTATTATTGTATAATTTTCCTTTCCATTTCTCCCCAGAAAAACTCCCAGATACATGATTTCTTTCAAATCTTCGGCCCCCTTGAAATTAGTGCTTGTTACATTTATATACATATGTATCTATGCATATATATGTATTCCATCATACAACCTAATCAGTTTGTACCATGATACTTTTATGTGTATTTTCAAGGCTATCCTTCAATATTGGGTAAGCAATCATAATGCTCTTGCTTGGGGAAGAATATTTCTTCCACTCTCAACATTCATGGATTTCCTTGTAAAGGAATAAGGCAACTTACTAGTTTTTGATTGATGTTGGCTTCAGTGAGGGCTTAAAAACTTTCATGTGGTTACTAGTAACAGTTTACCATAGTGTCCCATAGAACTGTGCTATATAGTGAGAAACCAATGTTGCCATTGTCCCATAGAGCTATGCTTCTTAGATTAAATATTGATTTAGTTCTTTAATTAATTCACTGATTGGTGAAGTCAATTTCAGAATTTTTATTTTCTAGAACAGTTGAAATGTTGTTCCTGTTGATGGGAAGAATATATAGATGCTTTCGTTTTTTTCCACAAACGATATTATGCTTTGTGTTTCCACTTTCCAAGTGGACATTGACATTTATTAATAAAAACTGAATGGGACATAAAATAGCACTATGGAATATTACTTGCCAAGGGGCAGGCAGTATTTAGTAAATCACAATGAACTAGCATTGAAAACAGTGACTTTTACTACCTTCCTCTGTGACAATGGTTCTCAACCTTCCTAATGCATCAAAACTTTAATACAGTTCCTCATATTGTGATGACCCCAAACATAAAGTTGTTTTGTTGCTACTTCATAATTGTAATTTTTACTGTTTTGAATTGAAATGGAATATCAGATATGCATAATATCTTATATGTGACTCCCAAAGGGGTCAGGACTCATAGGATGAGAACCAGTGCTCAATGAAATAAAAACATTTCCAAACAGAAAATGTGGATTGCTAGTAGAGTTCTGATGCATCATTTGACTAGAGATAGAAATTCTCTCTAGGCCCTCTTCATTTTTTCTTACAAATACGTGTGTGTCAATATTTGACCTCTACACTCATAAAACTTATCTAATCCTAACTTCTAATCCCAAAGGTCCCCTTCTGAGCACTACAGTGGAATTAAGTTCTGCCCCGCTGATGCCTCACCCTACAGCTTAGATTCCAGCACTAAATCCTTGAAAGACAGACCCACTTTTCCTATATCTCTATTCTACAACAAATGAGATGTCTTAGTGATACCTCTCAGGTGAGAAGACATAAATCAGATGAAGGAATGATGAGGAGATGTATTTCAGTTACTAGGAAAAGAAGACTCCTACTACAATGACAAGTTTAAAGGGCCCATGCCATGCCATACCATCTGAAATCAGAATGATAGAAAAATGGATTATATGAAGTAAAAGGTTCACATTTGCTTATTTATTATGTGCTTCAGTAGAGGTCTGAATTTCAGGATAGGTGTTGTAGAGGGAGACCAAACACATTATCAAAGATAGGGAAAAAATTGCACAGAAGCATTGCTGGACTCTTGAAAAGAATGGAATGATTGAAGATATATACTTTTTCCAAAAAAAAGAAAAAAGAAAAGAAATAAAGAAAAGAAATCATTAGGCCTTGGGAAAGTCTTAAACGAATCAACATCATTATTTTGGAAACAAAGCCAAGCAAACATTCATGTCTTAATCTGTATTATAATTTATATATATATATATTATATATATAATATATATATATATATATACAATTATTTGACTAGATACACACACACAGCCTTTGGAATCTGTTTGTCTTGTTTCTTCCTCAGACGTGTAACTCTCATAGCTCATTGACTGTGTCTGTGACCCAACTCAAAAGGTTTCTGACAGGAGAAGCACAGATGTGGCATGTGGACAGTAGGTAATTAGTAAAGTCATGGCAAGGGTTTGGTGATATGATTCCCTGGAAAGCAATGAGCAATGTCATTCACTTCTAATTCCTCCCGGACCACATGAAATAAATATGAGCAACACTGCCAGAGGAGAACTCTGCATCCTTGATAATGGCTCCCTGATGTGAGAAATCTCCTTTCCTTTCCCCTCCTGATAGAAGAACCCTGTTCATTGTCTCTGAGGCAGGATTTAGGCTGAATATTCTCTCTATATCCTTGCTGTTGCTTGTGGAAGAAAGGTCTCCAGAGGATGTCTCCACTGGGAAAGTTTGTAGCTAACATGGAAAGTCTGGTGATCTTCTACTTAATTTACATGCAATGTAAAGGCTACTTCCTTCTGTTGCTAATTGGCATGTGGTCCATTACCACTGTGAGTAGACGAACAGCCTTACCCCTGGTCAGCCACTTAAAGAAGCATTGCTTTGGGAAATGCAAATTTCCACTGAGCTCTGTGGAGTAATGAAAGTGCAAGGGAAGTAATGAACTGGGGACTTGTACATACACAGTTCTAAGGATGAATTTTAATATGGTTGCAGATCCATAATATGTCTGTTAATTTAATCTTTATCCCATTCCCTTCTCTGTCAGGTTTTTTAATAATTCTTACATTTGAGTGAACACAAGCCATTTGAATTCCCCCCACCCTTTGCAGTATATGCTGTTTTGTCTTACATTTTTATTTTGAAAAGTAAAATGTATAAAAGCTACAACAGTGTCTGAAAATCTTGACAAACAGGTAGTCTACTTCTATGAGGTTTGTGCCCTCTGTGAACACTATTGTTTGTTATAATGCCTCTAATCCTAAAACCACTTCAAAGTAGACTTTGAGTGCACAGGGGCCTTTAGGATTATCACTCCCAAGGTTTTCTTGTTCAAATATGTAAGGTTTACATTATTTGACATTTCTATTTGTTTCAGTCTCTTTCTCCTTCCAGTAATGATATAAGTGGATACCGAAATTCATTAGGCACATGCCTAGACTTTCACATTGACATATCTTCGAACTGGTAATTTAAAAGGAGTGTGAGGGTAGAAGTAGTAACAGGTGCCAGTTGTGATAATGAATTAAGGGCTGTTGTTAGTCCATAGAACAGACAGCTTCTTCTTCTTCTTCTTTTTCTTTTTCTTCTTCTTTTTCTTTTTCTTCTTCTTCTTCTTCTTCTTCTTCTTCTTCTTCTTCTTCTTCTTCTTCTTCTTCTTCTTCTTCTTCTTCTTTTTTAATTTATTGATATATTTATTTACATTTCAAATGATTTCCCTTTTTCTGGACCTCCACTCCCCGAAAGTCCCATCAGTCCCCTTCCCTCCCCCTGTTTTCTCACCCAGCCCTTCCCATTTCCCTGTTCTGATTTTGCTCTATACTGCTTCACGGAGTCTTTTCAGAACAAGGGGCCACTCTTCCGTTCTTCGTGTACCTCATTTGATGTGTGGATTATGTTTTGGGTATTCCTGTTTTCTAGGTTAATATCCACTTATTAGTGAGTGCATACCATGATTCACCTTTTGAGTCTGGGTTACCTCACTTAGTATGATGTTCTCTAGCTCCATCCATTTGCCTAAGAATTTCATGAATTCATTGTTTCTAATGGCTGAATAATACTCCATTGTGTAGATATACCACATTTTTTGCATCCACTCTTCTGTTGAGGGATACCTGGGTTCTTTCCAGCATCTGGTAATTATAAATAGGGCTGCTATGAACAAAGTAGAGCATGTATCTTTATTACATGGTGGGGAATCCTCTGGGTATATGCCCAGGAGTGGTATAGCAGGATCTTCTTTTCATGCTTAAAGTCTTGGAAAGAACAGGAATTCAAGGCCCATACCTAAACATCGTTAAAGCAATATACAGCAAACCGGTAGCCAGCATCAAACTAAATGGAGAGAAACTTGAAGCAATCCCACTAAAATCAGGGACTAGACAGGGCTGCCCCCTTTCTCCTTATCTTTTCAATATTGTACTTGAGGTACTAGCTCGGGCAATTTGACAACATAAGTAGGTCAAAGGGATACAAATTGGAAAGGAAGAAGTCAAACTATCATTATTTGCAGACGACATGATAGTCTACCTAAGTGACCCAAAAAAACTCCACTAGAGAACTCCTACAGCTGATAAACAACTTCAGCAAAGTAGCAGGTTATAAAATCAACTCAAGCAAATCAGTGGTCTTCCTATACTCAAAGGATAAGCAGGCTGAGAAAGAAATTAGGGAAATGACCCCGTTCACAATAGCCACAAACAGTATAAAGTACCTTGGGGTGACTCTTACCAAACATGTGAAAGATCTGTATGACAAGAACTTCAAGACTCTGAAGAAGGAAATGGTAGAAGACCTCAAAAAATGGGAAAACCTCCCATGCTCATGGATTGGTAGAATCAATATAGTTAAAATGGCCATTTTGCCAAAAGCAATATACAGATTCAATGCAATACCCATCAAAATCCCAACTCTATTCTTCACAGAGTTAGAAAGAGCAATTCTCAAATTCATCTGGAATAACAAAAAACCCAGGATAGCTAAAACTATTCTCAGCAACAAAAGAAAATCTGGGGGAATCAGTATTCCTGACCTCAAGCAATACTACAGAGCAATAGTGTTAAAAACTGCATGGTATTGGTACAGTGACCGGCAGGCAGATCAATGGAACAGGATTGATGACCCAGAAATGAACCCACACACCTATGGCCACTTGATCCTCGACGAAGAGGCTGAAAACATCCAATGGAAAAAAGATAGCCTTTTCAACAAATGGTCCTGGTTCAACTGGAGGTCAGCATGCAGAAGAATGCGAATTGATCCATCCTTGTCTCCTTGTACTAAGCTCAAATCCAAATGGATCAAGGACCTCCACATAAAGCCAGACACTCTGAAGCTAATAGAAAAGAAACTGGGGAAGACCCTTGAGGACATCGGTATAGGGAGAAAGTTTCTTAACAGAACACCAATAGCATATGCTCTAAGATCAAGAATTGACAAATGGGACCTCATAAAATTACAAAGTTTCTGTACGGCAAAGGACACCATCAAGAGGACAAATCGGCAACCAACAAATTGGGAAAAGATCTTCACCAATCCTACATCAGATAGAGGGCTAATATCCAATATATATAAAGAACTCAAGAAGTTAGACTCCAGAAAACCGAACAACCCTATTAAAAAATGGGGGTACATAGTTAAACAAAGAATTCTCACCTGAAGAACTTCAGATGGCGGAGAAACACCTTAAAAAATGCTCAACTTCATTAGTCATTAGGGAAATGCAAATCAAAACAACCCTGAGATTTCACCTTACACCAGTCAGAATGGCTAAGATTAAAAATTCAGGAGACAGCAGATGTTGGTGGGGAAGTGGAGAAAGAGGCACACTCCTCCACTGCTGGTGGGGTTGCAAATTGGTACAACCACTCTGGAAAGCAGTCTGGCGGTTCCTCTGAAAACTGGGCACCTCCTCCTCCTCCTCCTCCTCCTCCTCCTCCTCCTCCTCCTCCTCCTCCTCCTCCTCCTCCTCCTCCTCCTCCTCCTTCTTCTTCTTCTTCTTCTTCTTCTTCTTCTTCTTCTTCTTCTTCTCTCCTGATTTCATTCCTCTCCCAGTTTACCTTTCACTGTTCCATATCTGTCTCCCTATCTCAATGAAGATGTCCCTGTCCACCTACCCTGGAGCCTCCAGTCTCTTGAGAACTGGAGAGATGCCTCAGAGGTTAAGAAGAGACCGTTTCTTAACTCTAAGTCAGAGAGAAAACATTAGGGAGGTGTGGCCTGAATCAGACTGTGTGATCTGGCTTAAAGATGGAGGAGCATCTTATAACAGCTTGGAGTTCCTGGACACTTCCTGAAAGAGAATTTTCTCTTATTCAGAAAGTGTTCCAAAGACTTTCCCTTGACCTGCCCCAGTCATCCTGCATATTCAAGAGCTTGGAAGGAGACCTATGTTTCCCTGCAAAGCTCCCTATCAAGGGACTGGAGAGATGCTTCACTGGATAAAAGAACTCTGTTCCTGGAACCCACATCAAGTAGCTCACAAACATCTGTAATTCAAGTTCCAAAAGATCTGATACTTTCCACAGGTTCCTGCACACGTGTTTTGGAACTATATACATTTGGGCACTAACACATACACATAGCATAAATTTAAAAGTTTTTACTTTAAAAGATACCAATCATATTGTATTTCATCTGTTCCATTTTAATGCTGATCTACCTCAAAATCAAATCATGCCCACTTTCCTAGTAAAGCTCATTCATTAAGATAATTGCATGACAGATTTTTGTTTGTTTGTTTGTTTGTTGTTTTGTGTCCAAATCCAACTGCCTTCACTCCCAAATTTCTAAGAATTTGAGGTAAAATCTCTCCAGCAATGTTTTCTTTGTAGCATGCTAATTAGATATAGGTCAGTTTCAGATTCTCTGAAATGTCTCTGTGTCTGAATAAGTGACACCAAGCCAGTTCTTGTGTTCCTTTTGAGAAGGGGGATTCCAAGCTTTCCTATTTTGAAGCAAGTTTTTTCATATGCTAATTTTTGACTGCTACAGCAGACCTTCTCAAAATTTCCCTCTGCTCAAAACTACTGCCTTAGTATCTTATGTCTCTATTTAATTTTTTTTTTTTTGGCTATAAAAGGTAATTGAATAAAATCACATATTTCACCTGCAACACATGATTTTTTCATCAGTATCTGTATTACAAAATGTACACCTTAGTTGAGTTAATGAAACAGATTTACACCATTACCTGTATTTATGATAAGAACACATAAAGTGTACTTTCTTAGAAAAAAATAGCTATCCAAAACAATATTGTTAAAGACAATAAAATTACCATGAATTCAGTTTCAGGAACTTTCTCATTCTGAGTCATTGAATATATTGTTTAATCCATTTCTTCCTAGCCTTCTTCTAGCCTTTGACAAAAACTATTGTCTTGTGTTTAGTTTTCCTAGGTTAGATTAAAATATATATTGTTTATCTTTTTATAGCTGTCTTATTTCTCTTCATGACACACACAGTTGAATACATACAATTGTATTCAAGAAACTATAGCTGCTACAGGTTCTTCATTTAAGACTTGTCAGCATTTCATTGTGTTTGGACTTAGGGCTAGGTGAACATGTATGGATGAGCTGTTTTCTTCCTTACTTTCATTGGTTGATTGATGTGTTTTCTTATCTTGGTTATTCTGAATAATGCTGAATGAACCCAAGGTGCAGTTATCTCTGTAACACCCTGATTTTTCATTGTTTTGGTGAATATACAGAGCTGGATTGCTGAATCATATGATCTTCATTCACAGATGTTTTACTCTCCCCCACCCCTTTAAATAGATGGTTTGAAACAACTTGTATGTCAGCGGGCTGATTCTCCTGCTTAAGTGGCTATTGAAGTTTCCCATTTCTTTATTCATATAATTTTCTGTATCCTTCAGCTCAGAAATATCTGCTATATTTCCTTTGAAGGATTTATGTCTGCTGAACATCTTTTGTTTATTATTTTCCTGATTATGAGTTGCCTTATTTAGGACACTTTTGTTTCCTAGGTGTTTGTTTTTTTTTTAAACATATTTGGTTATTTTTTAACCAAATATGTTTAATTGTAGGTATCTTATAAGTTCTTATGTCTTTGGAATAGGCGACTTACTGCATTCATTGTAGAATATTTCACTTTAATTTTAATCTTATTTCCATAGCATTGTTTAGATTTCTATATAATTGAAGTAATTTCTTCATGATTTACAAATTGGGTTGATGGTAAAGAATCTACAGGTTTCATGTGTAGTATTCTACAACGTCTATACTACAGTTATTATAGAATACTACAACAGTTGTAGAGTACCGCTATAGGCTTGATCTGAAAACCTGAGGATTATAGGGGAAGATCAGGCCCAGGAGGAGGAACAAGACTGAAGATCAAGCTGATGGAGGCACAGCAATGAAGGAACATCTGTTAGCTAGACTGCATATCAACAAGCAACTTTGTGTCCTCAGTGGGATTGCATGCAGAGGTCTGCATGCATGACAGTGATGGTGACTTAGGTTGTCAGTACAGTTGGTGGAGTCCTATTTTCCTTGTGTGGGTGTAAATGTCCACATGTGTGCAACCATGTGGAAGTCAGACTATAACCATTAATGTGGGTTCAGGTGATCAAACTCAGGTCATAAAGCTTGGCAGTGAGCTTAGTTATTCGCTGAGTTACCTATCTGTTTGATGTGAAAACACTGGTTAACCAGTGCTAAGGCTTGAGTAATATTTACTTTTTGGTAGGCTACCATTATTGTAGAGTTTGTTATTGTTTGTTCCATTGCTTGCCTACAGTTTCTGAGCTGTTTTTTTGCATAGGTCATCTAACTTGTTATGAGGGCATGACAAATATGAAGGAAATGTCTTTTAGGCTACCTTGCTGGTTTCACTTGTCAGTGCATTTTTAGAGAATACAGTTCTATTTAAAAAAATCTTGGTTTAACAAAATGAAACCCCATGTACTGCATATATAGTACTTAAGTCTAAAGCCAAGCGAAGTAATTTGGAATTATAATAACAAAGTTTGAAAATTGAGATCAAATAATAATGATCCTCAATTTGTGTACTTAAATTATATATTAGAACTATTGTTGAATGTGATGTATAGATGTCTTACTACAGGCTTAAGATCATATAGAATGACCTTAAAAAGTACTAGAGAGACTACTAAAAATATTAAGATCATGTATTAAAGATCTAGAAATGGCTATTGACTGGGCAGGTGTTAGAAAGAATGTTCTTAGATGGCAGGTGAATTCCCATGGCACTGCATAGCTGTTCTGCATTGTTCTATGTTTAGCCTTAATCTGTTAACTACGTCAAGGTTCGGTGAAGTATGATCTTTACAATCTTCCATCTGAAATGTGTGCTTTGTGAACACAGCTTTATTATTTAATTGCTCTCATTTCAATGGCTTCTAAATAATCAAAGTTCCATTCTCACTGAAACTAGTATATTTGTGGGATGCATAAAAATAAGTCTGTGCACATGGAGAACAACTCATGGTCTAGATTAAGAAGAAAGGTTTAAAAGTAATAATATAGATTTCTTTGACTTTATTGTGCTTCCATTGTAGAAAACATTGGAAACCAAAATTTAAATCTCACAGACAAAATATGAAGTCATAAAGTAACATTATATGATTTTTAATAAAGTTTAAAATATTATTAGAAAAATGGTTAATACTTAGTTTACCAGTTTTAATGTATGTAGAAGTGCTCATCACAGAACATGGAACTTAGAAAGTCCATGTTTTTCTGCTGTGTAACTTGTTTTGTTGTTGTTGGTTTTTATGCAAAAATAAATTTTTTTCTTTAAAAAGTTGGCTGAATTTATCTAGAAGTACTATCATGGGTGAAAATATACACTGTGAAACTTTTTGAGTGATATATACAAAATCACCATCTGAAAAAAGCAACTGGTTCTGGATACTTACCCAACATCGCATGGCTAAGAGTCCCTGAATCTTAGTGGACAACCAGTTTAGCAGAGCATCATAACCACTTACTGTATCCTAAATACATGTCCTTATAGCCACAGGTAAGTGTAACTCTTGGCCTTATCACAGGATATCAGTGCATAATATTATGACTTGTCAAAATGCAGACAGCAACTGACAGTTGGATGCCCCTCATACAGTGGATAGATCTATAACACAACTCTTGCCCCGAAGACTCAGTCAACAGTGTAGTGTGGAAGCAAGGGCACAAAGATTGCAAGAGCCAGAAAAGCAGGAAATATGTTCTGAGATTGTGTCTCCTAGAAGTAGATACCTCAGCAGTATGGCTGCCTACACAGGACCTAAACAATGACAACACCAACTGACATGCTAGTGTGGAAGAGGGATTCTCACACAGCCCTCTTCAGTCCAAGACAAAGAACAATAGACAGCATGAATTAGTCATTCCCATGGATGAACCCTTCAGTTGGTTATGTATTTCCAAGTGAACAGCAGGAAATATGTGCAACATTGAAAGGATTCATACGGTTTTATTTATATACTTATGCATACACACACACACACACACACACACACATATATATATATATATAAAACAATGATGATATAAGAAAAGAAGGCTGCGAATTTGAAAGAAAGTGAAAGGGTACATAAAATGGATATGCTGGAAGAAAGGGATGGAGAAAAATTATCTAAATATA
Organism: Apodemus sylvaticus; assembly: GCF_947179515.1. Lineage (NCBI taxonomy): Eukaryota > Metazoa > Chordata > Mammalia > Rodentia > Muridae > Apodemus > Apodemus sylvaticus. The sequence continues at coordinate 31,539,462 of NC_067481.1, read as the reverse complement.
TGTTAATTTTATAATAATATTCTTATAATAAAAGTAAAATCAACTGCAACTGTGTATTTGCCTTCCTAGTGTGAGCCAGAGGCCACTTACTCATATGCCTCCCACTGCTGCGAGGAAAAGCAAACAACTTGGCAAAATGGTTGGCCAAAAACAACACCTTACATTCTCAGTTAAGTTTTTAAAAACATATTGCCATCTATACCTTTTTACCTATACATTTGATTTCCTTATATAGATTATAGTCATCAAATTATGATTTAGTTATTGACTACACATAAGATTTCATTATTTTTCATGAAGAAGTAGAAAATTCTTAGTACACTTGCACCAAGCTTGGTCAAAGAACAGCAACTCGTGGACACTCCAGATGAGTTCACAGTCCCACAATCCCCTAGAATCTTAAATCACTGGAAGGTGCTATATTAAGGATAATGGCTTTGAAGAATTCTTCACTGACTTTCAAAGTGGCAAACCTCAACACATCCTAGGACATCTCTTTAATTGAAAATGAAGCAATTATCCTGTGACAGTTCTTTTTTTTAAATTTTTTTATTCGATATAATTTATTTACATTTCAAATGATTTCCCCTTTTCTAGCCCCCCACTCCCCAAAAGTCCCGTAAGCCCCCTTCTCTTCCCCTGTCCTCCCACCCACCCCTTCCCACTTCTTGGGAGCAAATTTTTAAGCCAAAGCAGACATAGAACCTCACTTTCCTTCCCATTCTCTGATAATTATTTTGGAGTTTGGTAGCAAGCACTGGCCAGAGACAAGATCATATTTTGCAACATATGCCTACTACATATAACTATTACCTTTAAAAGTTGTTGTTTGGGAGTGTATGCTTGTAAATAAGGAAGCAGAGAGTCCACAAGAGATGAACCCTGGAGCTCAGAATAAATGTTTTATATGGATTACTGGCTACAGGAATAATTTGACTAGAAAATATATAAAATTGAGAGAGGCTTCAATAATTTAGTGATATAGTGTTTCTAAAATGAGTGGAGAAGATATGTCTATTTATTGTCCAATTACAGTACATAAGAAGACTTTTATTAACCAAATAATGGCTTTTCCTGTTCTAGTTCTGAAGTTAATTTTTTGCTGTCAAGTACATGGTAATTCAATATTTTCATAAAAGATGGAAAAGCATCATCATTTGTTACACACCATTACTTGTTAATGTCATACTATATTTTATTAATTAAAATCTGTTCCTGGAAAAAAAATTGATACATGTAAGTGTATCATACACACCCATCTTGCTCACATTCTCCTGTCTCCCTATCACATTTGCCTATCACAGTATAGTTGTTTGTTTATATGCCTTTGATTTAGAGTTTGGGTATGGTAGAGAAAGGATTAGCAATAGCTAATCACCTAAAACCAACAGCCCTCCCCCTTCCCATAATTCAGCAGTAAAAACTTGACCCCCTGGGCTACTTACAGTTTAGTGTTTGATTGTTTTACAAGGTCAGTCTAGTGTGACCCAGGGTAGGTCACCATACCTGTTGTTACTTAATGAGCATACAGTTTTGTGTAGACTTTTGAATTAAGTAGATAGATCTCCTGGCCTATACCCTACCCAAAAGTATTAATGTGTGATATTGTGACTTCTACCCTCTAAATTGTACCACTGACTTCCAATGTACCTCTAGTTATTGCCAGATATTAAGACAGTGAACAGAAATGAAAGGCCACACACACCATAGAGGGAGATAGGGGCACCATTTACTTTTCTAATCATATTCAATTAATTACTTGGGATTATATATTATCAGTGTACTTCCTTTCTTTCTTTGAAGTATTTAATCCATAATCCCTAAATTTGTAAAATGGCTATTTTTAATATTGACATTTAACCCTTTATATTGTGTGGAGGACTGAAAAGAGAATGGCAGGGAGAATGAGAAAAGGAATCCTATTCCTTCAAGGAACATCCTCTCACTCACCATGGAACAAGGCCAACTCAAGAGAGACAACATCCCTATATTTATTGTATTCTAGGGATCCTCATCTTCAAAAGTACGTATTTTGGTTGGAAATCCATTGATGTGACGGAAGGGGCCACTTTCTGGATGACTGCTAGACACTGGGTACAGAGCCATGAATAGATGTTAAGGGTCAGCCATTGTTTAAGCAATGTGTGAAACACGGGATGCAAAGAAATCTGTTTATTCCCATTTCAGTCCTTTTCTTTTTTGTAGATTTAGGTAATATCAGGGTTAGAATATAAAAGACTGAGCTCCAGTATGTAAGCTCTAAATGTAGCTTTAGCCCAAGAGTCAGCCTGAAATATGTCACTGGTGGCCTTTCACTTAGCCTATATCATGTGGAACTAGCTTCAAATCAGCACAGCAGCACCATTCTGTCAACTCAGTATTAGATAACCTTGTGAAACAAAATTGCTGTACACTATCCAGTGAGGATAAGAGGGTGATGCAATCAGTGTGCTTTCTTTGGGGACTTAGAAGAAACATTACGTTTTTTTTTTTCTGGCCAAAAATCAATATATATTCATTATAAAATATCTGACAAAGGCTAAGAATGCAAGAGTGTGGGTAATGATAGGGCAATGGCCTAACATGTGCAAGGCATAAATTTGATTCCCTGAGCAAAAAGAAAGAGAAAAGAAAAAATAGACTTCGTATATAGAAATTGAAATAAAAAGATGTCAGCAATAATAGCACAATTGATTTTATGTTCATAGAAGGCTTTGTTAAAATACAACAGGAATCAGAAATGCTGCCTTGCTGCCCACAGAACTGAATAAATACATGCTTGAGACCATATATAGAGACAAGTGAATAAATGATTGTAAGTAGAATTCATCTTTACAGAATCATTCCAAACATTGTGTGTAGACATTAAATCCCCTAGGCACTCTCTGTATACACAGCAGCACTGAGTGATGCAGGTATATCACCAGAAATGTGTTTGCTGTTTACTTTAAACAAATTGAATATTGAAGTATAAAAAATAAGACTTATAGAAACCTAACAAGTTCTTCTTGAACTAGGGATCAAGCTAATGTTCCAAATGATATGTCATTTCATTATCCTGTTCCCCAGGTAGGATGTTACAAGAGGGCACTTCACCTTTTGGTAGTGTTTCAAAACTCTGTAAATCTAAATTGATCTTTTTATTCCTATTTATTTATTTATTTATTTATGATTATATTCTTTACTACTAAATTTAAAGAGATTTAACATTTTCTTTTTAAACCAACCAACCCCATGCTTTCTTTCTCACTCTGTCCTTAGAAACCAAAAATGGGGGCAAAACAAAACAAAAACAAACAAAACAAAATCTACAATGAGAACAAAAGCATGTGACACACACACACACAGAGCAAGAAAACATAAAAATGCAAAATTGAAAACCATATTTTGCAAGCAAAAGATCAGCAAGATGAAAGAACCATGGAATATGGTGTGCTGTTAAGACATCAGTTTGAGTGTTTCCTTTCTTCCCCCCCTGTGCTTCTATAAAGTTTAGTTTATACAGATAGCCATGTTCTCTACTGAAGGCACATCACAAAAGTTAAAGTCATAATTTTAACACAACTATAATACTTCTAGAGCAAGTTAGCACTCTGGATCTAAGTGAAATAGTATAAGTCACATTGTATCTGAGTAAAATTTGTCAGGTTAAATTAGTTTTCTCTCCTGTCTTGTTCTACTTTATGATTCATCCACAGTCTTTGCATAACTTATTGTACTATTTTTGTTTTCTTTTGTTTTCTTTTGTTTTTTGTTTGTTTTTGGAATACTGAAACTTCATCTGCACACACACATACACACACTCTACCTTACATTTATGAAGCATAAAGAGAGCTTTGCATTTATTAACACAGGACTGGATGCTGAAGTCAGCAGGAAGGCAGCATGTAAAGGGGTACTTTGAATTTTGTTTTAATGGTCTCTAACCGAGTGAAATTACATATTGCTCACCTGGTGTGGATTGTTAATTATAGTGTCACTTGCTCTAGGCTACCTAGTTCCCTAAAACACCTACATGCCATATTACCATAATAAGCAAATAAATTAACTTTGAGTAGTGGATATGCACACTTACTGTCTTTAGGGAGGTTCATTTTTATCCTGCTTGTAGGGAAAAATGAATCCTGAGTTTTGACCTGTTAAGAGCTAGGATCTCAAGTAAGAACTAGGATGCTCCAAATGTGCTAGTCATAGTTTTATCAGTAGACTGAACTACTTGAGCCAGTTCCCTCTGGATAGGAAATTCATTTTCCCATACAAGGGCACACTTCCTTGCTTTGTAGAAGCAGAAGGATCTACATCAAAGTGGTGCAATAGTTAAAAATAGTTAAATCTTCTTTATGTTTACCAAGAAAGTTTAATCTTTAAATCTTCTACCTCAGTTTCAAAAGACAATCCCCTTTGTGGAGAGAGTATAAAATAACACAAAGAATTCTGAGTGCAGTATATGAATTATTTCCTCATGTTTGAGGCTCCTAGTCAGAAATGATGAAGCCATTACTATAGTAGTTTCATAAACACTCTTATTACACCTCTGGTGTTATTGCCTGCTCTTTCAAACAGCACAACAATAATAGAACTTAATATAACTGAGAGAAATATTGTAAAACAAACAGCGAATGGGGGAGGGAGCCATATTGCAAAAACAATTCTTTCGGCTTGTCAAGAAATGTATAAAAGTCCCAAAAGCAAAAGAGCAAAGATTGGAAATAACTTAGAGTGTTTAAAACATTGTTAGGATATAAATAATACAGCCAAGTCTGCTAGTAACCAGAAGTTTATATATTCAGGTACTATAGATAACTTTTATTGACCACTGTGACAAGGTTTCGAGAAGTTTTGTTGACATGAATTAGGGGGGGGGGAATTATACTTTCATGAATTTTTCTAAATTGGATAATCTAGTGTGAGTGTGTGTGTGTGTGTGTGTGTGTGTGTGTGTGTGTGTGTGACTTACACATGTGTGGGTGAGTGGTTAGCTCACTTGTGATTACCATGTAGAGACCAGTGGAGGATGTCAGGTGTTCAGTTCTACTGGTCTCTGATTTGTACCTATTAGACAGAGTCATTAAAAGTGGACCTAGTCCTTGAGGACATCGGTACAGGGAGAAAGTTTCTGAACAGAACACCAATAGCGTATGCTCTAAGAGCAAGAATTGACAAATGGGACCTCATAAAATTACAAAGTTTCTGTAAGGCAAAGGACACCATCAAGAGGACAAATCGGCAACCAACAAATTGGGAAAAGATCTTCACCAATCCTACATCAGATAGAGGGCTAATATCCAATATATATAAAGAACTCAAGAAGTTAGACTCCAGAAAACCAAACAACCCTATTAAAAAATGGGGTACAGAGTTAAACAAAGAATTCTCACCTGAAGAACTTCGGATGGCGGAGAAACATCTTAAAAAATGCTCAACTTCATTAGTCATTAGGGAAATGCAAATCAAAACAACCCTAAGATTTCATCTTACACCAGTCAGTTTGGCTAAGATTAAAAATTCAGGAGACAGCAGGTGTTGGAGAGGGTGTGGAGAAAGAGGAACACTCCTCCACTGCTGGTGGGGTTGCAAATTGGTACAACCACTCTGGAAATCAGTCTGGCGGTTCCTCCGAAAACTGGGCACCTTACTTCCAGAAGATCCTGCTATACCACTCCTGGGCATGTACCCAGAAGACTCCCCACCATGTAATAAGGATACATGTTCTACTATGTTCATAGCAGCCCTATTTGTAATTGCCAGATGCTGGAAAGAACCCAGGTATCCCTCAACAGAAGAGTGGATGCAAAAAATGTGGTATATCTACACAATGGAGTACTATTCAGCCATTAGAAACAATGAATTCATGAAATTCTTAGGCAAATGGATGGAGCTAGAGAATATCATACTAAGTGAGGTAACCCAGACTCAAAAGGTGAATCATGGTATGCATTCACTAATAAGTGGATATTAACCTAGAAAACTGGAATACCCAAAACATAATCCACACATCAAATGAGGTACAAGAAGAAAGGAGGAGTGGCCCCTGGTTCTGGAAAGACTCAGTGAAACAGTATTCAGCAAAACCAGAACGGGGAAGTGGGAAGGGGTGGGTGGGAGGACAGGGGAAGAGAAGGGGGTTTGCGGGACTTTCGGGGAGTGGGGGGGCTAGAAAAGGGGAAATCATTTGAAATGTAAATAAATTATATCGAATAAAAAAAAAAGTGGACCTAGTTTGTGGTCCTTCTGTCTATAGCTTCCATTTCCCCTCCCTGTCTAGCATTTTGGTTACAAATCTATGTACAATCATGCCTGGATTTTAATGTGTATTCCAGGTATTTGAACTTATATTCCTATGGTTGTATGACAAACATTCTTACTTGGTGAGAGATCTTCCCAGTTAGGCTAATATACTTTCTGTTAACATCAACATTTAAAATAATTGAAATTCAGGAATTCCATTTTGGAGAGCCTGTGCCAAAAAGATAAAACTGATAGTCAAAGGCTTTACTCACATAAACATTTAGCAAACCTTTGTTTATAATCTAAATATATCAGCATCACGGAAGAAGGAACCATCCATACTCATAATAGAGAACACCATTAAAATATAGCATCTGAACACTGGATGCAGAGCCCTTTATCGGTTATTAATAAACAAAATATCAAAAATTGCTTTACCATACCTCACTAAAATTCTGACTACATAAATATGTAGGCAGCTAATGTAAGTTTTATTACTTAGCCTGAATCTCTGAAAATTTTTTAACACAGTATACGGTTACTTGTGCTGGGAATAAAAAGAAATAATGCTATGATAAATAGTAATCATTGAAAGTGTTTACCAGTGATGCCCAACATGGTACTCAACTAGCCCAGGTGGGAAGATACAGACTACAGTCTCAGTCTGGGATACAAAGCAAGTTGGCAGCCCATCTAGTCAGTTATCTTAAGTGGAAAAGAGAACGTGCACAGTCATGTATTCAATTCTTAGTAACAGCATAGGATAGTGAGATAAGGGTGTAGTTGTTGAAAAGAGACAAAGAGAGAAGATGGATCTGAAAAGTAATAAAGCCAAAATCTTAAAATAAAATACAAATCATAAATATGATATTATAATATAATTAGATTTCAAATAATTAGAAACAATTAATCAATATCTAATGAATTGGTTCATAATATGTATCATCCAGTTATTAAAAAAAATGAGTTGTTAAAAATTCAAAACAAAGCCATCTTTGAGGACTACATATTATAGCTGCATCTAGATAAACATATGAAATAAAACATATAGTTGAAGAACATTAAGTACTCCCAAGCTGTCAACTGAATTAGAATATTGTAGTTTTAAAGATTTTATTTGATGTATATGTGTAAGTATATACCATGTGTATGCTCATGGAGGCCAGAAGAATCACAACTACTAAAGTGGCTATTACAGCTGGTTATAAGTAGCCCTATGTGGATGCTGGGAGCCTTGATGTCTGCAAAAGTAGCAGGGGTTGTTTGTAATTATGGAGGCATCTCTTCAGCTGAACTCTGCAGTACTTATATGCTGTATCATTTTACAATATGTTATTTTCATGCTTGTATATGTAACATGCAACATAATATTAGGGTACATTTTACATGTTAAATAAAAGCAATATATAAGTAGGGTGTGTAACTATTTTGTAAACAGAATCAAAATTTGAAACACAGATATATCCTTATGTAGAGGCAACATCTATGAGCAGTACAGATTTATATATAGTTAATATGGTACACATGAACATGTAAAATATTCGCAATGAATCTATCAAACTTGAGTGTATAAACAGATTTTAAGAATAAGCTGGAGTCAGAATTAGCGATGGGCAGGGGAACCTGTGTTGTTCTGTTTGTGTGTGTGTGTGTGTGTGTGTGTGTGTGTATGTGTGTGTATACCCCTACAAAAATACATTGCTGTACTGTCTGTTGTCATCTAAATAAGCAAAATAGAGTACTTATGTGCTAATAAATGGCAGTGAATAATCAGAGAGTTGAGAGTTCTGTACTTAGCTAAAAGTCTTTTGCACTCTAAATTTATTTAACATGCCATCTTTAATACAGCCTTCCTTAACCTTCCATTCTTCCATGTGAGATGATTTTAGACTTTCCCCTTGTCATTCACTCCATTAGACCATTATATTGATCACAATTATCATCACCTTCTATTGTAACTGTTCTCTGCACTAGAGATAGTGGTTAAGTCTTTGTCAGGTTATTATTATTGTTATTCCCAGTGTCTATCACAGTATAAAAATTTCTCTAACAGCATAATGTCATCTTGAAGAGTGTCATTGTTGTTGATATTTTGCTATTATCAAAGAAAACAATAATCAGTAAATATGGTAAAAAAAAAAGAAAGTTTAAAACATAGAATATTAAGCCCAATAATAAGACATACTAGCATAGACACCTATGTCCTTTGAAGTATAAACTAAATTAAGTTCAGATATTGACTGTTTTAATTCCTGTAATTGTAGGAGAAAATTATCTACAATGTTTCAAAAGCTAAGGCTCAAATCTGTTAAATTATCAAGGTCAATGTTCTATGCAAATAACTTATATCTGTCAATTTTTTATTTCTGAGTATATACATCATTTATGCATATATGTGTGTAAGTTTCCTTCATTTGGTCATATGGAAGCCAGAGGCAAACATTAGTCTTCTTGCTCTATTGCTATATTACATATATTTGATACAAGGTATCTTTCTGAGCCTGGAAATTACTGGCTAGATCGGCTGGCCAATGAGCTACCAAGATACTCCTGACACCCTACTCAGTCCTGAGGTTATCGACACAGTCACCACATCTGGGTTTTATATCAGTTTTGAGGTTGTGAACTTTAGGCTACAGGCTTGCAGAGCTAGCACTTTTCCCATTGAGACCTTTTTCTAGTTTGGAATCTCTAACTGCAGGATATTTTCGTGGGTTCTGTTATGCTGACATCCATGCACAGTGCATGCTCACTTTATTCCCATGATTCACTGGCTCCTGTTTTTTCCCATCTCTTGCTTTCACACCAGTACTCTCAAAATATCCTAGTCAGCTGACTTCCCTAATATAAGTGTGTTTAAGTCTTCGAAAGATTCTTTATGCTAAACTAGATACATAAATATTGAATTCTCTCACTGTGTATGCATGTGTGTATGCTTTAGGTGCTCCTCACACCTACGCAGCATCTGTGGTTAAGAAGTTTGCCTTCTGTGCTTCCTCATGCCACCCAAAGGCAACTTGACAGGGTTACTGAGAAAACTCATTCACAGAAGGTGACTGCTCAGCTCTATTATGAATAATGCCACTTCTTTTATTCATGTATTTATTCTTTTATTCACTATATATGCAGGTTTTGTAAGACACTTTCTGTATTGGTGATTGTCTTGCATACTGCAAACACATCCTCACACACACACACACACACACACACACACACACACACACACGAACCAGAACACAAAGCATTTGTCCCCATGGAATTCACAAATGAAAGTACATGAACTACATATTATAATGGACTGATAAAGAGTAGTCAAGAGAGTTTGCAGAATGTTCTTAGAAAGCAGTTGTTCTGTTTTCCTCGTTTCAGCCACATAGTATACAGCACAAAGAATACACTCAAGGCATGTTTTATAGATGAAAACACCTATCATCTTCCAACAATAAATAATGTATGTTTATGATGTTTTCTTCTCCTCTATCAATTTTAATGCTCTCTTTCATTTTGACCATTGCTGTGAGGACATTCTGATGAAGTAGGTTCTGTGCCAAGGATCTACTACAAAAACATAAACTAAAGCCCTCAAAACCAAATTCAACTCCCATCACTTTATTATGTTAGGAGGTATTTACATTCCCTGGAAAAAGATAACAACCCAGCTTCCAGGGAGTCAACATCATGTGTGTGTGTGTGTGTGTGTGTGTGTGTGTGTACCAGACTTCAAATTTGTAAATAAATGTCAGGAAGATACTTACTTTTATTGTACTTTTTTCAGTCTCTAAAATGATATTTTTCCTTAATATTTTGTATGAGTCAGACATTTTTGAGTAAGTGAAGGCATTGCTAGTTGATTTAAAAATAAAATAAATTATTTAAAATGGTAGGGGATGCATTGTAAAATTGAAAGAAAATTGGTCTATATTTAAGTATGTCAATGAGCAAAAGAGGCAGGCTTATTGTCAGTCAGAATCACAACCATAATCAATGCACAAAAGCTTTCCAGTGAGGATAGCACTACATAGGGCATTGAACAATGGGGCATGCGACTATAGTGCCGCAAATGTTCACAGTACTTGTATACTCCATTGTACACTAGTCTTGTGGTTGCACAGTCACACTCCCCTCATAATTACAATAGAATAATTCTTAAGATTTAAAAGTGTGTAGAGATAGCAAAAGAAAAAAATTATTCTGGGCTCACATGTTCTAATTGAACTCTGCAATATGAAACAGGAATGTGATAGCTCTTAGTTATAATTTTATAAGAAAACATAGATCTAAATAGTCTACAAAGAGTTTTGTACATTTCTAGGCTAGGTCTATGTCACTATAACTAAATTTACAGATATGTCTTTCCAGAATGGTGTCCTATGGCACATTTTTCTACTTGTAACCCATTTCCATAAACCTCATAGTAATGCTCACTTTTTCTTAGTTATGAAAAGCTGTGGAGCCTTATCTAATCTGTAAACTTGTCCTGTATAACATTTTTTATTATGGAAGGTAGGATAGATTCAGGTTAATGTGTAGGCCTAACTAATAATGAATGAATCTATCAAACTCATACATTGATGGGTATAGATTAATTTAATGTTTTTCCCCTCCAGATACATAGGTATACACAAACATACACACTACACACACACACACACACACACACACACACACAGATACACACACATACACACATATATATACGTATATGTATGTATATATGTATATACACATACACACACATACATATAGACATACATACTGGGCCCTATAAAAGTGTAATACAAACAACATTTACATGTGTTTTTTGTGTATTTAAGGCTTATATTATCAAGTATACAAGTTTTGTGTACTAGCTTCTCTACTATTTATTGTTAATTGATATGAGAAGATTCAGCCATTCCCTTGGCAGTGAGTCTGAAGAGAAGAAGGGAAAGGAACCACCAAGCACCCAACCACCTGTGAGTTAGTTTCTTTTCTCCCTTTGACTATCGATAGGATGCATTAAGCTCCTGCTTTGACTTCCTCACAATGAGAGACTGTAATCTGGAACAGCAAACCAAATATATAATTTTTCCTTTAAATTGCTCTATGTTAGAACATTTTATCACTGCAACAGAAATAAAAGTAGAGCAGAATAGTGCTCACCTCTTCTACCTGTGTGTGGGGGAGCATGTTCTTTCGCTCATATGTGTGATATCACATGCATGTATACATGTCTATGAAGGCCAGATGCTTGTGATGAATAGTCTGCTTCAAGTGTTCTCTAACATATCATTTTAGTGAAGTTTATTCACCTCTGATTTCTTTTAATTGATATTTTAATTAGTTTTACTTTTTTCTTTATGTGTTTGAGGGTTTGCTTGTGTGTTTATCATGTGCGTGCCTGATGCCAATGGAGTCCAGAGAAAGGTATCAGATCCTCTGTCCTGGAGTTACAAATGTCTGATCCACCATGTGGGTCTCTAGAGGAACATACACTCTTAAACTTATAGCAGTCTTTTCAACCCCTCTAATAAGTAATCTTTTTGAACAGCTGACATCATGCATGTCTGCAATTCCTTGTGACTACACTGATGCTTTCTTACATTTTTTTTCTTTTTCTGTCCCTGTCCTGTCAGTGTCCTTTGTCTTCCCAAAAGTTACCCTTTCCTATCTTAAGGCAGAGTATCTCACTAAACCATTAACTTGTGATTTCTGCTATGTTGGGCTTATTTTGACTGGCTACTAAACCATGGTGAAACTCCTGCCTCTACCTTGCTAGTACTGGGATTGCAGTACATGCCGCTGTGCTGAACATTTTAGGTGCGTTCTGAGACTATAAACTCACTTTCTCTTGCTTGGGCAACAAGCACCTTGCTGACTGAGGCACCTTTCTCATGACCCCATTTGGCTTTTAATTCCATATCCTTAAAAAAATTTAATTCCCTCTGCTTTCTTTGAAAATGAATCTATTCTTTTTTCTCATCGTGTATGGTTTTAGTCTGCTGTCTGTGGACATTTTTCTTTACATGAGTGATATTACTCAAATAAGGTATGGAGACCAGTTGACATTTTCACATAATTGGTGAGTTCCTCAGGCAAGGAGACAAATATAACACATTCCCTGCAGACCGCTGCAATATCTCCCTTGGTGTTCATAGCTCCAGGGTATTGAGAGGGACTCTCTGAGTTGCTTGTTAACCAGCACCAAATCCCACCTAATCACTGCTGCAGGGAGTAGCTGGCTTTTGACACTTTGAAACCCTTTCGAATTTCTAGCTGGTTGGGTACATTTTCCTTCCCAGCCCTCCTTCATTGCTAGTCTCTTTTAATGGGGGCCAGCTGATTTCCCTAACAGTAAAGACTTGAGCTTAAAAACCACTACTCCTATTGCAGCATGATTGAAATTTCGAGAAGGACTAGATGGAGTGGAATGAGCCAATTTCAAGACAGATCTAAACGCTTATGCAGACAGTTCCACAGGCCACTCTGATGGAGACAAATCCTGGTCTGATAGTCACCCTTCTCTGGTTGCTGAGGATGGGCCAAGACAATTAAAAACTAGACCTAACCATGACGGGGATATGTCTACTGTTTTCATTCCTGGGCAGTTAATTTGACGATTTTTTGTGTTCATGATTGGACAACTAACTTTATATCGTAGAATTGCTTTTCTTTTGACATTCAGTTAAATCAGTTTATAATTATGTTCAACATAACATTTTTTTGTATTTCATGCCTTCTATGTTTTTATTATTTGGCTGTTTGATCTGGGCAAATTTATGCCTTCACATTATAATATAGGTATATTTTAAGCACAAATTTCTATCTACTGGCTAGATTAAGTAACACAGTATCCCTATTAAATAAGTGAACGGAGGAGTGGCCCCTTGTTCTGGAAAGACTCAGTGAAGCAGTATAGGGCAAAACCAGAACAGGGAAGTGGGAAGGGGTGGGTGGGAGGACAGGGGGAGAGAAGGGGGCTTATGGGACTTTCGGGGAGTAGGGGGCTAGAAAAGGGGAAATCATTTGAAATGTAAATAAAAAATATATCGAATAAAAAAATAAAAAACCCTTTAACAAATAAAAGAGAACAAAAATTGTTCCATAAAATATATATAAAAATATTAAAAATAAATATATATCAATGAGTAAATTTTAATAATTTTAGACTCATAATTATGTATTAAAGATTTTGATTGCAAACACTAATTACTTGACATTTCTCTGTATACTTTGCAAACATAGTTCTTTTAATCCCTTATCATGTTGGTAATTTGTCATCTCATGTTACATTTAAATATTAAACCATCTTCAAAAACAAAAGCTTGAAATTTGAAACAGTATTGGACACACTTTGAATCAAAATCTAGAGACTTTGTAAGAAATAGATGTGCACATATATACAAGGTTGTTAAGTGCCTGAATAATCCTTGAGTATAAGAGTAAGATTAATCTTACCCTTAATCTTCAGAGAATATGCAGCCATCCCCTAATCAAGGCAGGGCATTATGCATTTGTGCTTTTCTGCCTGCGTGTGAAGGTCATATATTATTTATATCTGAATATAGGTGATATAGTTAGATAGTGTGTGTGTGTGTGTGTGTGTGCGTGCGTGTTTAATAGAACTTTCATTTCATACTATTCTGCTCTACTTGGAAACACTCTTCAACAGGCATTGTATCTACTAGATATCTGTTTTTTTCAAGCTTAGTCCTTCCGTTGACCAAAAGGTTTGTGATACCATACTTTTAAAAAGTATCTTCTTCATAATTAAAGCACCATGAGAAAAGATTTTTTCAAACTACTTAGTTGGCAAGAGCCCAAGTTTTAATAATACAACATGTTTAAACACTCCTGGAGCCAAGCTGCAGTAAATAATTACAGAAAAAATGACATTATTCCCACTGATTAACTCTTAATCTATTATTTATCATAGCTTTAAATAATTCCTGTAAGTACACTCAAAGAGAAAAACGGCATTCCACATCATGCCCAAACTCTAATGCAGACCCCACAGGAGACTAGTGATCTTCCATGTCATACATGCCATGCTTCTAGACCATAAACATAATAGTCTGATATTAGGGAAAGTGCAAATGTACTGCTAATTATACATCCCCTGAGCTGTGCGGGCCTCAGAGAGTCTTTCTTTTGATATGTATATAAATTTGGTGTACTCTTCCCACCAAAGTTGTATAGCATGAAAAAGCCAGGATAATATTAAATGGTTGTAAATAGTACAATACTACAAATAAAATTCCATAAATGTCATAACTGCATAAATTTTGGAGAAAGTTAAAATATATAAGACCTAAAGGCATTTTGTTTCAAACAATATTTCTGTCTTATAATGGCATTGTAACTTACAGATACATGGTGGGTTTTAACGATTCTTTATTAACTTTTGTATTAGTGATTTTTGATTGTAAACATACATTTGGTGTATGAAGTGTTGAGCTTCATGATGAAACTTTTATTCAAGAACATAATGTAGTTTGGCCACGGCCAGCCTCCGTTACTCTCCTTGTATCGTCTTTCCTCACTTATGGTCCCATCGTTTTCCAAACTACGCACATCTTCCATTTTCATGCTGTTGGTGTGTTTGTATATAAAATCTGCATCTCACATGTAGGAGAAAACGTGTGTGATGAACATGCATATGAATTTTGCTCTCTGACACTTTGGAGACATGACACCATGATTAGATCAAAATGGAAAAAGATCTTGGAATAGTTTGTGACATGATAATGCTGAAAATGGGGAAATCTTATAAACAACATAAAAGTATCCACTCAGCAAATCAGTGCAACTTCAAACATTAACATTGATAACTATAGCATTATATTGTAATACACTGGACAGGGTAAAACAGCGACAATGGCATTCACATAAAAGTGAATTTTACCTGATAGTGAGTAATCTGAAAAGAACAGTGGGATGGGAAAAATTGTGATTTGAGAATTATTTTAGAATAATGACAGTAGACTAGAAATAATTAAAAAAAGATTCTTTCTTGGCCAACCAAGAAAATCAAATGATAAAGATAAAAATGCACACCTAGTATGTCTTGTTACTAATGTGACATATAAATTGAATATGCACCTATTCTGATTGAGGTTGGTCTTTAAGATGAAACAAGATCCTATAAGCATGAAATGAAATAAATAGTCATGCAAATTGAATGTCTTAGGTCAAAGGAAAACCAAAAACTCAAATATAAACCAGCATTTCAGCAAAGGAACATTTTTTTAAAATATAAAACATATTGACATATTGTTTGAACAACTGTAAATCATACCATAGTAGTGAACATATACATGCTTTCTGATTTTGATGCATGTGTTTTGCTCATGCAAAGATATGTATGTAGCTGTAGGATCATGCACTTGAGTGTTCAGCAATGATAAAGTATCAGGTTGGCAGACATTGTTCTAATATACTTGAGAAACTGATTGATCAAAGCATTCTAAGCATTCTTGACACTTCACTGAAAGTTTGAAATTGTATCAGAAATAAACAGAAATAGGTAAAACAAAAATAAAAGTATAAATTGAAGAACTTGTGTTCAAAAGAACTAGTTGAAAGAAAATTCAAAACAAAAAGGCATAAATATGAAAGGATTCACAATAGCCACAAACAGTATAAAGTATCTTGGGGTGACTCTTACCAAACATGTGAAAGATCTGTATGACAAGAACTTCAAGACTCTGAAGAAGGGAATGGAAGAAGACCTCAAAAAATAAGAAAACCTCCCATGCCCATGTATCAGCAGAATCAATATAGTTAAAATGGCCATTTTGCCAAAAGCAATATACAGATTCAATGCAATACCCATCAAAATCCCAACTCAATTCTTCACAGAGTTAGAAAGAGCAATTATCAAATTCATCTGGAATAACAAAAAACCCAGGATAGCTAAAACTATTCTCAGCAACAAAAGAAAGTCTGGGGGGAATCAGTATCCCTGACCTCAAGCAATACTACAGAGCAATAGTGTTATAAACTGCATGGTATTGGTACAGTGACAGGCAGGAGGATCAATGGAACAGGATTGAAGATCCAGAAATAAACCCACACACCTATGGCCACTTGATCCTCGACAAAGAGGCTGAAAACATCCAATGGAAAAACGATAGCCTTTTCAACAAATGGTGCTGGTTCAACTGGAGGTCAGCATGCAGAAGAATGCGAATTGATCCATCCCTGTCTCCTTGTACTAAGCTCAAATCCAAATGGATCAAGGACCTCCACATAAAGCCAGACACTCTGAAGCTAATAGAAAAGAAATTGGGGAAGACCCTTGAGGACATCGGTACTGGGAGAAAGTTTCTGAACAGAACACCAATAGCGTATGCTCTAAGAGCAAGAATTGACAAATGGGACCTCATAAAATTACAAAGTTTCTGTAAGGCAAAGGACACCATCAAGAGGACAAATCGGCAACCAACAAATTGGGAAAAGATCTTCACCAATCCTACATCAGATAGAGGGCTAATATCCAATATATATAAAGAACTCAAGAAGTTAGACTCCAGAAAACCGAACAACCCTATTTAAAAATGGGGTACAGAGTTAAACAAGGAATTCTCACCTGAAGAAATTCGGATGGCGGAGAAGCATCTTAAAAAATGCTCAACTTCATTAATCATTAGGGAAATGCAAATCAAAACAACCCTAAGATTTCATCTTACACTAGTCAGAATGGCTAAGATTAAAAATTCAGGAGACAGCAGGTGTTGGAGAGGGTGTGGAGAAAGAGAAACACTCCTCCACTGCTGGTGGGGTTGCAAATTGGTACAACCACTCTGGAAATCAGTCTGGTGGTTCCTCCTGAAAACTGGGCACCTCACTTCCAGAAGATCCTGCTATACCACAGCTGGGCATATACCCAGAAGACTCCCCACCATGTAATAAGGATACATGCTCTACTATGTTCATAGCAGCCCTATTTATAATTGCCAGATGCTGGAAAGAACCCAGGTATCCCTCAACAGAAGAGTGGATGCAAAAAATGTGGTATATCTACACAATGGAGTACTATTCAGCCATTAGAAACAATGAATTCATGAAATTCTTAGGCAAATGGATGGAGCTAGAGAACATCATACTAAGTGAGGTAACCCAGACTCAAAAGGTGAATCATGGTATGCACTCCCTAATAACTGGTTATTAACCTAGAAAACTGGAATACCCAAAACATAATCCATACATCAAATGAGGTACAAGAAGAAAGGAGGAGTGGCCCCTGGTTCTGGATAGACTCAGTGAAACAGTATTTGGCAAAACCAGAACGGGGAAGTGGGAAGGGGTGGGTGGGAGGACAGGGGAAGAGAAGGGGACTTACCGGACATTTGGGGAGTTGGGGGCTAGAAAAGGGGAAATCATTTGAAATGTAAATAAATTATATCGAATAAAAAAAAGAAATTAAAAAAAATGAAAGGATTGATGCAACAGGGTGGCAGAGGTCATCATTAATCTTGTGGCAGCAGAAAATATATTGAGCAAAATACAGTAGACAAAGATGAAGGAAATGGGAAAAAAACAAATCATGGTAATGTGAGCGTATGCTTGGTGTTTGTCATTCATGTTGTAGCCATGGTCTTCCAAGAGGAAAAGAAAGGTAACTATCAGGGAAGAACAGAGTATTAACTGAGAGGGGAAATGACAACATAGATACTTTTAATGATTATGAAAATGTTAGTGGATAAAATGAGGCTAGAAAGACAGCTCAGAGAGTCAGAGCATCTTCCCTTGTAAGCATGAGGACACAAATGCAGATCCTAACATTCACATAAAAGTATGGGTATTGCCATGTGTGCCTGTAAACCCAGTAGTGGTGCAGATATAGGTGGAATGGTGGGGTTTTCTGATCATCAGCTGGTGGCACAGGGCCAGGTTCAGAGACTTCAATCTAAGTTTTCTTGAAAATAAGTTAGAGAGTGATGGAGCAGTATATACAATGTTTTCCACTAGAATGAAAGTACATGTATGAACCAATATATACATGCCCATATCCCACACATATATATGGACACAAAAATTCACAAACAGAAAAGTTAACTGATGATGTAACAATTTAAATGCTTAACCTTAACTCTATAACTGCAAAATATACTGGGTAAATATTCAAAGGAGAATGAGTTATAAAATAATCTAGTTTCCATGTAGTAAAGATGAGCATACATCACCCACTAAAATATGTCAATAATTAGTAAGTATAAAGAAAATGTGGAAAACTGAAACCATTATAAAAATATTTTTAAAAATAGCAAAATCTTGGATGCTGAAAAAGCATTTGACAAAATTCAGCATCCTTTCATGCTTAAAGTCTTGGAAAGAACAGGAATTCAAGGCCCATACCTAAACATAGTAAAAGCAATATACAGCAAACCAGTAGCCAGCATCAAACTAAATGGAGAGAAACTTGAAGCAATCCCACTAAAATCAGGGACTAGACAGGGCTGCCCTCTTTCTCCTTATCTTTTCAATATTGTACTTGAGGTACTAGCTCGGGCAATTCGACAACATAAGGAGGTCAAAGGGATACAAATTGGAAAGGAAGAAGTCAAACTATCATTATTTGCAGATGACATGATAGTCTACCTAAGTGACCCAAAAAACTCCACTAGAAAACTCCTACAGCTGATAAACAACTTCAGCAAAGTGGCAGGTTATAAAATTAACTCAAGCAAATCAGTGGCCTTCCTATACTCAAAAGATAAGCAGGGAAAGAAATTAGGGAAATGACCCCCTTCACAATAGCCACAAACAGTATAATGTATCTTTGGTGACTCTTACCAAACATGTGAAAGATCTGTATGACAAGAACTTCAAGACTCTGAAGAAGGAAATGGAAGAAGACCTCAAAAAATAGGAAAACCTCCCATGCCCATGTATCGGCAAAATCAATATAGTTAAAATGGCCATTTTGCCAAAAGCAATATACAGATTCAATGCAATACCCATCAAAATCCCAACTCAATTCTTCACAGAGTTAGAAAGAGCAATTATCAAATTCATCTGGAATAACAAAAAACCCAGGATAGCTAAAACTATTCTCAGCAACAAAAGAAAGTCTGGGGGAATCAGTATCCCTGACCTCAAGCAATACTACAGAGCAATAGTGTTAAAAACTGCATGGTATTGGTACAGTGACAGGCAGAAGGATCAATGGAACAGGATTGAAGATCCAGAAATGAACCCACACACCTATGGCCACTTGATCCTCGACAAAGAGGCTGAAAACATCCAATGGAAAAACGATAGCCTTTTCAACAAATGGTGCTGGTTCAACTGGAGGTCAGCATGCAGAATAATGCGAATTGATCCATCCCTGTCTCCTTGTACTAAGCTCAAATCCAAATGGATCAAGGACCTCCACATAAAGCCAGAAACTCTGAAGCTAATAGAAAAGAAACTGGGGAAGACCCTTGAGGATATCGGTACAAGGAGAAAGTTTCTGAACAGAACACCAATAGCGTATGCTCTAAGAGCAAGAATTGACAAATGGGACCTCATAAAATTACAAAGTTTCTGTAAGGCAAAGGACACCATCAAGAGGACAAATCGGCAGCCAACAAATTGGGAAAAGATCTTCACCAATCCTACATCAGATAGAGGGCTAATATCCAATATATATAAAGAACTCAAGAAGTTAGACTCCAGAAAACCAAACAACCCTATTAAAAAATGGGGTACAGAGTTAAACAAAGAATTCTCAACTGAAGAACTTTGGATGGCAGAGAAGCATCTTAAAAAATGCTCAACTTCATTAATCATTAGAGAAATGCAAATCAAAACAACCCTGACATTTCACCTTACACTAGTCAGAATGGCTAAGATTAAAAATTCAGGAGACAGCAGGTATTGGAGAGGGTGTGGAGAAAGAGGAACACTCCTCCACTGCTGGTGGGGTTGCAAATTGGTACAACCACTCTGGAAATCAGTCTGGTGGTTCCTCCTGAAAACTGGGCACCTCACTTCCAGAAGATCCTGCTATACCACACCTGGGTATATACCCAGAGGATTCCCCACCATGTAATAAGGATACATGCTCTACTATGTTCATAGCAGCCCTATTTATAATTGCCAGACGCTGGAAAGAACTCAGGTATCCCTCAACAGAAGAGTAGATGCAAAAAATGTGGTCTATCTACACAATGGAGTACTATTCAGCCATTAGAAACAATGAATTCATGAAATTCTTAGGCAAATGGATGGAGCTAGAGAACATCATACTAAGTGAGGTAACCCAGACTCAAAAGGTGAATCATGGTATGCACTCACTAATAAGTGGATATTATCCTAGAAAACTGGAATACCCAAAATATAATCCACACATCAAATGAGGTACTAGAAGAAAGGAAGAGTGGCCCCCTGTTCTGGAAAGTCTCAGTGAAGCAGTAATTGGCAAAACCAGAATGGGGAAGTGGGAATGGGTGGGTGGGAGGACAGGGGGATGGAAGGGGGCTTGCAGGACTTTCGGGGAGTGGGGGGCTAGAAAAGGGGAAATCATTTGAAATGTAAATAAAAAATATATCGAAAAAATAGCAAAATCTAAATAACATATTCCTAGTCTCCAGATATCATATCTGGCATAGCTTCTGGGAACAGGTTCGTTCTCCTGCCAGGAGCACTCAAAGCCTGATGGAAACATAGATTCGATCCATGTACACATCTACACATATCATATTCACACACACCCAATTACAAACAGAAATATGTGGAGAACGTTTATTTTAGACATGAAATAAGCTGAGAAAGAGGAAAATCCATGAACATAGATGCATACCTTAATCTGTTCTCTCCAAGTGACTGAGTGATAGTAGGATAAGACGTTTTATACAAATTAGAAACATATTAAGTGTTGGAGTCAAATTGACATAAACAGGTTGGTGTCAAACAATTTCAGTGCACAAAGAGGCAAAGGTTAATTGGTACTTCACAGAAAATTTATGAAGAAGAGTCTATAAATATTTGCAGATTTACAATCCAACAAGTAAAACACCAGGAAGATTCTTGCCAAGTGTTGTATGATTTTTTTAAAAAAACATGTTTTTAAAGGTTATTATATGTACATACATATATATTTAACATTATTTAATTTCTGCATTATAAAATGTTGAGTACAACTCTTAAATTCAGTGTAAGTTAATATATGAAGGGAGTCATCTAATATTAATCTAGTGTTAATATATTGTTGCATTATATAACACCCTATATATAATCAAGATTGCAACTCAACATACTTATGTAATTCTTATACAATACGTGACATATAACTCAGATAATTCATTAATGTCTACTAAAATTAGGATTTTTAGAGAGCAAGGTATTTAAGATTTCCATGGGGATTTTAATCATTCCAAACTATAAGGGTTCTTTCCATCCTCTTCTCTTCTCTTCTCTTCTCTTCTCTTCTCTTCTCTTCTCTTCTCTTCTCTTCCTCTTCCTCTTCCTCTTCCTCTTCCTCTTCCTCTTCCTCTTCCTCTCCCTTCCTCCATCCCTCCCCCTCTCTCTCTTCCTTTTTTCATTTTCTTTGTTTTTGTCTAGCGTTGGGTCTCTGTAGGGACTTAAGTGGTATAGATAGATCTCCCTAGAAAATGGAAATCAAATATATAGTTATTGATGGTTAATGGGGCTAAATGAGAGGATCAAGTAGGAAAGGGAAGAGAAAAAGGGGATGAGGGAGAGAAAACTGAGACAGACAAACCTGAGGGCCATTTAACAGGCAATATTAAAAAAACAAATACATAGAATCTTTCTAAAATATATACATATGTTGCGGATGGGCCTGGTGCTTTTCTTGTGAACCAATCCCCTAATGAATAAAGGATCCAATCACTGGACAAGTAGGCATGATTTCCAGGTTGGACAGAAGAAGAAAGGAAGCAGGAGAAAGCGACTTCCTTTTGGAACTGGGACAGCAGACAGGTAAGATGTAGCTGCTAGAGTTTCCTGGTATCAGGGCAGATCCACAAGGCTATACCACCTGAGAGATCAACTTTTAATAAGGCTTACAAGATTATGTTTCAGTTGTTGTGCCCAGAGTTTGAGTTACCATTGTTTTTGAACTAAGTTTATGTTGCATTTTACTTCACAAGGTGGCTCATCTGGTTTCAAGAGAGAAAGGTGCAGTGGCCAAGCATGGGTTTACCTGAGGTACTCCACAAAGTCCAAGGAGTTTTAACACATGGGATTGACATGGTAGTGACCTGTCAGTGGGAACCTAGTAAGTCAGGTGGAGAGATTGTGGAGTTCAGAATCAGAATCTCCATAAGATAAAAGCAGGTAGGATATGGCCTGCCAGTGTATTGACAGCCAGGTCTCGAGGTAGAGGCACACGTGTGGAAATGTGACAGCACTACTTTTTTTAGTACTTTCTGCAACATACATATACGAAGGCAGCATAAATGAAATCACTAAATGTAGGGAGAGACAGAGCCCCAACGGACATATCTTATAACCAAATGAAGATTCTAGTACCAGATATGAGTTACATCTAATGGAAATGTTAACCAAAGGAGTCCTATGAGAATCATCCAACAACCCAGGTTATTGCCAAGGATATAGATTGCTTTCAACAACCTGAGAACAAAGTTCTATTGCTGAAGACACCACTTTTACAACTCCGTGAGCACAGAGACTTAGAGCTGGTGCTTATCTGGAGCCTTGTCCCTACTGACTAGTGTTCATGATACCAAAACATACTCTGAATGTTAACAAAGGAGAAATGTAAACATCAATCCAACTACAAGTGCAAAATCTTTGATCTACAATGGTGTCCTGCCTGCAAGATATGCCAGGGAAAGGGTAGCACAAAGCTTGTGAGAGTAACCAATCTCTGATTTGACTTAAGGCCCATTCCAGGAGACAGAGTCCATACCCAAGCTGCTTTAATAACCAGGAACATGAGACTGTATGGCAGGAACCTAAGAAAAATCCAAATATTTTATTCTACTAGAGGTATGTAGCAATAACATGACTCCTAATGATATTCTTCCATACTCATAGATTAATTGCTTGCTCAACTATCATCAGAGAAACTTTCTTCCACAGCAGATGGTGTCAACAGACGCATTTAATATAACTTGTACACATTCTGTCCACATAAGACAGATATCCTCAATCTAATGAATACCATGAGAAATGTGAACCTGACAAATAGACACAGGGGAATGGACTGAATCTTGCCATTGCTGGGAGGGTAAGTTCTAAGTCCTGGGGACAAACTCAAGGTAGGACATAGTTGGGCCGTGTCCACACCACCACTGGATATGGCAGCTTGGAGAGGCAGAAAGGGGGAATTTGACTGCATTTATCCCACTTCTCAGCTAGGACAGGTCTAGCGGTGGGATAAAGCCAGACTGGGTTCAGGGGTTCCCAGGCCTACGATGAGGCAGTGGCGATGGGGTTCTCAGATTCTTGGACATCCAGGTACAACTGAGAGTTGAGAAAGAGCAGAGAATGGAGTCCGGAGTCCCAGGACTGGGGATGGCATCTAGCCAGAGGAAGTGGGAGCTCCAGCTCATCCCATCGGGGAAGATGGTCCTTAGCTTGGTGGATGCAGGCTTGGTGGCCTTTGTGGCTGGGAATGAAAGAAAATCATCAGCCATACAACTACAAATGAGAGGCGAGTTAATAGAAGACACAGCAACATTTTCTTTGCAGAAAAGACAATGACCTGAAGAGGCCAACAAATTCCCTTATAGGAGTAGCTAGCATCTTATTTACTAACATCAAATAATTTTTAAATATTTTTTGTGAAATTATCTCCTTATAGTTTAGACACTTATTCCTTATGTTTTGTTCAATATAGTTTGCATTGCTCTTATTTTTTTACAATCTAGTCGTTGCACCCCCCCCAGGCACCCTTGCCACAGTTTCTCATCCTATTTCTCCTCCCTCCAATCTCCAAGAGGGTGTTCTCTTCCCACCCACCCCATGGTAGGCCTCCTCACTTCCTGGGACCTCAATTTTCTCAAGAGTTAGGCCCATTTTCTTCCACTGAGGCCAGGCCAGACAGTCCTCTGCTATGTATGTGCCCAGGAGCCTTGGACCAGCTCCTGTATGCTGCCGGGTTTGTGGTTCAGTGTCAGAGATCTCCAGGGCCCAGCTTAATTGAGACTGCAGCTCTTCCTATGGGATCACCCACTCAGCTTCTTCCAGACTTTTTCGAATTCAACCACATGAGCCCTAAATTCTGTCCATTAGATGGGTGTAAGCATCTGCATCTGATTCTTTCAGCTGTTTGTTGGGTCAGAGGTTTTTGACTGTAGGATGGTAACCCCATCCCTCCAGTTGATAACTTGTCTTTCTACCAGAAGAAGACTCTATGAGTTCCAGTCATTCTAGTGGCCCTCTGGGCTTCTCTCCTGTCTGCTCCATATATGGTCATGTTCACCTGCTCCTCTCCCCCTCTTCTCTCCCATCCAGGCCACTCCCTCCCTCTGCCCCATGTGATAATTTTCTTCTCCCTCCCAAGTGAGATTGAAGCATCCTCAATTGGACTCTTCTGGTTCTTGAGTTTTGTGCATTGTATCCTAGGTATTCTGTATTTTTTGACCACAATCCACTTACTAGTGAGTACATACCATGCATGTTATTTTGTCATGCTAGGACAATATTTGCTAGTTCCATCCATTTGCCTACAAAACTCATGAGGTCACCATTCTTAATAGCTAAATAGGGCTGGAGGGATGGCTCAGCAGAGAACACTGACTGCTCTTCCAAAGGTCTTGAGTTTAAATCCCAACAACCACATGGTAGCTTGCAACCATTGATGCCCTCTTCTTGTGTGTTTGAAGACAGCTACAGTGTACTTAGATGTAATAATAAATAAACCTTCATATAATAATAAATAATAATAGATAAATCACAGTCAGAGCAAGCAGGGCCAACCAAGTGAGCAGGGCCAGAAGAAGCAGAGGTCCTGGGTTCAATTCCCAGCAACAACATGATGGCTCACAACCTTCTGTACAGCTACAGTGTATTCATATACTTAAAATAAATGAGCTTAAAAAATAGCTGAATAGTATTCCATTGTGTAAATGAACCACATTTTCTGTATCCATTCTCCCTTTGTGAGACATCTAGGTTGTTTATAGCTTCTGACTATTACAAACAAGGCAGCTATGAACACAGTGGGGCAGGTGTCCTTATGGTATGCTGGGGTGTCTTTTGGGTATATGCCCAAGAGTGGTATAGCTGGGTCTTCAGGAAGATCTATTTCTAATTTTCTAAAGAACCTCCAGATTGATTTCCAGAGTGGTTGTACCAGTTTGCAATCCCACCAGTAATGAAGGAGTGTTCTTCTTTCTCTACATCCTCACCAACATGTGCTGTCAGCTGAGTTTTTGGTCTTAGAGATTCTGATTTGTGTAAAGTCGAATCTCAAGGGTTCTTTTGATTTACATTTCCCTGATGACTAAGGACTTTGAATATTTAAGTTCCTCTTGGCCATACAAGAGTCTTCTGTTGTGAATTCTGTTTAGCACTATGCCCTGTTTTTGATTGTGTTGTTTGGTTTTTTGGAGGTTAGCTTCTTGAGTTCCTCATATATTTTAGATATTAGCCCACAATCAGATGTGGAATTGGTGAAGATTTTTTCTCCCCATCTGTATATTGATGATTTGCACTATTGACTGTATTTTCAAAACTAAGTTCCATCCAGCAAATAATACGAAACATATGGTTCATCAAATACATTGGCTAATGTGACTGCTATTATTATATGTACATTAGTTAAACATAATGCCAATCATATGCAGGAGCTATGGCTAGATAAATAGATTTAAATAGTTATAAATTATAATGTTTTCATTTTATATTCATAAGTAATGAAAAGCTTTCTTCAAAGTCAGAGCATACAATTTCAGTCTTGTGGAATTTGTTTTCAGAAGAATAATTTAATAGCAATATTTATTGTCTGTTTTCATCATGAAATGAGTCATTGCCTGAGCTATACAATCATGGTAGTTGACCTGATGAAATAAGATGCCCAGAACTTTTTATGATGAATCAATGCATCTGTGATATTGCTTTGGATTTTTCAAATGTAAAGTTTTATACCAGATGAATGCTAATGCTGTGTATCTTCTACAAGGAAATATAAAAATTACATGACTTCTTCAATTTTTAACAAGAAAATGCTCAATAAATTTGAATTGCTTAAAAAATTTAGAAGGTTAAAACAAAAAGTAGCCTTGATTTGAGAAAAATTAAGTATTCCTTTGATTTGTCTATTTGAATAAGACACAGTTTCTGATAGTGTTTGAAAGTCTAATAGTTTCAGTCAGGATGGCATACATTTAATTTGGTGGGAGATGACTTACAACTAGTGCAATTTAATATGCTATCTCCCAGTAAGAAAATATCACATGCCTCAGGATGAAATTGAAGATTGGAATTTTTTTTAATTTCTAAGCCTGATGATATTCTAAAGCTTACTACTAGATGATATCTTTTATGTTATATGTTTGTTCATAAAATTGTATAAAATTAAGAAAGAAAATGCTTAAGAAAGTATTAATAAATGATATCTAATTATTAATATATCTTGTGGAATGATAACAGTTCTGAAGTTCTACTTAATTATTTGTGTAAATATGCCTTTCCATCTATAAATTTTGTAAACCTGTTAATGTAAATTTAAAAATCAATAGTGATTTAAAATTAGAAATAAAAAAATAAAAATAAGATAATGCTTCTTAAATCAATTAAAGGAAAAGAGACCAAAAGAAGGTCCCAGAATCAGTAGTCTAAAATAAGCAAATACACACACACACATACACACACACACACAGTTGATACCCACTTACTTGCATATTGAGGATTTAACAAAACATTAAAATTAAAGTCATACTATACAAACAGAAGAAGGGTTTGGATTAAAATAAAAACCAAATAATAAAAAGAAGGAAAGAAATAATTGCATGCCACTATTCAATGTAATGATCAGTAACAGTATTCTAGTGTTGTTGATCCATTTGTTGAAAGAACAGAGGTTATAAATACATAAAATTTTAAGTATTGGCTTTATATTTTCATACAGTTCAATGATACTATTTTATCTCTTTTAATGAACAAACAATATCTTGTTATATGTTGTATAATAATGAAGCATAATATATTTATACATTACATCATATTTAAGGGTATTAAGTTCTGTTGCAAATTAAATCTCTTTATGGATTAGCAATTATGATTCTTTGAAATTTCCTAAAATTACAGCATTGGATCAGAGTGTATATAAATTTTAATTAGTTTGCTCATTAAAGTCTCTAGGCAATTAATTAGCAAACCATCCATGAGAATATGATAGAATACATACATATATATGCATATGTGTGTGTGTTTGTGTGTGTAAATATATATATATGTGTGTGTGTATGTGAAAGAGAGAGAGAGAGACCTTTTCTACAAATACTATGTGTAGCACTTTAAAATAACGCATACGATTGAAAAAGCATTTTAGAAATTATCTTACATTATACTACTTGCTTTTAGACTCCAGAACTGTAACCACTTGTTATTTTAAACTTTTGTTATTGCATTTTGCATTCCTTCAACAGGCAAGTATATGTATAGAAAGGTAAGTAAATCGATAGGAAGATAAGTGTATGTATGTGTGTATACATATATATTTACATACATATATAATGCTTATATACACGCATTATACATATTTAGATACATAGATACCTAGTCACATAGATACATAGCCTTGTAGATAGACAATAGACACATATATACACACATATTTACATACATAGATATATAGACCTAGATAGATAGTACTCAGATGGATATATTCATACACACATACATACACGCATATATATACCACCTGGCATTTTGCTCCTCTGGTTTATGAAAATGCTTCCTGAATGCGTTTGTTTCCTGAATGTAATTTTAGATAAGCTGTAAACAACTGGTAAGATTGTTTTTCAGCTGGATACTAAGTATTTATTAATAAGTAAAGACAAGCTTGTGACATCTTTAAGCTAGTACCTATAATATTCCACAGGATATGAAATGTGAGGCTGCACTAAAGAATTTTGTATTTCAAGCTTTTTAAGTCATATATATATACATACATATATGTATGTATGTGTATATATATTTTTTTTCAGATTGTTGGTGTTATAAGTAAAAATTTGAATGTATGTGGGAATGAAAGCAAGTGTAAAAGGTGACCCAAAGTCCATCATCATAGTTACTGACCTTTAATTGGCAATGCATTGTAACTTCAAAAAAGTATTAGAGAAAAACAGACAGATCTGTTCAATTGTCTGTGCTATTTGGAATTGCCAATATATTTGCTAGAAAGCCACTGTCATATGAGACATGTAAGACATTCATGCAATAAATGCCTTGGATCCCAAAAAAATTTCAGTATTTGGAGAGTGTTTTGCAAATATAGTGTTTGATTCAACTCAAAATCTTCAAGCAGGTTCTGACTGCCAGACACAGTCTCAGCACCCACTTCTGGCTGCTAGATCTAGGGAAATTTGGTAATAAGTACACTGGCTTCTGTTTCTGCTTGTAACACTTGGTTGGTGTATTTACTGCTATGCTATGTTTAGAGACAAAATTCCAATTCCTATTAGAGATGCGTGAGAGCCAACTATGTAATTAATTAATTAAACAAACAAAACTCAGTTCTTGATAATTTGACCTATGCAGAATATGTTAGCATTTACTCATAAGCAGAGTTGTTAAGGTAAAAACTTAAAGCTATGACTTTCTATTAATCTGAACTGGGTTTCAGCAAGTCATTCTAACATGTTCATTATGAAGATTGTATTTCATTAAAAGTTTTCAAAAATATATGTGTGTGTATGAGTATATCCAAATATCTATATTTGTTTTAGAAGGGTTCATGTTTACTTATATAATGCAAACCACTCATAAGGTTTGATACAGTGTAAGACTTAGTATTTGTATTAACACAGTGCCTTTGCTTGCAGTAACAAGTAATTACACTCATTTACCAAGTGGGATCATGAAGCATGAAGACAACTAACTGATAATCAAATATCTGTCTTTATTTCATTAAAGTTGGTAACCTATATCAATGCTCAGAGCATGCACACATATCTATACATACTTTCATAATTTACTAGTTAATTATATGTTAACAGTGAACAGTCCAGAAATTCTGCTATCTGCATGTAGTGTTTAATTCTGTATAAAGGTTCCATTTTTCTAGAAGACATTTATGATATCTGAACTTAAAAGCAAGAGTCACAAAGATATCCAGTGATAAATATCCATTTTTCATAAATTGCCACTAAATATATCATTTTTTAGGTAACTTGCTAATTTTCTACTCAGAAACATGTTGGGATCCTAAGTAAATAATATCTGATTATTACCAGTGAGCCATATTCTCTTTTTAAATCAAAATTATGTCATGTGATCTAGAGACATGACTCAATTTTAAGAATGTTTGCTGCTCTCACAGAAGAACTAGGCACCATTCCCAGCACTCAAAATTGTCTGCAATTCTATTTCAAGAAGTTCTACTACCTTCTGCTGGTCTTTGTGCTTATTGCAAGCAAATTGTACTCTCCCTCTCTCTCTCTCTCTCTCTCTCTCTCACACACACACACACACACACACACACACACACACACACACACTCACACACAGTCAAACTATTGTCTTTAAGATTATTCTTAAATGTCTGCTATCAGAAAAGGTGGTCTTTGTTGGTAGGCTGTTGCCAAATTTAAGTTTTGAAGCTATCTTCTGGATTTAGAACTTGCCCTTGATAGATTTGTCAGCATGATATTCTACTGCATGACCATCTGAAAGGTGACTCCTGAATTTGTGTCTATGCCTGTATTCACCTTCAAACTTCAACTTATATCTCACAGAAAATGCAAAAATCAAAATGCTAACCCCTGAATAAAGAGTCCCAAATGCTCTCTTATCTCTTCTGTCTGCTAGCTGAATGGCACTGAGAAATTTCCCTTCGTAATTGTGTTTTCAATCTTATCATATGGAACATGCATGTGGTGAATTATGTACTTTTTCAGCCCCTTTCTATCTGTAAATTCTATGCTGTTCTGAATGGGGTAGGTCTCAGAAGTGACACAGATTGAGAACATAGAATCTGTATTTATAATAAAAATTGAGTCTCTAATGGTGCTTATTATGCACTTCTGTTCAATGATAACAGTTAAAACCCCAGAAGCTGACAGTGTTTAATTCTCTCTTCTTTTTTGTTTTTTTTGTTTATTTATTTGTTTATTTACTACACTCCATATTTTATTTCCCCCTGCCCCTTGTCCACCCTCTGACTGTTCCACATCCACACCTCCTCTTATAATAATTCCATGTTTTTTCACATGAGGTAACACATGTGATTTAGATAATAACTTATAAATGAAAATTCCTAGGAAGAAGCTGTGTGTAAAAAACTGATTGGCTGATTACAAGCATATCACTGCATAGAGATGAGAATATCACAAGTCCAGCACCTAACTATCTTATCTTGGGCTAGCTTTAGCTACTCAAATAGCCATCTCTTGATCACTTCTCTGTTGGAACTAACATTCTGTCATTACATAATAAAATCTTTTTGGAACCTAGTAACAGACTACCAACTTCCATCAACTTAATAAATAAAATATCAGCAGCTCCCATCCAAGGCCTATAGGCCAGATCCTCCCATCTTATAACTGCTTTACATTGCCACTAATCTAGTTTGAAATTTCCAAGATTTATGATTTCCTTTGCTCTGTTCTTGTAACCCCTACCCAAGTCTGCTTTCATGTGGGAACATGAAAACCTTAATAAAATTAGTTTCATGTCTCCTAGGTCATTGTTGCTAATGTATGGCTCCAGAATGTGCTCTTATTCTCTTTAAGGAGAGAGTTTTGTCCTCATACTCGTTCCCATAGTAACTTTGATTGTTACAAATTAGAAAGCCACACCCTTAGCTGTGTAACTAACAAATTCCTGTATACAGAAGCAAAACAAACTCTTTATCCTTGTGTGAATGTGATGGTAGAAACAAGTACTTAAGACACAGAGACACAAGCATCAAAGAATATAGGAACTGTGAGTCTAATTAAATAAAAGTCAAAGAAAGAAAGAAAATGAGAGGGAGAGAGAGAAAAAGAGAGAGGAAGAAAGAATGAATGAATGAATGAAAGAAGGAAGGAAGGAAGGAAAGGAAGGAACGAAGGAAGGAAGGAACGAAGGAAGGAAGGAAGAGAGTGAAATATTTTGGCAGGTTAGTATAGCACAGACAAGGTTATGTAGAGTGATCAGTATAGGAAGTCTAGATACCAGGCTTCTTCATTGAAGGAATATTAGTAGTGATCTCAATCTCATGCAATCTTTGGAAAAGTAGATGCCTTAAACAGAGGGCAGTACCAGATCCTATAAATATTATATGATTTGCAATGTTTAATGGAGTTTAATCTATAAATTAGACAAGAAAGAGATTTTAGTTAATAACAAAATGAAGTAAGTAAGACAACAACTTTAACAAAAATATTGTGGTCTCTTACATTGTCCAATTGTACTGCACTTACCTTTTTCCTTCTGGTGGTATAGGTTGATACAGAGCCTGCATGATGAGGGAAGGTGAGTGATGTCAAGGTTATGAAGTAACCTGGGCAACTACCACAGTAGACAGTTCAGCAAAGCATGAGCACTTATCTTGTGACAAATATGTAGATTTGCCAAATCAAAAACTTGCCAATGATTTACTTCTATAATTCCTCAACTAATAATTACAGGGCATAACTAATAATTCATTTCATGAGTAACTGAAAATTCAGAAAGCAAATATCTGAAAAAAAAAGAGGATACATTGTTATATATTGTTCAGAAGTTCAATGGTCTTATCAGCACGGGGTAAAGCAGAACCAATGTAAAGGAGGAAAGGTGACCAACAACCATTTCCTTTTACCATATGTTTATAACCACTGATCAACTTTGATCAGAAAAGGTCCCATTTGTAGAAGGCAGCAAGCAATACATGGGTTCATACCTAGATAGAGTGCTGAGAAGAAGGTACTACTGAGTATACAGTCTTAAAGGCACACTTGTTTCACTCTCACTAGGCTCAGAGAGTAGCATGGAGGAGAAGCAGAAGAACTGAAAGACCTAGAGGCTGGTGAGAATCAAAGTGAACTGATGTCCTATACACATAACATACATAATATAGCCATTGTACTCATGAACTCAGTGCAGCCAAATTTACCTTTACAGGCCAATCTACGTAAGCTCAAGCCAGTAAATAATTTCAATAAAGATGAAGGAGGGTACCATGATGCTCTACCACTAATTGAATAGTTAATGAAAATTGATGTCTGCTGTGGGAGGAGGAAGTCATTATTCTTTGAGTATGGCTGCCCATGTGCATAAAGGCAGCACTAACTATACTCAGTGAGTTATAAAAAAGATGATGAAGAAAAGGAGGAGGACACAAAACTGAGTTTCATAGTATCAGGAACAGGGAGTTAGGAGATTGAGGTATATATAATTGAGGAGATCACATAGGAGGTTGAGGATATATTGTATATTTGTACATAATTTTCAAAGAATAATTTAAAATATTATAAGAATTAGAAAAGAAAATATGGATCTAAGATACTTATCCTAGCCATTATGGAAACAATAATATCCATACTAAGAAATGCCAAGTAAAAAGCATTTTCTTATGAAAAAGGGATGGAAATAATCTTTGGATGTTAATACAATAATATCTAGGAACCATATGCTTTAGGAGGGGAGGACCTGTAAGTTACCGAAATAGTTTTTGAGATAAAATTAGAGAACGTCTTATATTTGCTTTTACATTAATGATTCAAGTATACATTTATTGCTGTAAACATATGCAGTGTTATTTTAAAATGCACAGTTCCTTAAAATATTATTACTGTGACTAAAACCAGTATTCATTTGAGCTCTTGACATGGTTACTCACCAGAACACACAAAACATTGTAGATACCACACTTCATAGATACAATACATTGAGAAATTAAGCTGACAATAGCTAGGAGAATACAGACTACTGGATGGTTCCCACAATGCCAAATCATACAATACAGTCTTTTAGAAGTAAAGGCACCTACAGTCTAATACAATTGTGAATATAATGGGCTATAATACTAACATTCCATTCAAGCTGTACACATTGGTGTAATAGTGACATAATTATTAGAAGAGTAATCGACCACTCTATAATTGTATTTGGAGATTACTCGGCAAGAAGTAATCTATATCTAATACTGTAAATCTAGTCCAAAGTCTATGACTGAAGAATTCTCAGAACCACTGAGGAGCCCAAGATGGCTGCTTAGTTTCATTTACGTAGCATCAAACTAACTTAGAAATATATATGTTTACATCTATAAGCAAAACCTAGTTTCAGTCTTACAGGATTCTCATGTTTCTGTAAATGGACATAAATGTAAAAGAGACTTGGTTGTAGAAAATGGTGAAAATAATGGCTGATTGAGGAGTCAGCCCTAGACAAGACATTTACATGATCCTCTGAGGGTTTAGAGAACATTGTAATTGGAGGCATAATAAATATGAGAGCCAAGCCATTGGGAGAATTTCTGTGATATACAGCATATTCTAAGGAGGACACTGACTCAGGGACAATAAACTCACAAGAACCATTTCTAGGTAGCACTGGGTACAAAACACCTGGGCCCCATGTACTGTCAGCTGTGAAAGAAAGGTCCTATACACCCTACCACACATTGTTAACCTAGGCCCCTTTATATATTTTTGATCTGCTTGCAACACACAAATCCTGGATGTCAGGGTTATGGTACCCATTTGTAAACACACTACTCATCTTACCAGTAAACTCCTTGGGACGCTATACAAAATTCAAACTAGTAAATATGTAAAAGATTTCAGAGGAGGAGAGACTCATAGCATAAGGAGGGAACTGGGAGCCAATAAGAAACAGGGGAGCTAAACTGCATAGTGTATTATATAAAATTATGAGAGAACAAATTTGACTAATAAATAATTTAAAGTTTACATTTCTCAAGTTTTGTTTCTTTGACAGTGAAGATATACGTAAGCAATTTGTTAACTTTCAATCAGGCTGGCATAATAAAAGAAACAATTTTTTAGGTTTAGGATTATAGATTAGAAGCTAACTGCTACATGATTATGTGAACGCTTTAGCAATGCTTAATTTTTGGACAATTAGTAAAGTGCTATTCATCATCATATTGTGTTGATATCTGGATTCCTTTGACAAGAAAAGCAGAAGAGATGCCATGTAATGATTTTTATATGGACACTTGTCTACTTTCAGGTAGAAGAATAGGACTCTAACCTCAGGTGTGATACTCCCGCATAAGGACTTAAAAGCATTATTAGTCAATAAACATTAAGGTTAAAGTCTAAAACAAAATGATTCTAGCAGCAGGTACTCCTGAGCTTGCCTTAGCCAGAATTCTTTCCAAATCTATCTTTTTAGTAAATTCACTGGTCTTACTGCTTTTGATAAGTTATTTTGGATTGTTAAACCCATGTGTATAAATGTATTTCCTGGTAGCATCTTCAAGAAATATATAGAAATACAATGCTCACAATCTTTAACAATGCATATACATAAATCTTATAGAAAGCAGATGTTTGTATTCTCTATTAAAAGAAGCAAATGTTGATGTTTTGTGCCTTAGTATTTTTCTTGTCTAGCATCTTGAATAGCATGTTTTTGGATGGTGATTAATGGTGAGGCTCATAAATGCCACAGAATAAATGGAAGTTGGTTTTTTTTTTAAATAGAATGTATGGAATGTTGTAGACCCTGTCTTCCAGTAGGGGCTGGTGGCTGTACATATGAAGGCAGGGTACCTGCAAAGACCTGAAGAAATTTGGATTCCTTAACATTCCACACTGAATGAGGGAGATCGGAAAATATCACGCTCCTTTCACAATTTATAGGCATTTAATGCTTAACTGGCAAGGAAGAGATACTTTCTTCCCTGGGTTAGTCAACAACAAATTGTACATGTTCCTGTAAATAAACCCTTACACGACTGTAAGTAAAATCTATCAAACACATCTATCTTTTGTTTTCTTTCTCTTTAATTAATTTACTTGTTTACCTCTAGACTGCAGTTTCCCTTCCCTCCTCCAAAAGCCCAGCCCACTCCTCCTCACTTTCTCTTTAGAAAAGTGGACACTGCCCATACCCATGGCGCATGGATATTAACCAGCCATAGCATATCAAGTTGCAGTAAGATTAGGTGCATATCCTCCTATTGTACAAGAGGCAACACAGTAAAGGGGAAAGGGTCCTAAAGCCAGGCAGCAGAATCAGAGACAGCACCTGCTCCTCCTGTTAGGAGTCTCACATAAAAACCTCTAAAATGTATTATGTATTCTATAGACAGCACCTGCTCCTCCTGTTAGGAGTCTCACATAAAAACCTCTAAAATGTATTATGTATTCTATCTAACCTGTTTTTAAACCTAACTTGTTTTTAACAAGTTCTAAGTCTAGATTTGGCAAGTTCTGAGCTATTATAACTTACATCCCAGCCCCTTGTTTCTTGATGTTTCTCCTGACCCTGTGCTCACTGTCCATCACCTCTCATGGCTGACTCCTCCCCTTTTCCTTTCCTCTTTCTCTCTCATCTCCTCTGAGATTCCTCCTTGGATCCACAATTCCCTCCTTTGTCTTCCTATTGCCCAATGATAGGCTCTATACTTTTATTAACTAATTAACTTTAAATTAGGGAGCAAGGTTTGCATAACAAAAGCTGATTATGCAAATGGGAATTTGCTAGTCTTGGGGCAACTAGATCTTGGGCTACAGAATTTAGTATTTGTTTATATAGCAGCACCAGACCAACACCCAAGACAGATATGTGCAGAGGGCCAAGGTCAGTCCCATGTGAACTCCCTTGTTGGCAGTTCAGTCTTTGTGGCCTCTTAATATCTTTTTCTTTCTTTCTTTCTTTCTTTCTTTCTTTCTTTCTTTCTTTCTTTCTTTCTTTCTTTCTTTCTTTCTTTCTTTGTTCTTTCTCCCTTCTTTCTTTCTTTCTTTCTTTCTTTCTTTCTTTCTTTCTTTCTTTCTTTCTTTCTTTCTTTCTTTCTTTTTCTTCCTTCCTTCCCTCCTTCCTTCCTTTCTTTCTTCCTTTGTTCTTTCTTCCTTTGTTCTTTCTTTCTTTCTTTCTTTCTTTCTTTCTTTCTTTCTTTCTTTCTTTCTTTCTTTCTTTCTTAACCAGATTACAAGAATTTTTAAGAACTTACTATGTCTTCACTGCCATTTTGGTTAATTAAATATTCCATCAGCAAAAACAGTTAAAGCTAGTAAACAGTCAAGTGCATCCATCAAAACATTATAAAATGAGGAAAAAAATAGAGTCAACTGTAGAGAGCCTTATTGGGGTGCCATGTCACCTGGCAGGAACTTAACATCAACCAATGGGGAACTCCTCTGTTAGCCATAATCCTCTCCACGGTGGAGCACTCACACCAAGGTGAAACTCATTGTTCTTCAAGGACCTGCAGTTTCCTGAGAAGCACTAGCCACTTGCAGAGCAACTGAACTAGTTCTGCAGAAAGGTTTCCAGTCTTTGGGACAAGGGTTTTTCTCTGCCTATATATTTGGAGTTCTCCATTTAACTTTGAGACCTTGAATAGCAAATGTTGTCTTGGTCTCCATCTCTTTTTGCCACCTTCCCATACATCCCCAGCTTCCCATCCAGGTAACCCGTTCGATATAACTGTAGGTATTTACAGTCAACATTGTACAGATAAAATATTTATAACTTCAAATTATTTTGTACTTTTTTGGGGGTGCCTCAAAAGCTGTTTTCTATATATTGGGAGCTTTTAAAAAGTTGGTGATTTTTAGAGACAAGTTGGGTTTCTGTACAATTTCTTTGTAATTGTCAAAAGCTGTTTGTTTTAAAAAGTTATCTGGGTAAATTAGTCTTTATAGTTTGCACACACGTATAAAGAGTGGTTTGTTTATCTGTATATTAGGCCACTCACCCTTGCTCTCAGCCTTGTAAGTTGTAAATGATGCAGTGTTGATACAATACACAAAAAAATTTAGCGCAATTACCCCCTTTTGCATTACATTTTTGAAGATGTTCCATGGAGATATGGAGTGCAGAGAAGACATGTGCCTTATTATTTCACAGAAAAAATAATCATACTCAACCTTTGTAATCCCCAAACTCCATGAGCAAACTGAAAATGTGCCTTAAGATTGTGCAGAACTGGTCTAGAGATGGCACAGCAGTTAAGAGCACTGATTACTCTTCCAGAGGCCCTGAGTTCAATTTCCAGCTACAACATGGTGGCTCACAACCATTTGTAAGAGAATCTGATGCCCTTTTCTGGCATGTCTGAAAACAGAGTGTACTCATATAAATATAATAAATAAATCTTAAAAAACAAGATTGTGTAGAACTGACATTGTCATGGCCAGTTTAACAGTAGACAGATAAATGTGATTAAATAACATCCTAAATGTGATTGCAGTGCTTCGGGGAATGTGGCTGTAAAGCTGATTATAATTATTACATAATGATCCAGTTATCTTTGTATGCATTACTTCTGTTTACACAACAATCAAGTCTTAGCTGTCTCTGTATATTTTGAAAATATAACTAGTAATTATTTTCTTTCATCAGATTTCAGCAAACCTTTCATCCAACATATACAGAAAATACAAAAAGGATCTATTTATGCAGAGTTAACAAAAGGAATCAACTAACTCTCTAAGCTAATTAGCAGTATTGGAGCCTTTACTATGTGTTTTGAAATACATTGAAGTGCACCTATTAGTTTGTGGTTTTGTGCTATGTGTTCTTTGAAAATAGCAAGAAGGCTCTTTTCTAAACAATATTAAAATGTTGAAAAAATTCCACATAGTCATTTTATAACATATTTTTGAATTGTCTATTTTGGCAACACTGGGCTTTGAAAGAAAGCAAACTCTACTGCCACACTTCCTTCACAATGTCAAATGTCAATATAAACCCTCTTTCCTTCTGATCACTAATATCTGGAAAGCATTGATCTGTAGTAATTTCTAATTTTTTCTTGAAATGTACATGAAATGTGTAATGTCACCAATATAAAATTCAACAAATTAGTAGCTCTGACCTATTTTCTTTCATTCAATCAATGTTTCATATTTTCATTTAACAATGAAAATATGTTTCTAATTCTGATTTCATCTAACTTATTTTGAATTCCTGTAAGCTCCACAATTACCCTAACCCCCATCATAATAATATATTCACTTTTCATTTAGTTTTTCCTGTTAGCCTGAATTTTCATAAAACCAGAGCCACTCTCTCTCCATGCCTTCCATTGTAAAGCACATTAGCTTAGTTCTGGCATAGGCTGGGCTTTCAGGGTACATTTTTAGAACAGATATGCAAAGCAAAACCATTAAAAGTCTCTAGATATTAGGCTAAATCAAACATTTAATGTACACACACACACACACACACACACACACACACACACATATATATATATATATATATATATATATATATATATATATATATATATATACATATATATATTAAAAACATTCTCTTTCAGTGCTGGTGGTCTATCACAAAAGAATGGTAAGGTCAACTCTTAAAAAAATTCTCGCGACAGTTGAAAGAACCTGGTAGAACTTGACCTGGGAATATTAGAACAAATAATGAGGTGTGTATCTGCAGCTTGGGTTCATCTTATGCTTAGAATTTTGATCAGTGGATATTTTTCCATTCCTTGCTGATCATATTCATTCATGTCTGTAACATCCTATCATTTTTAAATGAGTTGATTTTATTAAATTGAATAGACCAGAAGAGAACACAACTCAGGCTGTTCCCAGAGTAGCTGAACTGGCTGCCATCACTTAACCATAGCAATGAGAAATGCTTTTTGTTTAAATATGTGGTACTCAAAACTGGAAATAGATTTCAGTGGGTTCCCAAGGCAGATGAGGGACAATAAAGTCCTTCCCATATCCTGGACATCTCTCAGAGAGCACTGTAGGAATGAGGCAGCTCTCTTCCCAAATGAGGATTAGGCACACTCAACTCCATAGAGACAAAAAATGTCAGTTTCCCTGCCAAAGAATAATGTTCCCAGAAACCATGTGACCAGCAATCTGATAATCTAGCTGATAGACTGGAAGGCCCCTGTCCCCTCTGCACCTCCTCCCTTGTCCTTTGTCCTCCCTTCCCTTTGACTGGAGCTATACAATCTAATTATTCTGTTTCAATAAACAAGCTATCTTCTGACACAGTCTTCGTCTCTTGGTCATGTATAAGCACAATACCCTACTACTCAGGCCCTCCACATCCTGAGATCATCAGTGCTCAAGGGCCTATGAGGCCGGGAACTAAAGATTTCAAAGTAAACAGAACAGCATTACTATGTGGGTGAGGAGCAAGGCTTCAAGATTAGTGTTACTTGACATTAGAACTAACAGACTGTGCATATTTCTTACTTTAATTTATTTCTTTATGTTGTTACTTGTTCAATTTTATTGGCGGGGGCAACAATTAATCAAGCATGTCCATGACAAGATGGAGGATAGAGATCTACTTTGAGGAGTCCCTTCTCTCCATTCACAATTTGGGACCAGTTTATTGATGGTTCTTGTGTTTTGGTTTTGTTTTTGTTTTTGGTTTTGTTTTTGTTTTTCTTATTCAGCTCTCTCACTAGCTCCTGGCTTCTCAATTCTCAGTAAACCCTAAATACAGCTTTTCTTTCTCCCAAGTGTTCAAGGGTATATTTCATCCACCAAGGGTAGGAAATCATGGTCGATGATTGTAGAAGCTGGTATATTATGTCCATAGTGAGGGAGCAAAGAGCAATGAATATGAATGATGAATACTAAACTAGGTCTGTCTGTCTATCTGTCTGTCCATCCGTCCATCCATGCATCCATCCATCCATCCATCCCTCTATCTATCTATCTATCTATCTATCTATCTATCTATCTATCTATCTATCTGTCATCTTTCTATCATCTGTTTATCTGTACTCTAGGACTCTAGCCCATGTAACTGTAATACTCATATTAGGGTCTGTCTTCCCAACTCAATTCATCCAATCTAGATAATATCTCAGTCTTGCCTATATTCTAGATGATTTTAAATCCTATTAATTTGTGGTAATGAAGATGGTCTGATCCATGGGCTCATTTAAAGTTAGTTAACCAGCACCTTTCAGGTTAAAGAAATGCAATCTCATGAGGAGGAATGGGACATTAACATAATTATACACTTGAAATTCTCCTGAATCCAGCATAGGGAAAAGATGCCTACAGCAGAGAAATACCAAGGAAGAGCACTGTGTGGTGAGGAAGAATTAATATCTAGACCCTCAAACATAAGTTCAATGGTGAAAGTCAAGGGGTCAGGTGACTAAACATCTGACTTTACTTCCTGCTGAGTGAATCGCTGAGAACAAACTGAACATGCGTCCATCACTGTGACAGCTCCTCACTACAAGCAAGCATGCCTAGAGATAAAATAATTCACAAAATTAACACCATATTGTGGGGGGGGGAATCATTTATACTGGAGTCAACTGAAAATTTTAATGAGCCGGGAGGTTTATGCTTGTCATATTCCTATTTAAGACCCTATGATAGGTCATTGGAAAGATAAATGCACTTTAGAGACAAAGTCTGACATCTTAAACATCACCAAACCAGCATTGTGGTAGAGCTGCTGTTCCAAAAATGGTATTATTATAGCACAGATCAATATAGAAGGCAAGTATCTATTGACCTGACAGCTATGTTTTCTCCATTTCAATAAGATGGACAACAATGGGTGAGGGGATTTCTTTACCCTACAAGCCCAACTACAAAACATGATCATTTGTGTCACAGTTATGTGCCCTCTGTAAAGGAATACCACTGGTCTTCAAAACACCATCAGTTAAAAGTAGACCTATTATGCCTCCTACATCTAAAATATTCCTGTATATAAAAATTTTTTAAAAAAAGTAAATATTGTAACAACTAAAAAATTTCAGTCCCTGAGAGCATACAGGCAATTTGGTAAAATATATTATCTGTCTTTCCCCCTCCCCACTCTGCTGATACAGCTCCAAGGCCCAGAGTTGAATGAAGTGTTTCACAAACTTCCCTAAGCTTTAGTTATTGTGATTGAATTGTAGATGTATCCCTTGAGACTGGAACTACATGGTCAGTTGTTATCTGCAGCTTGACCAGTTGGGTTCTGTAATGACCTCCAACTCTTACATAATGAAGCTTCTTTAGTGAGAGATGAGAACTGTGCTTCTCTGTGGGTTTGAGAATAAGTCCAGTTTAATTCCCAACTGCATTCTAAACACTTATTCTCAAACCCACAGAGAAGCACAGCCTCATCATGGGTAAATGACAGTAGGTTTGCAGTACTAAACATGAACTTCCCTTCATAGGTCTTAAGTCCAATGTCCAGTTAGACAATGGTTAGTTACACCTAAGATACAAGTACCACTATTGTACTCTTGGGGCCATTCCAGTAAGTGTGGTTTATAGACTTTACAGCTTGTTTGGACTATTGAGTTGTCTCCCTTGGTGACTTGTATAGCTCCTTCGGATGTTATAAGAGCCAGTACCTAGGGAGAACGCCTCCAGGTAAGCTCTTAATTCACTCAGTTCCTGTTTCAGTGTACATTTTCTTCAGAAATAGAGTCTTTTTTAAAAAACAATTTTCTTCCTTTTCTTCTTCTTTTTTTAAGACTTTATTTATTTTATGTATGTGAGTACACTATAGCTGTCTTCAGACACACCAAAAGAAGGCATCAAATCCCATTACAGATGGTTGTGAACTGCCATGTGGTTGCTGGGAATTGAACTAAGGACCTCTGGAAAAGTAGTCAGTGTTCTTAACCTCTGAGCCATCTCTCTAGCCCCATAAGTAGAGTCTTAATGGTATACCCCATGAGACAATGAAGAGCAGTAGCAACAGCCAACATTATTTTGGGAGTTTATTTGAGACCTTTAACCAATCACTTGAGTGGAGTTTTCCACTCCTGGCATAACACTACATGTTCTACAGTGTTAGCACAAGTGGTACAGCATATATATATA
The DNA here is from genome assembly GCF_947179515.1 of Apodemus sylvaticus. Lineage (NCBI taxonomy): Eukaryota > Metazoa > Chordata > Mammalia > Rodentia > Muridae > Apodemus > Apodemus sylvaticus. Next base: position 31,497,172 of record NC_067481.1, on the reverse strand, counting down.
TATATATATATATATATATATATATATATATATATATATATATACACATACACACATATACACATACACACATATACACATACACACATATACACATACACACATATACACATACACACATATACACATACACACATATACACATACACACATATACACATACACACATATACACATACACACACATACACATATACATTATACACAGAAATCATTTATTTTTATATAAAGTTAAAATAATGTCTCCCCACTCTACATACTGCCCATTGATGGGTTTTGTTCCTCTGTATTTGTCAACATTAAACGTGTTTGCTTCTCCAAATTTGTCACCAGCAAATGACTGAAGCAGATATTACAGGAGCAGAAGGAGGTATTATCCCCTATTATTATAACTGTTATATAGGCCAGGAATTTGGGACATGGAAGGATTTTCCTGCTAAATGAGTAAAACATTGTTCCATATCTCAGTATCGTAACTAAAGACACAATAGCCTTTAGATTGATTTTAAGAGACTATACATTACAGTTTAGAGCAATATATTGAAGCACTCTGAAGTTAAATTAATTCAGCCATCTCTTCATTGGTTATCATTCTGTAAGAGTCTCTTTGGTATGCTCTTATTGATTATTATTCTATATGTGTTTTTCTGCATTTGTATTTCAGTCTTGCCTCTTATGTTAATCAAAGATAAGCCATGGTGGGCAATCCCAAGTAAGCTCCAAACCTCTGTAGAGCACTCTTTGTAGAGAAAAGATACTAATCTTTCAAAAGCAGCACAGGTTCCTATGGGCAGTTTGGGAAAGTGTGCATCTGCCATGGAGCCTCAACTGACTTTTTCTGAGCAATTTGTACTTGAATACTTGGATACACATTTACTCAAGAGATGTCAAGATGGTCACTTGGGAAAGGATTCACCCTTTAAGCCCAGAAACCCAAGTTGATACAAACTCAAAAATGAAAGCTGACTCCAGTGTCATACAGAGCTTACCACTAGGGAGGCTCACTGGCTGTACATCTTTACCTACCTAAGATGTTAAGAGATTCTATTTATTTTACATTATAGTACTTGAAGTGCATACATATGGACAAACACTCATATACACATGCCAAAAAATTCCATCCAGCCATTAGACCAACTCTTCTAATAACCCAGTATGAGTGGGATGTAACATATATAAAAAACAAAGCCCAGGTAGCTCTTAAAACTATAATCCAACCACAGAAGCAAGCTACCCACTTTCCTGGTGTGCCAATTACTACTCTGTTACTGGCTCCCTCTAAGTCACACTTAGAGCCTCACATGGGTCTCTTTATAGAACTTAGCAAGAGAAATAAAAATCCCATCCCTGCCTGATTCGTAAAACTCCATATGTTTGGCTATTGTAAAGTTTGCTGTTTGCTATTATAGTGCCTATATGGATATTTCCAGTGAGTCCTGGAGAAGCTTCACTTAAATGTCTGGTGTTATTTGTTGGCAGTAAGAATAGAGTGTTTGTGTAAGGTTTTTTCTGTGACCTTGGTTCTGTGACCTGGGTTCTGATTATGCTTCCAAAGGTGGTTCAGATCAAACTTTAAATAGTTACATTTATATATTTCTATACATTCCTCATATGTTTTCCATTGTGGTAGTTTTCTGAGTAATGCTATCATTAATTTTACAATATTTTCTGGTTATTAGAAAATAATAATTACAAAATTTTAAGATGATGTATACTATCTAGATGTGTGACAACTAAAGACTGCATGCAGAATGTTTTCACACTTGCTTTTCTACTTGGTAGATCATAAACATATTTTTTTGTTATAAAGTGTATAGTCCACAACCTCATGAAGGAAACCTCTCTTTGCAGAAACTAGAGACTCATTACAGAAAGCCATAATCAATTAAAATTTATAGCCACCGATCTTGTAACTAGAATGAATATAACATCACAACACTTCCTGCACCTAAGACTCAGAGAATATTGCACATGGGGAGGTGGATCAGAGCTAGAAGACCAAGGAGTTCTTTGTGAGGTTGTGTCTCTTAGAAATAGCATAAGCAGAACCAATAAAGGTACACTAATGTCACAGTCTAGGTGTAATCTGAGCAAGGATGACACCAAAAACATGTAGAAGTGGATGACAGCAAAACCATGAGACCTCAACTGTACATAAGGAATCAGAGGTAACTATAGAATACTGACAGTGGGAGAGTTAATCTTACCAGGGAAGAGCATACCAATTAGTTTTTCAGTACCAAGTGGTCAGTCTCAAAAAGATACATAAAAATCACATTATGTGTTATTATTTTGCATGTTGTATTTCCAGAACATACATGTATGTATATATATATATATATATATATATATATCATATTCATGTACACATACATAGATACACATATACAACAGCAGCAATTGTTTGAAAAAAAGAGACTGAATTTGGGAGAGACAAAGGAGAGGTATACTGGAGGGTTTAGATGAAGGAAATGGAAGAAAGAAAATATTTAATTATATTATAATCTCAATATTATTCTAAAAACAATAAGAACAAAAACATCTCAAAACAATAAGAATGAAACAAAATTCTGTCTCAAGTTGAGAGATGGAGCTAGAGAGAAAAGATAGAGGAAGAAGAAAAGAAAGAAAGAAAGAAAGAAAGAAAGAAAGAAAGAAAGAAAGAAAGAACGAAAGAAAGAAAGGAGGAAAGAAATAAATAGGATATGCGAGTTGGCTCAGTGGGCAAAAAGGCTTGTGGCAATGCCTGATGACCTGAATTCAATCATTTAGAGCTGCATAGTGATAGGAGAGGTTTAAGCTTCACACACAAGTTTCCTTTGACCTTCAGACACAGGCCATTCTTTACATTCTCTCTCTCTCTCTCTCTCTCTCTCTCTCTCTCTCTCTCTCTCTCTCTCTCTCTGTCTATCTATCTTTAAAAAATTAGTTAATTTTATTTTAAAACTACATTTCTAGGGAGGACACTATATACAATGATGCTATATGATGACAAATTATAAAAATATATTGTGGAGATGTGGCAGGAAATAAATGCTTGGTTTTGTATGTCAACATGTAAATGCTATTAAATATATGTTAACCCTTGCAAAGATAGAATTAAGACTATTCTGTGGTGTATTCTTATCATAGCCTTTGAATAATATACAGCCTTTGAAAATTCCTAGATTGTGACCAACTAGATGCTTCACTTCAAGAGATTTAATAATGCAATATTCTACTGTTTGAAGACCCCTTGGCAGATGTTCTGGTCTGCAGGTTTCAGCCTCTAAGCAGAGATATAGTAGACAAGGTGTCCAAAGGACGGTGTCCTCGAGCTTGTAGTGGGGTTCGTATCCAAGGTCCCAAGAAAAGGGAACTCCATGACATAACCTAATTTCTTTTTAGCCTTTCTTTCCATTCTCTCTTCTCTTCCTCTTCTTTCTTTCTTATCTATCTTCCTCTTTTCCTCTCTCATTCATTCTCTCCCTCCTCCTTACCTTCCTACCCCAATCCTGGGGATTGAACCATGTCCTCCTCAAATATTGTGGGCAAGAACACTACCACTGAGTTTTGTCCTCAGGGTGAGGTTTCTTTACTTCTGTGATTACTAAACAACTGTTAAGTGTATAGAATAGTCACATAGGAAAAACCTTAGCTGACTATTAGGAAGTGTTTAGAATGTAGAACCAAAGGTACTTGAGAATTCTGCTGATTTTTGCTTCCTTTTCTGTCTTCAATTCAAATCACCTACATTTCAGTGTTCAGGGTGTGTGTGTGTGTGTGTGTGTGTGTGTGTGTGTGTGTGTGTGTGTGTATGTGTGTGTGTGTGTGTTCATTTACAAAAAATTAAATGTATAAACTCTTCTTGGTGAGTTTTATTTACAAGTTTTTATTTATAGCACATATGCTATAAATAGATATTAATTTCACCTTGTTTAAGTCCCTTGAGTGTGGGAGTTTCTATTCTCATTTTCCTCAATTACTTCCCATAATATGACTGTACTCCTTCACTGGTTAATTTGCTATATCTTTTTTGTTGTTGGATTTGTTTTTTTTCGAGACAGGTTTTCTCTGTGTAGCCCTGGTTGTCCTGGAACTCACTCTGTAGACCAGGCTGGCCTCAAACTCAGAAATCCACCTGCCTCTGCCTCTCAAGTGCTGGGATTAAAGGCGTGTGCCACCACCCCCCAGCTAATTTGCTTTATCTTAAACTTCAACCTTAAGCTGGATTCCTTTGTTCAACCACACCACCACTGTTGGTTACATTGATGTTATATATCAATGCATGGCCAACATTCTGGCTCAATCACTAGCCAAACCAACAATCTTAAGTGTCTGCATTTATTTCTTCTTATCAGAGCATTTTAATTATAAAATGTAATTGGTTACTAGTGTAATGTTGACTATTTCATGTACCAAATACTAACATAGAGGTGGGAACATCCTGCTGAGTAACTGTAAACTTTCTTATATTTCCTCCTAAATTGTGACAGTATTTGTTCAAGTTATTTTAAATAAGATTTTGGATGACTTAAATATTAACCATATCAAGTATTTTATTCATATTTTAGTATTTTAATTTTTCCTTTTGGATGCTTTTTCTACATTACAATAGTTTAGGATTTTAAAATTTTGTGTTCTTGTTATTTTCCATTTTTAATCATGCAAGGCAAATGTAGCATTTTTGAGTCACATTTTATGCTAATAATATTAATTCATTCAGAAATTTTATTTTCCAATGGAAACTATGTCCATTTATATTTATTGTTGTTAATATTAATCCACTGTCATGACACATGATTTGTAGTCATTTTCTGATATATCTTATTTAATCATTCTATTGCTTTATATTTCAATATTTTCCCTCAGGAATGGTTTCTTGATTATTTATTCATCTCAATATTAGGGTGTTCAACTGATTTAGAGTTCATCAATTCATTTAGCCTGGCTGGTCAGTGGGCATCATTTCTTGACTTCTCTACCACAGCTTTGGGAAGCCAACAGAGTCATCTCTCTAGACAAAATTTTCCTTTATTGACTGTTTCTTTCGTGTGTTCCAGTTAACCATTTAGTGAAAGCATGAAATTAACTGTAACTTAAAAATATTTAAAAATTAAATCTGGACACATTTTAAATATAAGTAAAAATCACCTAAATTAAGATAACAAGAAGAATTGTAGAAAGACTTACTTAGCATCTACTTAGCATCATTTTTAACCACTGTATTTTGTGTGAACATACATAGGGCATTGAAATGACTGGTTCTGTTCCAGTGCCACTTTTGGCCCTGGCAGGAATTGAACTCAAATCATCAGGATTAGTGACAAGTGCTTTTACAAGAAAGCCATCTTACTCTGCCAAATTCGCTTACTTTTTAGTGAACTACCTATCTTCATTTTCAGTTTCTAAAATGGCATGAGTGTACTATGCAAATCAGTGACTCGCTGAAGGATCGCATGTATTTACATAACCTTTCTGAGTTAGATACCTGGATTTCTTTTTAAATAACAGGCTAATATTTTGTCTCTTAATGTAGATTCCCCAAAGCTAATTATCTCATCTTTTTGGCTTTGCACTGACAACAAATAGCCTTAGCTTGTTAGATAATTGTAATTTTTAATTTATAGACATGAAATTCAAAAGAAACATTTCTACTTGGTTAAAATTTATATATTTGACATCCTAACTATTCATTTGAGCAAATAGTGAACCAGATCTCTGTGACAGAAATCCCTTAGAGTGATTCTATTTTCATATGAATAAATAGGATTCATTCTTCATGTAGCATGGGCTTATACTGCAGTATAAATGAACTTTCTATAGATAATTTGTAACTTCTCTGAGTCCCTGTCAGAATACTGTCAAGATGCATTTTACAAATCTTCTCAGATAATTGCTAAACAGAAAAACTAATTACATTTGTGATAATGACAATGTAGAATACATATGAATCTAATCGGAGAACAGAGTCTTTCTGTGGTTTTGTTCAAGTACTGTTACTTGAAGGAGAACCTATGTGATGTTTCTCAGACTTCTGTAATGTCAAAGAGTTAAGCATTGTGATAAAAGAAAGGGGTTGCATATAATTTCAGCCATGCAGCATAGCTCTTGTTCAGAGGCACAGTGTCTTTTGAAAGTTTTTGAGCTTGTTTATTTGAAGATCATGAAATTAACTGTTGTGCATTATTTTTTCCTGTGCTTGTGAACGGATGACAGTCTGGAAATAGTAACGTGATGTGTATGTGATTTCTTGCTGTGCTGATGCATTCTTTACCCCTTGATAAAAGTCACAATGTGGCAGTTTAAAAAGCTAGAAGTTGCAGCCTCCCAACCAATCACATATAACATTAAGCTACATCATCGACAAACTAACTCTGAGTTTCTCCACAGTTAAACAATGCTGAAGGAAGCCAATATGCACAAAGCACCAAAACAGGATCTTATAAAATTCAAATTTGTCAGACAGCTTTAAGAAAAAAAAACTGTAAATGTGCAAAGACCAACCCAATAATATTCATAGCATGAGCAGCAGATTCAAATTACCAATCCCATTGGTAGCAACAGGCACCAATGACAGTGACGTAGATGAAATGCAGAAAATTCATGAGAATGGTCACAAATATGTCCAAAGAAATCTAAGATAGTACAACTAATTAAGTATACAACTTAAAGGACGAATTCCCTGGATCAATTACAAGTAAATATAAACAGCTGAGTTAAATGAGGGAGTCAATTCAAGTTATGAAATTAGAATTCTAAAAGGAGATGGGAAGATAATCAGAATAATACTGATAGCAAAGAGGGGCAAGCACACAACTCATTGAAAAGCCCTTTTAATAGCATGAGGATTGCATATAAGGGAAAGAGTTAAATCTGTTTTTCTCTTCCCAACTACTTAAATCCCAGAAATAACTACTCTGAGACTAGTTATTTGTTAATAAATGTGTAGATCATAAGCTCCAGCTTGCTCTCTGACGTGCTCTTAACATAGTATCCCTTTTATTCTAACCTAGCTTCAACTATGTGGCTGCTTTAACTCAGCATTTTCAAGGGGGTCTCCTCTTTCCTCTAACATGAGTCCAGCTACCTGCTGGTTTATGTCCATCTCCTGAGCTTTCTGGAGTGAATCTCCCACATCCTGACAATTTCCTAGAATTCTCTCTATCTCTGCTGGATGTCCAGCCTCCTATTTTCTGCCTCAGTGCATTCACCACAGACTTTTTGTATTGACAGGCTGTGCTTATAAGAGTATGTTTCTACAGTGAAGCAATCTGGTTATTCAATGACACATCATTTTTAATTCACAAAACCAATAAACTAATTGATGAATATGGTCTCAGAAAAATGAGAGAAATTCTACGCCTAAGGCATAGAAATATTTTCAATAAAATCATAGGTAAAAGTGTGGCAAAGCTATGGAAACTGCTTGGTAAGTGAGGACATGACTACATTATTTGAGTCGCACTAATGCCAGTTTCACAGTCACTTCAAATTTTTTTCTGTGTGTTTATTTTTATTGGTTATTTTCTTTATTATACACCTCAAATGTTGTCACTTCAGATTTTAAGCACTCTCATGCAAGGAATTATAATAATATGAAGAATTCTCTTAAGGGTTAATAAATGATTTTCTGGTACAGAGTATAAAACATATAGGACAAGAAAAGAAATTCTCTGTGCTATGTATTAATGAAAGCATTAACTAATTCTGAGAAAAGAAAATTTACTGGTAGCAGTAGGTGAGAAAAGTCACATCACATATTCAAGCACACAAGATTTATTTTCCTATAGAAACTTTAAAACCAAAATGACACGAAAGGAAGTATTTCTTGGAATTGAATTTTCTTCTTCCTACCTATTTAAACTGGATCAATGTAATATTTTATACAAAGTGTATATTCTCTCATTCAGTGAGTTATACTGATTTTATTTGCTATGCAAATTTAATTTTACTTTTATGGCATGACCTGTTTTAATTATTAGGTAATTTAGAATGACCTAAAATTCATCTCTGCATAGTCAGAAGTACCTCTCATTTTTACAAATATCATACCAGTTATTTATTTTGTCCAAAAGGATGTGATACGTGGGAAATTTTAGTTTCAGAATTTTGTTTCAAGCTATATTCTAACCTCATTAAAATTGTCAAAACATTAAAAATAGGTTGCGTTTACCCTGCAGTATGTACCAGAGACCTGGGAGGTGAGAGACCCTCAGGACTCAAGGAGAGACCCTAGATGAAATTTCCTACAGTGGGGAGAGGGAACTTGTAGAACCCACCTCCATCAGAAAGGCAGGGCATCAAGTGAGGGATGGGACTGCCAGCCCACAGACAAAACTCTGGCCCATAATTATTTCTGTCTGAAAGAACTGCAGGTGTGGAAATGGACAGGAGCCTGAGGAGAAGAAGGTCCAGCAACAGAACCGAAGTGGGATCCAGCCCAAGGGAGGCCCCAAGGCCTGACACTATTACTGAGGCCATGGAGAGGTCACAAAAAGGGACCTATTATGATTGCCTTTTGAAAGACCCAACAAGCAGCTGAAAGAGTCAGATGCAGATATTTGAACCAAACCAATGGACAGAAGCTGCTGACCCCTGTGGTTGAATTAGGGGAAAGATGGAAGAACCTGAGGAGGAGGGCAACTCTGTAAGAGGATCAGCAGTCTCAATTAACCTGGACCCCCGAGATCTCTCAAACACTGGACCACCAACCAGGCAGCATACACCAGATGATATAAGGCCCCCAACACATATAGCGCAGAGGACTGCCCAGTCTGGGTTCAGTCAGAGAAGATGCACCTAAACCTTCAAGAGACTGGAGGCCCCAGGGTGTTTAAAGTTCTGGTGGGGATGGAGTGGGGACATCCTCCTGGAGACTGAGGGCAGGGGTGTGGAGAGGATGTATGGGATGTAGAACAGTGGTGGACCTGGAGGGAAATAAAATCTGGAGTGTAAATAAATAAATAAATAAATAAATAGAAGATTAAATACAAAAATAAGAGTCAGTGTGTTCTGTGAGAGGAATGAGTTATTGCAATATTTAGATTGCTATGTAGAGCATATATACTCCTACACTCCTCTCACATCCACATCAGTAAATTTTGTAAACTAAGGAATAACAGATCATTTATTAACACTTTAAAGAACTATGCATATTACTGTTACTCTTTGCATGAGAGTGCTTAAAATTCAAAGTGATTGCAAAACTATATGAACTCAGTGGAAGTCAAATAAAGTTCTCATATCCCCAATAACTAAGCAGTTTCGTTTGGATAAAATAATTTTGTATAAGTTCTCATTTGGGATATTTAAGCCTACAAACAGCTTTAGGTAAATGCACACAATAAACACACACACACACACACACACACACACACACACACACACACACACACACACAATGGATTTTCTAGAAAAGAGTGTATTTGCAAATGATTATATTCCTAGAAGGAGAGCTTAAAGTTTTCAACATATCTTCAATGACCCTTGTCACTGCTGTGTAAGAGATAAATACTGGTGTGAAATGTCTCATTGCCCTGAAAATTTAAGAAAAATTATAAGTAATAACCATATGTCCTTTTACAACTTTTGTCATAAATAATATTTCCCACATATCTCTTACTTCTGAGAGAGGTGGCCATTTTTTCTTAGTGTACCTGTTATATTTTCAGTGAATTGAAGGAACTCTTTGATTTTGACTCTTTCAACAGAAAAGTAATTCTTCATGAATGCATTCTTTGTTTTATGGAGGAAGAAAAACCATAGTGTTGGAATCTGTGTTTATGTGTATCTGTGTGTGTGTGTGTGTATTTGTAGGTATTGGGTTTGTGTATTCATCTATAAAATGTGTTTCTATGATCTGTGTAAGCACATGTTACGAGCCAACCCAGATTAATAATTATTATAAACATAAATCTATTCTGCCTCAGAAATCTTGGTTATCTTCTTTGCCATTGTATTCACTACCAATAAGCTGCTTTATTAGTCTTTATCTTTAGTCCTTTTATTGTATAAAATATACAGTGTAAAGTTATATTTAAATTATACATTTGAAGTAAATGCTATCTACATCTGTTCTTTGATTCTGAGATTTATATTCCTTCAATACATAGCATATAAAGGGTTAAAATAATACATATTTCCCTTTTTATTTGTTGTTGTGCTAGGTCTGGAACCTAAGCCTCATATATACTAGACAAGTGTTCTACCACAGAACTATAACTTCCACACAAATTGTGTAATATAGCTTCCCATGTACTATTTGTTTATACTAATTTCTAAGTATATTCTAGACACTTGGGGAAAAAAACTAAAATAAATTCATTTTAGTATAAAATAAATGTTCTTGAAACATGTGCATTATTTCTACTTTTTACCTAGACTGTTATTATAGTTTAATAACTTCCTTCCTAACTAAATATTCTGCACATAATATTCCTTTTTATGAAAACTTAGGCTTGAAGAAGTCAAATTTAAGTGTGCTTTAGATATTATGATGTACATAATTTTTATACCTATCATACCATGCAGCTTCTATCCAAATCTGGAGCATTGCAATATAACCCAGAATTCTGCCAGATGATACTATATGGATGGAGAGAAAAGGTATTGATTGAAATGTCAGACCCAGAACAACAAACACTGAATGGTCTCCACAATACTGAGATCTAAAACATTGATTGCATGGAGGCCAAGTGTAGAATAGTGATTTGAAGACTCTGTAGACAATGAAGGGTTATGGGGGGAAGCATAGCTCGAGATACCTCCTATTTTTCACAGACATAAGGTTTCTAATCCTCTGTGGCACTGAGAATATAATCAGTAATACTCTATTATACCTCTCCAATAGTTAGACTCGGGACTTTCATTGTAGTCACCATAAAGAAAGGAACAAAATTTAAGGTTATTGGTCTGTTCATTGCTCTGAATTGGTCAATCTATACTGTAAGCATCAATTATATAATATCTTATTTCATTCATAAATTTTGTGTTTAAAATGGTAAAAAAAGTTAATATTTATATTTCTTATTTATATTTACTTTTTGAGAATTTCATAATGAGTATTTATACCATTTTCACATCCCTCCCATCTTTAGCGTCTCCAAAGTACATTTCTCCCACACCCTCTTAAAATCACGAACACTTTATCATTATTATTTTAACACATATACACACATATTTATATGCATATCTATATACACATATACATGTGTATATATACTCATGTTTTTGTGTGTTTGTGTGTGTGTGTATTTAGTGTTGCTTGTATGTACAGGTGTTGAGGTGTGGCCACTGTGGTTAAAAACACATCATGGTCCTTGAAACTGGAGAAAACATATTCTCCTTCTCTCAGCAACCATATTTGCCTGTGATTCTTCATCTAGTGGCAGAGACTTGTGAAATTCCCCCCATCCGTGTTGGTATTTACTATCATAGTCAGTATGCAAGTCTTGCTTGGGTAAATGTATTTTTTTTGAGATTTCATCAGCGCCTTTTCCTTGTCTGGTCTGGAAGATACTATGTAGCAATAGTCATCCTGTCCTCAGCCTCTTAAAATCCTTCCTCCCCCAGCTTCCATGATTCTTGCCTGAGACTTAGTTTTAGTAGTTGTGTTGTAGATATATCAAAGGCCCAGGTACCCCATGACAATTCTTTACTACAATTGCTAGACTCTCCACTGAAAATTGCACCTTCACCGTCTGAGTAGACATGTATGTATGCTTTCACTTTAAACATTTTTTTGTCAATGTTCAAACTGAATTCCTCTGGATTCCAGATGGATCTTCTTGAATATTCTGTGAGTATTTATAATTCAGCAAGTCAGTCTTCTCTCTGGCTCCACTTCCCTTCTACATTATTTTGTTTGAGTGAAAAGCCAATATGTGTTTTGGAACAGCAAACATATGCACAAGGCTGTTTCTATTATTTGCACATTTTGCCATTTTATTTAGGGAACAGAACCTTCCTAAAATCTGAAGAGATGGTTCATGCATATCTCTGAAGGCTCAGCGTGCAGTTTGCAAATTTTAATGACACTTGTGCTCAAACAGTTTTGGAGCACTTTGTCATAACATGCTAACTGCTTTCAAATTCAGCATAATGAAGCACGAGACATTCCCTGGTGGAAATAGTTTTGGAATGAATCTACAATATGATGAATAAAAGCTTCCCAAAAGATTATAGTGAGGATTATTGTACAAAAGCACACAGCACCCTTATGCTATTTCAGGAACTATGGGGAGTTATATGTTAAAAACATAGAAACGTAATAATTTACTCTTTCTGGAACATCACATTACATTCTCAAGTAAATTAAATAGTAGGACGGAATAATATTTTATTTTGGTCAAAATATGTAGTAAACATAAGTTATCTTTGCATCTTTCTCTTAATTTTTTGTTTTCATTGAAGAACTATTTATAATAACGTTCTTTATTTAAAAAATTTTTTTTTTTAAGTCAGGATTTCTCTGTGTAGCCCTGGCTGTCCTGGAACTTACTCTGTAGACCAGACTGGCCTCGAGCTCAGAAGGTGTGTGCCACCATTATCAAAAAAAAATCATGTGGCATTTTGGACAGATTTAGTTAACTTCCATATGCATATGATTTTATGCTATATTTTCTTTCTAAACATACTTACTCTGTTTAAAGAAACATAATTTGCACACTGTACACTAAAATAGGTATGGTTGAGTAGTTTTTTATTTTTCCTATTTATTTAAAATAGATTCTTCTTTCATATAATACATGCCAACAACAGTTTCCCTTCTTCTACTCATGCAAGCGTCTCCCACCGCCATTTTCCCCAGATACGCTCCCCCTCTCTTTCTTCTTCAGAGAAGATCAGGGTTCCAAGAGAAAACAGCCAAACATGTCAAAACAAATACAATTGAACAAGGCCAAAGCCCTCATGGAGACTGCATACAGCAACTCAACAGGAGGAAAAGAATCAGAAGGACAGGCAGAAGAGACAGAGAAACAAAGAAAACAAAATTAGCCTCACACACACCTGCAAAATCAAAAGATGGGAAGCACACACACACACACACACACATTTATATATATGTATATATACATATATGTATGTATATGTATACACACACATACACACACACCACCACCACCACCATTAACAACAACAACAACAACAACAAAATAACAGGAATTAATGTGCATTGTTCATTGATATCTCTCATATCAATGGCCTTCAATCCCCAATAATATAATTGGTATAATTTATTTTTTATATGTTTCTTTTAGGTTTTTAAGACAGTATCTGTATAGCCCTGGTTCTACTGGAACCTTGTCAATCCAAGCTGACCTTAAACAGAGATATTTCCTGCCTCTTCACCACAATGTCCTAGTTAATAATTGGTATATCTTGCTTATTTATTTATTTATTTATTTATTTATTTATTTATTTATTTATATTCTTCTCTCACACAATACATCCCAACTCCAGCTGTCCCCTCCTTCTGTCCTCCCACCCACCACTATCCACTCTGCCTCTCCTCCCGAATACCCAAGACCAGTAAGGTAATCATCTTTGTATTGCATTCCCACCTAAAAACAAAATATTTGGTATAATTTTACAAAAGGGGAAAGTTTGAGTCTTCCAAAACAACCTCTTCATAGAAAATTTTTGGTATGTTTATTTTTATTTACAATTTTTATTAGATCTTTGAGAATTTCTTTGAGAAATTAGTTTTCTGAGAATTTGTTTTGGCCATATGCATTCATCTTTCCACAACTCTTTCAAGATCCAACCTCATTTTTCCTTATCAAACTTTCTGTCTTTATTTCTCCATTATGACTTATGTGTAGCTGCTCTGCTTTATATACATGACAGTGTTTCTTTATAGTCTTTTAAGATATAACTTTATTTTTTTAATATGTAGGGTGTGTGTGTGTGTGTGTGTGGTGTACACACAAGTGCAGTGGCCCTAGAATCCGGAAGAAAGTATCTGATCCCTGGAGTTGGAATTACAGACTATTGTGAGCTACCTAGTTTGAGTGTCAGCTACTGTGAACCGGTGGTGCTCTTGGATGAACAAATAGTGCTCTTAAGAGCTAAACCCTCTCTCCAGATGGTTTTTATTTAATACTACTTTTTCTGAATGAGTCAACAATTATGCAGTGTCTGAGAACCAGTTTTTTCCCTTTTATTATATTTTAATCATGTAAGGCACTTTTTAAATTTAAATATTTTAAATTTAAGTGTTAAATTTACATATATTATGTTCTCCTCCTCCTCCTCCAAGTCTTTCCAGATCTTCTACCCACACACCCAACTTTAAATTTTTTCTCAAAAAACAAACAAAAAAGCAAAAAACAGAGAAAACAAAATGAAATACAAACAACAAATAAAGAAAACAAACAAAACTCACCAAACTATAATTAAATAAACCACACACAAAACGTGTAGTCTATTATTTGTTACTCAACTACTCCTCCTCTGGAGTAGTTGACATACCCAGTGTCACTCCACTGGAGAAAACTTCCTTTTTTTCCTCCTAACAGGTATAATAAAGTTAACATTTACAGTAATATCTAGGTTTTCACTCGCTGATTCACTCTTTTCTTTAAAAATATAAAATAAAGTATATATTAAGATAAAACAAAATTATCACATCAAATTTGCACAAGATATACCAAGAGAAGGGGAAGAGCCTGTGATGGTTTGAATATGTTTAGCCTATGGGAAATGGCACTATTAGAAGGGGTGACTATGTTGGAGGAAGGGTGTCACTGTGCGGGTGTCCATGGAGGTCCTATGCTCAGGCTCTGCCCAGTGTGAAATGGAGCCAATTCTTAGTTGTCTTCAGATCAAGATGTATAACTTTCAGCTCCTCCAGCATTATATAGGCTTGCATGATAATGGACTTAACGTTTCAAATTTTCAACCAGCCCCAATTAAAATGTTTACCATTTTATCATTTGCCTTGGTCATAGTGTCTCTTCACAAAAATAAAATCCCAACTAAGACAGAGCCCAAAAATATGAGACAAGAATCTGAGACCCACTAGTTCACACATTCAGGAATAAACACTAAACAGGAAGACATCTTATCCCCAAAAAGCCAGATCAGGTAGTTCTCTGCTATATATGTATCAGGGGCCTTGGACCAGCCCTTATATGCTGCCTAGTTAGTGGCTCAGTCTCTGGGAGCTCCTAAGAGACCCAGTTAGTTGAGACTGCTATGTTTGTTTGTTTGTTTGTTTGTTTGTGGTTGCCATCCCATTTAGCTCCTTCAATCTTTCCCTTAATCCCTCCATAGGGGTCTTGCACTTCAGTCCAATGGTTAAGCATAAGTATCTACATCTGTCTTAGTCAGCTGCTGGTAGGTCCTCTTAGAGGGCAGTCATTTTAAGCTCCTGTATGTAAGCACATCATAACATCAGTAATAGTGTCTGGCCTTAGTGCACCCCAATGAAATGGATACCAAGTTGGGCTTGTTACTTCAGACTCTTCTCCATTTTTGTCCCTGCAGTTCTATTAGACAGAAAAAAATCTAGGTCGAAAATTATGGTAACTGGATGGAGTTGGTAACTGAATCCCTCCATTTGGAGCCCTGTCTATCTACTAAAAGTCGACTTAACGAGTTTCCACTCACCACTGTTGGGAATTTTGGCTAAGGTCATCCTCATTGAGTCCTGGGAGTCTCTCACATCCCAGGTTTCTGGGACATTCTAGAGAGTCCCCCCTCCCACCCCAGAAGCTTCATGTTTCCATCCATTCTCCTGGCCCTTTGGGCTTCTCTCCTGTCCTGCCATACCTGATCATGTTCCCCTTTTCCTCTTCCCACCCCCTCTCTCCTACCAGGTCACTTCTTCCTTTGCCTTGTGATTATTTTGTTCCCCTTTCTAAGTGTTATTGAGTCATCCTCACTTTGACCTTCCTTCTTGTTAAACTTATTACAGTCCATGTGTTGTATTCTGGATATTCTGTACTTTTTGACCAATATCCACTTCTCAGTGAGTATAAACCATATACATCCTTTGGGGTCTGTGTTACTTCACTCGGGATTGGGATTACACTTTCTCATCCCATTAAGGAAACAACACACTTCAGAATAGCTGCAAATAATATAAAATATCCTGGTGTAACTCTTACAAAGCAAGTAAAAGATCTGTATGACAAGAAGTTCAAATCACTGAAGAAAGAAATGGGAGAAGACCTCAGAAGATGGAAAAATCTCCCATGCTCATGAATCAGTAGGATTAACATAGTGAAATGGCCACCTTTCCAAAAGCAATCTACAAATTCAATGTAATTCCCATGACAATTCCAACACAATTCTTCTCAGGCATGGAAAGATCAATTCTCAACTTCATATAGAAAATAAAAAATCCATGAGAGCTAAAACAATTCTCAACAATAAAATATCTTCTGGAAGAATCACCATCCCTGATTACAAGCTATTTTACAAAGCAACAATGATAAAGACCACATGGTTTCTGTACAAAGAAAGACAAGCCAATCGATAGAATAGAATAGGAGACCCAGAAATAAACCCACACACCTATGTACACTTGATCTTTGTCAAAGAAGTTAAAAACATACAGTGGAAAAAAGAAAGCATCTTCAATAAATTGAGCTGGTCTAATTGGAAGTCTGCATGTAGAAGAGTGAAAATAGATCCATATTTATCACCTTGCACCAAGCTCATGTCCAAGTGGATAAAGGACCTCAACATAAAACCAAATACACTGAATCTAATAGAAGAGAAATTGGGAAAGACACTCAAAGTCACTGCCACATGGGGAAACTTTCTAAACAGAACAGCAATAGCTCAGGCTCAAAGATCAATAATTGATAAGTGGGACCCCAGGAGACTGAGAAGCTTCTATAATGCAAAGGACACTGTTGATAGGACAAATTGGCGACATACAGATTGGGAAAAAATCTTCAATACCCTACATTCACTTGAGGGCTAATATCTAAAATATATAAAGAAGTTAAACTCCAAAATATAATACTTATTTTAAACTTGAAGGTACATTCTGTAAGAGGAATTAGGAAATCATGGACCTGATGAATGTTTGCTGTTCTTTCTGAGGACCTGAGTTCAGTTGCTAGCACCTTGATGGCTTACTCACTGTCTGTAATTCTAGCTTTAGGGATCTGATACCCCCTTTTGGTTCCTGAAGGAATTTGCATGCACATGATACACATACATACACTTAGTCACAAAACAGTTATATGAAAATAAATGAAAAAATTATTTTAAAATGTAAGGCTGAAAAAATATAAAATGTATTATTGGAAACTAAAATTAACTAATACTCTTCAGGAATTGTTTTCCAGAAATTGGTAAATATAACTAGAGTTAGAATAGTCTCCTTTTTTTATTTAATTTTTAAAAATCTTTTCTAGATTTGAAGATGTGAAAAAGAAAACAATAAAATTTACTTCCTTGCATTTGTTTTGCTTTCTTTATTTTCTTCTTTTGTATTTAATAATAGAGTTTATTAGAATATAGGAACTCTAACACTTTAAAAAGGCTATTCTTCATTTTAGAGCTCAAAGAAGAATTAACATAAAGAAGAAAGAAAGAAAAACGAGTCAACTGCCCTGTGTGTGGATGGCTTGGGCTGCCCACATTGCATGAGTAATTGCTCACTGTATCATAAAAACTTTACATGAGAAATGTCCTAGATATGCTTATTAAATATTCTTACATAATATTATAGTATCAACATTTAAACCTTAAAACCAATTAAACTATTTTTGTTACCTAAATACAAACCTTTCTCCATCTATTTCTAAAGTGCAAATTATTTTAATAAGAATATCAATAAGTTTGTGAAAACCTATATTACACATATAATGAAGAATAAGGGGTACAGAACTAAATAGAATTCACAACAGAGGAATCTCAAATGGCTGAGAAACACCCAAAGAAATGTTCAAAGTCCTTAATGATCAGAGAAATTCAAATAAAAATTACCCTGAGATTCTACCTTACATCAAAGAGGATGGCTTCAATCAGAACCTCAGGTGACAACACAGGTTGGAGAGGATCTGGAGAAAGTGGAACACTCCTCCAGTGCTGGTGGAAATGCAAAGTGGTACAACCATTCTAGAAATCAATCTGAAAGTTCCTCAGAAAATTGAAAATAGATCTACCTGAAGACCCAGCAATACCACTCTTGGGAATATACCCAAAAGGTGCCTCACCATGCCATGTTTTCCACTATTTTCATAGTGCCCTTGTTTGTGATAGCCAGAAGCTAGCAACAATCCAGATGTCCCATGACAGAAGAATGGATACAAAAAAATGTGTTTCATTTACACAATGGAATATTACTTAGCTATTAAGAATAAGGACATCCTACATTTTGCAGGCAGATGAATAGAACTAGAAAATATCAACTCAGACACAAAAGGACATGCATAGTATGTGCTCACTAATAAGTGGATATTAGCCAAAAAAAAAGTGCCAAATACCCAAGATACATCCCACAGAACTCATAAATGTCAACAAGCTGAAGGGCCCAATTGAGAATGCCTCAGTCCCACTAAGGAGGAAGAAGAAACCAACCACAAGGTTGAAAGGAGGGACCTGGGAAGGAAAGGGGACAAAAGGATGGGGTGAAAGGGGAGCATGATCTGTATTAGATAGGGGGAAAGAGCTGAAGCCCTGAGGGTCAGCATAAAGAATGGACACAGGAAACCTCCAGGGATGGAGTTTGGGGGTACCCTCTAGAATGTATGAGAGACCTCGGAGGTAAGAGACTCTCAGGACTCAAAGGGATGAACTTCACTACAGTGTGGAGTGAGAACTTGTAGAGCCCATCTCCAGCAGAAATACAGGGCATCAAGTGGGGGATTGGGTTGCCATCCTACAGTCAAAACTCTGATCCGTAATTGTTCCCATCTGATAGAACTATAGGAAAGGAATTGGAGAAGTACCTGAGGAAAAGAAGGTCCAGTGACAGACCCAAAGTGGGATCCAGCTCAAAGGGAGGCCCCAAGGTCTGACACTATTACTGAGGCTATAGAGTGCTTGAAAACATGATCCAAGTCAAATGAGGATATTTGCACCAAACCAATGGACAGAAGCTGCTGACCCCTGTAGTTGAATTAGGGAAAAGTTGGAAGAAGCTGAAAAGGAGGGCAGCCCTGTAAGAGGATCAACAATCTCAATTAACCCCAGATCCATGAGATCTCTCAAACACTGGACCATCAACCAGGCAGCATATACCAACTGATATGGGGTCCCCAACACATAAACAGCAGAGGACTGGCAGGTATGGGTTCAGTCAGATAAGATGCTAATCCTCAAGAGACTGGAAGCCCCAGGTTGTTTAGAGGCATATTGGGGGTGAGACATCTTCGTGGAGGAGGGGGTGCAAGGAGGAAGTATGGGACATAGACCAGTTGGAGGGTAGTTTGGGAGGGAAATAAAATCTGGAGAGTAAAAAAAAGATATAATTTGAGGTTCATGTCATTGATATATCTGAAACCTAAAGGGGATGGTGGAGGAACAGCCTAATATGGGATATAGTTATAAGAAAGCCAAGCATGGCAATAGGTTCTTTTTTTTTTTCCTCCAAGTATTTTTTTTTTAATTTTTTTATTTGATATAATTTATTTACATTTCAAATGATTTCCCCTTTTCTAGCCCCCCACTCCCCGAAAGTCCCGTAAGCCCCCTTCTCTTCCCCTGTCCTCCCACCCACCCCTTCCCACTTCCCCGTTCTGGTTTTGCTGAATACTGCTTCACTGAGTCTTTCCAGAACCAGGGGCCACTCCTCCTTTCTTCTTGTACCTCATTTGATGTGTGGATTATGTTTTGGGTATTCCAGTTTTCTAGGTTAATATCCACTTATTAGTGAGTGCATACCATGATTCACCTTTTGAGTCTGGGTTACCTCACTTAGTATGATGTTCTCTATCTCCATCCATTTGCCTAAGAATTTCATGAATTCATTGTTTCTAATGGCTGAATAGTACTCCATTGTGTAGATATACCACATTTTTTGCATCCACTCTTCTTTTGAGGGATACCTGGATTCTTTCCAGCATCTGGCAATTATAAATAGGGCTGCTATGAATATAGTAGAGCATGTATCCTTATTACATGGTGGGGAATCCTCTGGGTATATGCCCAGGAGTGGTATAGCAGGATCTTCTGGAAGTGAGATGCCCAGTTTTCAGAGGAACCGCCAGACTGATTTCCAGAGTGGTTGTACCAATTTGCAACCCCACCAGCAGTGGAGGAGTGTTCCTCTTTCTCCACACCCTCTCCAACACCTGCTGTCTCCTGAATTTTTAATCTTAGCCATTCTGACTGGTGTAAGATGAAATCTTAGGGTTGTTTTGATTTGCATTTCCCTAATGACTAATGAAGTTGAGCATTTTTTAAGATGCTTCTCCGCCATCCAAAGTTCTTCAGGTGAGAATTCTTTGTTTAACTCTGTACCCCATTTTTTAATAGGGTTGTTCGGTTTTCTGGAGTCTAACTTTTTGAGTTCCTTATATATATTGGATATTAGCCCTCTATCTGATGTAGGATTGGTGAAGATCTTTTCCCAATTTGTTGGTTGCCGATTTGTCCTTTTGATGGTGTCCTTTGCCTTACAGAAACTTTGTAATTTTATGAGGTCCCATTTGTCAATTCTTGATCTTAGAGCATACGCAATTGGTGTTCTGTTCAGAAATTTTCTCCCTGTACCAATGTCCTCAAGGGTCTTCCCCAGTTTCTTTTCTATAAGCTTCAGAGTGTCTGGCTTTATGTGGAGGTCCTTGATCCATTTGGATTTGAGCTTAGTACAAGGAGACAAGGATGGATCAATTCGCATTCTTCTGCATGCTGCCCTCCAGTTGAACCAGAACCATTTGTTGAAAAGGCTATCTTTTTTCCATTGGATGTTTTCAGCCTCTTTGTCGAGGATCAAGTGGCCATAGGTGTGTGAGTTCATTTCTGGATCTTCAATCCTGTTCCATTGATATGCCTGCCTGTCACTGTACCAATACCATGCAGTTTTTAACACTATTGCTCTGTAGTATTGCTTGAGGTCAGGGATACTGATTCCCCAGAATTTCTTTTGTTGCTGAGAATTGTTTTAGCTATCGGTTTTGTTTTTTTTTTTATTCCAGATGAATTTGAGAATTGCTCTTCCTAACTCTGTGAAGAATTGAGTTGGGATTTTGATGGGAATTGCATTGAATCTGTATATTTCTTTTGGCAAAATGGCCATTTTAACTATATTGATTCTACCAATCCATGAGCATGGGAGGTTTTCCCATTTTTTGAGGTCTTCTTCCATTTCCTTCTTCAGAGTCTTGAAGTCCTTGTCATACAGATCTTTCACATGTTTGGTAAGAGTCACCCCAAGATACTTTATACTGTTTGTGGCTATTGTGAAGGGGGTCATTTCCCTAATTTCTTTCTCAGCCTACTTATCCTTTGAGTATAGGAAGGCCACTGATTTGCTTGAGTTGATTTTATAACCTGCCACTTTGCTGAAGTTGTTTATCTGCTGTAGGAGCTCTCTAGTGGAGTTTTTTGGGTCACTTAGGTTGACTATCATGTCGTCTGCAAATAATGATCGTTTGACTTCTTCCTTTCCAATTTGTATCCCTTTGACCTCCTTATGTTGTTGAATTGCCCGAGCTAGTACCTCAAGTACGATATTGAAAAGATAAGGAGAAAGGGGGCAGCCTTGTCTGGTCCCTGATTTCAGTGGGATTGCTTCAAGATTCTCTCCATTTAGTTTGATGCTGGCTACCGGTTTGCTGTATATTGCTTTTACTATGTTTAGGTATGGGCCTTGAATTCCTGTTCTCTCTAAGACTTTAAGCATGATAGGATGCTGAATTTTGTCAAATGCTTTTTCAGTATCCAATGAACTGACTATGTGGTTTGGTTCTTTGAGTTTGTTTATGTAGTGGATTGCATTGATGGATTTCCGTATATTGAACCAACCCTGCATTCCCGGGATAAAGCCTACTTGATTATGGTGGATGATCGTTTTGATGTGTTCTTGGATTCGGTTGGCAAGAATTTTATTGAGTATTTTTGCATTGATGTTCATAAGGGAAATTGGTCTGAAGTTCTCTTTCTTTATTGGATCTTTGTGTGGCTTTGGTATCAGCGTAATTGTGGCTTCATAGAAGGAATTGGGTAGTGTTCCTTCTGTTTCCATTTTGTGGAACAGTTTGAAGAGTATTGGTGTTAACTCTTCTTTGAAGGTCTGATAGAATTCTGCACTGAAATCTGGTCCTGTGCTTTTTTTGGTTGGAAGACTTTCTATGACTCCTTCTATTTCTTTAGGCATTATGGGACTGTTTAGATGGTCTAGTTGGTCCTGATTTAATTTAGGTATTTGGTATCTGTCAAGGAAATTGTCCATTTCCTCCAGATTCTCCAGTTGTGTTGAGTACAGTCTCTTGTAGTAGGATCTGATGATTTTTTGGATTTCCTCAGTTTCTGTTATTATATCTCCCTTTTCATTTCTAAGTTTGTTAATTTGGATACTTTCTCTGTGCCCTTTGGTCAATCTGGCTAAGGGTTTATCTATCTTGTTGATTTTCTCAAAGAACCAGCTCCTGGTTTTGTTGATTCTTTGTATGGTTCTCTTTGTTTCTACTTGATTGATTTCAGCCCTGAGTTTGATGATTTCCTGCCTTCTACTCCTCCTGGGTGAAATCGCTTCTTTTTGTTCCAGGGCTTTCAGGTGTGTCATTAGCTGGTAATGTATGCTCTCTCCATTTTCTTTTTGAAGGCACTCAGGGCTATGAGTTTTCCTCTTAGCACTGCTTTCATTGTGTCCCATAGATTTGGGTATGTTGTGTTTTCATTTTCATTGTGTTCTAAAAAGTCTTTAATTTCTTTCTTTATTTCTTCCTTGACCAAGGTATCATTGAGTAGAATATTGTTCAGTTTCCACGTGTATGTGGGTTTTCTGTTGTTTTTGTTGCTATTGAAGACCACTTTTACTTCATAGTGATCTGATAGGAGGCATGGGATTAGTTCGATCTTCTTCTATTTGTTGAGGTCTGTCTTGTGACCAATTATATGGTCGATTTTGGAGAAGGTACCATGAGGTGCTGAGAAAAAGCTATATTCTTTTGTTTTAGGATAGAATGTTCTATATATATCTGTTAAATCTAATTGGTCCAAAGCTTCAATTAGTTTCATTGTGTCCCTGTTTAGTTTCTGTTTTCCTGATCGGTCCATTGAGGAAAGTGCAGTATTGCAGTCACCCACAATTATTGTGTTAGGTGCAATGTGTGCTTTGAGTTTTAATAAAGTTTCTTTTATGATAGAGGGTGCCCTTGCATTTGGAGCATAGATGTTCAGGATTGAGAGTTCTTCTTGTTGTATTTTTCCTTTGACCAGCAAGAAGTGTCGCTCAGAGTCTCTTTTGATGACTTTGGGTTGAAAGTCAATTTTATCTGATATTAAAATGGCTACTCCAGCTTGTTTCCTGAGACCATTTGCTTGTAAAATTGTCTTCCAGCCTTTTACTCTAAGGTAGAGTTTGTCTTTGACCCTGAGGTGTGTTTCCTGTAAGCAGCAAAATGTAGGGTCCTGTTTACGTATCCATTCAGTTAGTCTGTGTCTTTTTATTGGGGCATTAAGTCCATTGATGTTAAGAGATATTAAGGAATAGTGATTGTTACTTCCTATCATTTTTGATGTTATTTTTTAAATTTGATTGCTTAACTTCTTTTGGGTTTGATGAAAGGTTACTATCTTGCTTTTTCCAGGGTGAAGTTTCCCTCCTTGTATTGGTGTTTTCCTCCTATTATCCTTTGTAGGGCTGGGTTTGTGGATAGATATTGGGTAAACTTGGTTTTGTCCTGAAATATCTTAGTTTCTCCATCTACGGTGATTGAGAGTTTTGCTGGATATAATAGTTTTGGTTGGCATTTGTGTTCTCTTAGAGTCTGCATGAGATCTGCCCAGGACCTTCTAGCCTTCATAGTCTCAGGTGAAAAGTCTGCTGTGATTCTGATAGGTCTTCCTTTATATGTTACTTGGCCTTTTTCTCTTACTGCCTTTAATATTCTTTCTTTGTTTGGAACATTTGGTGTTTTGATTATTATGTGACGGGAAGTATTTCTGTTCTGGTCCAGTCTGTTTGGAGTTCTGTAGGCTTCTTGTATATTCATGGGCAGCTCTCTCTTTAGGTTAGGGAAGTTTTCTTCCATAATTTTATTGAAGATATTTGCTGGCCCTTTAAGTTGTAAATCTTCACTCTCATCAATGCCTATAATCCTTAGGTTTGGTCTTCTCATTGTGTCCTGGATTTCCTGGATATTTTGGGTTACAAGCTTTTTGCATTTTGCATTTTCTGTAACTGTTGAGTCCATGGTTTCTATGAAATCTTCAGCATCTGAGATTCTTCTCTCTCTTGTATTCTGTTGTTGATATTTGCATCTCTGTCCCCTGATTTCTTCCCAAGGCTTTCTATCTCCAAAGTAGTCTCCCTTTGAGTTTTCTTAGTTGTTTCTACTTCTGATTTTAGATCCTGGATGGTTTTGCTTAGCTCCTTCACTTGCTTGTTTGTGCTTTCCTGTAATTCTTTAAGAGATTTTTGTGTTTCCTCTTTCATGACTTCAGCCTGTTGACCAAAGTTCTCCTGTATTTCTTTAAGTGTTTTTTTGCGTTTCCACATTGTTGGCTTTTGTATTCTCCTGGATTTCTTTCAATGATTTTTGTGTTTCCCTTGTAAGGGCTTCTAACTTTTGATCCATTTTCTCCTGAATTTCTTTAAGTATGTCCTTCATGTGTTCCTGTACCAGCATCATGACCAGTGATTTTAAATCCAAATCTTGTTTTACTGGTATGATGGGGTATCCAGGACATGTTGGTAGAGGAGAATTGGGTTCAGATGCTGCCATATTGCCTTGATTTCTGTTAGTGACATTCCTGCGTTTGCCTTTTGCCATCTAGTTCTCACTGGTGTTAGTTTATCTTGTCAGTGCTGGACTCACCAGTGCAAGCTGCCCCTTCCCAGTTGGCCTCTGGTCCACAGCTTACCTCCTGCACTACCTTTAGACAGGGTGCTGTTGCCCAGGCTGTTCAGATCCCGAAGCAGGCACCCGAAGGCTCCCGCTGGGGCCTGCTGGATTCACCGGAGCACACCGACTTCTCCCAGCTGGCCTCCCGGAAGCCCCTCTAGCCTCTTGCAGGACCTGGAGATGTGGTGCTGCTGCCCAGTCTGATCTGGATCCGGAAGTGGAGAGAGTTAAGCTGAGGGTTCCCGCCTGAGGCCTTGCCCCAGATTGTGTCTGTGGAACAGATGGAGCCCGTGTGCACCCCCAGGGAGCACTGATGGTGTATGCTGCCGGGACCTCCCCTGTGTTCTGATCACTCTGCTGGGCAGCCGATCCCCCAACCGGGCTGGTGCACACAAGGTTAGCCTGGCCTCCCAGGCCCTGAGTCCAGGCAAAAGCCTGGGAGGCCAAGGTCCAAGCGAAGTTCCCCTAGGGCTATGACTGTTAATCGGGTCTGTCAGGTGACCAGGATGGCAGGCGTGCGTACTTGCGCTCCCTGAAAGCGCTGGGAGAGTCTGCTGTGCTAACAACCTCCTGGGCGGGTTGACACACAGATGGCCCACCAAGCCACCCAGTTCTTGGGGTCAGTCCTGGGCTTTTTGGGGCCTAGACCCCCGCTTTGTTAGCCTCAGGCTATGCCTGTTACGGCTCTGCTCGCCAGAGCTCTCTGTTGTCCTGTAGGCAAAATAGCGGTGCGCCCGAAGGCCAGGGCAAAAAACCTCCTGGCTGGGTTGGCACCCCGATGGCCCCCCGAACAGCCCAGGGCCTGGGTGCATGTCAACGCCCGTCGGGCTCAGACCCCCTCGGTGTTGGCCTCGGATTATGTTTGTGTACCTCAGTCTGTCCGATCTCTCTGGAGTGCGAAACCAAGATGGAGGTGAGCCTCTCCTGACTGGCGGGAAGTCGAGTTCTTTTTTTTTTTTTTTTTTTTTTTTTAATTTTTTTTATTTGATATAATTTATTTACATTTCAAATGATTTCCCCTTTTCTAGCCCCCCACTCCCCGAAAGTCCCGTAAGCCCCCTTCTCTTCCCCTGTCCTCCCACCCACCCCTTCCAACTTACCCGTTCTGGTTTTTCCGAATACTGCTTCACTGAGTCTTTCCAGAACCAGGGGCCACTCCTTCTTTCTTCTTGTACCTCATTTGATGTGTGGATTATGTTTTGGGTATTCCAGTTTTCTAGGTTAATAACCACTTATTAGTGAGTGCATACCATGATTCACCTTTTGAGTCTGGGTTACCTCACTTAGTATGATGTTCTCTAGCTCCATACATTTGGGGAGGCCAAGTTCTGAAGTGGCTTCCGTGCAGCGAAAGGCGCCGCAAAACCACAGCTGCTTGCAGCCCGCTGGTCAGCGAAGGTCAGTGGTAAGGGGCGCAGGGCCTAACTGGACCCTGTGTCGCCTTGGTTCCACTGCTGATGGCCCTTCAGCTGGACCAGCCACTGCTGCACTGCCACCGCCACCGCCGCCGCCCTGAGTCTCGGCAATATGTTCTTATTAGAAAAAGATCAATGTCATCCTCAGTAACAAAGCTTGAGGCTAGTCTGGGGTACATGATATTCTGTCTCAAAAAAATCCAAATGCACACACACACACACACACAGCACACAAATGAAAACATGATAATGCATGAAGTATTTAAAATAAAAGTTATCTAGGATACAAATTCATTTTCTAATATAAAATGATATAGCCATTATATTGTGTTTGCTTTCAGTAAAATCATCAGAAGGCAAATAATCTTTATTCATAAGTTTTAAAATATCAACAAAGTACTGTAATCTATCTTTTCCTATTACTTTGTTGACCCTTTTGTGTTTGGTCCAAGACCAAACATTTGAAAGTAGAGTGTATGCACTGAATGTTTATTTAGAACGTATGAGATAATATAATGCCTGGTGTAAATAGCTGGAACTGTATTTTTCAATTGAAATTTTTCTGAGACAAGTCAGGGTAGTTCCCTAAAAGTGTTACTACTGAAAAATGTATGAGATGCTCCTTATTATGACATGCTTTCAGAGTATATTTAAGAGGAGAGGAGTAGATTATTTGATAGAATCAGTTCCACAAATTTATCATGACAGAATATAGCAAGCTTGAATTAACACTGATAGAATGCTAATTATTAAAATCATGTTTATTAGTATGACAGATCTGTTTAATGGTACAATTCTTTTATCTCTCTCTCTTCATCTATCTGTATCTGTACCTAACTCTATTATCCTCTGTATCATATGTAGCTATATGTAGCTATATATCTACATCTATCCCTTTCTCTATTTCTACCAATCTATCATCTATATTGATATATAAATATGTGCTTAAATTATATATAAATATAAAGAACA
This sequence comes from Apodemus sylvaticus, assembly GCF_947179515.1. Lineage (NCBI taxonomy): Eukaryota > Metazoa > Chordata > Mammalia > Rodentia > Muridae > Apodemus > Apodemus sylvaticus. The sequence goes on along the minus strand of NC_067481.1, from coordinate 31,469,826 downwards.
TATCAATTTTCCATTATTAGTAGGCTTGCATAATTTTTAAATGCCTTTTTCATTTTTGAAGTTGATAAATGTAAGCTGAAAGAAAATTCTATGCAAAAACATTTATTTATACAAAATCACTTTCTATGTGCCTTGTACATATGAAAATATCTACACATAAGAAATATTATAATAGACAAGGAATATACTTGAGGATTTTGCATTGTAGATGGGAATTGGCCTTGAATGATCAAATAAAAATGGAAACATTGAGTGTATAAGATCAATCCAGAAATAAGGAGCAAGATCAATGGGTTTTAGGGCAGTTGTAGGTTCTTAGGACATATTTCTTTCATTAATCTGGATTTCTTGTACTTTATTATATTATATAATCAGAAAAATCAGTGTTTTGTAATTTAATTGGAAAATAATTTTACATAGAGCTGTTGGTAGAGTGAAATTTTGATACATGCATGCATACACTATTGTACAATGAATTTAACTAATGAATTAATTAATCTAATTCACATCATTTACTGTGGCTGAATATGTGCATGTGCTGTGACTTGGACATTTTATCTGTGAACTCTCAATGGTTATTTAAATCTAAGAAAATGTGGATATGATCTTGACTAGACTGAGAAGAATTTGCTTGTTTAGCAAATATATCACTACATTTATCTGTGAGAGTGTTTCTAGAAAGGACTAACTAATAAAGTAAGATCAAATCTGAACATGGAGTTCACAGTATTATTGGGTGAGGACCTAGTTAGAATAACATTGGGAAATGGAGAAAGCTCATTAGTGCAGGTGCATTCTCTACTGCTTCCTGATCACTGTTGTGTTGAAGATTTAGGTTTGCTAAGAATTTCCTGAAATAGTGTCTGAAGAATCTGATATGGTCCCATTTTATTAATCATTTTTTGAAACTTTATAATAATGTGTTATTTGCTGATACTCTTGTTCTTTCTATGGGGTTGCAATCCCCTTCCGCTCCTTCAGTCCTTCCCTATTTCTTTCATAGGTGTCCCTGGGCTCAGTCCAGTGGTTAGTTCTAAGTATCTTCATCTGTCTCAGTCAAGTGCTGGTAGAGCCTCCCAAGGGACAGCTATTCCAGGTTCCTGTCTGAAAGCACAGTATAGCATCATCAATAGTGTTGAGGTTTGATGCCTGCACATGAAATGGATCCCAAATTGGGTCAGTCTCTCGATGATCTTTTTTTCAATCTCTGCTCCAGTTTTGTCACTGCATTTCCTTTAGACAGGAACAATTCTGAGTCAAAGTTTTTGAGATGTGTAGGGGTTTCATACCTTAACTGGGAGCCATGTCTATCTACTGGAGGTGGTCTCTTCAGGTTCTATCTCCCCACTGTTGGGCATTTTAACTAAGGTTCCTTCCATTGAATCCTGGGAGCATCTCATATCCCTGGTATCTGAGACATTCTAGATGTTCTCCCTGTGCCCCACCCCACATTGCTGCATATTTCCATTAATATGCCTGGCTTTGTGGGGTTCTCTTTTGTCTCTGCTCACATACCTGATTTGTCCCCCTTTTTTCTATCCTTCCCCTTTCCCACCCAGATTCCCCCCTCCCTCCTTACTCAGTTGAAAATTCTCTGTTTAGCTCTGTAACTCATTTTAATTGGGTTAATTGGTTTTCTGGAATCTCACTTTTTGAGTTCTTTGTATATTTTGGATATTAACCCTCTATTGGATGTCAAGATCTTTACCCAATTTGTAGGTTGTCCTTTTGTCTTATTGACAGAGTTCTTTGCCTTACAGAAGCTTTCAGTTTCATGAAGTCACATTTGTCAATTGTTGATCTTAGAGTCTGAGCTATTGGTATTCTGTTCAAGAAAGTTTCTGCTGTACTAATATATTCAAGGCTCTTTCTCACTTTCTCTTCTATTAGATGCAATGTATTTGGTTTTATGTAGAAGTCCTCAGTCCACTAGGACTTGAGCTTTGTACAAGGAGATAAACGTGGATCAATTGTCATTCTTCTATATGCAGACTGCCAGTTAGACCAGTACTATTTGTTAGAGATGCTTTCTTTTTTCCACTGTATGATTTTAGGTGTCTTGGTCAAAGATCAAGTGTCCATATGCGTGTGGGTTTATTTCTGGTTCTTCAATTCCATTCCATTGATTGACGCAGTTTTCTCTGTACCAATACCATGTGATTTTTATCACTATTGATATATGGTACAACTCGAGGTCAGGGATGTTGATTCCCTCAGAGGTTCTTTTATTATTTATTTATTTATTTATTTATTTATTTATTTATTTATTTATTTTTGTTTTTTGGGGTTTGGTTTTTTCGAGACAAGGTTTCTCTGTATAGCCTTGGCTCTCCTGGAACTTACTCTGTAGACCAGGCTGGCCTTGAACTCAGAAATCTGCCTCCCTCCCAGAGTGCTGTGATTACAAGCATGTTCCACCACTGCGCAGCCTCTTTTATTACTGAGAATTGTTTTCACTATTCTGTTTTTGTTTGTTTGTTGAGTTAGTTGGTTTCTTTTGCTTTGTTTTGTATTATTTTGTTTCATTGTTTTAATTTCTCGGGTTTTTTTTTTTGTTATTTTACATGAAGTTGAAATTGATATTCCCATCTTTGTGAAGAATTAAATTGGGATTTTGATGGGGGTTGCATTGAATCTGTAGGTTACATTTTGTAAGATGTAACCTATTTTACTATTTTAGTCCTAGTGATCCAATGAGCATAGGAGATCCCTTTTACTGAACTGGTTTGTTATGACAATGAAAAGTCTGAATGATTTAAAATGCATGTAATACAACTTCATACAAGCCTTATTCTTAATAGCCTAATCCACAAAAGTGTCATTAATGGTAGAACAGGTTAATCACAATAATACATTATAATATGGTCTGTCTTAGTCAGGGTTTCTATTCCTGCACAAACATCATGACCAAGAAGCAAGTTGGGGAGGAAAGGTTTTATTGAGCTTACACTTCCACGTTGCAGTTCATCACTAAAGGAAGTCAGGACTGGAACTCAAGCAGGTCAGGAAGCAGGAGTTGATGCAGAGGCCATGGAGGGATGTTTCTTACTGGCTTGCTTCCCCTGGCTTGCTCAGCCTGCTCCCTTATAGAATCCAAGAGCACCATCCCAAAGGTGGTACCACCCACAAGGGGCCCTCCCCACTTGATCACTAATTGAGAAAATGCCCCACAACTGGATCTCATGGAGGCATTTCCTCAACTGAAACTCCTTTCTCTGTGATAACTCCAGCCTGTGTCAAGTTGACACACGAAACTAGCCAGTACAATGGTAAATACCATGTGGCTCCAAGTCTGAGTGGATTGCACCTGCATGTATTATCATGGATTGGTATTGTGTTTATCAACATATATTCAAAGAAATATATATAATATATATTTCAGTAAAATTTTTGAAATAAATATTTTTATTTTTAAAAATGCTATGCCTTTTGTAAAATTTTAAATCAAGTATACTTAATTTTTGTTTCTCCTCTATTACTGAGAGTGGATTATTTTCTCCTATTTGGAATGTAAACAAAGAATATAGAAAATAAAAATATTACAAAAAATATATATTTCCTGATTAGTTTCCCTTGCCTCCACGTCTCACAGTTCCAACTTGCCTCTCTACCCAACAAAACATAACAAATGTAGTAAGATAAGACAGGAGCAATAACATCAAAGTTGGACAAAGCAAACCAATGGAAGAAAAAGAGCTGATGTGAAGTCACAATAATTAGAGACTCACTCATTCACACACTCAGTATTTCACAAAATTACTAAAGCGATGTAACTTTTCTATATTGATTGTTTTCTCCTGCAAAGTATCCTAAATGGGTTTCTATCAGCTAATAACGGCCTATAACTGTAGCTGAGGGGACTCCAACACCTCTAGCTCTTTAGGTAACTTATACTTAAATTCCCACACAGATGCCCACTACATGTAATTAAAAACATAAACAAAAATTTAAAGGCTTCATCTATTTAGAGCATATAAGCCATAACTGAACAAATGAATGAATATTATTGAACAAACAAATCAATCTTAAGCACTAAATTACTTTCAGAGTAGTCCAGGGAATTATCAAGAAAAATAAATAAATAAATAAATAAATAAATAAATAAATAATAAAAGGGGAAAAGCAACCTAAAAACTACAGTGTCAGCGATTGCCTAGTCTAAAGCCTTGTTTTATTTGTCAAATTATATATGAGCTAAATGAAAAACTGTCTTCATCAGCAGGGAAAAAAAGTGATTTTAGTGACAGGCATTCAATATTTATAAGAATACTAAAGTAAGAAACTTAAGCATCCCTTAGATGTTACTGGGAATCTCATTGTAGACTGTCAGTCAAGGTAATTGACATAATGAAAAAATAAAATCTATTCTAATAAAATGCTGAGAGTCAATGTTAATAACACATGGCAGGGAAGTCCCGAGTCTCTGCAATGCTCTAAATGCAAGGCCCACTCCTCCTGTGCATATAGTTCAGGGGTCCATGTCTAACATTGTTTTCCTACAGGACTGTTAATGGGGGGGGATAAATGTGCTTACTATTAAAAAGAACCAGAGTTCTAAGCACTTCTATGGAAACCTCAAGGCCTGTCTTCATCCTTGTGCTAATTTAAAAGAGAGAGAGAAGCAAGCTCAGGGGTCTGCAGGGTTTACAGAGTTGTATATTCATCTGTGTCTCTATCATACTACTGATTGCCTTATAGCAAAGGCTTGTTTGTTTGTTTCAAGACAGTTTTTATATCCACAGAAATCGAGCTACTGAGCTAGGGATCTGCGATCATCTCTTTCTATAAAAATCAGTCCTTCATGTCACTTCCATAGTTTCAAATAAATCCTTTATGAGATTTATTTTACACATTTTTTTAAATATAAGGATTATGGCTTTTGTTTTCGTAACTATGCAGTTTTTTTTCCCTGTAGTGCTGTTCCTATCTACAGTGTTGTGAGTGATCTTATAACCTTGAGTTTCTCTTTTGTTCTTATTTTCCTGCCCTTTGTTGTTTTATTTGTAGGTGGCACTGGGTATTGAACCTAAGACCTTCCTTGTCCTTGTTCGTGATAGACAAGGGCTCTACAGCTCACTACAGGAGCCATTGCCCATCCATTTTATACAATGTTCCTGGGTTTGATTTGGGGATATTTTTTCAACTAAAGGAAAAAGGTGTTTTGAGCAGGATCAGTCAGAGTTAAAGCAATGAGTATTTCATGCCCACATCCCACAGAGTAGTAGTCAGTCAGTATGTAGGCTGGGTGGTATGAAATGTGTTACACTAGGCCACTTATACAGAGTGATTTCTATTAGATTTCCCCATTTATATTTTTCCATTTTTATCAAAATTCTTAATATGTTGTGTCATCTTTCCCCCTCTATGTGTATGTGTGGTGTACATGCATGCTTTGTATGTAGTGGCATGTTTTTGCATATGTCTCTGTATGTGTGTTCACATGGGGAAGCTAGATGCTGATGTTCTTGATTTCACTGTCTTGATTCCACATTGTGGAATTCACTACTGAAACAAACTACAAACAGTCCTTCAACATTCACAAGGTCACTGCTCCCTCTCTCTCTCTCTCTCTCTCTCTCTCTCTCTCTCTCTCTCTCTCTCTGTGTGTGTGTGTGTGTGTGTGTGTGTGTGTGCTTGTTTCTCGCTGTTTCATTCTTGATCTCTCTCCTCCTCATATACTCAAAAAAGATATCTTACTTGAACTCAGAACTCACCCATTTTGCTCATCTAGCTAGCCAGCTTGCTCTGGGGAAGCACTTTTGCTGTTTCCCATATGTTGGAAATATAATCAGACCTCACACTCACCTGGTGTTTAGTCCAGATCATCACGTGCTCTTTCTTGAGTCTTCTCACTATTCCCTGTCATATCATCCTTAATTTTTCCTTTAGAACTGCTATTATCTCTTTTTCTTTACATTCTACTAAGTAATGTTTCTGAGTATATTAAAACATTTGCATCAGAATCTTCATGTAGTTTGTATCATTGCATTCAACTTTTGGATTTCACAGTCATCAGAAGCCACTCTTCTCTGCAATAAGAATCAGAATTTTGCGCTGGTGGTTTACTGTTCCATGATAGTTACTCTCTTTGCAATGTCATTTCAACCTCTTCTCTATCAATTTAAAAACAACAAAACAGATTTCCACAGCAACAGTGTCACTTGGATATTCAGTATTGTTTACAATAAGCACACTTATTCCTTCAAACATCATTTGAATGTCTTAGTTTCTTTTAAAAACATAAAGCCACATGATGATTAGAACATCAAATAAAATATACAAGCAAAAATTAGCCTATAATTTTAATTCATAGTGTATTGAAGACATTCTGACACTTGCTTCCCTTTTCTTAAATTTTATAGATGCCTTGGGTTGCATTTTCAAAATTTATATTATCAGTTCTTGAGAAGAATGGATGCTAGTTAGAGTCTTGTTAGTTGATTTTTATGATAAGAGAGACTTGTGGAAATAGTGTTGGATAGAAGAGAATTCATGGTTTAGTTTAATCTCAGACTGACTTGATAAAACTGTAGCCTAGGGTAATTGGGATAGTGTGACTGGTAGAATCACAGGAATGAGGTTTTTGCACTAACTTGATTTCACTGCCTTGATTCCATATTGTCGAATGCACTCTTGAAACAAACAATAAACAGTCCTTCAACATTCACAAGGTCACTACTCTGTCTCCATCTCCGTCTCCATCTCCATCTCCATCTCCATCTCCATCTCCGTCTCCGGCCCTGCCCCCCCCCCGCCCCTCTCTCTCTCTCTCTGTGTGTGTGTGTGTGTGTGTGTGTGCATGTGGGATTGTTTCTTGCTGTCTCATTCTCCTCCTCCCCACACACATACAAGCAATTCTAAAGATATTTAAAGCTAAAACAAAGAAGGAATTATTGGTCCTGACTTTAGAATTTAACATCTAGTTTTTCTTATGTTAATCATTTATTAAAATTGTCTTTGCTCATTAGTTTTCCACACTGAACAATATACTAGTGCTAGAGAGGGAATCAGTTGGAAAGAACATTTCTGTGTTTGCTTCCCAACATCCACACTAGGGGACTCATAACTATATCTATATCTCCAGCTCTGTTGGGATCCAAAACTTTGAGTCTCCATAAGGACCTATTTGCTTGGCATACCCTCACACAGATATACATACACACACACACACATTTTTAAAAGTACAGAAATTTTCCTTTAGTTTGAAAGGGAGAAAGCAGAACAGAGGTGAAATGAAGAGGAAAATGGAAACATGGGAAAAAGAACTTGAACTAGGGAGGAAAGAGCTCAACACAAAAGGACAAGGAGAGAGGCAGGATAAATAATCCCAAGGTTGATCAAGAAGGTCTCAATCACATATATGATATCATATTTTTCTTACATTTTAATTGTTTAGTATGCATAGATGTGCGTATGCACATCATGTCATGGTATAGTGTTGGAGGTCAAAACAACTTAAGGGAGTCAGACTTATTTTTCCTCTTTGAATTGTTGCCAGAAAGCCAATTCAAGTCCTTAGGCTTGGTAGCAGATACTTCTCCTTACTAACCCATCTCACTTGCCTGGGAGTTTGTTTTTAACTTTTGTATCATTAACATGGCCTACCTCAAATCAACTATGAATAGTCTATATGTTCAGCCATTCTGAGCTGTAAACAACTACACAAGTGCTATCTTCCATTTCTATTTCTTCTTTCTTTTTTCATCAATACACACTCCATATATTTTGGCACACAAAAATAGATTCATTTAAAGTATGGCTGAAATTAATTCATTATTATTATTATTTATTTAGGTGTTATTTAGGCCATGGCTCAACTGTGCCAAATTGTTATATTTAAGATATAAAAGTTTCCAGATTAATATATAAATTAGTTGATATTTCTGCTGTGCTTCATAAATATTCTTAGCTTATTAATTCTGAGTCATTCTTAGAATAATGTCCAGAAAATATACTTGTAATATTTGGCTCTGCTGTTCAACACTAAAATCAGCATAAACATATTGCACATTCTTAATATAATTTAATTTTTATGTAGAAACTGTTAATCCTTGATGTCAAGCAACGCTAATTTTTCCCTTAAGTAATTTAAAAAATAATTTCCCTGTGGGTTATAAAAGCACTGAGGTAGTCCATATTGAATAAAATCAACTTTACTTGGGCAAATGAATGACATCCTTCATATAGACTGAAAACAAATTTCCACCAACTAATGGAGTTTCCTTTATAATCTATTGCAGTTCAACCTTTATATGAAACATTTCTAAACCTTAAGTTAATTAGAACACACAATCTAGCAGATGTAAAAGCATTAGATGGTATTTATAAAGTGCTAAAAAATTTCTTCAAAATGAAAAATATAGTGAAAGAAATAATTAACTGTGATTATTTGTATGTTTCAAAGAAACGTCATTTATCTGCCACTTTTATGGAATCATAATACTGGAAGCCGTCAGAGGCTATCTGCTGATTGAGATTGATGGGCACCACAGCAGTAGCTCTTACAGATAGGCAAGTGCCTTACATTTATGTAAAGCAAAATGATATTACATCAGAGGCTCCAGTTCATTTCTACCTGTTTACATTACAAATTCTCTTGTATGTGGAACCTCCTTGGAGTTTTTTAATAATCTTGATAATAGTCATATTAATATAGAGCAGTGACCAGTGTTTAAATTGTGAAATGAACAGCAGAGTCAAGTAACTTCTGAGGAGTATGCAGTTACAAAAGACAACACAGTTACAAAAGACAACACAAGTGTTGCAAGACCTTTAAGATAAACTGAGAGTTTAAGCATATATATATATATACATGCATGCACATACATGCACACATATACATGTACACTTCTTTTTCATGAAAATACAAGATTATATATTAACTAAGAATATGAGATGTTTTCAGGTATTGGTCTTGATGCTGTGTTAATAATCTTCTGTGATATTATCTTTTATCTATACCATAAAGGTATGAACAAGTGACTTACTACAGACCTCCGTCTTGGTTTCGGACTCCAGAGACATCAGACAGACTGAGGTACACAAACATAATCCGAGGCCAACACCGCGGGGGTCTAAGCCCAACGGGCGTTGGCCTGCACCCAGGCCCTGGGCTGTTCGGGGGTATATCCGGGTGTCAACCCAGCCAGGAGGTTTTTTGCCTGGGCCTGCACGCGCGCCGCCATTTTGCCGGCAGGACGACAGAGAGCTCTGGCGGGCAGAGTCATAACGGGCATAGCCTGAGGCTAACAAGGCGGGGGTCTAGGCCCCAAAAGGCACAGGACTGACCCCAAGAACTGGGCAGCTTGGTGGGCCACCTGTGAGTCAACCCGCCCAGGAGGTTGTTAGCACAGCAGACTCTCCCGGTGCTTTCAGGGAGCGCGGGCACACACGCCCGCCATCCTGGTCACCTGGCGGACCCAATTAACAGTCACAGCCCTAGGGGAATTTGCTTGGACCTTGGCCTCCAAGGCTTTTGCCTGGACTCAGGACCTGGGCAGCCAGGCTAACCTTGTGTGTGCCAGCCCGGTTGGGGGATCAGCTGCCCAGCGGAGTGAGCGGAACACAGGGGAGGTCCCAGCAGCATACACCGTTGGCGCTCCCTGGGGGTACACAGGATCCATCTGGTCCACAAACACAGTCTGGGGCAAGGCCTCAGGCGGGAGCCCTCAGCTCAACTCTCTCCGCTTCCGGATCCAGATCAGCCTGGGCGGCCACACCACATCTCCAGGTCCTGCAAGAGGCTAGCGGGGCTTCGGGGCGGCCAGCTGGGAGAAGTCTGTGTGCTCCAGTGAATCCAGCAGGCCCCAGAGGGACCCTTCGGGTGCCTGCTTCGGGATCTGAATAGCCTGGGCAGCAGCACCCTGTCTACAGGCAGTGCAGGGGGTAAGCTGTGCACCAGAGGCCAACTGGGAAGGGGCAGCTTGCACTGGTGAGTCCAGCACTGACAAGACCAAGTAACACCAGTGAGAACTAGATGGCAAAAGGCAAACACAGGAACATCACTAACAGAAATCAAGGCAATATGGCAACATCTGAACCCAATTCTCCTCTACCAGCATGTCCTGGATACCCCATCACACCAGTAAAACAAGATTTAGATTTAAAATCACTGGTCATGATGCTGGTACAGGAACACATGAAGGACATACTTAAAGAAATTCAGGAGAAAATGGATCAAAAGTTAGAAGCCCTTGCAAGGGAAACACAAAAATCATTGAAAAAAATCCAGGAGAATACAAAAGCCAACAATGAGGAAATGCAAAAAACACTTAAAGAAATACAGGAGAACTTTGGTCAACAGGCTGAGGTCATGAAAGAGGAAACACAAAAATCTCTTGAAGAAATACAGGAAAGCACAAACATGCAAGTGAAGGAGCTAACCAAAACAATCCAGGATCTAAAATCAGAAGTAGAAACAACTAAGAAAACTCAAAGGGAGACAACTTTGGAGATAGAAAGCCTTGGGAAGAAATCAGGGGACAGAGATGCAAATATCAACAACAGAATACAAGAGATAGAAGAAAGAATCTCAGACGCTGAAGATACCATAGAAACCATGGACTCAACAGTTAAAGAAAATGCAAAAAGCAAAAAGCTTGTAACCCAAAATATCCAGGAAATCCAGGACACAATGAGAAGACCAAACCTAAGGATTATAGGCATAGATGAGAGTGAAGATTTACAGCTTAAAGGGCCAGCAAATATCTTCAATAAAATTATGGAAGAAAACTTCCCTAACCTAAAGAGAGAGATGCCCATGAATATACAAGAAGCCTACAGAACTCCAAACAGACTGGACCGGAACAGAAATACTTCCCGTTACATAATAATCAAAACCCCAAATGTACTAAACAAAGAAAGAATATTAAAGGCAGTAAGAGAAAAAGGCCAAGTAGCATATAAAGGAAGACCTATCAGAATCACAGCAGACTTTTCACCTGAGACTATGAAGGCTAGAAGATCCTGGGCTGATCTCATGCAGACTCTAAGAGAACACAAATGCCAGCAAAAACTACTATATCCAGCAAAACTCTCAATCACCGTAGATGGAGAAACTAAGATATTCCATGACAAAACCAAGTTTACCCAATATCTATCCACAAACCCAGCCCTACAAAGGATAATAGGAGGAAAACACCAATACAGGGAGGGAAACTTCACCCTGGAAAAAGCAAGATAGTAACCTTTCATCAAACCCAAAAGAAGTTAACCAATCAAACTTAAAAAATAATGTCAAAAATGACAGGAAGTAACAATCACTATTCCTTAATATCTCTTAACATCAATGGACTCAATGCCCCAATAAAAAGACATAGACTAACTGACTGGATACGTAAACAGGACCCTACATTTTGCTGCTTACAGGAAACACACCTAAGGGTCATAGACAAACACTACCTTAGAGTAAAAGGCTGGAAGACAATTTTACAAGCAAATGGTCTCAGGAAACAAGCTGGAGTAGCCATTTTAATATCAGATAAAATTGACTTTCAACCCAAAGTCATCAAAAGAGACCCTGAGGGTCACTTCTTGCTGGTCAAAGGAAAAATACAACAAGAAGAACTCTCAATCCTGAACATCTATGCTCCAAATGCAAGGGCACCCTCATTCGTAAAAGAAACTTTATTAAAGCTCAAATCACACATTGCACCTAACACAATAATTGTGGGTGACTTCAACACTGCACTTTCCTGAATGGACTGATCAGGAAAACAGAAACTAAACAAGGACATAATGAAATTAATTGAAGCTTTGGACCAATTAGATTTAACAGATATATATAGAACATTCTATCCTAAAGCAAAAGAATATACCTTTTTCTCAGCACCTCATGGTACCTTCTCCAAAATCGACCATATAATTGGTCACAAGACAGACCTCAACAAATATAAGAAGATCGAACTAATCCCATGCCTCCTATCAGATTACTATGGAGTAAAAGTGGTCTTCAATAGCAACAAAAACAAAAGAAAACCCACATACACATGGAAATTGAACAATATTCTACTCAATGATACCTTGGTCAAGGAAGAAATAAAGAAAGAAATTAAAGACTTTTTAGAACACAATGAAAATGAAGACACAACATACCCAAATCTATGGGACACATAGCAGTGCTAAGAGAAAAACTCATAGCCCTGAGTGCCTCCAAAAAGAAAATGGAGAGAACATACATTACCAGCTTTATGACACACCTGAAAGCCCTGGAACAAAAAGAAGCTATTTCACCCAGGAGGAGTAGAAGGCAGGAAATCATCAAACTCAGGGCTGAAATCAATCAAGTAGAAACAAAGAGAACCATACAAAGAATCAACAAAACCAGGAGCTGGTTCTTCGAGAAAATCAACAAGATAGATAAACCCTTAGCCAGACTGACCAAAGGGAACAGAGAAAGTATCCAAATTAACAAACTTAGAAATGAAAAGGGAGATATAACAAAAGAAACTGAGGAAATCCAAAAAATCATCAGATCCTACTACAAGAGCTTGTACTCAACACAACTGGAGAATCTGAAGGAAATGGACAATTTCCTTGACAGATACCAAATACCAAATTAAATCAGGACCAAATAGATCATCTAAACAGTCCCATAATGCCTAAAGAAATTGAAGGAGTCATAGAAAGTCTTCCAACCAAAAAAAGCACAGGACCAGATGGTTTCAGTGCAGAATTCTATCAGACCTTCAAATAAGAGTTAACACCAATACTCTTCAAATTATTCCACAAAATAGAAACAGAAGGAACACTACCCAATTCCTTCTATGAAGCCACAATTACGCTGATACCAGAATCACACAAAGATCCAACAAAGAAAGAGAACTTCAGACCAATTTCCCTTATGAACATCAATGCAAAAATAATAAAATTCTTGCCAAACGAATCAAGAACACATCAAAATGATCATTCACCATAATCAAGTAGGCTTTATCCCGGGAATGCAGGGTTGGTTCAATATACGGAAATCTATCAATGCAATCCACTACATAAACAAACTCAAAGAAAAAAACCACATGGTCATTTCATTGGATGCTTAATGAAATCATTTGACAAAATTCAGCATCCTTTCATGCTTAAAGTCTTGGAAAGAACAGGAATTCAAGGCCCATAGCTAAACATAGTAAAAGCAATATACAGCAAACCGGTAGCCAGCATCAAACTAAATGGAGAGAAACTTGAAGCAATCCCACTAAAATCAGGGTCTAGACAGGGCTGCCCCCTTCTCCTTATCTTTTCAATATTGTACTTGAGGTACTGGCTCAGGCAATTCGACAACATAAGGAGGTCAAAGGGATTCAAATTGGAAAGGAAGAAGTCAAACTATCATTATTTGCAGATGACATGAGAGTCTACCTAAGTGACCCAAAATACTCCAGTAGAGAACTCCTACAGATGATAAACAACTTCAGCAAAGTGACAGGTTATAAAATCAACTCAAGCAAATCAGTGGCCTTCCTATACTCAAAGGATAAGCAGGCTGAGAAAGAAATTAGGGAAATGACCCCCTTCACAATAGCCACAAATAGTATAAAGTATCTTGGGGTGACTCTTACCAAACATGTGAAAGATCTGTATGACAAGAACTTCAAGACTCTGAAGAAGGAAATGGAAGAAGACCTCAAAAAATGGGAAAACCTCCCATGCTCATGGATCGCTAGAATCAATATAGTTAAAATGGCCATTTTGCCAAAAGTAATCTACAGATTCAATGCAATACCCATCAAAATCCCAACTCAATTCTTCACAGAGTTAGAAAGAGCAATTATCAAATTCATCTGGAATAACAAAAAACCCAGGATAGCTAAAACTATTCTCAGCAACAAAAGAAAGTCTGGGGGAATCAGTATCCCTGACCTCAAGCAATACTACAGAGCAATAGTGTTAAAAACTGCATGGTATTGGTACAATGACAGGCAGGAGGATCAATGGAACAGGATTGAAGATCCAGAAATGAACCCACACACCTATGGCCACTTGATCCTCGACAAAGAGGCTGAAAACATCCAATGGAAAAAAGATAGCCTTTTCAACAAATGGTGCTGGTTCAACTGGAGGTCAGCATGCAGAAGAATGCAAATTGATCCATCCTTGTCTCCTTGTACTAAGCTCAAATCCAAATGGATCAAGGACCTCCACATAAAGCCAGACACTCTGAAGCTAATAGAAAAGAAACTGGGGAAGACCCTTGAGGACATCGGTACAGGGAGAAAGTTTCTGAACAGAACACCAATAGCGTATGCTCTAAGAGCAAGAATTGACAAATGGGACCTCATAAAATTACAAAGTTTCTGTAAGGCAAAGGACACCATCAAGAGGACAAATCGGCAACCAACAAATTGGGAAAAGATCTTCACCAATCCTACATCAGATAGAGGGCTAATATCCAATATATATAAAGAACTCAAGAAGTTAGACTCCAGAAAAACCAAACAACCCTATTAAAAAATGGGGTACAGAGTTAAACAAAGAATTCTCATCTGAAGAACTTCGGATGGCAGAGAAGCATCTTAAAAAATGCTCAACTTCATTAGTCATTAGGGAAATGCAAATCAATACAACCCTAAGATTTCATCTTACGCCAGTCAGGATGGCTAAGATTAAAAATTCAGGAGACAGCAGGTGTTGGAGAGGGTGTGGAGAAAGAGGAACACTCCTCCACTGCTGGTGGGGTTGCAAATTGGTACAACCACTCTGGAAATCAGTCTGGCGGTTCCTCCGAAAACTGGGCACCTCACTGCCAGAAGGTCCTGCTATACCACTCCTGGGCATATACCCAGAGGTTTCCCCACCATGTAATAAGGATACATGATCTACTATGTTCTTAGCAGCCCTATTTATAATTGCCAGATGCTGGAAAGAACCCAGGTATCCCTCAACAGAAGAGTGGATGAAAAAAATGTGGTATATCTACACAATGGAGTACTATTCAGCCATTAGAAACAATGAATTCATGAAATTCTTAGGCAAATGGATGGAGCTAGAGAACATCATACTAAGTGAGGTAACCCAGACTCAAAAAAGATGAATCATGGTATGCACTCACTAATAAGTGGATATTAACCTAGAAACCTGGATTACCCAAAACATAATCTACACATCAAATGAGGTACAAGAAGAAAGGAAGAGTGGCCCCTTGTTCTGGAAAGTCTCAATGAAGCAGTATTCAGCAAAACCAGAATGGGGAAGTGGGAAGGGGTGGGTGGGAGGACAGTGGGAGAGAAGGGGGCTTACGGGACTCTTTGGGAGTGGGGGGGCTAGGAAAGGGGAAATCCTTCGAAATGTAAATAAAAAATATACCGAATTAAAAAAAAAAAGACAGTTGCTAATTGCCATGGTTTCAATGAAGGCTCTCTACCGATGCTTATGTGGAAGCCTTCTTCCTCTTTTTACATGTCTAGTCTGCATTTTCTTTCTCTTCCTCCTTAGTATCTTCTTCCTGCCTTTAATCTCATCATATGAGACCTGCAATTAGCTTATATAGCCCACATTACTTCTCAAAGATTCCACTTCGATATAACATCACAGTGGGGTCAAGCTTTATGCACATAAACGTTGGTGGAATACAATTTCTCAGCCCATAACAATCCATATTCTGTTTTGCTACTGATGGACATATTTTAATTTTTAATGCTCTATAAAAGTGTACATTTCTGTTGCTATCTGCTTCTTAATTATATATTATTTTATTCATCTTCATTAGATAATGTTACTGTTGCAAACAACTATTTTAGTATGGTCTTTTATATCTGCAATCCCAGAATTTAGGAAATGAATCCATAAGTATTAGAAGATCAATGGATTCCTCAGATTCAGAGCAGTTATGAGGCCAACATGGACTACAACAAATTCTGTTTCAATAAATAAATAAATAAATAAATAAATAAATATTCATTTATATATTTGAACAAATTTTCTCCTAAATGGCAAATTATGAAATTCTTTTCATTTTACATTCTAGTTTAATTTTTAGCCAAGGTAGATTGTGACTAATAACTTTTCTTTGTGGTTCAAATTTGCAAAGTTTCAATAAATAAATAAATAAATATTCATTTATATATTTGAACAAATTTTCTCCTAAATTGCAAATTATGAAATTCTTTTCATTTTACATTCTAGTTTAATTTTTAGCCAAGGTAGATTGTGATTAATAACTTTTCTTTGTGGTTCAAATTTGCAAAGTTATGACAGGCTGAACAATTAATTTTTCTATTTCATTTGGGTTGCCATTTGTAAACTGCTTGGTGTTGGCTTGGGGTTGTTTGTATTGTCTTTGATTTCTTCAGTACTGTAGTGTTTGTTTTAATATCATAGATGTGTTTGTGTTGATTTTATTGATACAAAATTTCTATATCCTTATGAGTTTGATTTTTTCTTAAAAGATGGTTTAGAGTGATCTACTTTTTGAAATCTCTGTCTCTCTGTCCATCTGTCTCTGCCTCATGTCTGTCTCTCTGTCTTTGTCTATGTATCTATGTGATATATATTACACATTAAATTTATATGTATATTATATGAATTTCTATATTAAATTTATAATATAATATATATGCTTCTTAAGGCAACTAAATTGCAATACTGTTTAAATTCAATACCACAAATACATATTGAGTGACTTCAAATAGGATCATAAACTAAGTTTCGTAAATCAAAACATAGCATGAAAATTTTTTCTCACCAGAATATTCACTCATGATTTTGTAGTCTTCCCTGCTGCTATCTTATTCATGCATTATGACTCTAGATTACCACTGATCTGATTCTTATCACCAATTAATCATTGGGTTTTCAAATTCATGATGTTAAAATACTTTATTTTGGACCATGTTGCTGTGGTTTTCCTTTTCTCTTCTACTTAAGTTCAATATTTTCTTAACAATTCAATTACATCTTTTAAGGTTCATATAATTTAGAACTTGAGAAAATCCAACTATTCCATCCCTGAATAATTTCAAGTATCAAGAGTCCTTATACTTGTGTTATAGACTTATGCTGACCTATATAATAATGTTGAAATTCATCACTGTTGTTTTTGAATTTAGCAAAATCAGATTTAGCAGATGTTTCATTTGTGAGTACAGCCTGGTATCCCTTATGAAAGAAAAAGGTCCTTTGAATATATTCTACAAATTATTCTTTTCCAGAGTAAACAGGTACAAGGGAAGCATCAGACGAATAGCAACATGATCATACTTAGATCGTCATGAATACATTATTTGTTTTTTGTGTGTGAGTGGTGGACTGAAAGAGTCATTGCTAGATTTGTGTATTTGGAAAGAGTATTAGAAAGAGCCAGGGAAAAATATATTTTAGTCCAGGGTAATATGACATTATATATAGCAGGAAAAATGTATTTCAAACATGATATTTATTTTCCAATCCTTTTTTATTATTTTTCATATTATAGTAAAATTACATTTCTCCCTTGCCTCTCTTGCCTCCATTGCTCCAAACCCTAAAGAATAAGCTTTGTTTCTCTCTTTTGGTCTTTATAGTCAGATAGATAGATAGATAGATAGATAGATAGATAGATAGATAGATAGATAGATAGATAGATAAAATATAGATAATATAAATATGTGTTTATTCTGTATAGTGCTACTTATAGGTATTTTTTCAAAGTTCGCCATTTAATATATGATAAATAACTGATTTGTTCTTCCTTCGGTAAGACAATTTAACCCATTTTCTGTAGTCTTTGTTGCCTGTATTTATTTTAATTCTTTGATAATTACAATACATTTTGATCACATTCTCCCTTACCTAAAACTCCTCTAAAATCAACTCTCTTACCCTACCTGCCAAAATTTGTGTTCTTTAAAAGAAATATCCATCAAGTACAATTTCTGTTGTCTCATATACTCTTGAATTGACATTTATTGCAGACATTAAACAAAACAAAACAATAATCAGTTTACTTTAAAAACTTTAGTGAAACTGTAATAAATATCCAGTACAAAGATAATGTCAAATTTACTTAATAAAGGAAGTGCCTTATAGTCTGGACAATACATGATGAGTCTCTAACTAAAGCTATGAAATGGTTATTTTAGAGATTCATATTAATGAGAGATGTGCTAAAAATGCATTCACAGTATTTCAAAACTTATGACTTAGGGTTATGTTATAGAAAATGCCATTGCCCTTTATTGTTATGCTTTTGTCAGACACAAACATTATCATTTGTTTTTTTCCTTTCTTTTTCCTCTGATTCATTATTGTTTAAGTCTGTGTGCATTCCGGTGAGTCAAATTTTGATTGCATAAATCTAGTTATTGTTGTGTGATTCCTTGAATTTAATTCAATTTTAGACATTTAGTTCATTTCTGAGACATGGGGAAATGTATACTAGAAAGTAGAAATAGAATTCAGTTATTTTCATCAATTGCTTCAGGAAGAAGAAGAGGAGGAGGACGAGGAAAGAGGAGAAGGAGGATGGAGGAGGAAGAGAAGGAAAAAGGAGTAGAACAAGAAGGTGGAAGATGAGGAAAAGGAGAAAAACGGAGACTTAAATGAAATAGAGTTAGAGAAGCTTTATTTTACAATTTATCTCTACCCAAAGAAGAAAAATTCAGAGTGATTTGTGCTTTAAAGTTAAAAAGAGTACAAAAAAGGAATAAAAAAATAAGTTAAGATGGTAGAAAAACAGACTATACTATACATACATAACCTCATGATTCAACCAATGTTAGTATTTCTTTGCAACTACATCAATCAAGATTATCTGACAGTTTTTAAAGAAGAAAGAAGACACACAGAAACTATTTTAACAGGGCAGTGAGTTCAGAAAGCCCCTTACAAATGTCGTCAACTGGTGTTTATTAAAGGGACAAATGGGATGCAGTGAGGCAGGAACATCTGTTTTAAAAATCAGGCCAAGAAAAATACAATAACTAGAACAATTCAACCTATATTTAACCAAAAATAACTCATAAACTTATAAAACATCTTCAGGGTAATACAGAAGAAAATTGATGTCAACTATGAGTTTGTGATAAGGCTCTAAATACAATACTCAAAATGTGGTTCATTGAGCTGGGATGTAGTTCAGAGAGATATGTGCTCTCCTAGCATGCCTGAGGTTCCTAGCACAGTAACTAGCTTTTACTTTACAATATATATTGTTATAGAGAGTATACCAATTTACAAATCCTATCAGCATTTAATCAGACGGGAGAATTGTGCCTGCTAAGAGACTCTAAAATTGATAAGCAAGTGCCAGCTGTGGTTAACACCCACAATTGAAGTTGGTTCAAAGGTCAGATCGGCCTTCCTTTGTCTATTTTTCATTTCCATCAAATGACTATTTTGTGACATCACCAACAAAGACTTTACCCTCCAAGGCAGTCTCATCCCAAATAGAGTCTACATGCCTCAGGAAGATTTTTTCCCCTTTTGATAATATGCTTGTTTATTTCATAATAATCATTTCTAAATTCCAATGTCTTCATCAGTTTATTTCTTCAATAAAAAAATTCCTCAAATTTTTAATCAGTCCCATCAACTTCAATCACTTTTTCTTCTGGGTATAATTTTTATAAAAGTATACATATATCTGAATTGGCCACTATCACCATTCCACTTGCATCTCTCTCTCCTTCTCTCTCTCTCTCTCTCTCTCTCTCTCTCTCTCTCTCTCTCTCTCTGTGTGTGTGTGTGTGTGTATGTGTGTGTCTGTCTCTCTCTGTCTCTTTCTGTCTCTATCTATGTCTCTATGTGTCTATGTATGTCTCTTTGTCTCTATGTCTCTATGTATGTCTCTATGTCTCCGTCTCTCTGTCTCTCTGTCTCTATCTATCTATCTATCTATCTATCTATCTATCTATCTATCTATCTATTTAAAGATGTAGGTACATAAATATAGCTTACATTCTCTCCATCGAGGGTTGTAAGATATAAAAGGATTACCATTTGAATGTTTCCCTTTTCATCCTTTCAGACTCTCTCTGTTAGAATCTTAACAGCAGCCAGAGATCATCAATAGTGTCTTCTTTCACTCAGAGCTGACAGCCTCTCTTTGATCCTGTACTGCATGTTTCTTCCCTCTCTCCCCAGGCTTTCTTATTGTCATGACACTGCTCTCCAGTGGAAACCTACTTAGTACAAAAACATTTGCAACCCAGAAGTGTTGGAGCAATATCTCTGCTGAGGCTCTTTGAATACTGAGGGGTGAAATTTAACTTTATAGCTTGCTCTGTCCCTTTATTAAATAAACAAAAGTATATTTTGTAAAATTTGCTACTACAAATTTTAGATCAAATGCCAATGAAGATGATACTGTATTTGTAACCTTATATTTAATTGACTTCTTTTGATTTTATTATAAATCTATCATTTTTGTCCCCCATAAATTTACTCTTTCTAGTTCTTTGTCCCTGTTTCTGATATCTAGGAAATCCATGCTAAATACATCATGATCACATCTTATTCACTACCCTCTTCTTGATTATAAATTTTATACTCAAAGCTTGGCCTATCTTATAATTTTCTATGGTTTCATTTTCAAATGTCAATAAAATGATCAGTGTGAATAGGCATCACATGTGCTTCAAAGTTTAAATTCTAGAGTCTCCAAGCCATTCCTCATTTGACATGAATAGTGCTAAAGAATGAATTTTGGGTTCTCTGTTTACTCAGTTGCAAAAAATGTATCATGTGTGAAGAGTCAGAGTGGTAGAGGACTCTGCAAACTCGGTCTTTGTCTCAGAAGTCTGGCATAATTTGAACAACAACAAAAGAAAAACTAGAAGAAATCATAACCAGAGAAAATAAATAAGTAGCTGCTTTAGAAGTTGAGACAGGCTAGGCTGACTCCATGACAAGCTTCAAATTGGCATTTTAGGAGACTAGGCCTAAAGCTCTGTTTCCAAGAACAGGGAAAGTCCAGGCATATCCAGGCCTCAGAAAGCTGTCTTGAGGCAAGGGCAATAGGTCAGCAACAGTTTCCAGACTTCCCTAGCAAGAGTTTCCAGCCCCAACCCCACCCTCCAAGCAACAGCAATGGTTCTAGAATGTCCCTAGAGAGAGAGCCAAAAGATAAAGATAGAGGTCACCTACCCTTCTCCAGAATTCCCTTAATGCAATTAATTCTAGGGTAGACCCTAGATTTCTAGACTTCTTTGCATTTTTTGTATTACTAGAGTCCAGAGTACAATTCTTTGGTGACTCATAGACCCTTCTATTTGGGAGCTTGTCCAGGATTCACTAGAGACCCCTAACCCAATAGAGGAGAGTTTTTTGGGATGGGTAAGTCTAGGTGTCAGGTTGTCTTTGGTCTTGTCCATCTCTGTGTTTCTGTTTCTGGTTTAATTTGGAGGTTTAGAAGGACATAGCAGAAGCACATTTTGTCACCCAGTCAGGTTCGATGTAGGGTACTTCTGACCTCCTAGTAGAAACAGGATAACTTATGAGTTCTCGGGCGGTGGTGGCGCACGCTTGTAATCCCAGCACTTGGGAGGCAGAGGCAGGTGGATTTCTGAGTTCAAGGCCAGCCTAGTCTACAGAGTGAGTTCCAGGACAGCCAGGGCTATACAGAGAAACTCGAAAAAAAACAAAAACAAAAACAAAAAAAAAAAAAAAAAAAAAAAAAAAAACTTATGAGTTCTCATTGGAATTCTGAACTGCCAGGAGCCTCCTGGCTGGAGATAGTGGGGTGGAGTCACAGAGCAGGACTCTGGTGATGGCTTTAAAGTCTGAACGTCTCAGGGCTTTCTAGCTCTCTAACTGTACTCAAATGCTGATGATAACTTCTAAAACTTAAGAAACTAGAAACTTTCTTGCTCTTTCTGAGTGTGAAAGACTGCTGGCTTAGGTGTTTAACACTTGCAGCCTAACAGTGGAGGATTAAGCAACGTGGTCTTTGTTCTACCTCAGCAGGAACTGCTGGGCTCTAACTTTCAGCCTGCTAGTCAGAAGTCCACAGGAAGAAAATGGGACACTTAGAGAAGTGGTTACAGTTTATTACTAGGTTGTAAAAAGTTTCCTATGGAAGCTATCTAAGAGGGAAAAGCAGATTGATCCTAAGTGGAGAAAGGGAAAAATTCTTCTAAGAGGGGAAAGGGAAAAATTCTACTCTAAATGGGGAAAGGGAAAATTTTCTACTCTAATTTCTTTACATCTTTTTGTCCTCAGTACTTATACATCTTTCAGAATACATGATCACACGTTACAAAGTTCATCACAAGTTCACACAAAAATCAAACCATAAATTGAAATAGAAATTTACAACAGAGAATTCTTACATGCATATATTTAGGAGTAGTTGTCTAGCTAAATATTTATCACCTGTATCTGCTCTACGGGTTCATTGAAAATTTAAAACCATAACTAAGTTATTAGTAAAGTTTTGTATAGATAAACCACTCAATATTTTATCTTCTCTCCTAGCACCTATAATAAATCATTAGTTCCCTTTTTATGAACTTTGATTGTTTTACAACCTCTTGGAATGTGCTTTGAGTAGGAGAAAGTCTGGTTACCATCTAAGAGCAATTAACTGGTGACACTTGTGAGACTGGCAGAGTTCTCACTACAGTTTTGACTATCAGAAAAGGACCTAATAGCAGTCCCACTATAAAAGAGCAATCATTAAAAACTAAGTCATCTGTCTACATAGCATCACTACAAAACAGTACATCTTCATGGATCTGCAGAGATCTGTTCCAAAGGGGTGTGCTATTACTTATTCATTATTATATATGTTTAATAATAACAGGAAAAGAATATTAATAGCAGAATCTTCCCTAAAATTAGTCCCTCATAGCCCTGCCTAAGTGAGGGCTTTCCTGTCAAAGATTATATAATAATCCAAAGCAGACCATTTATGAATGATCACCTGCTAGTATATTAGCTTGTCCCATTATGGTTCCTGACACTGAACCAGCTGTGGGACATCAATATGCAGGGAAGAAGACCAAAGACTGAGACAGCCTTTTCATTTTATTTTTGTTTTCCCAGGAAATGTCCTTGTGTGTCTATCTGTGTGTATTCTTTTCTTTTGTCCTCTCATACAATTTTTTCTTTGATTCCTAGGATGAGACAGACACAGAGAAACTCCACAGCCTTCTGGGACTTGCTATGGTAGAACTAGGTTCTGATATTGCCATGGGGCCTTGGTTTCTGTTGGTAGGGTTCTTGTGCTTGCCTTTCACCATCTCGTTATCTCTGGTGCTAGTTGGTACTGTTGTCTCTGGCTGGAGTTTGTTCCTCCTGTGGACCTGTAAACTTGTGTCCTTACTCCTCTGAGCTCAAAAGTGAAAGCACTGCTGGGCGATCTCTGTCTCCTAGTGGGATATGCACAGAAGGCTGTGGAGTTTCCTGACTCCCTGGTGCACATACTTGCTTACTTGTATGGGAGTTACATAAGCAAATAACTTCAAAGATCTCAGATGTATATATGTAATAGATACAAAATTAATATCTCCATAAGGTTTGTTTTTTATTTAGGTTATATTTACCTCCCAGAGTTGTGTGATAATTAAATAAAATCTTATTAATTATAATATTCTATAAGTTTCATAGATTTAAAAGTTGCTAATTGCTATGCTAAAAATGGTATCATCTTGTCCTCCTTACATATTTATAGAATAGATGAATTCATAAGACTATGTCATACATATGAAATAAGTTCATTTTCCCAGTTAATTGTCATTTTGTTCTGTCATAAATGTGAGGCACTTCTGAGTTTGTAGAAAATGAAGCATCAGTTGGAATTCTAGAAGCTAGTTAATTGGTTGACTTCTGTCCTAGATTAATTATTAAAAACCAAACTAATTTTTTTCTGGTTGGCTGTTATTTACTTGTACAAATTTACTCAAATTAATTTTACCACATTAAAAATTCATTTAGTGAACAATTGTTGAAATGTATATCTGTTTCATTACATTATATTATAAAAGAAACCTTAGATTGAAATTCCCAGTGGTACCAGGGATAAATTGACTGTCCTTCCATTTTCTTTCAAACAAAATGATACGACATTTATATCTTAGTATATACAATTATATCCATATTACTACAGAGACATTTTCTTAACAGTGTTCATTGCTACTCTATCCAAAATAGTCAGAAATTGGAAACAACCCAGACATCTATCAAAAAATGAATGAATAAAGAAAATGTTATGCTTATATAATGTAATATCACTCAGCCATTAAAAAATGAAATTCACAGTTAAAATTATGGAACTAAAAAAAATCCATTCTATGTCATAGCTCATACCCAGAAATACATATACAGTATATATTCACTTACATATGGGTGATAGGTGTTTAGTCATTGATAATCAAGCTACAGTTATATAACTGCAGAGTGCAGAGAGTATGGAGCCAAGGGAGAAGGTTAGATCTTCTTTTAACAGGGAAATAGAATAGGATAGATGGACAGACAGACAGACAGACAGATAGATAAATAGATAGATAAAAATGAAATCTGAAGGAGACTGGAATTGGAGAATCAAACTCGAAGGAGGAATGGAGAAGGATATAAAGGAAGGAATGCAGGGAAAACAGCTGAAAGCTAAAATTAGTGGCCATTTGAGGAATAATATGGAAACTTAATAAAATAGAAGCTTCCTATAATACTTACACATATAAAGATGACCCAAATGAAATTGCAAAATTGCAGGGGAAGAGGGAAAGATAGAATTCCATGTAGATATCTCTCACTACAAAATAAAACTTTCAGGACCAGAATTCATTGCTTCTAATCAGGTTTTTGGACAAAGGCATCATATGGGAAACAGAATAACGAAGGCTATTGCCAATGCTATTGGTAGTTCCTATGTCAGAAGTCAGCACCTACGTAACTCACTGGATATGGAAAAGCCAAGCTAGTGCCTACATAGAGCCTTTATTCCTATGGACTAGTATTCATGATACTAAATGGTATTCTGTACACAACTAAAGGAGAACAATCCAGCAACAAATCTTTCAAGCTACGAGTGATCCTGCCTGCAAGATATACCAGTGCAATAGTGGCAAAAAAAATGTGGAAATAACCAACCAACATCTGGTTTGATTTGAGGTCCATTCCATCTTAATGAACCCATAACCAATGCTTATTGGGTGGCCAAGAACCTGAAACTAGATAGACCAGGAATAGACCCAATGGAATACCAAGTACTACTATTCTACTAAAGAGATGTGACAACAAAATGGCAACTAATAACATTTGCTACAGTCATGCAAACTTGAGAAACTGAGACAAGAAATATTGAAAGCCATAGGTTAGAAGGATGGTATAAGCAGTCTTTCCTTTGTTGTCCTGATCAAATGAATTAATTGTGCCAGCTCTGACACATTTTGTAGGTATGTTGCTTGCTAAGATGTTCCATGAGTATAGTCATGATTCTTTCTGTTTGTCAACACAAAAAAGATCATCTCCTGGAAAATATACAAGAAAAAAAGAGAACTGTGTTGATAACAGTACTTTTCTTTGGAAAGACAGAATAGTAGTGATTTTAAGCCAACATCAATATAAGGAAAATGCTATCTCAAAATGTACAAAAAAACCCACCAACCAAAGAGCATACACTGGCAGGCTAGAGACCCCCAGCACACATGTAGCAGAGGAGTTCCTTGTCTAACCTCAATGGGAGAGGATACAGTGAGCCTGTAGAAATTTGATGCTCCAGTGAACGTGGATGCCTGGGGACATTCAGAACATCATCTCAGAGATGAAGGGGATGAGGTATGGAGTAAAGAACTCTAGGGGCAAGAGACCAGGAGAGGCAACATTTGGAATAGAAATAATTAAAATAATTAATTTTTAAAACAAACAAAAGCACTTAAAAGTATGGGAAACACTAAATGGACTCGTTGATTCATATGTATATACAATTCACACACATACATACATGTACATGTATAACAGTAATAATTATAAAATGATAGGTAATGAAATAATACAAGAGGACTTAGAGAAGGAAGAGCATGGAGTGGATTAGGTCAATACATGTATGAGAATATTGTATCTATATAATGTTTAAAACAACAATAAAGCCAATTTGCATTAGATAGTTCATCCAGTTTGTCAGAAAGATGAATGATAACCATTGATCACCAAAGCTTCCAGCCTTTACCTAAAGGCTGAAATGTATCAGAATGTCTGAAAAGCTAGTATAGTGGGTTTGATTCTAGTCTGTTTGAAAGCTGAAACTATGGCCTGTTAATAAGGAAAGTCATTTTAGAACGATATTTGGACTTAGGAGTGTTACATTGTTTACTGGAGACACCAAGTAATTTTGGGGGGGGGTGCCATCCATACTTTTTTCTGCCTTTTATACACATTCTGGGTCCTAGAGAGATCAAATTCAACTAAAAGCACTTGGTACTGCCTTTGCCCTGAAAAGGAAAAAAACGTCATTACCATAAAAAACTATGTGATTGGCTTCTATAAAATGAAGGTTTATGGGACATATGGGGAGGGGGGGATCCGGGAAAGGGGAAATCATTTGGAATGTAAACAAAGAATATAGAAAATAAAAATAAAAATAAATGGACAGTGAGCAGGGTGACAGACCCTTTTCCCATGTCAGCAGGGAACAGTGTCCCAGAAAGCTTACTGGAGAGTGCTACATATTACAGAGGACACCACCATCCTGAACTGAAGCACTTCTCATGCAATGAGTACCTGTACCAAGGCAGAAAGCCAGCCACCATTGGTATTCCACTCTCAGACACAAGGTCAATGTCTTTGTTAGTGTAGTATTCACAGAAGAATAGTCTGTGTTATGTTTCCTTCTCAACCATTGCAGAGAGCTTAAGGGTTTTGAAAACAAGATCAACATTTGTTTTATTGGTCTTCTATCCCAACACCTGATAAACCTGTGCTCTCTTTGTTAGGTTTCACCACTGCACAGTGAGCCCCTTCAGGATGCTGCTGGAGTTTGCATATCTTTATCTTTTAATTTCTAACACAAAAGCTATGCTGAAATGTGTACTTGAATTAATGTGAGGAAATTAAATCTGGGTGTGTAACACTGCACCGTAGGTTGCTTTAGCTTGATAATGTTCCTCCTTTAACTGGTTATGGAGACTCTAGGAGACTCTGCAATACTCTCTTAGTGGCCAGTAATTACTGGTTTCATATCTCCACTGTTTTCCACATTGCTAATGCCATCAGGAACATTTCATTTTTTTACTATTACAATATTAATGAATATATCATTGGTTATCTATATACCATTGTTGAAAAGTATAAACAATTGAAAATTAAGAGTTCAGTCTTTGTTTGTTTGTGTGTTTATTGTTGTTGTTGTTATCTTTCCCACAAATAACTAAATACAAGATGTGGTATTCACCAGAGGTGAAATATGCAATGGATAATCAATATTGTATTTTTCTTCAATGCCTCATTCACATTCTTCCTAAAGGTACATGACACATTTGCTACAGAATTAAAACATATAACCCAGAATACTAATGCAAATGCAGATTGCTGTTTGAAGATTATTTATTTAAAAATTGCTTAGTTTCAACTGATTGACCACAGAGTAATAATCTATCCAGTCTTTTATTCTGTGATTGGGGAGATGCCTCAGAAGTTCAACACATCATGTGCTGCTCTTGCAGAGAAATAGAATTCAGTTCCTGAATAAACTCTGAGCTGCTCACCATAGCCTGCAACTCTACTTCCAAAGATTCAATGTACTAGTCTGTTCTATACACACACACACACACACACACACACACACACACACACTTAAAAAAATAAAAAACTTTAAAAATCTATTATTCTTTGATTAGTTTTCTTTAATAACTGAAATCAATAGAAAATACACCTCTGAGATAAAAACATTATGATAGTTATTGTTATTACACAAGAAATGTATGCTTGTGCTTGTAATATTGTATCTGTGGAAAATCCATTCGAAATTTTCTCTGGCCATGTTTCTTTATTGGGCAATCATCTGGCAGACCAGGATATAAAAATTTGAAATATTATTTTTGCAGATATTGCAAGGATGAATTATATATTCTTCTGTAACCATATTTCTCAATTCCTGATGACCAACATCTGAATCATATGAAGATTTTTTAAAAATATTTTTACAACCTGTTCTATTTTAAAGTGTCCCATCTGGATTTGTCTTCATTTTTGAATTAGAAACCAATATAAGCCCTACAAAGTTTGCTAATTGCATGACAATTACTCAATGTAGAAGCTAAGATTAGTAAAGCTTGGAGAGATGAAACACAGAGAGAGGCCTTGAATGGATGACAGGGTAGACATTTAAAGGAATATTGCATTTTATTTGGTTTGGTGCTAGTATTGGTGCTGCTACTGGTAGTTCTGGTAGCACAGGTTGTCCTGCTGGTTCTGGTGATGCTGGTATTGGTGTTGGTATGTATGTGTGTATAGTTTTGAGTGTGTGATTTTATGTGTCTGTTTACATGTGTGTAGGAAAGAAGACATCACATATAATTTCTCAAGCACCACACAACTCTGTTGTTGCTTTTTTGTTTTAGTTAGAGAGTTTATTAAGTAGGAGACAGAGTCAGAGCTTTAGGGGTCCCATGCATAACATCTGCAAGAGCAAGAGGTAAACAGGATAAAAGTGAGACTCTTGGTGAATATTTATGAGTTATTAAGAAGACCATCCTCTTCTGAAATAATATAACACAAGATTTCCAAACATTGTCTTTTAGATGAATAAAGTTTAGGTGGAATAAGGGTGGCCAGTTTTTTCTGTGTTGGTTCCTCTCCTATGTTAATCTTTGGAATTTCCTCTTTTACTCTTTTTCTGTTTTAATTCACCCCTAAGATCTATGGTCTTAAAAATCTTCTTGGGGTTCAGAAGGGCAATAAACAATCATAGCCTATAACTATTTCCATGACAATAAGGAATGTAGACCCTGAATGAGAAGGACCAAAGGCTTTTCTTACTTTATGTATTATTCAGAGTGGATGCGTTGGATTGTCAATTGTACAAGTTGGCTAGAATGCCTGTGTCATAGGGAGTTTGGTTTGAAACTATTATACTCTGATAACATACAAATTTTATAGGAATAAAAAAAAAACAATGTTTAGCTAAGACTGGCATAATTATGTCAATCCCTTAAACCTGTGGGCATGTCTTTTTCAGGAGAGTCATTCTTTCTAGCTTGTTCTGGGGAGTATGATCCTATGGAATGTTAAATATCCCAATCACTGGTACCCAAACACTAGCATTGAAATAATGAGCCACAACAGTGTTATTTTTTTAAATATGGGTTCTTGTGAAAAAATTTAGTGCATAGTCATTTTAGTCATCTACCCAGTCCAGATAGATGTTAGATTTACAGGTGGATAGAGAGATAGGTAGATAGGTATTTATATAGGCAGATAGATAGGAATGTAGATAGATAGATGTTATATTAGGAAACAGGAGGGTGATTTTTTGAGGTAGTAAATTCATGAACACATAAAAATTAAACCATCCAAAGATTCCTATAAATCAATCATTAATGTGTAACAATAGTTTCAGTTTCAAATATAAAATATTTGACTGACATAACTTTATGCACATGAAAGTATGCTCTCATTTGATAAGCATTAGAATAAATCAAGAATATAAAACCAAATGGAACATAACTCCATCTTTCTAACTTAACAGTATATCCATGACAAGTTGTTTGAATTAGACAGTGATGGACAAAGTATATCATAAACTGTTTTTTACTGTCTTGAATGTTTCCTAACATTCTGTCAATTCCATGTTCAATGGAAAATGAACTTGGGCCAGGAAGAAAATCAAGAGAAAATTTATAAATCAGATTGTGTATTGAAATACTTAGTGACATGCTTTATATGAATATAATTTAAAGACTGACTTCTCTGATCTCAGTCAAGGATTAACATCTACAGCATTCCTATCTTGTCAATAGTTTGATCTCCAATTTATTTTCTTCTAATTTCTGTTATTTAAATAGTTGTACTGACTGGCAGGAAAGAGGTCTCAGCCATAAAAGGCTAAGCAGAATAAACCAGAAAGTTGTACATGCTATGAAGTAAGCTTCATAGATGGCAATGGTTTTTAGGAGAAAGAATCCAATCTACCTTCTTGTTCCTTGTCATTTAAAGCAGATTTTATATCCTCTTGCTATCAAATGTCTCTTATCAGTGTTCTAGTTAATGTCCAAACTATGAGATTTTTAAAAAGGATATCTGCCCCTGACCTCTGCACAGATGCACACATTCTGTTGGTGGACACTCTTAAAATTTAAATAAATGGTAGAACATCTTATAAGAAATGCTGATGACATTTCTTTTACTGAATATGGTGGGAAAACCGAGCTCAATGTATATGCTTACACCCACAGAATTATTTCTTCTAAAACAATAAGCTGTTCAATCATACACTGAACAATTATTGGCCTGTATATTAGCCTGAACCATGAGGGGCCAAACAGATCAACTGTAAAATGCAGATGGTGATTATTTCAGAAGTTCTATAAAATATAAGAACATAGAGCAAAAGAATAGCAAACATGAAAGATATCTAAATCCTTATAAGTATATACATAGCACTAACAAATGATTTATAGGTGAGGAAAAATGAATTCAAAGAAATATTGAAGGGCTGAGGCTACAGCTCAGTTGTAGAATGCTGAGTGTTCTTTGCTAAATATGGAGAATGTATATACTTTATGCTGATTCCAAGGTTATACTTTAAATGAAATGAACAGACATGATGAAAATCCCTATAATCCCAGCAACTTGTGAGATTGATGTAGGAGGATTGAGGCAAGTCCCAGATCTAACCCTGCTGCACAGAGTATTTAAGGTCAATGTAGAATAAACCGTGAAACTTTCTCTCAAAAACTCAGAAAAATAAATATATAGCAAATGGTAAATAAAAAAAAAACAACAACAACAACAAAAAACTATATATTAATTGCTGCTTCAAATGAATTAATGAAGTTTGTGCTTCTAGGTACATGCCATTCACACAAGCACTAACGTAACACTGGGATATGTGTGTGGGGTGTGTGTGTATGTGTGTGTGTGTGTGTGTGTGTGTGTGTGTGTGTGTATGTGTGTGTGTATACTTACAGTTGTTGCAATTGATGAAAATGTCAATTTTAATATCTCTCTGAGTTGTTTTAAAGTTTTCTGAGAGTTAAGTTAGACAGGGAAGTACAACAATTTTTAAACTATATACATTTATAAATTAATTGATATGTTGATTCAATTTATGGTACCTGGAATGAATTGAATTAGAAAGTGTTAGTTACTCCAGTAGTAGTAATGCCATTACTGCACTGTTTATCCTATATTGCTAGACAGGGCTTAAATAAAACTCCAGGGACTCACAATTAGGTATAATTATTGAAGAATTTACCTGCCCACTATCGTATATAGTCCCTTCTTATACTAGGAGAGCTCAACAGTAGGAAAAA
This sequence comes from Apodemus sylvaticus, assembly GCF_947179515.1. Taxonomy (NCBI): domain Eukaryota; kingdom Metazoa; phylum Chordata; class Mammalia; order Rodentia; family Muridae; genus Apodemus; species Apodemus sylvaticus. The sequence continues at coordinate 31,438,447 of NC_067481.1, read as the reverse complement.
TACTTCCATGTAAATTCCAGAGTGATAGATATCTCTCTCCTGAAAATAAAGTGTGTTCTCTTTTCTCTGTTTTATGTCCCATGAGCACAGGGTGTTGTGTAACCTTGCTTCAAAAGTATATTCACATCTACTACCTACAAGATGAACATGCCTTTAGAATTTTATCTGCAACTGTTAATGAAAAATCTAAAGGTTCATAATATCAGCAAATTAGTTTTGCAAATACTTTAAGTTAAATAATCTTTATGTTTTTTTCATTTCACTAATATTCATTTAAGGTATATTTGTAGAATTATTTGAATGTATCACAAATGTATAGAAAGATATTCAATAGGAAAACACACGCGCACACACACACACACACACACACACACACACCGGTTTTCTTGCTTTAAGATTATTTTTTTTATAGGAAGTAGCAGCAGACAAAGCAGCAATAAAGAAAATACAAGTAAAAGAGTATTTCAGTACAATGCTTCAAGGCAATTTGGCAAGTCACAGGTTCATCATATTAAATAATGGCTTCTGAGCCTTGATACTTAGAGTTTCATAAAAATAAATTGCTTTTCAATACTTAGTGCTGAAGTATTCATTAAGAGAAAGAATTCTAGATTCAGGACTTGCACAAGATTATTTTTAGGGTACATGAAATAATGCCAAACATTTAACTACCTGACTTGATTTTGAACAGTCTTTGAAAGAGTCTCAGGGAAAAGCACTGTGCTTAAGACACTTAGTTAGAAGAATAAAATGTGGTCATTTGACGATTTCAATTTCCCTTGATTCTACTGGCAGTGCCTGTATAGTTTTGAGCAACTCGATTCCAAGAAGTGCTCTACAACAGAATTAGACCCAAGGTGAGGACAATATTTATAAGGGACATAAATGCTAAAATGACCAATACTGCAAATTAGTCACAAGGAAAAAAAGGTGTTGATAAAGGGTCATTTACAGTGCTTTTAAAGATGGACGCTATTTACTGCAGTAAGTCAAAGCTGTTATAATTCATGTGATACTTCTATTTTAATGTGACTTTAGAGATCTGCAGAACTTGTGACTTTTTTTTAACTTTAAAAGCATGCCAGTGATGGCATTTGAGGGGACAATTTTTAAAATTGTCATTCAGTTACCAGTTAAATAGCTAGAAAGAGACCTTCATCCTTTCTTTGGATGCACTGCAAAATTTATCATTTATCCTTACACTCTGGAGAAATGCAAAATCTCCACCATGGGCTATCAGTAACTCCATTGACCTTGCTGGGGTATTACACGAAATTCTTCATCACACTTTGAAGGATAGCAGAATGCTGTTGTGTTCAGAGCTTGGGCATTGCAAAGAGCTCAGAGCACTTCTATTACCTCTTTTAAAGACTAGAAAACAGTGTTACTGTTTTGTTTGTTTGGTTTTTTTTGGGGGGGTTGTTTGTTTGTTTTTTTAATTAAGACTGATCTAGTTGTTCACAAAGCATTGGCTTCCATGTAGATGCCTCTGTCAGCCTTCGGTGAGCTGAGTGTGAACACCACATCCTTGGTTTCAAATCCTCGCCTGTAGCTAAAATGTCTCCCTCTATTATCGCCTCTCCATGTCTGTAGTGCTTTTCTTCCATCTCCCTTCATAGCAGGCTCTGTGCCTATTGCAATGAGTAGCAAATGGCCAAAAAATACAGGAGGAAGTGCCGAAAACAACACATTATCTTTGTAGACCAATAGCTGATCCATTCATCAGAATACCTGAGAGGTGGATATCTCCATTGGAGTGGGTGCATTGGTGAGCAGGGAGATGGGGGAGGGGATAGGAGGCTTTCTGGAGGGAAACCAGGAAATAAGGGGATAACATTTGAAATGTAAGTAAAGAAAATATCTAATAGAGAAGAAATTATATTTCATAAATGCTTAGTGAATCAATCAATAAATAAATACAAATTTTTATAAAAGCATGGAATAATTTCTTCTGACATTTGAAGACATTAGGATAGAAGATGACATAGGAACATAAATTGAATGCAATTCATCATTACAGCTATGCTTTTTATTGCTATTGTGAGAAAATGAATGTTTCATACTCTGATGAGAATGTTTTCCACCGTGCCCTATGATCATTTCATTTCCTTTAAAAAACAGGGAAAAGATGGGTGGGGACGGGTGTGGTGAAATCCTCTTGGACACAGGGAAGGAGTTACTGAATGAGGAACAGAGGGTAGACTTGGTTTGAGGATAACAATGGACTGTAAAAAAAATAAGATTTAAAGAATAAGAAGAATTAATTAATTAATTAATTAATAAAATGGAAAAAGTTTTGATTTGCATTTCCCTAATTGACCACTTCTTACGGTGCCTCTCGGCCATCCGAATTTCTTCAAGTGAAAATTCTTTGTTTACATCTGTACCCCATTTTTAATAGGGTTATTTGATTCCCTGGGGTCCAACTTCTTGAGTTCTTTGTATATATTGGATATTAGCCCTCTATCAGATGTAGGGTTGGTGAATATCCTTTCCCAATTTGATGGTTGCCCTTTTGTCCTTTTAACAGTGTCCTTTGCCTTACAGAAACTTTGTAATTTTATGATGTCCCATTTGTCAGTTCTTGATCTTAGAGCATAAGGTGATCTGTTCAGGAACTTTTCCCCCGTACCAGTCACAAAAGAATACACATGGAATGCAATCTCTGATAAGTGGATATTAATTAGCCCAGAAGCCCTGAATACCCAAGGCACAAATCGCATAACAAATGACTCCCATGAAGAAGTATGGAGAAGGTCCTGATCCTGGAAAGTATTGATCTAGCATTGGAGGGGAATATAAGGACAGAGAAGAAAAGGAGGGAAGTAATAGGAGAATGGATGGAGAGAAGAAGTTTTATGGGACATATGGGGAGGGGGGATCCAGGAAAGGGGAAATCATTTAGAATGTAAATAAAGAATATAGAAAATAAAAATATTAATAAATAAGTAAATAAATAAATAAAAATAAAATGGAAAAAGGGAAAAGAGTATTCATAGATATTTATTTTTGTTAATTTACTAGGATGTATTCTGAGGAAGTTTATGTTCATTGTTTTAGATTCATTGCAGGACATGGTATTATGCATTCTGATAGAGATTATGTGATTAACTTGATTTTCATTTTGAGGTTAAATGAATGTGACTTTATTTTCTTTTGCTGAAAAAAAAAACAAGTATAACAACAAAACCATACAAACAAAGAACGATAAATAGGAGACTGCAAACAACGAAAATACAATAAAATAACCAGGATCACAAAATGTGTCAAGATTGTTGCTGTAGAAATATTTATTACTGTATTATATTTCATGAAAAACAATGAGAAAACAATCCAGTTCCCAAGGTAAGGATAGTTATTCTTCTAAGTGTGGTGAGAAGGATGATAAAAAGTTTCTGCATCTTTCCTTCATGGCTTTTCTCTAAAGTTTTTACCCCAGTAGACCTGTGCGCATTTTCTATTTCCCAGTTTAACTGCAAGGTGTGCACTCCCTGAGGGCTGTTGTTTTCAGTGGAATTTCTTGCATAGATGGGAAACCTTGTAAGAGAGGCTGGTCATTTCTTTGTGTTTACCAGACATTCATGACTGAGCATCCTGTGGTATGTTTTGTGAAGATCATGTACCAGTGGCCCTGTTGTCACCTTCAGCCTATGTTATTGTTTTCATAGTAATACAAACTATTTTGAAACAAATCCTTGTTTTTAAAAATCAGTGTTTACACATTTAAATGTGGATGTATGGTGCTCGATGAAAATCTGGATGAGGACTGCACATTTCTAAGTGGTAAGACTTCTGCTCTATTCAATGATGAAGCCAATCACGCTTATTATAGTTCTGTCTAGTGCATTTCTATTTATTTAACTTGTAGTGACTTGACATGTTGGACATTTTATCTTACAAGTCTTGATTTTTCTTAACATTTGTTCCAAAAACCTATGGTTTTACTTCACTGAAATGGAAAATAGTTTCTGCTGCTTGGTTATTAAAATTATAATATGTCTCTATTACATTAGGGATGAATGTATCTCTCCTAGGAAAACCTCATACACACCGTGTATATGGTTCAAACTAGTAATGTTAGTCAACAGATGAGGCTTAAGTCTAAACTCTATAATACGAGTTCCCTGTGACTCTGGTTATCTTTGCAGCTGGATCAGTATCAAATGCTTTATCTGGGATGTGGGAAAATATTATAGTGAAAAGTATGTAACACAAATGTCTATGTGCATTTAGTTTCTTCATGTTTCTGCATTCTATATTTGAAGATTCAATTGATTACAGATGAAAAATATTAATAGAAGGAGATATCTTTGTCCAGACAACATGTACTTACTAGTCTTTGCATTTTTACCCAAGCAATATGTATAGCAACTATTGAGTGTTATAAGTAATGTGGAGATAGATCAGTTACAGTATAAAAGAGGACAAAGACAAGATGTTTTCTACTTAATATAAGAGACTTGAGCATCATAAATTTTTGTTTATTCGCTGATAACATGATGGCATAAGATCTGGTACTTCATTACAATGATATGGAGATAAAAAAAATCTCTATATTTCCAACACTAAGAACTTGGATTATCTACATCTTATTTACTCATTGAAATAACCATGTGGGTTTAGGGTAATATTTGTCACCAACACTGAGATGAGGATTTGAAGTCATCATTTTCTCTTATGGTCTAAGAGTGGTTAATTGTCAGTCCTACTGGAATTAAAATCACATAGAAAACACAACACTGGAAGTATACACAGCATTGTTTTCAGGGAGGATTAACTAATGAGAGAAGACTCATTCCAAAGGCATCTTGGACTGAATAACATGGGGATAGTGTTCCCTTTGCAATGATATTCTTTTTTCTACCTCATCTTTTGCACAGATGTAAGGAATCCTAGCTGTATTTTCCTTCTGCTATGAGCACTGTCATGTCTTCCCTTCCATGGAGGACTGCATCTACTTAAATATAAGTCAAAAACAAGTCCTTCTTCCCATATGTTGCTGTGTTTTGGGAGTATAATCCTGCGATGAGTAAAATTACTAATACAAGCTCATATTGAGTTTACAAGTTATTCTACAAGATACTTAATAGATTCTAAACACATTTTCCCCCTTGGGAATAGAGATTAATTACCTTTCTAAAAGTACACTAAGCAACCTTTCAATGCCAAAATACCTAGACTGATCAGTAAGGTGATAACTTTTATAGCAATGCCTGTATATACATTCATCACTAAAGGAAAGAATACACACCAGGTAAGACATAGGATTAGGAGGCCCCATCAAATAGAAGAGTTGGTAAACTGTTCAGGCTATTAAACACTATTAACTACTCTGAAATTTACTTTGGCAGCATTCTGAGACCAATACCCTACCTATATGACAAGTCTAAGATGTCAGTTACTATTTTAATCATTAAACATAATTTATTTTATTATAATACTTTGAGATGATAATGTAATTATATCAATTCTCCTTCCTTTCTTCCTTTCAATTCTTCGATGCACATTTCCACATTCTATTTCAAATTCAAGATATCTTTATCCAACTGTTGTTAAATATTTATGTGCATATATACATATATATACATATACTATACTACATACATATACATACACACATACACTCACAAACACACACATACGTACACACACACATATTCTAGTCAATTCATATGTTACTTGAATTTATATATTATCTGTGATTTCTATTTGGTACTGGATAACTAATTTCAGTGTTTATTTCCTAGGGAGGACTATTTCTTCAACTCCCAGCATCCCTTCATTTCCTGTAGTCTTTCATTTAGGATTGAAGCATTATGACCTTTCCCTTACTATATGTCTATTGGCATTGCTATCATTGTTTAAGTCCCACTTAGGCAGCTATGTTAGTGAGACTTATGGCTATAGCCTCTGACATATCTATGAGGTATAATCTCAAAGAAACCTCTTTTACCACTCCCTATTACTATGGTGATTTCTTAGTTTTAGATGCAAGAGTTAGGTTGTAGAGGTGTCAATTAGGACTGTGTTCTCCAACTTTGCAGTTTGATTGATTATAATTTTCTGTAAAAGTCTCTGTTGCAGAATGAAGTATTCTTGATGATGGGCATGAAGCACACTTACCTGTGAATATTAGTATAAATATTTAGAATGCATCTAGGGACTGTGTAGTTAGCAAAGTAGAAATTGTGGATTCTCCTCAAAAGCATGGCTAGGTAAAAGGCATGCCTTCTCTCTTGTTTAGCAGGAGTAAGGGATAATAAGAAAGCTGCTGGCTACTACTAAGGTATATATGACACTATTACAGCCTTATGGTTATTATGTCATTCTGGTCTGTTCTGGCTCATAGCTTAGTAAAACTATTGTTTGCTTCTCTGTTTTGAAAGTGTGCATGGTGCCATTTGGCCATTGAAGGTAATCCTTGGGGAGTGGTCTTTCAGAGATGATCTAGCTCAGGGTCTTCAACCCTTATGTCTGAAGTGTGTGGTGTCCTCAGCAATAGGGACTTAATTCTACCACTTGGGATGGTTAGGGCAACTTCAGTCATGTTTGGGTGACAACACTGACTAAACTCAAGCATGAGTTTCTCATGTCTGATGTTGGGATTTTTGTTAGATAGTCTATGACTCTGGGAGGCAATAGTCATCTAGACAGGAAATTTAAATTATCTGAGTATATTCTATGCAGACTTAGGTAGATTGTTAATTGTGTGATTCTTCCAGGATGTTTTCAGGCAACTGTACTCTCTCCAACTTCTGTACTTATCTTCCTCATCCTTCCTAATTAAAGCCCCCTCCCATTGTTTCATCTTTACTTCTCAGGTCATGTGCGCCCTCTTAACTACAGAAAAAAATTATTCAAGAGAAACAATGGAAACTTAACCAGAATCAATAAAGCAGTGATCTGTAAAAGTGTTTAACTTTGAAACTGACAAATTTCAGACAATCTATTGTTGGTCATCAAAGAGTCAAGCAGCTCATCCACTTTATACTTTCCTCACATTGATGGTCACAGCTAGCCTGCAGCTAGACAAAGTGAGAAGTTCTTTGCAAAGACCATAATGATTTCATGAAAATGAAGCATCACTAAAAGCTCCAATGTGCAAATATATATGTTCTAATAATTAATTGAATTCATTAATAAAATGGTAAGCCTATAACTCCTTCATGTCTTCACAATGCTTGCTTGTACACTGAATAAATAAAGTCATAGACAACCTTGGTTAAAACAACCTGGTATAGGAGCTCCATAAGTATGCAATCTCTAAATTCTTTTATTCTTGTTTCTTACTAGGCTTTTTACAGTAATAATGAAAACAGTTGAGGCAAAAAACGTATCTAGGAAAAACAACCCAGGCTATTCTTCTATTCCCAAAACCAAATCCTAGATTCTTGTTGTTGTTTCCTGTTTTTAATTTGTTTTATGATGTGCTACTAAGAAGTAGCAGAAACAATGCACACAGGAAACTCATACCCAGAAGACAATAAAACCATGAAAATAAATATATCATATTGTTATTTTAAATAATAAATGCCGGTCTGTACATTATCAAAGAGGTCTTCATAGTTGTGGTTAAACATGAAGTCCTCTCTCCATAGACTCATGTGTGAAGATTTGATCACCATTTGGTAAGAATTTTGGAAATGTGATGAATTCTATAATAGTTAATTTCACTACAAGAAGTGGGTCATTGCATGTGAACATTGAAAATTTATGTCTGAGACTCACACTCTGTTCCTTCTCTAAGTCATTGATGTCAATACCTAATGACCAGCAAGCCTCTTGTTCTTGTCACCACACTTTTCCTGCTGCTGGTATGACTTTCTCACCATCATGCAAAGTAATCTTACAGAACTGTAAGACAAATAAACCCTTTCTCAAGTTGCTTTTGTGAAAATTTTTGATCACAATAAACTATGAAACTTATTTAAGTTTTCTCATAGAAGCAGAAATTCAGCCTTATAAAGAAATATAACCATCCTTAGAACATCTTTTATGAGACATGAACAAGAAAGTTTTGTTTGTCTGCTTTTTTACTTGACTTCAGACTCTCAAATATAACTCACATAGTTACAGATTTTTTATTGATTACTTTATTTATTTACATTTCAAATGTTATCCCCCTTCCCAGTTAAACTACCTATCACTTTCCATTGTCCCCCCTACTTCTATGAGGGTGCTCCCTCCCCCATCCACCCCATCCCACCTCAGTGCTCTGGCATAACCCTATGCTGGAAGATCAAGTCTCCACAGGATCAAGGGGCTCCTCTCGCATTGATGCCACATAAGGCATTCATAATAACATATATGTAGGATAGAACAGGGGTTGTCTGACAGCTAATGAGAATTAAAGGCTATGTCCTTATGCTTTTTAGCTAATTAGTAACTATTCTTCAAAACATGGCTAAGTAACAGACATTGTAAAAAGCTTACCTGCTCTATTCTTACTACTTGATATTTGCTTACCAGCTTATTATTCTCTAAAATTAATTTTTGACTAAGGATCACAGTTTAGGACCAGCTTTAGTAGCCATAGAGTCTAGGTTAAAGCTACCAATAAATACAGTATTCATAACCACATTCTACCTTTATCGTTATTTAACACCACTGTCTTATAATAAAATTGCTTATGACTCCAGAAAACCAAACAACCCTATTAAAAAATGGGGTACAGAGTTAAACAAAGAATTCTCACCTGAAGAACTTCGGATGGCGGAGAAGCATCTTAAAAAATGCTCAACTTCATTAGTCATTAGGGAAATGCAAATCAAAACAACCCTGAGATTTCACCTTACACCAGTCAGAATGGCTAAGATTAAAAATTCAGGAGACAGCAGGTGTTGGAGAGGGTGTGGAGAAAAAGGAACACTCCTCCACTGCTGGTGGGGTTGCAAATTGGTATAACCACTCTGGAAATCAGTCTGGCGGTTCCTCCGAAAACTGGGCACCTCTCTTCCAGAAGATCCTGCTATACCACTCCTGGGCATATACCCAGAGGATTCCCCACCATGTAATAAGGATACATGCTCTACTATGTTCATAGAAGCCCTATTTATAATTGCCAGATGCTGGAAAGAACCCAGATATCCCTCAACAGAAGAGTGGATGTAAAAAATGTGGTTTATCTACACAATGGAGTACTATTCAGCCATTAGAAACAATGAATTCATGAAATTCTTAGGCAAATGGATGGAGCTAGAAAACATCATACTAAGTGAGGTAACCCAGACTCAAAAGGTGACTCATGGTATGCACTCACTAATAAGTGGATATTAACCTAGAAAACTGGAATACCCCAAACATAATCCATACATCAAATGAGGTACAAGAAGAAAGGAGGAGTGGCCCCTTGTTCTGGAAAGACTCAGTGAAGCAGTATAGGGCAAAACCAGAACAGGGAAGTGGGAAGGGGTGGGTGGGAGGACAGGGGGAGAGAAGGGGGCTTATGGGGCTTTCAGGGAGTGGGGGCTAGAAAAGGGGAAATCATTTGAAATGTAAATAAAAAATATATCGAATAAAAAAATTGCTTATGACGACTATTCTGACGACATAGTAACATATTAGATTTGTCTCTCTAAAATAACGTACTCTCCAATGATTGTATTGAATTCTACCATTAATTATCTAGTGTCCAGAGCAATTTAAAACCACAATTTACTCATAGCTTTTTAAATTACAACCCAAACAGCATTACTGCTCAGCAGTAAAATTATAGTTGAAATAATAACTCTCTCTCTCTCTCTCTCTCTCTCTCTCTCTCTCTCAGGTCTGTTTGTTCTTAATATTTAAATCATGGTTTTTAATTCTGTGTTTCTACAAATCATTATCTGATGCTTTTCATTTGCTTTTAAATAAAATCACACTGATGAATATGTATTGGTAATTAGTTATTTTCCAAATTTATGCAGCATTTAGTAAAATTCAATTGCTAACAATTAAGCCACAGATAATTATGGGAAGCATTTAAAGATATATAGAGAATTTGAGAATATGGCTATGGATATACCTAGCAGTCAACTGAGTATTGGATATTTCATATACTATTACAAAAAAATTAAGTCATTGCACTGACTCTCACATCCTATCTCAATGACTCCTGAGTGAAGCCCCACTCTAAGGAATGAAATTGTAAAGGGAATTTTATGTGCCTCCCTGGAAAGAATTGAGGCTTGGTCTTTTGAATCACAATTGTTCCTGCTAGCAAGAATCTGCAAATTCACTCTCATTTTCCAACTTCATCATTTGATAGGAAAAGAATACTTGGCACCTGATGAAGCTCTCCCTGACTCCCAACTGGAGTTTCTTCTAGCTTTCTAAATTACTTGGAGCTAAGCAAAGTACCTCTGCCAAAAAGTAAATGACTCAATATTGAAAATGAGGCACATCAGCAAAATCTGGGTTGAGTTCTGAGATCACTCTGATTGAGACAAAGAGAGTTGCCTATACCTGGGAAGAAATTACTAGCTGCAAAAACATATAATGGAATTAAAAAATAAAGAGAATTTCAAGCGATTTATTTATTTCAATTTTATTTTATTTTGAGAACAGTGGTGGGGTTAGGACTTGGTGTCTTGCCAGCATTGAACTAAACACAAACATCACAGGCCTTGATCTCTTAATCCTTCTAGTTCCTTGCCCCAAGAATTTGGAATACAGGTACAAACCATTACACCTGGAGAATGGAAGCTCAGAGATTAGCCAAGAGCTTTGTCCATGCTAAGCAAGCACTCTATCAACATAATTATAACATAAGCCTTCTACATACCTTAAAAGATGTTGGTTTTTATAGTAGATGTTATTTCATATTTCAGACAGAATATATGAGGCTAACAACTGGGCTGATGCATAAAACATATTATTAAGAATTTTGGGAGAATATGTGCATTTATCAATATATTGGACACAGCCCTTATATTCTTTAACACATTTAGATTGATCATAGGCAATTTAAGCAGAAAATCAAAACTACTTTTAAGAACTCATTGTTTTTTATTTTTGGTTTCTTTTTTTACAGGAAAGTTTTTATTATTAATTATTTTATTTATTTACATTCCAGCCATTAACTCCTTCCCTGTGCCTCCTTTCTTCATCCCATTCTTGCTCCCCATTGCCTCTGAGAAGGTGCTCCCTATCTCTATCACCCCCTGGGGTCTTCCCCTTCCCTAGAGCCTCAAGTCTCTCAAGGACTAGGTGCATCTTCTCCCACTGAGACCAGACCAAGCAGTCTTCTATATGTGCTGGTGACCTCAGACTAGCCCATGTTTTTATAACTATTCAACAATTTGATTGATGCATTGATTAATTTACCTACCATCTATTCATCCATGTGGCAAAATGTTCTCTCACTGAAAACATACAATATATCACTGAGCTACCATGGCTAAGAACAAAGAAATGAATGAAAACAATACCCTTCACATGAGACACAACCAGCAGCACAGAGTAACGTGAAATAATAGTCACAATATGAATGACTGGATTTTGCATCCTTTATACTTTATGGCTCATGGAGCTGGAAAAATATATCTTCACATTGTCTGCTTTCATGAGGCATCAACTGAATCAGCACCCACGGTTTGCATACACGCTGCACACATATGCCTGCTCTAGGATATTGGCTTATACTACCAAGAAATCCCCACCCAGTTATAGCAAGAGAGTGCAGAATTGTTGCTTCTCATTTTCCTGGATTACAGTATGATATGTAATAATATTTCAATCAAATTCAGTGTACATTAGAGATATATACAAACTTACTTGAGATTTCAAATTGCTTTCCATACAGGTCCAAAAAGTATTTCATTGTAGTTATTTTATATTATTGTGTAGTTGCTTATGTGAAATTGCATTTTTTCTGAAACTAATTTTCAAAGTTATTTTCTATATTTTGTTTACAAAATGAAATGTCAGCAGTTAAAATACACTTCTCAATATTTTAATAGAGTAGTCTAGGTAATTTCTATTCAGAACACAAATGAAGAGTGTGGTCTTTCATAAGTTAGAAATTTTAGAATTAGAATATATACAAAATGAACCAAATAGTTACAAACTTGTATGGCATGAATAAGAGTTCTAGTTCTGTATATTTTGTCTAAAGTATTCTTTTCACCTTAATTTTATATTTACATATTATAAAACTAAAATAATCTCTCTAACATTGAAAGAGTATCAACTCCTTTATATTCCTGTTTAAACATATTAATGTAAATGTTATGTTTACCATTACCTACAATTACTTTTATCATTATAAGCCCCTCCCCATTTCTTGTTTGTTCAGGGAAATCTGCTTTAGGTTGGAGTGGAAGGGGCAGCAGCAAGGCCTCTCAAGGACTCAAATAGCTACTCTCTCCTTGAGGTACAAACATCGGCATTGTGCAGTCAGGGACATTTCTGTATTCATTCAAGACAGAACTTATCCAAGATGGCCATTGTTCTGCCTTTTATAAAATATTATTTTATAATTGAATGAGAGTATATGAATATGTATACATAGGTATTATTCTTGTATCCTTATCTTTTAAAAATGCAATATTCCAAAAAGCAGGTGGAGCCACATTCTCAAGGTGGAGCCTTGTTTTTCTCTTATACAATTCTTTTTCTCTCTGCTTTGACTATGGATGCCATGTGCCATGGTGTTTTGAGTTTTACTCTCACTTCCTCACAGTGATGGACTGTAACATGGAATTATAAGCCTGATGGACAAAAATATGTTGCTTTTGTCATGGTATTTTATCACATTAACAGAAATGAAACAGAACAAGAGTGGCCCTTCCTCTAGATCACTTGATTCCCAGAACATTTCTATTATTTATCTCTATTGAATCATTTACATCCAATATGGTAACTGTCCAAAGACTGTACTCAAATATACACAGCTCATGGGAATGATTTACCATTCTGAAAAAAATGAAGATATTTCAGGATCAGGCTTTTTGCCCTGTGACCCCAATACTTGCACATAGGGACACATTTCTTTCTTGTATTTCTGTGTTCTGTCTGTATTTCTGCCTGCCTGCCTATCTGTCTGACTGTCTGTTTATTTTTGATCTTCTCTATGTATCTTCTACTTGTATGCTATGTATCTATGTATCTATGTATCTATGTATCTATCTATCTACCTATCTATACATATATGAGTCTATTCAACTCCTCTGTAATTTATTTATCATTTGTATTTTACCTATAGGCAAATAGAAACTAATAGAAAGAGTTAGTGTAGAAAACAAAATCAGATTTTAACCATTATTTGATATAAAAATTTTTAATTGAACTTTATTCAAATGTATCTATAGACTTAATATGCAGTTTAATCACATTATGAACAGAACACCAATAGCATATGCTCTAAGATCAAGAATTGACAAATGGGACCTCATACAATTACAAAGTTTCTGTAAGGCAAAGGACACCATCAAGAAGACAAATCGGCAACCAACAAATTGGGAAAAGATCTTCACCAATCCTACATCACATAGAGGGCTAATATCCAATATATATAAAGAACTCAAGAAGTTAGACTCCAGAAAATCAAACAACCCTATTAAAAAATGGGGTACAGAGTTAAACAAAGAATTCTCACCTGAAGAACTTCGGATGGCAGAGAAGCATCTTAAAAAATGCTCAACTTCATTAGTCATTAGGGAAATGCAAATCAAAACAACCCTGAGATTTCACCTTACACCAGTCAAAATGGCTAAGATTAAAAATTCAGGAGACAGCAGGTGTTGAAGAGGGTGTAGAGAAAGAGGAACACTCCTCCACTGCTGGTGGGGTTGCAAATTGGTACAACCACTCTGGAAATCAGTCTGGCGGTTCCTCCGAAAACTGGGCACCTCACTGCCAGAAGATCCTGCTATACCACTCCTGGGCATATACCCAGAGGATTCCCCAGCATGTAATAAGGATACATGCTCTACTATGTTCATAGAAGCCCTATTTATAATTTCCAGATGCTGGAAAGAACCCAGGTATCCCTCAACAGAAGAGTGGATGCAAAAAATGTGATATATCTACACAATGGAGTACTATTCAGCCATTAGAAACAATGAATTCATGAAATTCTTAGGCAAATGGATGGAGCTAGAGAACATCATACTAAGTGAGGTAACCCAGACTCAAAAGGTGAATCATGGTATGCACTCACTAATAAGTGGATATTAACCTAGAAAACTGGAATACCCAAAACATAACCCACACATCAAATGAAGTACAAGAAGAAAGGAGGAGTGGCCTCTTGTTCTGGAAAGACTCAGTGAAGCAGTATTCGGCAAAACCAGAACGGGGAAGTGGGAAGGGGTGGGTGGGAGGACAGGGGAAGAGAACGGGGCTTATGGGACTTTCGGGGAGTGGGGGGTTAGAAAAGGGGAAATCATTTGAAATGTAAATAAAAAATTATATTGAATAAAAAAAAAGACTGAAGAAAGAAAAAATGAAATAAACATGTACTAAAGCCTATAAGGAAGACTGTATTTTGTAATATCTAGGGTCCATGATGAAGTCATGCATAGTCAAGAAGTCTATGTAGTAGAATAAGAAAAATTTTTAAAAGTTTGAACCAAAGCAGGCAAAGCTACAGAATAAACAAAACAAAGCAAAACAAAACAAAGTACCACACAGAGCAGGTTGAGAGAGGACAAAAAGATGAGAGGTTTACTTATAAACAAGTAATTAATTGGATTAAGGACACTTTGCTCAATATGGCTGTTAAAACACAAATGCTAATATAACCTACAGCAATAACAGTGACACGATGTTGGCATAGGATTTTATCAAATAACTGGATGCAAAAAAGAAAGAAGGACATTGTTTCGCATTAGAAATAACTACAACATGGCCCAGGTGGTGTACACTTGTAATCCCAGCTCTGAGTACAAACATGTTCATATGCACATCACAATAATGGCTCCTTGTCCTCAGGACAGTCCTTCTCTATTGATAGGCACTCCTGTCTTCTTTCATATAAACACTAAAGAGAATCACATGTCCACCCTTGTCTTTCAAAAAGTAAGGGTTTTTTTGTTTTGTTTTGTTTTGTTTCTGCTTGGTTTGGTTTCGCTTGGTTTTTGTTTTGTTTGTTTTGTTTTGTTTTGTTTTGTTCTTGACTGGTCTCCAAAACTTCTTTCATTAGTGTTTCCATTCTAAGAGAATAAGTGATTATTATTATTATTATTATTATTACTAATGCTATTATTATTATTTAGTAGTTTTGTCATTTCTACTAGGGGAAAAACAATATGTCTTTCACAGGGGTTGTCCTATAGTGTTGTCAGCTCTATGTTTCTGCTTAGTGGACTCTGAAACAAGGCGGCTCTAATTACTTTGTATACAATACAGTTCTCACCATTGTTTCTTTCCATCACTACCCTGTTAACACTTTCCTGACCATTGGGCCAAGCTGATTTTATTGTCATTTAGACTATAGAAGTGGTTCAGATCTTGGACTTCTCACCCAGAATATTCTCAGGATTCTTAGGATTTCTGTCCTTAGTACGTCAAAAACTCCAGCTAAATAAACTAATGAGTTGTAATCTTCTTAAAAACAAAAGAAAAACACATGACCAAGCTACTGAATCATACTCTTCAAGTCTCCATACATACATTATTCTCTCTTATTCTATAGAACTATATTTTCATACATTTTAAACAACTTCTTTTTTTATTAATTTTTTATTCGATATAATTTATTTACATTTCAAATGATTTCCCCTTTTCTAGCCCCCCACTCCCCGAAAGTCCCGTAATCCCCCTTCTCTTCCCCTGTCCTCCCACCCACCCCTTCCCACTTCCCTGTTCTGGTTTTGCCGAATACTGTTTCATTGAGTCTTTCCAGAACCAGGGGCCACTCCTCTGTTCTTCTTGTACCTCATTTGATGTGTGGATTATGTTTTGGGTATTCCAGTTTTCTAGGTTAATAACCACTTATTAGTGAGTGCATACCATGATTCACCTTTTGAGTCTGGGTTACCTCACTTAGTATGATGTTCTCTAGCTCCATCCATTTGCCTAAGAATTTCATGAATTCATTGTTTCTAATGGCTGAATAGTACTCCGTTGTGTAGATATACTACATTTTTTGCATCCACTCTTCTATTGAGGGATACCTGGGTTCTTTCCAGCATCTGGCAATTATAAATAGGGCTGCTATGAACATAGTAGAGCATGAATTTTTATTACATGGTGGGGAATCCTCTGGGTATATGCCCAGGAGTGGTATAGCAGGATCTTCTGGAAGTGAGGTGCCCAGTTTTCGGAGGAACCGCCAGACTGCTTTCCAGAGTGGTTGTACCAATTTGCAACCCCATCAGCAGTGGAGGAGTGTTCCTCTTTCTCAGCACCCTCTCCAACACCTGCTGTCTCCTGAATTTTTAATCTTAGCCATTCTGACTGGTGTAAGATGAAATCTTAGGGTTTAAACCACTTCTTTAAAAATCTGCCTCTGTGCCATGGTTTATGGGAAGCATGTCATTTACATACCCAGTCATGCTATTCAGAGGTGATCGGATCATTAAAGTGCTAATTTCACCAATGGGATAAGTTATTGATAAATTAACAGGTATATGAGCAGTCAGGAACTATGGCCAAGTCAGTGGACTTAGATTATTTGGGAGCTAACTTTAGATTGAGCATGTTGTCACAAAGCTTTTGCCCTCTCTCCTCCCACTTTGTCTCCCTTTGCCCTTCTTTCTTCTCCCCCCACACCCCCGCCCCGGGCTTCCATGCATTTCCCAGGCACCATAAAATGATCAACATTCTCTGAACATGCTCCCATTGTCCCGATGTTTTGACTCACTCTACTTAATTCAATCAGTCCCTCATGGTCTGAAACCTGGAGACCATAAGCCAACTAAGTCTTTCTTCTATTTAATTAGTTTGTTATGGTGCCTACTGTATTATATAATGAAAAAATACTATCCTGGTTTGTTCTTTTTACTACCTAATTGTTCAAATACTCTAAGAGATTCCACTGTACACATCAGTGTGATTTGTATTCTGTTCCTCTATTTAACAAAATTGTTTCATTGAACTGTCACAAACTAAATGAAGTATAGAATTTTTAATGGGGGCAAACAAACTCTTCACCATGATTTTTACTGTTAAAAACTCCTGTCAAAAACTCTTCATTCACAATGCCAAGCATGCACATTAACTTTTTTTGGTAAGTCATGAAGTTCTACAGTCAATTTGCTGAAACATCTCCCTATTTATGATGCCTTTTGTGTCTTTATCTGATGAAGATATTATTTTACATCCATCACAATCTGTCTCAGATGTAATCTTCTAGATATAACACTATTTATCCCAATTTTTCATTGGAACAGAAAAAATTTGTAACAGTTTTACATCCAGTCACCATTCTATATGTATAGATGAGCCCAGTATATGAACTTAATCCATATAACCTGTCCAAAATCACCAATTTCAAAGTGTAATTATATTCCGTCTAAAACTTAATTTGTATAAATTATTGATTCCTCTACTGAGGGTGTCAGGATGAAATTTGTTGAGTAATAAATGTTATTTAGGCTCATAAATTAAGAAGCCATGGAGGCATGCACGTATTGTGCCTACTGTATCAACTGGAACAGTACTTTCTAAACATGTAGGAAACCTTGATTTCAATCCTCAGCACCATAGAAATGGAAAATAGGGGTTTATGCCTGTAATCCTGGAGCTTGGAAAGAATAAGAAAGAAGGTCATCCTCGGCTACCTAGTGAAATAAAATGAGCCTTTGGTAAATGAAGCCCTGTCTCAGAAAATACAAATAAAGTATTTAAACATTAAGAGATTAAATATACATAATTGGCTAACATTTAATCTCTAAGCTATTTGCGTGCGTGTGTGTGTGTGTGTGTGTGTGTGTGTGTGTGTGTGTGTGTAAGAGGCATCGCTCCCAAGCACGTACATAGAGACTTATGTTAAAAATAAAGAATCATTCAAACTGTCTCTTGATCAGTCTCCAGGGAATTTTTTTGTGAGTTCATTAAATAGACGAGAAATATAATGAACTGAGTAAATATGCTGAAGTGAGGGACTTGAGGAGACCGAGTATGAGCCAGCTCATCTTGGCAGTGTAATATAATTGGATGGAAGGTGTGCATTCCCCCTGTAAACTTGCCTCCTAGAGAAGATTGCTTAGAGCAGTGTCAACATGAATTAGATTAAGAGAGAATGACAGCAACATAAACTGATGCATGAACTGAGATACCAGGTCAGGTAACAAAGGCAGCACCAACAAAGAATGAGCAATGAGGCTGATAAACAGCCAATGGATAACAGGGAAGTCACAGCTTCGGCAAGATACTTCTCTCTTTACGTTTTATTACTATTATTTTTAAAATTGGTGCATGTGTGTGTAATCGGTGTGTGTGTGTGTGTATGTGTGTGTGTGTGTGTGTGTGTCTCCATGGATACACCATAGCATATGTGTGAAGGCCAGAGGACAACCTTGGGTGTTAGTCCTTACCTTCAACTTTATTTGGAATTACATGTTCTGCTCATCACTCCATACTCTAGCATAGCTGGTTTAAGGGTTCCTGGTGACTCTTATATTTTAGAATCTCGTCTTTCCACAGGTGTTCTGTGGCTACATATATATTCTGTTCAAGGGTTTTGTGGGAGATATGCTGTTCCAAACACATACTCTCATATTGTCACAGCAACTGCTGTTACAACTAAGCTATCACTCCCATCATGATATTGTAAACATTTAATTGACAAATAATTCATGTGAATGACTGCTTCAATGACACTAAAAGGATGCAGATATGAGTGACCTGGTTTTCCAAATTATTTATGGCTATATGCAGTAGAACTTGATTTTTTTCTTTGCATTGAATGTTAGTATGAATTTCTGCATTCATGTAAATCAAGATATGAAGAGTAAATGGCCAGCTTGAAGTTATGGTTTATATTACCAGATAGAAAACAGATGCGTTGAAAACAGCTTTGATTTTGACATATGTGACTAAACGCCAATAACTCTGGCCTCACATGGGATAGCTCAGTTGTTCTTTATAAAGCAATAACAAAGCTGTCTGTTTCTTCTCTACTATTCAAACATTTTAAGTCTTTTGAAATGGTTCACTGTAGGACAAGAAACCACTCGGTGATCCTGGAAAGGATTGATCTAGCGTGGGAAGGGAATATAAGGACAGAGAAAAAGGAGGGAGGTGATTGGAGAAGGGATGGAGAGAAGGTTTATGGGACATATGGGGAGGGGGGATCCGGGAAAGGGGAAATCATTTGGAATGTAAACAAAGAATATAGAAAATAAAAATATTAAAAAAAAAGTTTCAAGAAAACATGGTAGTCATGAGATAATATATGCCAGGAAAGATACTGAACAGGAAAACTGTAAGAAGGACAGAAAGTAGTTAATACTCCTGATGTTGTGAGTTTGTGATGTTGTATGAGAAACTATAATTGCGAATGTCATTCTATATCTAGATTTTTAGTTTCTAAATGATATGTGTGTCCATTTGGGGATATACTGTAATTTTATGATCCATCAAAACAGTACAGAAAAGTTCAGTCAAGCTAATTGATTTGAGATATTTGGGATTTTAATCAAAATCACCTCACTAAAATCTTAGTTTTAAAATTTTTAAAAAATTGATTGTTTTCCATTTTAAAAAGCGTAATATATAATGAATGTGATAACCTTGCTTTTGACTAGAGCAATGACTGCATCAATGGCACTATGTCCTTCCCAGTGTCACTGACCTTCTGGTCATCTCTATGTTCCTTTACCCTTCTTCCATCTCTTGGCTTCTGGTAGCTCTCTATATTCTCAGCATCTATGCAAGTGACCTTACATTCCACATTCAAAAGAGAGAATTTACCATTACCATTGGTTCTTCTTAGATCATTCACATGACAAATTTTTGTTCAGTGTTATTCAAGTTTTCACCAACAGTAGCTCCTTCCTTAATAGAAATTTTGTGTATATATATATATATATATATGTATTTATATATGTATATATATATAATAACAAATATATTATTATTATATAAGTGTCCATTTGTATGCATATGTGTACATATGCACAAATAACTCGTGATGGGTATATCAATTTTTACTTCTTGGCCTTTGGGTTTTTATTGTAATGAACTTAAGAGTAAAGATATATTTCAACCTACTGATAGAACATATTACTAGCTACAGAATGTCCTATACCCTAAAGTAAACTCAGAAATAAATCTAATTTAAAAATCAATTTAATTTCATCAAAGGTGACATAAACACATAATGGGGAAAGAAAAAGTCTTTAGGAGAAGATATTGGGGAAATTGGCTATTCATTAACAGAAAAAAAAATTTTAAATGAATTCAAATGACTAAAAGTAAACATTTAAGACTCGAAAATGCAAACATACTACAGAAAAACATATAGAAATCTTCATGACATTGATCAAGGAAATAATCTCATGAATACAAAAGTACAGTAAACAAAAGCAAATATAGGTGAGTGGGATGTAAACAAACAAACAAAAAACGAAAGCAAAATAAACAGAAGCAAAAAAACCCACTAAAATTCCCTGCAGAATCAAGAAAACAATCCACTATGAAGAAAAACAGGCATTAGTAGAAAGTATTTCTAAATCATGTGTGAGTAGTTGACAAAAGGACAAGTAACTCAAAAATGGAGTAGCAGAAAGAATAAACATCCTTAAATACAGGCTTCAGTCCTGAGGCCTCTGGCGGTAGCCCTTGGACCTCTCCGCTTCCGGATCCAGATCGGCCTGAGCAGCAGTGCCACATCTCCAGGTCCTGAAAGAGGCAGGTGGGGCTTCTGGGCGGCCAGCGGGAGAGGTCGGTGTGCTCCAGTGAATCCAGTGGGCCCCAGCAGGAGCCTTCCGGCGCTTGCTTTAGGATCTGAACAGCCTGGGCCACAGCACTCGGTCTCCAGGAAGTGCGGGGGGGGGGGGGGGGGGGGACCTGGTGTGCGCCCAGAGGCAGTCTGGGAGCTCACAGCACAGCTCCTTCCCTGTGGCACAGAGCTTAGGCTTCAGTCCGGATGCCTCTGGTGGTAGCCCTCGGACCTCTCCGCTTCTGGATCCAGATCAGCCTGAGCAGCAACACCACATCTCCAAGTCCTGAAAGAGGCAAGTGGGACTTCCAGGCGGCCAGCAGGGAGAAGTCCTTGTGCTCCAGTGAATCCAGCGGGCCCCAGCAGGAGCCTTCAGGTGTCTGCTTCCGGGTCTGAACAGCCTGGACAACAACACCCTGTCTCCAGGCAGTGCAGGAGGTAAGCTGTGCACCAGAGGCCACCTGGGAAGGGGCAGCTTGCACTGGTGAGTCCAGCATTGACAACACCAACTAACACCAGTGAGAACTAGATGGCAAAAGGCAGACGCAGGAACATCACTAACAGAAATCAAGGCAATATGGCAACATCTGAACCCAATTCTCCTCTACCAGCATGTCCTGGATACCCCATCACACCAGTAAAACAAGATTTGGATTTAAAATCACTGGTCATGATGCTGGTACAGGAACACATGAAGGACATACTTAAAGAAATTCAGGAGAAAATGGATCAAAAGTTAGAAGCCCTTGCAAGGGAAACACAAAAATCATTGAAAGAAATCCAGGAGAATACAAAAGCCAATAATGAGGAAACACAAAAATCACTTAAAGAAATACAGGAGAACTTTGGTCAACAGGCTGCGGTCATGAAAGAGGAAACACAAAAATCTCTTAAAGAATTACAGGAAAGCACAAACAAGCAAGTGAAGGAGCTAAGCAAAACAATCCAGGATCTAAAATCAGAAGTAGAAACAACTAAGAAAACTCAAAGGGAGACAACTTTGGAGATAGAAAGCCTTGGGAAGAAATCAGTGGACATAGATGCAAATATCAACAACAGAATACAAGAGATAGAAGAAAGAATCTCAGACGCTGAAGATACCATAGAAACCATGGACTCAACAGTTAAAGAAAATGCAAAAAGCAAAAAGCTTGTAACCCAAAATATCCAGGAAATCCAGGATACAATGAGAAGACCAAACCTAAGGATTATAGGCATAGATGAGAGTGAAGATTTACAGCTTAAAGGGCCAGCAAATATCTTCAATAAAATTATGGAAGAAAACTTCCCTAACCTAAAGAGAGAGATGCCCATGAATATACAAGAAGCCTACAGAACTCCAAACAGACTGGACCAGAACAGAAATACTTCCTGTCACATAATAATCAAAACACCAAATGTACTAAACAAACAGAGAATATTAAAGGCAGTAAGAGAAAAAGGCCAAGTAACATATAAAGGAAGACCTATCAGGTCTCTGGTATATTCTGGAGGGTCTCCCAACCTCTTCCCTCCAGAAATTGCCTCTTTCCCTTCTTTCTGTTGGCCCTCAGAAATTCCAGTCCTTTTCTCCCACCCAACCTGATCTTGTTTCCTTCTCCACCCCAGATTTCTTTTACCCCCCAATGTCCCTCTCTCCCCCTTTATGGTTGGTTTCTTCTCCCTCCCAAGTGAGACTGAGGCATCCTCACTTGGGCCCTTTAGCTTGTTGACCTTTTTGAGTTCTGTGGGCTGGATCGTGGGTATTTGGTACATTTTAGTGAGCACATACTGTGCATGCCCTTTTGTGTCTAAGTTGATATTTTCTAGTTCCATTTGCTTGCAAAATTTAGGATGTCCCCATCCTTAATAGCTGAGTAGTATTCCATTGTGTAAATGAACCTCATTTTCTGTATCCATTCTTCTACCCTGGGACAACTGTGTTGTTTCGAGCTTCTGGATATCACAAACAAGGTCTCTGTGAACATAATGGAGCACATGCCCTTGTGGCATGGTAGGACATCTTTTTGTGTATATTCCCAAGAGTGGTATTGCTGGTTCTTCAGGAAGATCTATTTCCAATTTTCTGAGGAACCTCCAGGTTGATTTCCAGAGTGGTTGTACCAGTTTGCAATCCCACCAGCAATGAATGAGTGTTCCTCTTTCTCCACAATCTCACCAACAGGTGTTGTCACCTGAAGTTTTGATTTTAGCCATTCTGATTGGTGCAGGGTCATTTGATTTGCATTTCAGTGATCACTAAAGACTTTGAACATTTCTTTAGGAGTTTCTCAGCCATTTGAGATTCCTCTGTTGTGAATTCTTGGTTTAGTTCTATACTCCATTTTTAGATTGGGTTGTTTGTATTTTTGGTGGTTAGCTTCCTGAGTTCTTCATAAATTTTGGATATTAGCCCTCTATCTGATATGGGGTTAGTGAAGATTTTTTCCTAATCTCTAGGCTGCTGATTTGTCTTTTGCCTTACAGAAACTTTCCAATCTCATGAAGTCCCATTTTTCAATTCTTGATCTTAGAGCATGAGCCAGTGAGCCATTGGAGTTCAGTTTAGGAAATTTCTCTCTGTGCCAATGAGTTCAAGGCTCTTTCCTACTTTCTCTTCCATTAGATTCAGTGTATTTGGTTTTATGTTGAGGTCCTTGATCCACTGTACTTGAGCTTTGTGCAAGGTGACAAAGCTTGAGGTCAGGGATGGTGATTTCCCCAGCCATTCTTTAGTGTTAAGTATAGTTTCCACATTCTGGATTTTTTGCCTTTCCTGATGAATTTGAGAACCTGCTCTTTCCACATCTTTGAAAAATTGTGTTGGGATTTTGATTGAGATTGCATTGTCTATTTGTCTATTTTTCATTTTTCTATGTACAGACAACCAGTTGGACCAGTACCATTTATTGGAGATACTTTCTTTTATTCTAATATATATATATATAGTCTTTGTCAAAGATCAAGTGTTCATAAGTGTGTGGTTTTATTTCTGGTTCTTCAATTCTATTCCATTAATCCACATGTGTATCTCTTTACCAATACTCTGCAGTTTTTATCACTATTGCTCTGTAGTAAAGCTTGAGGTCAGGGATGGTGATTTCCCCAGCCATTCTTTAGTGTTAAGTATAGTTTCCACATTCTGGATTTTTTGCCTTTCCTGATGAATTTGAGAACCTGCTCTTTCCACATCTTTGAAAAATTGTGTTGGGATTTTGATTGAGATTGCATTGAATCTGTAGATTGCTTTTGGTAGGATGGCCATTTTTACTATCTCATATCTGCCAAATCATGAACATAGGAGATCTCTCCATTTTCTGAGATCTGCTATTTCTTTCTTGAGAGACTTTAAGTAGTTGTTGTACAGATCTTTCATTTGTTTGGTTAGTTACCCCAAGATATTTTATATTATTTGTGGCTTTCGTGAAAGGAGTTGTTTCCATAATTTCATTCTCAGTCTGATTATCATTTGTATAAAGGAAGGCTACTGATTCTTTTGAGTTAATTTTGTATCCACCCACTTTGCTGAAGTTGTTTATCAGCTAGAGAAGTTCTATGGTAGAGTTTTTGGGGTTGCTTATGTATTCTATCATATCATCTGCAAATAATGATACCTTTATTTCTTCTTTGCCAATTTATATTCCCTTGATGTCTTTTTGTTGTCTTATTGTTCTAGCTAGAACTTTGAGTACTATATCGAATTGATACGAGGATAGTGGGAATCCTTATCTTGTCCTTGATTTTAGTTGGATTGTTTCAAGTATATCTCTAGTTAATTTAAGATTGGCTGTTTGTTTACTGTTATTGCTTTTTGTGTGTGTGTTTCAAATTGATTTCTTTAATTTACTGTTATTGCTTTTATTAAATGTATTTTTATTCTAAAAATGGTGCTTATCTTTAATTCTATGAATGACCTTACAAGTGTGTGTTCTTTTATTTGTAATTAATTATATCCATTAAAAGTTTGAGCCTTTTTTTCTTGAGGTAAAGGTTTCTGTTATTTTGTTACATTTTTCAGCATGTGTATATACACTTGCACTCACAGGTACAGCATATCACAGCATGTTAGTGGGAGTGAAAAGGCAACAGGAAGAAATCAGTTCTTTCTTTTTACTCTATGACTCTGGGAAGTAGAACTCAGGTTATCAGGCAAGCTTTTTCTCATGAGCCATTGTGTTGACACCCTTTAAATAAATATTTTTTGATCCAATAGTATGATGTATTTTAGAAAATTATACTCTTAAATCTGATAGCATTTAGATCTAAATAAGCAGAAATCTGTGAAGTATTCATGAAGAAAATAGCAAGAAGATTAGCTGTGAAAACTTCCACTGAGTTTCAATTATAGAGAACAAATTTATTCCTAAAAATATGAGGAATGATCTGAATGAATTAAATAGCAAGAGATCAAGTGGAATAAAAGCTAAACACCACTTTTGCTCCTCTAAAATTTGCTTTGAAATACATTGATTTATGAAAGTGTGTGTGAATTATGTTGAAAGTTTAATTCAGCTGCTATGCTTATTTGGTTAAGATTGTTTCTTTAAAATCTATGCAAATATGATATTGCTATAGCTCATTTTCATAAATCTATATATCAGAGATATAGATATTTCAATGAGTTAGTCATATACATATATTGATGAAAACACACACTTAAAAGTAGTCTAGAATTAATACATGTAAAACTATGCTTAACTATCTAAATTAAGGTAGCATTAGAACTGAAGGATCTTCTATTTAGAAGAATCTTCTGGTTAATAGAATAGCTCATCACCATCATAAAGAAGGAAAATCACTATTCATAGATTCAATAAAAAAATCCAGAATTATTTGAAATAGTAGGACTGTATTGAGAGATAAAAGGATTTTTTGGTAAAAATTTCAAGTGATTCAATTTTGGCAAAAAAAAAAAAAAAGATGAGGAAATATACTATTTAACCTGATTGATATATACCAAAGTAGTAATCATGTTACATTGCTTTGATGTTTGTATTGAGAATAATATTTAATATTTAGCTTAAATGCTTATCTGAAGATCAATATAAAGTCTATGGATGAAAATACTCAAAGTTTAAAAGAATTTTAGTTAGAAATAGTATTAACAGAATTATTAAAATGTTTACCAATATAATATTATCAGCATGATTAAAAATATTTAAAGAAAATATATGTATCTATACATGGTATGTGAGTGAGTGGTGGTATTTTTGTGTGTATGTGTGTGTGTGTGTGTGTGTGTGTGTGTGTGTGTGTAATAGATAAAGATAGAGAGGGGGCAGGAGAGAGAGGAATGCATGTTTGTGCTGATTTGAATCTAAATGGTGTGCCAATTAAAATGATATGTAAAAGAATTTTTATGCTCACTATATTTAGGCAAAGGAAGAAATATGGTTTTGCCCTAAAGCATAAGAAAATACAAGGTGCTTCTTAGTTTTCCAGATATGCCAGGAATCCTGGCTTTTATTGGTCTGGGCTTCTCATTACTGTAATTTCCTACAGGTTCTAGGTTTGGTATAATTATTATGACATTTTTCACACTGAGAAGGATTGAGCCCAGAACACTGAATATATTAAAAATGTATCCTGACAGTAACCTACATGCATGTCTCTGCCCCATATTTCTAATGCCCAAGAAAGATTTGAAAAACACATATACAAAGACACATGAACACTTAGACACACAAACACAGAGACACAATGTTTGCCAAATTTCAACTCAGTAGATTCATGACCCTAAAACTGAATCACATCCTTTTCTATTTTGATAACACATTATATATAGGTTCACTCAGAGCTCTGGGAGCCATTTCGCTAGAGGAATTTATGTGTTATGTGAAAATGACTATAGTTTAAACTATCATGAGTTATCAATGTAATTGGATTTAGTTAAATCACTGACTTCGGTTTATAACTCAACTTATTTTTACCAAACTGTACTTAGCCATAAGTACATGTATTATAAGAAAACTCCTAAAAACAATATGCATTAGGAACAAATCAGAGAATTTTGTAGCATTTTAGCCATGCATAATATGTAATCCAACCAAATCTTGGTATAGGAAATTGGAAGTCAAGATTATGCACCAGAAGAACCACATATATGTATATATGTATGTATGTATGTATACACACATACACACACACAAACACACACACATTATATACACACACATACACACAAATTGTAGAAATTCACTGATTCCATAGTTCTTTCCTCATTATATATGGAGAATAAAATAAATTTTTTATATGCTATATTGAAATTTTATGTTCTTTTCCACAGTAAATAAATAGTATTCAATATCTTTTTCTTATTAAAGAAGTTGTTTTGTATTCATAAAAGTAGTTTAGTGGTTGTACTTCTATGAGAATATTTCCTTATCACTTAATATCTTCCTGTGGAGCCTATTGTACTTTCATTTTCCCACAAAAACTGTATTCACGATCTATGTGATTTGCATATTCAAAAGTGACATCAAGAGGAGTCAGAGAAGAACCTGAAAAAAGACAGAACAATCATTTTATTTTTTTAATGTGGACCTTAGTTTTTATTTTGTTGTTTTGGCTTTGCTTTGTTTGTTTTGTTTTTTCTTATTTATTTTTGTTGTTGTTGTTTTTGATTGTTTGTTTTAGACAGATTTTTTTGCATAACAGCCCTAGTTGTCTTGGAACGCCCTTTGCTGGCCTCAAACTCCCAGAGTACTGCCTGCCTCTGCCTCCTAAGTGCTGGAATTAAAGACATGTGGCACCACATCTGGTCTATGAGCCTGAACTTTATTTAATAAAACAACTCCATGATTGCTGGAAAGAAAAATAAATATTAACTAATTTAATATTGTCTTTCATTCATCCTCATCACCATCATTTTACAACCAGAAAGAAGATAAATTGCCCCTATAGGAAAATCAAATAATTTAAGCGTGAACAATAACTAATTCATTGCCTTCAATATCAAGGAAATAGCTAAAAGTTATACAAACTTTATGTTGATGTTACATCTCATGTATCAAAAATTTGTATTTAATCTTTCCACTGTAGTTGTTCACCAGTATTAGGATCACTGACAGCAGTCCAAATATAGTTTCTACAATGGACCATCAGAATCTAGCGCCCTCTGTTTACAGAGGACAATCACTATTATTTTCTTGGTACTGATAGATATCCTGGGATGTCAGAGCATCCGTGCCAAACTGAGGGCAAGTTTGAACTGTGTTTTGGCTATAGAGAGCAGCTAGGAGACTGGCTATCAATTATTCAGATGTAGAAAATATGCAAATCTATGCAATAAAAGTGGTAGATGACAAGGCAAAATATCTGACTATCTCTTATGGAATTTTCTCTGTTTAATAACAGTAACAAGAGGAGGTAGTTTTTGAAATGATAGTAGCTCAAGTTAAAACTGTGAGAATAGCAGATGGGGTCAGCGTTTTGGTGTTTATTTCTAAGGCAAAACATTTTTGCTAGCAATTAAAACAAGATGAATGTAAAGAAAACAGGTAATCTTGTAGGTGTCATGGTTTAGTGATAGGACTAAAACTTACATACTATAGAAACCATTGGTGACAAGAAAGTAAATAGTTTTATGAATAGTAGAAATAGTTTGACTGTGATGTGCATGGTTTTAGAATCAATGTTATTTCAATAACTACAGATTTGGTTCAGAGACTCTTGGTCTTTGTTGCTTGCTGTCTTAAGGCTTGTCTTAGGCACTTATGAGAAAAATTTCTACATCCATATTGAGATTAAAATGATTTCCAAGATATGGTGTGCTTATGTTTGCTTTATTTATCAATATATTATGTATTCTAAGATATAATTGATAACAAATATAACTTGTACAAAAATATTTTAGTGTCATATATTATTCACTAAGCAATTGAATGTATGATGCCATTTAATCCTCATCAAACAATATGGAGTTAAGAATGTGTGCATCTGCAGGATATACATTAAGAGACAAGTATCTAGTATCGGGTCCCAGATTACAGAAGTTTTAGTTCAGGAACATGATCTCATGCCTTGCAACTCAAAGGTGTTTGATTTTTTTATGGTCTTCACTTGATTTAAACTCATCCTTGAGAAATATCTCCTTTTTAGTAAAGCCAACATATTTATACATCACACTGAATCTCAAGCTTTGGAGACTGTGTCACCTGGGAATAAATCAATCTCTAGTTGTAATGGGAGAACTGAAGAAAAAGATCCTGGTTAGAACATCCAACATGCTTGATTAAAATCAAAAGATATGCTGACAAAAATCAAAAAAGATTTACATAAATTCTGCAGACACTCTACATCCATGGCTAGGAAGACTTGATGATGTTAAGATGCCAGTTCCTCTAAAGTTGATCTCCAAAGTGAACATAATCCCAAGCAAAGTTGTATCAATACATTTTTCTGGATATTGACACCAAGAGTCCACACCATATAGGAATGCAGAGGACTCTGAGTAGCCTACAAATTCCAAGAGGAAAACAGAATTGTGTGATGGAGAGTAACTGACATAACACTAAAATAATCAGGAAATTGAAATATTAGTTTAAAGACAGAGGTAGATTTGAGGAATGCAATTGAGATACCAGAAATAGAACCATGACAGCAGAACACCAACAAAGGAGCAGTAGCAACACATTTGCAAGAGAATAGTATTTATATGAACAGTGCTGGAATAATTGAACATTTGTGAGGAGGAAGTACTTAAGGGAATAGAGAGAAGAAAGGAGAAAAAGAAAAAAGTCGAAAATGAAGGGACTGAGGGAAAAACCTCATTAGAGATGGGATATCTCTTAAAATTTGTTATAAATGAATCAGAGATAAAGAATTTGACAAAATAATTCTAAACTACAACAGGACAAAAGCTAATGTTGAAAGGATGACTGAGGATATAAGAGAACATACTGCTTTTGTAAGAAATAAGTTTAGATTCTCAGCCTCCATAGCAGATAACATATAATCACCTGTAACTTCAGGGTCCCTGAACTTATGGGCACAAATATGCACAAAGGCTAAGTACATACACATAGCTTTTAAAACAATAAAGAAATTCTAGGTTACTTTGTCTCTAGACAGGACTCAAGGTATAACAACACAGCAACAGAAGTAAAGATAAAAAACAGGGAGATGAACTTTACTGAAATTAAGAGTCCTAATTTGCAAAATATGCTGAAAAAAATTGAGGTGCACAGACTTTTTAAAAAATACATTTATAAAATGCATGTCTGAGAAAATGACTCACAGCATATGTACAAACAATTAAAAATGTAGCACATGGGCTGGACATTTCGTAAACATGGGTAAAACAAACAAGTGGATTAGAAGGTGTTTCACACCACATACTGCTAAAATCTTACACGTTACAATAGTCATAAGAACTTACACATCTGTTGGAAGAACAGAGGAAAAATGCTGTGTGGATAAAAGACTCAGGAACAGTTGCAGTACTGTTATAGACAGTTGGTCAGTTTCTTACAAATTTAGTATGCTCTTGCCAGGTGCTATCTTCCAAGTTTAAAAATATACCCACACTAAACTGTATGCAGATATTTATAGTGGTTCTATTGAATACTGAAGAAATGAAGTCACCATCCATTTAATGACTAGGTGAACTAGCTCTTTTACTTTTATTACAAAAGGGGATATTTTTGAACATTAATAGTGGCATATGCATTTAACACATATCGCCAGGAGAAAGATGAGCATCAGTAAAGGCTGCAGAACAGAATCAGTCGTCTATGTGCACCCGATTTAAAGTGAAACTGTGAGATGAAAATAAGATGAATAATCTTCAGGGAAGGGAGGGATGACTGTTTGCTTCACAGTGTATTCGGAGGATAGGAAAAACTGTTCTAAAATATTCTGTAATGATGTGCACATTATCTGAATCCAGTTAGCAAAATATACCAAACACATAATTGTTTAGTGCCTAGAATGAGTGATCTTAGTTATGTATCCCTGGCTGTCCTGGAACTCACTCTGTAGACCAAGCTAGACTCGAACTCAGAAATTCACCTGCCTCTGCCTCTCAAGTGCTGGGATTAAAGGCATGTGCCACCACGGCTAGGCAAATAATTGTGTCTTAATTTTTTTTTAACCTTTTAAATGTGCATCAGTGTTTTTGCCTGCATGTGGGTATGTATACAGAATCTGACAATGCTCATGGATGTCAGACGAGGGTGTTGGATACCCTGGAACTGGAATTGTACATGGTTGTGAGTTACTCTGTGGTTTCTTGAAACCAAATCTAGATCCAATATAAGAACAGCCAGTGTTCTTAACTGCTGACCTATGTCCTCATCCCTGTGATGGCTTCAATGAGAAATGTTCTTCATATGCTCAGTTATTTGAACCCTTGGACCTCAGCTGGTGGCACTGTATCAGTAGGTTATGGACACTCTTGTAAGAAAAGCCCTTCTTCCAGAGGAAGTCCTTCCCTGGGATGACCTTTGATTATTGTAAAAGCTTGCTTCCTTTCTACTTGCTGCTTTCTCTGCCTTCTCTAAGTGGCTGAAGATGCGATCTCTCAGCTTCCTGCTCTGCCTCCCTGCTGCCTTCACTCCTTAGCCATTGTGCCTGTGTGGATACGTAATTGTAATTGCCTGCCAAAACACAAACACTTCCTTAAGATACTTTTGTTGACAGTGTTTGTTTTTATCACAGCACCCAATGTTCAGTGCCAGCTCCTTAATTATCAGGTGTCTATGGTAAAGCTCTAAAAAGTTACTCTTAGTATTGTCGTGGGAGTGAAATTTGTAAAGGATTTTCTATACTTTCCTAACGATTCTTTTATAGGAATTCTTCTATATTTTCAAAACATGCTTTTGTGCGCCTAAAACACTTGAAAGAATACAATTTTATAATTTTATATGTGTATGTATGAAGGGAAGAATTTTGTCTTAAGAGGGCTTTAGTTTGGAATGATTTGTGGACAGGAGAGTTTATAATCCTTTCAGAAAAATATGGGACTATAACTTCACAGTGTTTCTTAGAACAACACCCTCTGCAGGCTCTGGTGATGATGTGTGTGCGCTGGTAACAAAGGAGTTCAACAAAAGTCTGTGTAAATTATTTCTGAATGTTATGTGTGATGTTACAATTAACATTCAAATTTAAAAAAAAAATCAACTCAAGCAAGGAAAATGAATATCACGCAACAGGTAGAAAGATTTATTTGCCCTAGATAGATAGCTCATCAGTTAAGAGCACCAAGTATTCTTCCAGAGTTTCAGAGTTTATAACCCAGCAACATGATGGCTCACGGTTATCTGTAATGGAAGCTGATACCATCCTTTGGTGTGTTTGAAGACAGCTTGAGTGTTTTCATATACACTAAATAATTAAATAAATAATAAATAAATACACCAAAATCCCCAGGATCCACTCCTGAAAAAAAATCACACAGCAGATATCTAACCTATGATTAAAATTTACTTGTACATTCATCTTTGTGAGTGCCCCTCCCAGGGAGCCAGGGACGCAGTGAATACATAACATATTGTGGCTATGTATATGGAGGCCAGATGTTTGTCAATAGGTATGTTATATTATTTTCCACTATATTATTATTTGCAACACTGAGTCTAGAAAACATTGAGTAGTCAGCTTATAACCAGTTGCTGAACTCTTTCTTTTTCTTTCTTTTCTTTTTTTTTCTTTTTTTATTATTTCATTCGATATATTTTTTATTTACATTTCAAATGATTTCCCCTTTTCTGGTCCCCCACTCCCCGAAAGTCACATAAGCCCCCTTCCCTCCCCCTATTCTCCCACACACTCCTTCCCACTTCCCTGTTCTAGTTTTGCCTTATACTGCTACACTGAGCCTTTCCAGAACCAGGGGCCACTTCTCCGTTCTTCTTGTACCTCATTTGATGTGAGGATTAAGTTTTGGGTATTCCAGTTTTCCAGGCTAACATCCACGTATTAGTGAGTGCATACCATGATTGATCTTTTGAGACTGGGTTACCTCACTTAGTATGATGTTCTCCAGCTCCATCCATTTGCCTAAGAATTTCATGAATTCATTGTTTCTAATGGCTGAATAGTACTCCATTGTGTATATATACCACATTTTTTGCATCCATTCTTCTGTTGAGGGATACCTGGGTTCTTTCCAGCTTCTGGCTATTATAAATAGGGCTGCTATGAAGATAGTGGAGCATATATCCTTTTTACATGGTGGGGAATCCTCTGGGTATATGCCCAGGAGTGGTATAGCAGGATCTTTCAGGAGTGACATGCCCAGTTTTCTGAGGAACAGCCAGACTGATTTCCAGAGTGGTTGTACCAATTTGCAATACCACCAGCAGTTGAGAAGTGTTCCTCTTTCTCCACATCCTTGCCAATACCTGCTGTCTCCTGAGTTTTTAATCTTAGCCATTCTGTCTGGTGTAAGAAATCTCAGGGTTGTTTTGATTTGCATTTCCCTGATGATTAATGAAGTTGAGCATTTTTGAAGATGTTTCTCTGCCATCCGAAGTTCGTCAGGTGAGAATACTCTGTACCCCATTTTTTAATAGGGTTATTTGGTTTTCTGGGGTCTAACTTCTTGGTTTCTTTGTATATATTGGATATTAGCCCTCTATCTGATGTAGGGTTGGTGAAGATCTTTTCCCAATTTGTTGGTTGCCAATTTATCCTTTTGATGGTGTCCTTTGCTTTACAGAAACTTTGTAATTTTATGAGGTCCCATTTGTCAATTCCTTTTTTTTTATCTCTCCATACCTTTTTTTTAATTTATTGATATATTTATTTACATTTCAAATGATTTCCCCTTTTCTGGACCCCCCCACTCCCCGAAAGTCCCATCAGTCCCCTTCCCTCCCCCTGTTTTCCCACCCAACCCTTCCCACTTCCCTGTTCTGATTTTGCTCTATCCTGCTTCACTCAATCTTTTCAGAACAAGGGGCCACTCCTCCATTCTTCTTGTACCTCATTTGATGTGTGGATTATGTTTTGGGTATTCCAGTTTTCTAGGTTAATATCCACTTATTAGTGAGTGCATACCATGATTCACCTTTTGAGTCTGGGTTACCTCACTTACTATGATGTTCTTTAGCACCATCCATTTGCCTAAGAATTTCATGAATTCATTGTTTCTAATGGCTGAATAGTACTCCATTGTGTAGATATACCACATTTTTTGCATCCACTCTTCTGTTGAGGGATACCTGGGTTCTTTCCAGCATCTGGCAATTATAAATAGGGCTTCTATAAACATAGTAGAGCATGTATCCTTATTACATTGTGGGGAATCCTCTGGGTATATGCCCAGGAGTGGTATAGCAGGATCTTCTGGAAGTGAGGTGCCCAGTTTCGGAAGAACCGCCAGACTGCTTTCCAGAATGGTTGTACCAATTTGCAACCCCATCAGCAGTGGAGGAGTGTTCCTCTTTCTCCATATCCTCACCAACACCTGCTGTCTCCTGAATTTTTAATCTTAGCCATTCTGACTGGTGTAAGGTGAAATCTCAGGGTTGTTTTGATTTGCATTTCCCTAATGACTAATGAAGTTGAGCATTTTTTAAGGTGTTTCTCTGCCATCCGAAGTTCTTCAGGTGAGAATTCTTTGTTTAACTCTGTACCCCATTTTTAATAGGGTTGTTTGGTTTTCTGGAGTCTAACTTCTTGAGTTCTTTATATATATTGGATATTAGCCTTCTATCTGATGTAGGATTGATGAAGATCTTTTCCCAATTTGTTTGTTGCCGATTTGTCCTTTTGATGGTGTCCTTTGCCGTACAGAAACTTTGTAATTTTATGAGGTCCCTTTTGTCAATTCTTGATCTTAGAGCATATGCTATTGGTGTTCTGTTCAGAAACTTTCTCCCTGTACCGATGTCCTCAAGGGTCTTCCCCAGTTTCTTTTCTATTACCTTCAGAGTGTCTGGCTTTATGTGGGGGTCCTTGATCCATTTGGATTTGAGCTTAGTACAAGGAGACAAGGATGGATCAATTCGCATTCTTCTGCATGCTGACCTCCAGTTGAACCAGCACCATTTGTTGAAAAGGCTATCTTTTTTCCATTGGATGTTTTCAGCCCCTTTGTCGAGGATCAAGTGGCCATAGGTGTGTGGGTTCATTTCTGAATCTTCAGTCCTGTTCTATTGATCTGCCTGCCTGTCACTGTACCAATACCATGCAGTTTTTAACACTATTGCTCTGTAGTATTGCTTGAGGTCAGGGATACTGATTCCCCCAGAATTTCTTTTGTTGCTGAGAATAGTTTTAGCTATCCTGGGTTTTTTGTTATTCCAGATGAATTTGAAAATTGCTCTTTCTAACTCTGTGAAGAATTGAGTTGGGATTTTGATGGGTATTGCATTGAATCTGTATATTGCTTTTGGCAAAATGGCCATTTTAACTATATTGATCCTGCTGATCCATGAGCATGGGAGATTTTCCCATTTTTTGAGGTCTTCTTCCATTTCCTTCTTCACAGTCTTGAAGTTCTTGTCATACAGATCTTTCACATGTTTGGTAAGAGTCACCCCAAGGTACTTTATACTGTTTGTGGATATGGTGAAGGGGGTCATTTCCCTAATTTCTTTCTCAGCCTGCTTATACTTTGAGTATAGGAAGGCCACTGATTTGCTTGAGTTGATTTTATAACCTGCTACTTTGCTGAAGTTGTTTATCAGCTGTAGGAGTTCTCTAGTGGAGTTTTTTGGGTCACTTAGTTAGACTGTCATGTCATCTGCAAATAATGATAGTTTGACTTCTTCCTTTCCAATTTGTCTTTTGATGACTTTAGGTTGAAAGTCAAATTAATCCGATATTAGAATGGCTACTCCGGCTCATTTCCTGAGACCATTGGCTTGTAAAATTGTCTTCCAGCCTTTTGCTCTAAAGTAGTTTTTGTCTTTGACATTGAGTTGTGTTTCCTGTATGCAGAAAAATGTAGGGTTCTGTTTCCTTATCCAGTCTGTTGGTCTGTGTCTTTTTATTGAGGAGTTGAGTCCATTGATGTTAAGAGATATTAAGGAATAATGATTATTACTTCCGGTCATTTTCGATGTTATTTTTATATTTGAGTGCTTATCTTCTTTTGGGTTTGATGAAAGAAGGTAACTATCTTGCTTTTTCCTGGGTGTCGTTTCCCTTCTTGTATTGGAGTTTTCCTCCTATTATTTTTTGTAGAGCTGGCTTTGTAGAAAGATATTGTGTAAATTTGGTTTTGTCATGGAGTATCTTGTTTTCTCCATCTATTGTGATTGAGAGTTTTGCTGGGTATAGTAGTCTTGGCTGACATTTGTGTTCTCTTAGAGTCTGCATGAGATCTGCCCAGGATCTTCTAGCTTTCATGGTCTCTGGTGAGAAGTCTGGTGTGATTCTGATAGGTCTTCCTTTATATGTTACTTGCCCTTTTTCTCTTGCTGCCTTTAATATTCTTTCTTCGTTTAGTACATATGGGGTTTTGATTATTATGTGACGAGAGGTATTTCTGCTCAGGTCCAGTCTGTCTGGGGTTCTGTAGGCTTCTTGTATATTCATGAGTATCTCTCTCTTTAAGTTGGGAAAGTTTTCTTCCATAATTTTGTTGAAGATATTTGCTGGCCCTTTCAGCTGTAAATCTTCACTCTCATCTGTTGGGAGCTGTGACATGCTGTGCCCTAAAGATGGCACTGACTTCATCCTTCCGCCTTCCTGATGGCAAGTGCTCCCTGAGAAAAATAGCTCCTTATTTGTAGTAGCTTGCTGAGTTTTGTGCCTTCCACATAACAATGACCTACCCACACTACCCATGCAACAAAGATTGATTAGGTTGGGGTTAGTATATAGGGGCTGCCCCAGCTCTCCCTGGGGTCTTCAGCCATTAGCTACAAGTCTGTAAAGGTCTCCTGAATAAACTGCTTGAAGAAGATCCTCGGTGTTGCATCCTTCCTTGCTGGCGAGGGTGGTCGCGACACTCATCTATACCTATAATCCTTAGGTTTTGTCTTTTCATTGTGTCCTGGATTTCCTGGATGTTCTGGGATACAAGCTTTTTGCATTTTGCATCTGTTGAGTCAATGGTTTCTATGGTATCTTTGGCATCTGAGATTCTTTCTTCCATCTCTTGTATTCTGTTGTTGATATTTGCATCTATGGCCCCTGATTTCTTCTCAAGGTCTCCTATTTCCAAAGTTGTCTCCCTTTATGATTTCTTAGTTGTTTCTACTTCTGATTTTAGATCCTGGATGGTTTTGCTTAGCTCCTTCACTTGCTTGTTTGTGTTTTCCTGTAATTCTTTAAGAGATTTTTGTGTTTCCTCTTTCATTACTTCTGCTGTTTGACTCACTTTCTCCTGCATTTCTTTATGTTTCTTTTGTGTTTCTTCTTTATTGGCTTCTATCTCTTGAGCCTTATTCTCCTGAATTTCTTTAACTGTTTTTTGTGTTTCCATCATATGAATTTCTAGCTTATTCATATTCCCCTGTATTTCTTTAAGAGATTCATTTAAGTCCTTTCTGTGTTCTTCAAGCAGCATCATGAACAGTGATTTTTAAATCCAAATCTTCTTTTTCTGGTGTGTTTGTATAATCAGGACTTGCTGATGTTGGAGAGTTTGGTTCAGATGTTGCCATATTGCCTAGGTTTCTGTTAGTAGCGTTCCTGCGTTTGCCCTTTGCCATCTTGTTATTTCTGGCATTAGTTGGACTTGTCTCTGGCTGGTATTTGTGCCTCCTGTGAGGCTATATGGCTATTTCTGCAATACTGGATGGCTGGGTTTCCCTTGTTACTGATTGCTAATGCACTGCCCTCCTCTTGGGTGCCCTTGCAGCCCCAGTGTGCCTTGCCCCAGGTTGTCTGTGTGAACCAGGTGGTGCCCGTTTGCTCCTTCAGTGAGTGCTGATGGCCTATGCTGCAGGACCTTTTCCGAGTGCTGGTTACTCTGCTGGGAAGCCTATCTCCCAACCAGGTTGGTGCACACAAGGCTAGCCTAGCTGCTGAGGCCCTGAGTCTAGGCAAAAGCCTGGCAGGCCAAGGCCTGAGCAAATTTCCCCTCAGGCTATGACTGTTAATTGGTTCTGTCAGGTGGCTAGGATGTTGGTGTGCATGCTCCCTAAAAGTCCCGGGAGAGTCTGCTAGGCTAACAACCTCCTGGCTGGGTTAGCACACAAATGGCCCACTGAGCAGGCCAGGGCCTGGGGTCAGTCCAAGGCCTGTCCATCTTAGACCCCCACTATGCTAGCCTCAGGCTATGACTCTTAGCTGACTTTTCCTGCTAGAACTCTCTGGCATCCCGTAGTCAAAATGGCGGCCACCGATGGCCCCCGGATGCAGGCCGAAGCCCATCGGTCTTAGACCCCTGCGATCTTGGCCTTGGGTTATATTTGCGTACCTCAGTCTGTCTGATTTCTCTGGTGCCCGAGATCCAAGATGGCGGGGAGACTCTCGTAACTGACTGGCAGGAAGCAGAGTTATGATGTGGCTTCTGTGGGGTGAAAGGCACTGTAAATCTGCCACTGCTTGCATCCCGGCTGGCCAGCCAATGTCAGTGGTAGCGAGCGCAAGGCCTGCCTGGACCTTCACCTTGTTTCCACTGCTGATAGCCCTTCCGCTGCTGCAACTGCTGCTGCTGCTGCTGCCCCTGGTTTGTGAACTCTTAGTTGCAAATGTGAGCCCCATTTTTTGAGTTTTATGTGGGTATATCCTAAGGATCTGACCCAAAACTCATAGTTGCATGTTTATTTGGGAGGCACTTTCCTGATTCAGCCATCTCCATAGACCCTAGTATTTTGTTTAACAATTTCAGCATCTGGACATAAGGACCATCTTAGGAAAATGCTCTACAACAGGATTATATCCTTAGTCCTCTTTCAATTTTGAAAAACAGTTTTGTGAAATTGCCCAGGCTGAATTCACTCTGGACTCCATGCAACTTTGATATTCCTCCTACATCAGCATCTAGAGACCCTGGGATTGCAAGCCTGAGCTGCAAAACCTGTCTCACATTGAAAACTTCTACAGTGTACTTCTTTGTCCTTACTCTGGACTGCTGTGTGGAAAGAAGAGGGGAGATCTTCAGGGAGCAGAAGGCACAGCAGGGCAGGATCTCCCTTGGGATGGCAGATGTAGAGAAGATGCCTGTGATGTGAAGGGCAAGATGACCTTTTTCTATGCAGAATTCTTTAGCTGGGAAACCTTAGTTATTTAGGGAGAAACAGTGCCATACAAATGCAAATGGCTGGATTACTAAATTAGCTTCTGCTACCATTGTCTTTCTTTCCCTTGTCTTCTGAGAGCACTATTAATGCAGGTCACATTTTTGGACTGTGAAATAAGGAAATAGCATACCACTTTCCCCTGGGTAAGAAGTACAATATTCAAAAAGAACAAAGATCTTAGGCCCTCATCCTTCACCTCCAGTCTCAGTGTCACGTTCTTAAAAAATAAAAAAGTCACCTTTGGAGAATTGATTATTTGATTCTCTCCAGTTACACTGATGGTGTGCAAAGCCAGCAAAATTATTTCAAACAAGCAGGGAGTTGTGCTAATAGTCAAGTGCCTCAGGATTTATTCTATTGTCCGGACCATCTTCAATATTGAAACTCCACGGTCAAGGTGTCTTTATTTTTAATCCTGAAAGCATTTAAAAACTCAGAGGCTGAACAATGTACACAATAGACTCCGTGACAATTGTCCTGTCATGTGTAGTCTTATTACTTGATATATTGCAAAGGGGATTGGATCCCCATGCCTAAAAAGCCTCTATTACTAATGTTTGGTTGCTTAGTTATTGTTGAGTACCGATCCCTTTGGATCAAATTTACATAATAATGTAGTGGTTGCACTCTGCCTTTCTTAATTGAGTCTTCATTGGACCATGAGAGGGCAGTATTTTCCTAGCTTGCTTAGAGTCAGGCCACCTATTTACAGGTTAGGGAACTTATTCTAATCCAGTTTTCCTATTACCTCTAAACTGAAAAATGTAATATTTCCCTGTGTATATTTTCTTTTACTTATTCCTTCATACATTCCAAAAATACTTATGAAGCACATACTATTCTCAGGAACTGTGGGTCTGAAGATGATCTTCAGTAAATGAAATAGAAGTCTCTTGCCCTTCTTCATTTCACAAACATAACACTGATAAAAACTGCCGTGGTAATTACAAACTGTAACAGTCTACCCAGTCAATGGAATCAGAGACAATGAGTAAATTTTAGATTTTATTCTAGTTTAGTCACTAGTAACACTCTGTATCAAACAAAGAAAAGAACATATGAAGTTTTTTTTCTATGAAATTGTTTGTGAATGTGAAGGAAGTGAAGAAAAAGAACTTTGAAAATAAGTGTTACATTTCTGTAGGAGACATTGAATTTTTATTAAAAACACAATACCAATCTTGAATATTAAAATGAAGTGAATAGGAATTAAAGTAGGACAGAGGATATGGGTTTGATAAGGATTTCTTATTTAATTGTATCAAAGACTTATGTGGGAAGATTCTTTTTGTACAGAATTTTGGTTGAAGTAGAGAGAGAATAGATTATAGGGACAGTGCATTTTGGGTAAATGTAAGAGCAAAAAAAATTAGGCAATGATGCTAGATTGAACTTGTTGTGTTAACAAAATAATTTGAAGGTAAGTGTGTTTTAAAAGAAAGTTAAGTTCACACAAAGCTGGGAGGAGATGAATTTAGCCTGATCAGCAGATAGTAAGAGGCCTTTGGTTTCATGCTCCATTTTATTCCAACTTTTATAAAATGCTGATCAACATTTATCTCCTCCATGTAAACAAAGTTCTTTTGCACCTACCCATGTGATATAACAAGGAACGTCAACAAGTCAACACCCAAGAATTTTACATCAATTATTAGATGGAGAGGCAGTGAAAGAAAAGACAAAGTACATTTTAAATTTGAAGAGTTATCTGTCAAAACTGAGGGGTGTAGGACTTGTGGGAAGTATTTGTATTGGAGCCTTGGGGGCTGTCTTTTATATACAGATATCTGAAACTAAGAGAAGAACCACACAACCTTATTTACAAGTTCCTCCTAATTGCATGTGGCTTCCCTAAAGTGTGTCTTCCTAGAAGTCTTAGCTAGAACTCACAGTCTATTATTTTCCAAACTATTCTTTCACATGTTTCCTTCTTGGAATGGCATGATCCTTTTCTTATTCCTCAACCTTGTTGGTAAATGTTCTCGTACATTTTGAGAAATTTAAAATAAGCAGGAAATATAACCTCATTCTTTGTGTAGTGGCTATTCCTGGTTATAAACTTGACTATATCTGGAATAAACTACAATCTAGAATTAGAAGGCTCACCTATGATCCTAATCTGGAGGCTCAGAGATATAAGTTTCTGACCTGGATCTTGGCATGGAGATCTTGAAGCATAGTGGATATGAATTTCAGAAGATTAAGACAAGGAGATCTCCAAGTTCAAGATCATCTGGGATTAAAGGCATGGAGGCACACGCCTTTAATATTGGCCACACCCTCTTCTGTAGACCTACATGCCTGTAATCTGGGCCATACCCTCTGTTGGAGACCTACAACCTTTAATCTGGGCTACACCCTCTGCTGAAGATATATAAGGACATTGGAAGAAGGAAGATTAACTCATTCTTCCTTGCTTGCTTGCCTCGTGGGACTGAGCAACTGTTAGATCCTTGGACTTCCATCCACAGCTGCTGCTGCCCATATTTGGGGAGTTGGACTATACACTGTAAGTCATCGACAAATTCCCTAACTACCCATACATTCTGTGGCTCTAGAGAACCCAAACTAATACACTTTGTCTACAAGCAAAATTACCTATTCACCTAGACTTCTGTTGTATTTTTGTGATTTGATTTTTTATTTGATATTTGCTTCATTTACATTTCAAATGGTATTCCCTTTCCACATTACCCCTCTGAAAAACACCCATCCCATCCCAGCTCCCCCTGCATATGCCCTGCACCCTAATTTCCTGACTTGCATTTCCTTATTCAGAAGAAATGTCACTAGGCCAATTATAAGCATCCCATACTTGTTTTCTGGTGCATTTCTATATTGGAAATTTCAAGTTTTTCTTAAATATTTACCTCATTGTTCTGCAATTTCATCTTTGCCCTATTATAGAAGTTATTAATGAGTATATGTGTGAATATTATCCATTATTTTCTTTAGGAAAAAACCTATTCCTTGTCCATATGAACTCTATTTGATGTCACCCAATGTTT
This sequence comes from Apodemus sylvaticus, assembly GCF_947179515.1. NCBI lineage: Eukaryota > Metazoa > Chordata > Mammalia > Rodentia > Muridae > Apodemus > Apodemus sylvaticus. The sequence goes on along the minus strand of NC_067481.1, from coordinate 31,396,499 downwards.
TTGAAGATGCTTGTTACAAAGCTTTCTGAAACAGTAATGTGATGTCACTGTTGACTTATATTAATACTTATGAACAGTTCCGATATGAATTTTTTGTGATCACTTAACCAAACACTTGTCAAAGTTATCAGAAGTTTCCAAACCTCTTTGCCTTATGCTGATATACTCTCTCTCTATTCTTTATAAAATTAGTATTCAATTATTTTAAGCACTAATCATTTTTCCATCTTTTGATCAGCCAAGTGATATATATATATATATAATTCCTTCTTGGACTGGCATGACCCTTTTCTTTTCTTTTTTCTTTTTTCCTTTTTTGTTCTTTTGAGACAGGGTTTCTCTGTGTAGCCCTGGCTGTCCTGAAACTCATTCTGTAGTTCAGGCTGGCCTCGAACTCAGAAATCTGCCTGCTTCTGCCTCCCAAGTTCTGGGATTAAAGGCTTGCATCACCACTGCCCAGCTGACCCTTTTCTTATTCCTCAACCTTATTGGTAAATGTTCTCATACATTTTGAGAAATTTAAAATAAGCAGTAAATATAATTTCATTCTTTGTCTTCAAGCAAAATTACCTATTTACCTGAACTCCTGTTATACTTTTGTGATTTGTTTTTATTAGATATTTGCTTCATTTACATTTCAAATGGTATCCCTTTCCACATTATATATCACATAGTGATATATAGATATAGATATAGATATAGATATAGATGTAGATGTAGATGTAGATGTAGATGTAGATGTAGATGTAGATATAGATATAGATAGATAGATAGATAGATAGATAGATAGATAGATAGATAGATAGATATAGATATTACTCGGGACTTATTTTAAATTACTCTTTTTGGGTGCTCTAATGTCCTAATTTGTGACAGCTCTCTCATCTTAATACTTGTCCCTGGCCACTTCTTTCTCTATATATCTGAGAACACACTAGAAACTCATTAATTGAGATGACCTTGCAGTCCTTCTGAATTCTGAGCACAACAGCATCCTATTTTTTTCAAGATCCAGAGTCACATTCTCAGCCTCAATCAAAATATCTCTGTAAATGTACAATAGGTATAGCATAGTAAACTTATCTACAATGCTTGTACCAATGTTTATAGTAAGTTGTGTCTCATGAGATCAATCATATCTATACAATCGAAAGAAACAAATAATATAACTTCTGTAAATATAGACAAGAAGGACATTCAGAGACATAATCATTATACATAGCTACAATCATTATTGCCTCAACAATGGACACACACACACACACCCAGAGAGAGAGAGAGAGAGAGAGAGAGAGAGAGAGAGAGAGAGAGAGAGAGAGACTCCCACAAGTGTTCACAGAAGACATGAGTGCCAGGCTAAGAAACTCCTTTTAAATTGTTTCAAAACAAGAAAAACAAAGCAAAACAAAACAAACCACCATCATTACCACCACAGCAGAAAACTTGGTCTCCTTTTATCTGGTAATATTGAGCAAAGGATGTTTTCTGTCTCTTTTACTTCCTACAGTTACCCACTCTCTGTAATTATGGTTTACCAATTGATGATGTGAGGACCAGAAGGCTGAATCATTAAGCAAATCATGCAATTAGAAGACTTGTAGCACCAGGGAGTTAGAGGCTCAACAGCCTTCTGTGCACAGCCTGCCAAGAGAGAGTGATCTCTCAGCAACATCTTCAGTTCTGGGAGCAGAGGTTAGATCTCCACTTTCCCTCCAATAACTGTCCAGAGGTGAATGGCTAGGAGCACCAGAGCATAAGATTAGTGGAGCAGCTAGAACAGGATCCTTCTGGTTGCCAATTGCACTAAGGAGCCAGGCAGCTCCACAGCCTTCTGTGCATAGCCTGCCAGGAGAGTTGATCTCCCGGGAGTGCTGAGACAGGCTTATAGACCTACAGGAGGGATAAGCTCCAGCCAGAGACAGCAAGATGAGCTAACATCAGAGATAACCAGATGGCAAAGGCAAGTGCATGAACCCTACCAACAGAAACCAAGGCTACGCTGGCAACATCAGAACCCAGTTCTCCCACCACACTAAGTCCTGGATACCCCAACACACAAGAAAAGCAAGATTTGGATATAAAATCTCATCTCATGATGCTGATAGAGGACTTTTAAAAGAACATAAATAACTCCCTTAAAGAAATACAGAACACAGGTAAACAGGTAGAAGCCCTTAAAGTAGAAACACAAAAATCCCTTAAAGAATTATAGGAAAACACAATCAAAGAGGTGAGGGAACTGATAAACCATCCAGGATCTAAAAATGGAAGTTGAAACAATAATGAAATCACAAAGGGAGACAACACTGAAGATAGAAAACCTAGGAAATAAATCAGGAGTCATAGAAGCAAGTATCACCAATACAATACAAGAGATAGAAAAGAGAATCTCAGGTTCAGAAGATACCATTGATACAACAGTCAAAGAAAATGCAAAATACAAAAAGCTTCTGTCCCAAAACATCCAGGAAATCCAGGACACAAAAAGTAGATCAAACCTAAGGATTATAGGGATAGAAGGAAGTGAAAACTCCTAACTTAAAGGGCCAGTAAATAATTTCAAAATATTATAGAAGAAAACTTCCATAACCTAAAGAAAGAGATATCCATGGACATACAAGAAGCCTACAGAAGTCCAAATAGATTGGACCAGAAAAGAAATTCCTCCCACCACATAATAATCAAAACACCAAATGCACAAAACAAAGAAAGAACACTAAAAGCAATAAGGGAAAAGGTCAAGTAACATATAAAGGCAGACTTATCAGAATTATACCAGACTTCTCACCAGAGACTATGAAAGCTAGAAGATCCTTGGAAGATCTCATATAGACCATAAGAGAACACAAATGCCAGCCCAGGCTACTATACCCAGCAAAACTCTCAATCACCATTGATCGAGAAACCAAGACATCACCAAGACATTACATGACAAAACCAAATTTATACAATATCTTTCCACAAATTCCCTTCAAAAGATAATAAATGGAAAAGTACATCACAAGGAGGGAAACTACACCCTAGAAAAACTAAGAAAGTAATCCTTTATTACAAAATCAATAAGAAGACAGCCACATAAACATAACTCCCCCTTGAACAGCAATAAAACCAGAAGCAACCATCACTTTTCCTTAATATCTCTTAATATCAATGGACTCAGTTCCCCAATAAAAAGACATAGGTCAACAGACTGGATACATAAACAGGACCCAACCTTTTGTTGAATAAATGAAACCCACCTCAGTGTCAAAGACAGACATTACCTCAAAGTAAAAGGCTGGAAAACAATTTTCCCAAAAATAAAAAATAAAAAATTGTTCCCAGAAACAAGCTGGAGTAGCCATTTTAATATTGAATAAAATTGACTTTCAAACTAAAGTTATCAAAAAGGATAAGAAATGACATTTAATACTCAAAGAAAAATTATGCCAAGAAGAATTCTCAATCCTGAATATCTATGCTCCAAATGCAAGGGCAACCACTTTCAAAAAGGAAATTTAATGAAGTCCAAAGAATACATTGCACCTTATACAATAATAGTGGAAGACTTAAATACCCCACTCTCATCAAGGGACAGATCATGGAAACAGAAACTAAACAGAGAAACAGTGAAACTGACAGAAGCAATGAACTAAATCGTTTATATATATATATATATATACGTATATATATATATATATACGTATATATATATATATAACAGTTTATATATATACAACAGTTTATCCTAAAACACAAGAATATACCTTCTTTCTAAGCACTTCATAGTACCTTCTCCAAAATTGACCATATAATGGGTCACAAAACAGACCTCAACATGTACAAGACGATTAAAATCCATGCATCCTATCAGATCATCAAGGATTAAGGCTGGTCTTCAATAACATCAAAAACAATAGAAAGTCCACATACATGTGGAAGGTGAACAACACTCTACTCAATGATAACTTGGAAGAAAGAAATAAAGAAATAAATTAAATACTTTTAAATAAAGGAAGGAAGAAATAAACAAAAAAATTAAAGACTTTTTAGAATTAAATGAAAATGAAGCCACAGCATACACAATCCTGTGGACACAATGAAAGCAGTCATAAGAGGAAAATTCATAGCTCTGAGTTCCTCTGTACTGGCTGGTTTTGTGTGTCAACTTGACACAGGCTGGAGTTATCACAGAGAAAGGAGCGTCAGATGGGGAAGTGCTTCCATGAGATCTAGTTGTGGGCATTTTCTCAATTAGTGATCAAGGGGGAGGGCCCCTTGTGGGTGGTGCTATCCCTGGGCTAGTAGTTTTGGGGTTCTATAAGGGAGCAGGATGAGCAAGCCAGGGGAAGCAAGCCAGTAAGAAACATCCCTCCATGGCCTCTGTATCATCTTCTGCTTCCTGACCTGCTTGAGTTCCAGTCCTGACTTTCTTTGGTGATTGTACTAGCTGTTTTTGTGTGTCAACTTGACACAGGCTGGAGTTATCACAGAAAATGGAGTTTCAGCAGGGGAAATGCTTCCATGAGATCCAACTGTGGGGCATTTTCTCAATTAGTGATCAAGGTGGGACAGCCCCTTGTGGGTGGTACAATCTCTGGGCTGGTATTCTTGGGTTCTATAAAAGGGCAGACTGAGCAAGCCAGGGTAAGCAAGCCAGAAAGAAACATCCTCCCTCCAGGGCCTCTGCATCAGCTCCTGCTTCCTTACCTGCTTGATTTCCAGTCCTGACTTCCTTTAGTGATGAACAGCAGCATGGAAGTGTAAGCTCAATAAACCCTTTCCTCCTCAACTTGCTTCATGGTCATGATGCAGGAATAGGAACCCTGATTAAGGCAGTGATCAACAGCAATGTGGAAGGTACAAGCTGAATAAACCCTTTCCTCCCCAACATGTTTCTTTGTCATATTTCTGCAGGAATAGAAACTATGACAAATTGTTAGCAGCATAGTGAGGTATTCCAGTGACAACCAGACCATATTTTGGGGAGGACAGTGGAAAGACTTTGGAACTTTGGGCTAGACAATCTATTTGGTGTTAAGAGCTCTGTATAGGAGCTTGAAGATAATGTTGAGAACAGTGTAGAAGATGGAGGCCTGTCTTGTGAAATTGCAGAGGGAAGATTCAAGACTCTCATCAGGGCCATGTTTTTATTGTGAAGATTCTGAAGTTTTGGTTAGCTCTAGCTGAAGAATCACCTGTGATTAACAAGATACCAGAACCACTAAAGCAAACCTTTGTGTTACAGGGACTATTGATGGTTAGCTGGAGCTAAGAAATTAGTGGTGATTAAGAAGAGACCAGCATCGGTGAGGGCGGCGACTGCGGCGGCGGTGGTAGCAGTGGCTGCTCCAGCTGAAGGGCCATCAGCGGTGGAACCAAGGCGACACAGGGTCCAGTTAGGCCCTGCGCCCACGACCACTGACCTTCGCTGACCAGCCGGGCAGCAAGCAGCTGCGGTTCTGCGGAGCCTTTCACTGCACGGAAGCCACTTCAGAACTCGGCTTCCCGCCAGTCAGGAGAGACTCACCTCCATCTTGATCCCGGGCTCCAGAGATCGGTCAGACTGAGGTACACAAACATAATCCTAGGCCCAACACCGCAGGGGTCTGAGCCAGACGGGCGTTGGCCTGCACCCAGGCCCTGGGCTGTTCGAGTGGCCATCGGGGCGCCAACCCAGCCAGGAGTTTTTTTTTGCCCTGGCCTGCGCACGCGCCGCCATTTTGCCTACAGGAGCCAGAGTGCTCGGGAGGGCAGAGACTGCTAACAAGCGTAGCCTGAGGCTAACAAAATGGGGGTCTAGGCCCCAAAAGGCACAGGACTGACCCCAAGAACTGGGCGGTTTGGTGGGCCATCTGTGTGTCAACCCGCCCAGGAGGTTATTAGCACAACAGACTCTCCCGGTGCTTTCGGGGAGCGCGGACGCGCACGCCCGCCATCCGGGTCACCTGGCGGACCCAAATAACAGTCATAGCCCTAGGGGAACTTTGCTCGGACCTTGGCCTCCCAGGCGTTTGCCTGGACTCAGGGCCCGGGCAACAAGGCTAACCTAGTGTGCGCCAGCCCGGTTGGGGAAATCGGCTGCCCAGCGGAGTGAGCGGAACACAGGGGAGGTCACAGCAACATACACCTTCGGAGCTCCCTGGGGGTGCACACGGGTTCCATCTGGCCCACAGACACAATCTGGGGCAAGGCCTCAGGCAGAAGCCCTCAGGTCAACTCTTTCCGCTTCAGATCAGCCTGGGTGGCCGCCACATCTCCAGGTCCATCAAGAGGCTAGTGGGGGCTTCCGGGCGGCCAGCTGGGAGAAGTCGGTGTGCTCCAATAAATCCTGCAGGCCCCAGCGGGAGCCTTCAGGTGCCTGCTTCGGGATCTGAACAGCCTGGACAACAGCACCCTGTCTACAGGCAGTGCAGAGTGTAAGCTGTGCACCAGAGGCCAACGGGGAAGGGGCAGCTTGCACTGGTGAGTCCAGCACTGACAAGACCAAGTAACACCAGTGAGAGCTAGATGGCAAAAGGCAAACGCAGGAACGTCACTAACAGAAATCAAGGCAATATGGCAACATCTGAACCAAATTCTCCTCTACCAGCAAGTCCTGGATACCCCATCACACCAGTAAAACAAGATTTGGATTTAAAATCACTGGTCATGATGCTGGTACAGGAACATATGAAGGACATTCAGGAGAAAATGGATCAAAAGTTAGAAGCCTTTGCAAGGGAAACACAAAAATCATTGAAAGAAATCCAGGAGAATACAAAAGCCAACAAGGAGGAAATGCAAAAAACACTTAAAGAAATACAGGAGAACTTTGGTCAACAGGCTGAGGTCATGAAAGACGAAACACAAAAATCTCTTAAAGAAATACAGGAGAACTTTGGTCAACAGGCTGAGGTCATGAAAGAAAAAACACAAAAATCTCTTAAAGAATTACAGGAAAGCACAAACAAGCAAGTGAAGGAGCTAAGCAAAACCATCCAGGATCTAAAATCAGAAGTAGAAACAACTAAGAAAACTCAAAAGGAGACAACTTTGGAGATAGAAAGCCTTGGGAAGAAATCAGGGGACAGAGATGCAAATATCAACAACAGAATACAAGAAATAGAAGAAAGAATCTCAGATGCTGAAGATTCCATAGAAACCATGGACTCAACAGTTAAAGAAAATGCAAAATGCAAAAAGCTTGTAACCCAAAATATCCAGGAAATCCAGGACACAATGAGAAGACCAAACCTAAGGATTATAGGCATAGATGAGAGTGAAGATTTACAACTTAAAGGGCCAGCAAATATCTTCAATAAAATTATGGAAGAAAACTTCCCTAACCTAAAGAGAGAGATGCCCATGAATATACAAGAAGCCTACAGAACTCCAAACAGACTGGACCAGAACAGAAATACTTCCCGTCACATAATAATCAAAACACCAAATGTTCTAAACAAAGAAAGAATATTAAAGGCAGTAAGAGAAAAAGGCCAAGTAACATATAAAGGAAGAACTATCAGAATCACAGCAGACTTTTCACCTGAGACTATGAAGGCTAGAAGGTCCTGGGCAGATCTCATGCAGACTCTAAGAGAACACAAATGCCAAACAAAACTACTATATCCAGCAAAACTCTCAATCACCATAGATGGAGAAACTAAGATATTTCACAACAAAACCAAGTTCACCCAATATCTATCCACAAACCCAGCCCTAAAAAGGATAATAGGAGGACAACACCAATACAAGGAGGGAAACTTCACCCTGAAAAAAGCAAGATAGAAACCTTTCATCAAACCCAAAAGAAGTTAAGCAATCAAATTTAAAAAATAACGTCAAAAATGATAGGAAGTAACAATCACTATTCCATAATATCTCTTAACATCAATGGACTCAATGCCCCAATAAAAAGACACAGACTAACTGACTGGATACGTAAACAGGACCCTACATTTTGCTGCTTACAGGAAACACACCTCAGGGTCAAAGACAAACACTACCTTAGAGTAAAAGGCTGGAAGACAATTTTACAAGCAAATGGTCTCAGGAAACAAGCTGGAGTAGCCATTTTAATATCAGATAAAATTGACTTTCAACCCAAAGTCATCAAAAGAGACTCTGAGGGACACTTCTTGCTGGTCAAAGGAAAAATACAACAAGAAGAACTCGCAATCCTGAACATCTATGCTCCAAATGCAAGGGCACCCTCTTTCATAAAAGAAACTTTATTAAAACTCAAAGCACACATTGCACCTAACACAATAATTGTGGGTGACTTCAACACTGCACTTTCCTCAATGGACCGATCAGGAAAACAGAAACTAAACAAGGACACAATGAAACTAATTGAAGCTTTGGACCAATTAGATTTAACTGATATATATAGAACATTCTATCCTAAAACAAAAGAATATACCTTTTTTTCAGCACCTCATGGTACCTTCTCCAAAATCGACCATATAATTGGTCACAAGACAGACCTCAACAAATATAAGAAGATATAACTAATCCCATGCCTCCTATCCGATCACTATGGAATAAAAGTGGTCTTCAATAGCAACAGAAACAACAGAAAACCCACATACACGTGGAAATTGAACAATACTCTACTCAATGATACCTTGGTCAAGGAAGAAATAAAGAAAGAAATTAAAGACTTTTCAGAACACAATGAAAATGAAAACACAACATACCCAAATCTATGGGACACAATGAAAGCAGTGCTAAGAGGAAAACTCATAGCCCTGAGTGGCTCCAAAAAGAAAATGGAGAGAGCATACATTACCAACTTAATGACACACCTGAAAGCCCTAGAACAAAAAGAAGCTATTTCACCCAGGAGGAGTAGAAGGCAGGAAATCATCAAACTCAGGGCCGAAATCAATCAAGTAGAAACAAAGAGAACCATACAAAAAATCAACAAAACCAGGAGCTGGTTCTTTGAGAAAATCAACAAGATAGATAAACCCTTAGCCAGACTGACCAAAGGGCACAGAGAAAGTATCCAAATTAACAAACTTAGAAATGAAAAGGGAGACATAACAACGGAAACTGAGGAAATCCAAAAAATCATCAGATCCTACTACAAGAGCCTGTACTCAACACAACTGGAGAATCTGGAGGAAATGGACAATTTCCTTGACAGATACCAAATACCAAAATTAAATCAGGACCAACTAGACCATCTGAACAGTCCCATAAAGCCTAAAGAAATAGAAGGAGTCATAGAAAGTCTTCCAACCAAAAAAAGCACAGGACCAGATGGTTTCAGTGCAGAATTCTACCAGACCTTCAAAGAAGAGTTAACACCAATACTCTTCAAACTATTCCACAAAATAGAAACAGAAGGAACACTACCCAATTCCTTCTACGAAGCCACAATTACGCTGATACCAAAGCCACACAAAGATCCAACAAAGAAAGAGAACTTCAGACCAATTTCCCTTATGAACAGCGATGCAAAAATACTCAATAAAATTCTTGCCAACCGAATCCAAGAACACATCAAAACGATCATCCACCATGATCAAGTAGGCTTTATCCCGGGAATGCAGGGTTGGTTCAATATACGGAAATCCATCAATACAATCCACTACATAAACAAACTCAAAGAACAAAACTACATGGTCATTTCATTGGATGCTGAAAAAGCATTTGACAAAATTCAGCATCCTTTCATGCTTAAAGTCTTGGAGAGAACAGGAATTCAAGGCCCATACCTAAACATAGTAAAAGCAATATACAGCAAACCGGTAGCCAGCATCAAACTAAACGGAGAGAAACTTGAAGCAATCCCACTGAAATCAGGGACCAGACAAGGCTGCCCCCTTTCTCCTTATCTTTTCAATATTGTACTTGAGGTACTAGCTCGGGCAATTCGACAACATAAGGAGGTCAAAGGGATACAAATTGGAAAGGAGGAAGTCAAACTATCATTATTTGCAGACGACATGATCGTCTACCTAAGTGACCCAAAGAACTCCACTAGAGAGCTCCTACAGCTGATAAACAACTTCAGCAAAGTGGTAGGTTATAAAATCAACTCAAGCAAATCAGTGGCCTTCCTATACTCAAAGGATAAGCAGGCTGAGAAAGAAATTAGGGAAATGACCCCCTTCACAAGAGCCACAAACAGTATAAAGTATCTTGGGGTGACTCTTACCAAACATGCGAAAGATCTGTACGACAAAAACTTCAAGACTCTGAAGAAGGAAATGGAAGAAGACCTCAAAAAATGGGAAAACCTCCCATGCTCATGGATCGGTAGAATCAATATAGTTAAAATGGCCATTTTGCCTAAAGCACTATACAGATTCAATGCAATACCCATCAAAATCCCAACTCAATTCTTCACAGAGTTAGAAAGAGCAATTATCAAATTCATCTGGAACAACAAAAAACCCTGGATAGCTAAAACTATTCTCAGCAACAAAAGAAAATCTGGGGGAATCAGTATCCCTGACCTCAAGCAATACTACAGAGCAATAGTGTTAAAAACTGCATGGTATTGGTACAGTGACAGGCAGGAGGATCAATGGAACAGGATTGAAGATCCAGAAATGAACCCACACACCTATGGCCACTTGATCCTCGACAAAGAGGCTGAAAACATCCAATGGAAAAAAGATAGCCTTTTCAACAAATGGTGCTGGTTCAACTGGAGGTCAGCATGCAGAAGATTGCGAATTGATCCATCCTTGTCTCCTTGTACTAAGCTCAAATCCAAATGGATCAAGGACCTCCACATAAAGCCAGACACTCTGAAGCTAATAGAAAAGAAACTGGGGAAGACTCTTGAGGACATCGGTACAGGGAGAAAGTTTCTGAACAGAACACCAATAGCGTATGCTCTAAGAGCAAGAATTGACAAATGGGACCTCATAAGATTACAGAGTTTCTGTAAGGCAAAGGACACCATCAAGAGGAGAGATCGGCAACCAACAAATTGGGAAAAGATCTTCACCAATCCTACATCAGATAGAGGGCTAATATCCAATATATATAAAGAACTCAAGAAGTTAGACTCCAGAAAACCGAACAACCCTATTAAAAAATGGGGTACAGAGTTAAACAAAGAATTCTCACCTGAAGAACTTCGGATGGCGGAGAAGCATCTTAAAAAATGCTCAACTTCATTAGTCATTAGGGAAATGCAAATCAAAACAACCCTAAGATTTCATCTTACACCAGTCAGAATGGCTAAGATTAAAAATTCAGGAGACAGCAGGTGTTGGAGAGGGTGCGGAGAAAGAGGAACACTCCTCCACTGCTGGTGGGGTTGCAAATTGGTACAACCACTCTGGAAATCAGTCTGGCGGTTCCTCCGAAAACTGGGCACCTCACTTCCAGAAGATCCTGCTATACCACTCCTGGGCATATACCCAGAGGATTCCCCACCATGTAATAAGGATACATGCTCTACTATGTTCATAGCAGCCCTATTTATAATTGCCAGATGCTGGAAAGAACCCAGGTATCCCTCAACAGAAGAGTGGATGCAAAAAATGTGGTATATCTACACAATGGAGTACTCTTCAGCCATTAGAAACAATGAATTCATGAAATTCTTAGGCAAATGGATGGAGCTAGAAAACATCATACTAAGTGAGGTAACCCAGACTCAAAAGGTGAATCATGGTATGCACTCACTAATAAGTGGTTATTAACCTAGAAAACTGGAATACCCAAAACATAATCCACACATCAAATGAGATACAAGAAGAAAGCAGGAGTGGTCCCTGGTTCTGGAAAGACTCAGTGAAACAGTATTTGGCAAAACCAGAACGGGGAACTGGGAAGGGGTGGGAGGGAGGACAGGGGAAGAGAAGGGGGCTTACGGGACTTTCGGGGAGTGGGGGGGGGCTAGAAAAGGGGAAATCATTTGAAATGTAAATAAATTATATCGAATAAAAAAAAAGAATGAAGAAAAAAAAAAAGAAAACCAGAAAACAGAAAAAAAAATGACTTGTAACAATAGGTTGTTATACTCATATACAGAGATCATCTCAGAAGCTTCTTCTTTCAGAAGGTGGGAAGAAATACAGTCCCACAGCCAGATATTATGGAGAGAGAAAGAGAGAGAGAGAGAGAGAGAGAGAGAGAGAGAGAGAGAGAGAGAGAGAGAGAGAGAGAGAGAGAGCTTAGAACACACAGATCTAAATGGATTACATCAACTCTCTCCCTGCAGAGTTTAGGGAATGGCATTAAAGTATATCCATGGCATGGAGAAAACAAAGAGAACAGGGCCCTCTAAATCAACTGAACAGAGCTCACGTGAACTCATAGAGACTGAAGTAGCAAATATAGGGTACTGGTCTACAACAATTCCTCAATACTTATGTTAAAACTTTCAACTGGTGGAATTGCAAATTGGTACAACCACTCTGGAAATCAGTTTAGTGGTTCCTCAGAAAATGGGGCATAGTACTACCTGAGGACCCAAGTCCTGGGTATATACCCAGAAGATGTTCCAACATATAATAATGACACATGCTTCACTATGTTCATAGCAGACTTATTTATAATAGCCAGAAGCTGGAAAGAACACAGATGTTCCTCAACAGAGGAATGGATACAGAAACTGTGGTACATTTACACAATGGAGCATTATTCAGCTATTAGAAAGAACGATTTCATGCAATTCTAAATGGATGGAACTAGAAAATATCATCCTATCTGAGGTAACCCAATCACAAAAGAACATACATGGAATGCACCCACTGATAAGTGGATATTACCCGAGAAGCTTGGATTACCCAAGATATAATTCACAGACCAAATGAAGCTCAAGAAGGAAGACCAAAGTGTGAATGCTTCGGTCCTTCTTAGAAGGGGGAACAAAATACCCATGGAAGAACATACAGAGGCAAAATGTGGAACAGAGACTGAAAGAAAGGCCACCCAGAGACTGCCCCATCTGGAAATCTTTCACTCACACAGTTACCAAACCCAGACACTATTATGCATGCCAAGAAGTGGTTGCTCACAGGACCATGACATAGCTTTTTTTCTCAGAGGCTCTGCTGGAACCTGGCAAATACAGAGGAGGATGCTCTCTGCCAACCATTGAACTGAGCACAGGGTCCCCAATGGAGGAGCTAGAGAAGGGACCCAAGGAGCTAAAGGGCTTTGCAGCTCCATAGGAGGAACACTAATATGAACCAACTAGTCCTCCCAGAGCTCTCAGGGACTTAACCACCAACCAAAGAGTACACATGGAAGGACCGATGGCTCCAGCTGCATATGTAGCAGAGAATGGCCTTTTTGGATATCAATGGGAGGAGAGGCCCTTGGACCTGTGAAGGCTCGATACCCAATGTAAGAGAATTCCAGGACAGGGCAGCAGGAGTGGGTGGGTTAGTGAACAGGGGAAAGAGGTATAATATAGTGTTTTCTTGGAGGGGAAACGTGAAAAGGGAATAATATTTGAAATGCAAATGAAAATAATAAAAATATCTAAAAATAAAAAAAAAAAAAGAAGAGACCAGCATCACTGAGGTGAAATCTTCTGGGAAGTGTTTTCTGAGAGCACAGAGGCTATGTTCCAGAGATAGTCAAGGTTTTACCTTGTGCTGTGGCTAGGCTTGGTAATGTGTAAGAGTAACCCAGGTGGTACTGGCTTTGAAGGCATGAAGTGGTCACGAAGAGCAGCTGAAGCTCGACACTGTGAGAGAGGCAATGGAAGGCCATTGGTGAACATGCAGCCTCAGTTGCAATTGATAGCCCAGAACTGAAGGGGTCATGCAAAGGAGTTGAGGCTTGGCACCATGAAAAGAGCCTATGAGCGGCTATGGTGAAGTCAATGTAGGTGAAGCCTAGTTACAGCAGAAGACAGCAGTGTTTTGGAGATGCCAGTGCCATGAGATGACCACCAATAACAACATCAGTAGTGGAGTACAGGTAGCTAGAGCCTAGAAGACAAGGTGTGTGCTACAAAGGGCACAGCTGGAGAAGTGATCCAAGCTTGGAGGAGCCCAGAAGATTGTGAGTTAGATCTCAGATATTGGACAGCTGGAGTTTGATTTTTGCTTTTGATTGTGACTGTGCCCTGATATTTTTCCCTCGCAAAGGAAGAAAGTATTTTAGTAGAATCCACAGTTAAGAGACTTTGAATTTTTAAGAGTTTGAATTTTAAAAGATATTGGACATTTTAAAGGGATTGAAAATTTGATATGTAAAGACTGTGGGAGTTTTAAAGTTATTTAGATCTTGGGGATGAATAAAACGTAAGGGTTGAGGCTTAATTGAGATGTGTTTGTATGTCAAGTTGACAAGGGGTCAATTGGACTGGCTGGTTTTGTGTGTCAACTTGACACAGGCTGGAGTTATCACAGAGAAGGGAGCTTCAGTTGGGGAAGTGCCTCCATGAGATCCAGCTAAGGGCCCCTTGTGGGTGGTGCCATCCCTGGGCTGGTAGTCTTGGGGTTCTATAGGAAAGCAGGATGAGCAAGCCAGGGGAAGCAAGCCAGTAAGAAACATCCCTCCATGGCCTCTGCATCAGCTTCTGCTTCCTGACGTGCTTGAGTTCCAGTCCTGACTTCCTTTGGTGATCAACAACAACGTGCAAGGTATAAACTAAATAAAACCTTTCCTCCCCAACTTGTTTCTTGGTCATATTTGTGGAGGAATAGAAATTCTGACTAAGACAGCCTCCAAAAGAAACTGGACAGAGTATAGACTAGACATTTGAATGCTCTAGAACAAAAAGAAGCAAATACACCCAAGAAGAGTAGACAGTAGGAAATAATCAAACTCAAGGAAGAAATCAACTAAGTAGAAACAAAAAGAACTATACAAAGAATCAACCAAACCAGGAGCTGGTTCTTTGAAAAAAATCAACAACATACATAAATCCTTACCCTGACAAACCAGGGGGCACAGAGTCAGTATCCAAATTAACAAAATCAGAAATGAAAAGGGAGACATAACAACAGAAACTGAGGAAATAAAAAAAAATTGTCATATCCTACGACAAAAGCCATTATCCAACAAAATTTGAAAATCTGGTTGAAATGGACCATTTCTCAGACAGATACCAGGTATCAAAGTTAAATCAGAATCAGATAAATGGTCTAAACAGTCCCTTAACTCCTAATGAAACAGAAGCAGTCATCAATAATCTCCCAACCATGAAAATCCAGGACCAGATAGATTTAGTGTAGAGTTCTAACAGACATTCAAAGAAGACATAATACCAATACTCCCCAAATGATTCCACAAAATAGAAATAGAAGGAACACTTACCAATTCATTCTATGAAGCCACATTACTCTAATACCTAAGCCACAAAAAGACCCTACAAAGAAGGAGAACTTCAGACCAATTACCCTTATGAATATTGATGCAAAAATATTCAATAAAATTCTTGTAAACCGAATTCAAGAACATATCAAAACAGTCATTCACCATGATCAAGTAGGCTTCATCCCAGGGATGCAGGGATGGTTCAATATAAAGAAATCCATCAACATAACCTACTACATAAACAAACTCAAAGAGAAAAAGCACATGATCATCTCCTTAGATGCTGAAAAAACATGTGACAAAATCCAACACCACTTCATAATAAAAGTCTTGGAAAGATCATGAATTCAAGTCCCATACCTAAACAAAATAAAAGCAATATATAGCAAACCAGTAGCCAACATCAAACTAAATGGAGAGAAACTCGAAGCAATCCCACTGAAATCAAGGACTAGACAAGGCTATCCACTCTCTCCATACCTATTCAATATAGTACTAGAAATCCTAGCCAGAGCAATTAGACAACAAAAAGAGGTCAAATTGATACAAATTGGAAAGGAAGAAGTCAAAATATCATTATTTGCAGATAATATGATAGTATACTAAAGTGACCCCAAAATTCCACCAGTGAACTACTAAACCTGATAAACATCTTCAGCAAAGTGACTGGATATAAAATTAACTCAAACAAATCAGTGGCCTCCCTCTACTCAAAGGTTGAGAATGAAATTAGAGAAATAACTCCTGCCACAGTAGTCACAAATAATGTAAAATACATTGGTATGACTCTGACTAAACAAGTGAAAGATCTGTGTAAGAACTTCAAGTCTCTGAAGAAATAAATCAAACCTCTCAGAACATGGAAAGATCTCCCATGCTCATGGATTGACAGGATTAATATAGTAAAAATGGACATTTTGCCAAAAGCAAGCTACAGGTTCAATTCAATCCCCATCAAAAATCCCAACTCAATTCTTCATAGAGTTAGAAAGAGCAATTTTCAAATTCATCTGGAATAACAAAAAACTCAGGAGAGAGAAAACTATTCTCAGCAATATAAGAACTTCTTGCAGAATCACCATCCCTGACCTCAAGCTGTCCTACAGAGCAATCATGATAAGAACTGCATGGTATAGGAACAGTGACTGGCAGGTAGATCAATGGAATAGAATTGAAGACTCAGAAATGAACCCACACATCTATGGTAACTTGATCTTCGAAAAAGTTGCTAAAATCATCTGGTGGAAAAAAGACAGCATTTTCAGCAAACGGTGCTGGTTCAACTGGTGGTCAGCATGCAGAAGAATGCAAATTGACCCATTCTTATCCACTTCTACAAAGCTCAAGTCCAAGTGTATCAAGAACCTCTACATAAAACCAGAAACACTGAAACTAATGGACAAGAAAATAGGGAAGACCCTCAAGCACATGGGCATAGGGGGAAATTTTATGATGAGAACATCAATAGCTTATGCTCTAAGATCTAGAATTGACAAATGGGGCCTCATAAAATTGAAAAGCTTCTGTAAAGCCTAGGACACTGTCAATAGGACAAAAACAGCAACCAACAAATTGGGAAAAGATCTTTACCTACATCAGATAGAGGACTAATATCCAATATATACAAAGAAATCAAGAAGATACAAATCAAGAAGAATTCTCAACTGAGGAATACTGAATGACTGAGAAGCAACTAAAGAAATGGTGGTGGTGGCACACACCTTTTATCTCAGCACTTGGAAGGCAGAGGCAGGTGGATTTCTGAGTTCAAGGCCAGCCTAGTCTACAGAATGAGTTCCTGAACAGCCAGGGCTACACAGAGAAACCTTGTCTCAAAAAAAACAAAACAAAACAAAAAAATCCCATAGGACAAACAGCAGCAACAAAAGAAATGTTCAACATCCTTAGTCATCAGGGAAATGCAAATCAAAACGACCTTGAGATTCCATCTCACATCAGTCAGAATGGCTAAGATCAAAAACTCAGATAATAATAGATACTGGAAAGGATGTGGATAAAAAGGAACACTCCTCCATTGTTAGTGGGATTTCAAGTTGATAAAACTATTCAGGAAAGCATATTGATGGTACATCAAAAATTCAACATGGAGGGACCAACAATACCACTCGTGGGCATATACCCAGAAGATGCTCCAACATGTAAAAAGGACACATGCTCTACTATATTCTACTATATATAGCAGCCTTATTTATAATAGTCCGAAGCTAGAAAGAACCCAGATGTCCCTCATCAGAGGAATGCATACAAAAAATATGGTGCATGCAATGGAAAAAATGCATACAATGGAGTACTACTCAGCTATTAAAAGCAATGAATACATGAAATTCTTAGGCAACTGGATGGAACTAGAAAATAACATCCTTAGTGAGGTAACCCAATCACAAAAGAATACACATGGAATGTACTCCCTAATAAGTGGATATTATCTCAGAAGCTTGGAATACCCAAGATAAAATTCACAGACCACATGAAGCTTAAGAAGGTAGACCAAAGTGTGGATACTTTGGTCTTTCTTAATAGGGTACAGAATACCCATTGGAGGAAATACAAAGTGTGGAGCAGAGACTAAAGGAAAGACCATCCAGAAACTGCCCCACCTGGGGATCCATCCCATATACAGTTACCAAACCCAGACATTATTGTAGATAAAAACAAGTGCTTGCACACAGGAGCCTGATATAGTTGTTTCCAGAGAGGACCTGCCAGTGCTGACAAATACAGAGGAGGATGCTCTCAGCCTACCATTGAACTGAGCACAGGGTCCCCAATGGAGGAGCTATAGAAATGACCCAAGGAGCTGAGAGGATTCACAGCCCCAAAGGAAGAAAAACAATATGAACCAACCAGTACCCCCAGAGTTCCCCAGGACTTAACCACCAACCAAAGAGTACATATGGAGGGACCCACGGCTCCAGCTACTTGTGTAGCAGAGGATGGCCTGGTGGGGCCTCAATGAGAAAAGAGGGCCTTGGACCTTGAAGGCTGATTGCCCCAGGGTAGGGGAATGCCAGGTCAGGGAAGCAGGAGTGGATGGGTTAGTTGTTGGGCACCTGTGAGCTTAGCTCAATGCCCCCAGCTGAGCTGTTTGCACAGATTTCCTGAAAGCAAACCATCTTGCAGCTTAGTGTGGTAGGGACTTCCCAGGTGCCTGACCTATGGCTAAGATTGTTTTTCACCCTGCCTCAAGTATATATTGCTGGTCCCTCAGAAAAGCTTTGGCATTCTCCTTACAGAATGACCAGTGTCTGTGTTTTCTGTTAATCCTCCAGGCCTATGCCGGATACTTGGTACCATGGTGCTGTCATTAGTGAGCAGGAGGAAGGGGATGGGATAGGGGGTTTTCTGAGGGGAAAGGTAGAAAGGGGATAGCATTTGAAATATTAATAAAGAAAATATTTAATAACAAAAAGAAAACCTATAGATGTGGGTTTTTTTGTTTTTTTGTTTTTTTTTTGTTTTTTTTTTTTGTTTTTTTTTTTTGAGACAGGGTTTCTCTGTGTATCCCTGACTGTCCTGGAACTCACTCTGTAGACCAGGCTGGCTTCGAACTCAGAAATCCACCTGGCTCTGTCTCCCAAGCGCTGGGATTAAAGGCGTGTGCCACCACTGCCCGGCTATAGATGTGATTTTTAAAGAGTTTTGAAATACAGTGTCCAGTATCAGGAAACTTGTTTTTGCTGATTGTTTTGGGTTTTATTCGAAGAATGAACATGCACTGGATAGTAGCTTTCTGTCTTTTTTCGTCTCTTGTTCTAAAATGCAGTGTTGATCTTCAGATGAATTTTCAGTATATAATGAAGAATTTTCATGGAACAGTAGAAGAAAATACATTGAAACAAAAGTCTCCTATTGTAATAAACAGGACTTATGGGTATATTGAATATACAATTACAGACAGAGTCACATGCAATCCATTAGAAACAGTCAATTGTTAATTATAGTACTTTATATTACCAACAAGGAATTGTGTTGGTATTTTTCCATAAAGGATAATATGCAAGAGACGTATTAGTGTTCAAACAATGAGAATAGAATGATCAGCAACCAGGATAACAGTTTTGAGTCAATTTACCCCAAAATGACATTCTTAACATTATAGGAATGTAATTGAACAGCCAAGTATTTTGCATGATGACTACATCCTTTTAATAAAGTACTATTCAAAAGAATATACTATAATAATATATATGTCATAAATTTCAGAAATTTTATAGGTTTTTCTCATCTGGAAAATACTGTTAATCTAAACACCCTGAAGGGAAGACAAACTAATAGTATTTTGAAAATGACTTTGTACTATCTTTGAATCATAATTCTTTTATTACATTGAAAACTAAAATTAGATTGTATCTTCATTTATTCATCATCAAATACTAACTTAATTACTACTATGTTGGGGTATAATGACAACATTTTGGGGATCCCTAAACCAAATGAGCCTTATTTCTTGTTTGTGAGTACATTTAAAATATGATCGGGGAATTCAAATGAAAAGTTACAGAAGATGTGGAAGAAAATGCATTCATATGGTTTCTGTATATTACAACATATCATGGGTGATAGAATTTTTTTCTGATAAAGATGCATTCCTAAGGCTTCTCCATCTTCCTTTTGTGCCTGGGAGGCTGGACTTTGTAGAATCATTAACTCTGATGACTAGCTGGAAATAGGAGGGCAGGAGACAATGATAGTCTATGTATTTTCCCCCTAGGCTACTTTTGTTTTCTTGTCTCTACATACTAGCAATGGTATGGCTTATTCAGTACAGTCTGTGTACCCTGCATTCCTCAGAATACAAGAATATCACACTAAGTGTAGTGTTAAGGCAGTTCTGAAAACCCAACCCCCCCCCCCATGGTTATGTTACCTAAACGTGAATTAAATAGAGACACATTAGAAGGTGACCTCAGTGGCAAAAGGCTGTTACTGTGAGTGAGCAGAGATTTACAGAGGGCTTCAGTGGCAATCATTCAGGTCTAGTGTGAGATTGAGTGTAACTATGTCTGGAAATTGTCTTCACTGACTTATGCAGTCACAAGATACATTTGCATGGAGAAAATCATTGGACAAAAATTTGTCAGAGAAAAGAAGGACTGGATCCAACACAGAAGCAAGGATTATTCTCTAAGAGGTTCTTCTTAAGGACTAGATATTGGAATCTGGAGTAAGCGCTGATTCTATTGAGTTCCAGGGTAGCATATAGTATAGGGAGGGGAGGAAAATGATAAAGTCTTACAAAAGACATTTAGTATGGTTTAAAGAAGAAAGCTAGCCAAGACAAGTGTTGGGTATAATATTGAAAAGAGAAAGAATAGACTGAGAAAGTTTTATTTAAAAGTCTATCAGTATACTAATTCTGGATATACACCCCAATTATGCTCTATCATACCATAAGCACACTTGCTCAAGTGTGTTCATAGCAACTCAATTTATAATAGCCAGAAACTAGAAACAACCCAGATGTACCTCAACTGAAAGATAAAGAGCCTGTGATACATTTATAGCACTTGAATTAATTCTCAGTTATCAAAAAACTAGGATATCATGAAATTTTCAGGCAATGAATGGAAGTAGAAAATACCATCCTAAATGTGGTAACCCAGACCCAGAAAAGACACACATGGTATGTGCTAACTTATAGGTGGATATCAGCCATAAAGTACGAGTTAATCATACTACAATCTGAAGACTCAAAGAAGATAAGTAACAAGGAAAGCCTAAGGGAAGATGCTTGAGTCTCCATTAGGAGAAAAAAATAAAATAAAAATCAAAAGTGGATGGAGAGAGAAAACTGGGAAGGAGATCGATGGGGAGAGGAACCGGGATGAGATGAAGTGTGAAGGGAATGGCAGTAGAAAGTGAGAGGATTGGGAGAGAGAAGGGAAATTAGCAAGGGGGAGCATCCCTGGGACAAGCTGAAAACCTTGGTCAGAGGAGGCTCCTGCAAGTCAATGAGGGTGACCCTAGCTGAGAATTCTAGCAGTTTGGGATATGGAGCCTAAAGAGGCTATTTTATGTTGCCAAGAAGGGCTTCTAATAGCCCATCCAGAAAACCTTAGTCCTCAAATTTTCCCTGCCTTCAAGATGTGCTGAGATAAAGATGAAGCAGATATTGATGAAATGGCCAACCAATGAGGGACCCAACTTGAGATCCAACCCATTAGAGAAAGCCAATCCTCATATGGCACCATTAATGATACTCTGCTATGCTTGCAGAGAGGAGCCTAGCAGAGCTGGCTATGGAGAGGCTTCATCCAGAAACTGATAGAAACAGATGCAGAGATCCATAGCCAAACATTGGGCAGAGTTTGGGGAGTCTTGTGGAAAAGTCAGAGGAAGGACTGTGGGAGCAAAAGGTCAAAGACACCAAAAGAATACCTACATGGCCAACTAACCTGGTGACTCACCAAGAATGAACCACCAAAGAGTGTGCATGGTCTGGACATATATAGCAGATGTTCAAGTTTGTCTTCATGTTATTCCCCTAACAATTGGAGTGGAGCATTTTTCTGACTTGGACTCCTTTGGATTCAGTCTGCCTTTGGATTCCTTTCCCCTAGCTGGGGTGCCTGGTCTGACCTCAGTAGCAGACTATACACTTAGTCCTAATGTGACTTGATGGACCAATTTGGGTTGATACCGGGTTGGGGTGGTCCCCTTCCTGGGAAAAGGAGATGGGGAATAAGGTAAGGAGGTTAGAAGGGGAGATTGGGAGGGGAGGAGGGACGTAAGCAATCAGGATATAATGTGAATAAATGAATAATTAATGAAAGGAAAATTCCATAGGGTTCTTCAGCACTATGTCCTCCGTGAAGCTTGAATGAAGCTTGACTTTTTATTTATTTATTTTTTTTTTGTTTTT
Organism: Apodemus sylvaticus; assembly: GCF_947179515.1. Lineage (NCBI taxonomy): Eukaryota > Metazoa > Chordata > Mammalia > Rodentia > Muridae > Apodemus > Apodemus sylvaticus. The sequence continues at coordinate 31,374,406 of NC_067481.1, read as the reverse complement.
GTGGAAAATGGGTATGTATGGCTATGAAAATGGAAGATTCAGTCCCTTAGCCAACTCCTCCTAGGGTATCTTGTGCTCTGCGTGGAGGGACATCCTCATAGAGGCAGGGGGAGGGAGGATTGGATAGAGGGTTTCCAAAGGGGAGACCTGGAAAAAGGAAACATTTAAAATGTAAATAAAGAAAATATTCACTTAAAAAAAAAGGTAAGATTCATTCGAGTGTGGCAATGATTTAAGATGCTTCAAAAAGACACTTTAGTCCCAAAACCTGAAATCAGCTTTTGTGTAACTGACCAAGTGCTTCAGACAGAAACTTTAAATGAATTAAGTTTAATTTTAGCTCATAGTTTCAAAAAATTCATAGATTCATAATCACTTGCTCAAAAGGAATTGCTTGGGAAGAACATCATGGTGGCGGGAGCAGATGGCACGGAAGATTCTTACCTTATGGCAGACAGGCAGCAGAGGTCCCAAAAGGAAACAAACAAACAAACAAACCAAAACAAACAGAAAAACAGGGAGGTAGATATCTCTGAAAACTCACACTCAGAGACTCACATCTGTGAGTCAGATCTCACTTCTCTAGTTATATTAACTTTCCCCCAAAGTGTCACTCAGTTGAGGACCACACAGTCAATACAGTGAGCCTGTCATGGAGAATGTTTTCAAAAGAACCTCTAGTCACCAGTAAGGTATAAAGAAAGAAAACTCAACGTTCTTCACAATAAGGTAAACTCAGGGGCCTGGATCTCACACAATGACAACCATGTGTTTAAAGAATGAACTTTTACTTACATGTTATTCTTTAGGGTGGGAATGTAGAGCCCTTCAGCAAGGGTGAGTTTCAAAGTTCTAACAAGTAAATCAATGAATATGACAAAGCATCCTCTTTGTTAGAGGGACTCTAGCTCATGTTTTGTATGATGTTTTTGCCCTTCAGTCATATTCCAACAGTACAGTGACTAACACATTACTACCATGGGAGCCGCTCATCTGTTTTTAAGACATGGGGAATATTCTAACAAAGAATTATGTGAAATGATAGAGCCTGTAATAAATTATGCAATAGGCAAATAGACAGTCTGACTTTGAAACAGAGGCAAACATTCTCAAATTGAGAACTAATGACAGGCTGGAGAGATGGCTCAGCAGTTAAGAGCACTAACTGCTCTTCCAGAGGTCCTGAGTTCAATTCTCAGCAACCACATGGTGACTCATAGCCATCAGTAATGGGATCTGACGCCCTCTTCTGGTGTGTCTAAGAACAGCAATTACTTACATAAAATAAATAAATCTTAAAAACAAAACAAAACAAAAAAGAGCTAATGACAGCCATTAGCAAATTACATATGACATACATTATGAATCTAATCCTCATGAAATGCTTTTTCGCATTTGTTGAGCTGAAGAAACTAGCATATTTAAGATGCTTCCCTTCTTTCTTTCCTTTCCATTATTAGTGACTACCATTGTCTATCTCTCAATGGTCCATTTTTGTCTGAGAGTTTTTGTGCTAATTGCAGAGAATTCCCCTTTTGTTCAACACTATGACTCTTGCTCTGAGCAGGTTTTAACATTCTTCAGTATAGATTCTTCAAAAATGTTTTCATAGCTACAAATATTCTGTAGTTGCATGTTTACGCAAATAACTTTGAGGTACTAGGTTGACAGTATTTAGTATTTATTATATTATTTTTTCAGGTATTTCATCTCTGTATTTGACTTTGTGCTTCACAACACAAATTTTGAGATCTAAAACATATTGTCTTGTAACTGGAAATCTTGGATTTTCATATGATATATATATATATATATATATATATATATATATATATATATATATATATCAGAATAATAATTATGATTAATGATATTTTAATGATATTTTAAAAGAAGTCATGTGACAACAGACTCAAACATATAAAATTTTAACACAATCCATGGGAAAATAATCAAGTTTTCATATATCATAAATAAATATACCAGTATATATGTAGAACAAATTAAGATCTATTTTATTATTTGACATTTTATTTTATTTATCTTGTTTAACTTGTTAGATATTTTATAGTATTTGAGATTGAATCCAGGAGCCCATGAATGCTAGGAGTCTTAGGGTATCAGTGCTATGAAGATTCACCATGACCATGGCATCTCTTTAAAATAAAGAAAAATAAAACATTTAGTTGGGTCTGGCTTACAGTTCAGAGGTTAGTCTATTATCATCATGCTGGGAAGCATGGGAACGCACAGGCAGACCTAGTACTGGAGAGGTATCTGACAGTTGTACATCTGGGTCCCCAGTCATTAGGAAGTTAATATTACACTACACCTGGTTTGAGCATGTGAGACTTCAAAGCCTGCCCCCTTTTAATGCACTTCCTCTAACAAGGCCATACCTACTCCCAGGCCACAGCTCGAAATGGTGCCACTACCTATATACCTATGGGAGCTATTTTCATTCAAACCTACACACTAGACAATCATGAAGCCATCTCCCCTGTTCATACTTTATATTTTTTATTTATTACACCTTCTACTTACTCTGTAGAAAAATATCAATAAAAATTATGTTACACAGTAAAATATATGCTACCCATACATGGTAAGAAATGGCATTTAAATTCTTCATTTGTAAAACAGCTTAGAATATCTTTAAAGACAATATATATTGTACTTCCATGCACTTGTGTGGTGGGTATAATTCTAAATACTTTGCTTACGTTCTTTGCACAATAAGCTGTGTGACAGGAGGCATGATTTTTATACCACTTTTACAATTTTAGAAGTTGAAATACAAATCAATAAAGCCACTAGACCAAAGCAATGGAGCTGTGAGCTATTGTGAAATAAAATTGTCTTTTCAATCATAGCATGTTGGCTTCCAAACACATACTCCTAACAATGGGAATAGAGGTAATCTTTAAAATAATATTTAAGTACATGCCAGTTCTTTCACAGGCTATAAAGACCCTGCAGACTGCACTTTATTTTTCTGAGATGCCCACACTACACAGTACATTGCCTTTCCTCATTTGTGTATTCTTGCCATCCCATGTATAAGCTGGTTGGTGTGGCCAGAATTTAACTATTTCTTGTATTCAGATAAATCATTAACGTGCACATATTAGCCAAACTTCCTCAAAAGTACTTTACTAAAAAGTGACAAACCAGTGATTTGTCCTTGTAATTTACGTGCCGTGTTTATTAAACTAAACATTGTTTTGTTTAGAAAAGACAGTTTTCAACTGGAGACACAGCTCACTATTTCAGCATCATCACCAGTAGCATCTTCATAACTTATTCAATCTTACCTGAAGAGGATCAACAGGGACATTTGGTAACTGGCTTCCTGATTGATGAAATGGTTTGCCTAATTCAAAAATAGTCTTAAATGTTTAAAATCTAGCATAATACAATTCCCAAGAGTAGCTCTTTCTTGGAGTTGGGATGTTTTTGGTTTTATATTTATTAGCAATGATTAACTATACCAGCTGATCTGCTTCATAGTGAGATTTCATACATGTGAATAACATTTTTTTGCTCATCTTTGATATCCTGCCATCACCCTGCCATATATCTTCTGTTCCTCTTCACCTACCCTCAAGTCTCTTTCTACTTTCATGTATTATTACTATTGTCTTGTCCTCTTTCTTACTTTAGTTATTACATGTATACATACATATTAATATATGAATGCAACTTACTGAGTTCTTTCAGTATACACAAGTGTGTGTGTGTGTGTGTGTGTGTGTGTGTGTGTGTGTGTGTGTGTGTAGGGCTGACCACTTTGTATTGGATTACTGAATAACCACGTAGGAGGCTCGTCCTGAAGAAGGCAGATTCTTCCTCCCTCAGCAATCATTAACTACCTATAGTTTTTCATCTGTGGGTGGCGCCATGTGAGGCTTCCAAAACCCATAGTGACACGGCAGCTAGCATTGCTATTGTTTACTTCTGATTTAGCCAACCATATTGCTGAGGATTTATGGTCGCAATTTCTCTGTCATATATAGAAGACACAGTCTTGTGGCAGTGTCCTGGTTCTCTATTTCTTACCTTCTTTCTGTATGCTTTTTTATGTAATATTATGTAAGCCATAAATTTAAGAGTTGTATTATAAATTTATCGTTTGGGGCAGGGCACCCTGTGGTCAGTTCTCTGCAGTCTGACTTCTTGTGCCCAGATGGAATGATCTATGTCTGCTTGAAAGAAAAGTATTTAATGAAGTGGGAGAGCTGTCACTTATCTGAGTGCAAGGATATCTATTTAAAATAGTTTGAAATATACAGTGATAACACTAGTAGGTTTTTCGTTGGGTACATGGCCTCATTCTCATTTCATTCTATATAATAAGGAGTATTAAACCGTTCATCAGGTAACCTCTAAGGATCTCCCTGCATGAAATTCCTGCACTTGTATAATCGTGCCCATCCAGGTATGGGCTACAGTTATTGATTAGCTTTAAATAAAGAGTATAGAGCAGGAGAGGCAAGAAATCACTTCCAAGATAAGCTTGTAAGACACCAATGAGTTCCAGTGATGATATCAAGCTTTCTTATTTTTTCTGGACCACTCAGTTTGAGGAAAGCAAGCTTCTCCATGAGGCACTGTTGTGACAGAGTCCATATGGCAGAACAATTTTCTGTTAGTAACCACTGAGATGGTTTTAAAGTTGTTCTCTCACCAGTTGTATCATAAGGCAAGCCTTCCTGAAAGAATGAAGAAGAGTCAGTTGACCCAGCTATCCCCAATGCCTGAGCCACAGACCTGTTAAGTCTACTCTAATGTAGAGTATTATGCATCATAGCAGTAGTTTAGTCCTGTACAGATACTTGGAAGTACAATGAAGAGCAAGGTGACTCAACTGGGCTTTTGGTAATGCTTTTATTATATCCTGTTTCTCACTCAAACGGATTCTCTTTATCTTTTTTGTGTATCACAAAGATGCTATGAGGATGAAGCACCTTCTTAATGTAATTGAAGGAATGCAGGACAAAGAAAAGAGTAGACGTTCACTTCTCTTCTTGAACTTCAGTTTATTCATTCATGAAATAAAAAGCCACGGCTATCTAAGCTTGTTGATTCTCATTCTCCATTGTGTGCCTATTTGTAACATGTATTATGATCCCATCGGCGTATCTCCTGAGACACCAGTACAACAAAATATACAATTTTTACCCTTAAGATATTTAAAGAGTGGGGGACCAGAGTAACTTTATGACATTTAACCAAAATTCCCACCAGTACATCACTACAGCTTGGACATTTTGATGTCGTACATTACTGAAGAATTGAAATATGCTGGATTTTAAAGTCTACTAAGAATTTCAGATGGTGAAAAGAAAGAAAACAAGTGGATTAAAATGAATGTCAACTGTGCAGGCATGTAAGGAGGAGTGACATTATATGCAACAGAATGAGGAGGGGTGTTGTGGTTGCTAATGAGAAAAGATGAGAAAATTCTGATGCAAATAAGTTATTCATCTTCATAAGAACTTTAGTGGGTATGGCATTACTTATTCATATTCATATGTCTGAAGACAATTCATTAGCCATATGATGGGTTGGAGCAAAGTGAAATGGAATATGAACCAACATTGTAAAAACACACAATGAGATATATTAATGGACAATGACAAATTCTATTGATAGAAATGGCAGCTAAAAATACATATATATCAGAGAATGACTATAATTTGGAAATATATTATTTGTTTCCTTCCTTCTTTAAAATGTCCCCAAGTTTTGTGTAAAACATGTCTGTGCTATATTGGCCTCATTTTTATAAAGAATACTGTCTGTTAAGTTTCGTTTATAAAAGATGTATCACACCTATTAACAAACCTGCCTTAATCAGCTTATCATGTAATTTTGGATATTTCACAAGTGGAGAATTCACTAACAATAATAGAACAGACCCTGTGGAATTATATTTTCAAGCATTGTTGTTGCAGAAATGTAGAGATTAACAACTGAGTAGATAAAATAATTATTTATCCTCATTATAATTTGTCACATTTTAGTATTATGTGAGAAATACCAGTAATTATGATGAAAGAAATAGTTTTGTTTATTTTAAATCCCCCTTTTTCATATTTTAAAACTTCTGCTGTGTTTCCCATATAATCCTATTTTTGTATCCCCCCATGCTACACAAACACCTTAGTGCAGTGTTTGTTAAATAAATTGTTCAACATAGGCCTTAGGAACTGGGCTTAATTAGATATGATGATTTGCATGACAGTTATTTATTATTTCATGATCATAGTCACTTTTTCATACAGCTGCATTGTGCATTGTTTTCTAAACTGAACCCTTTAGTCTCTGTGGAAGAGAAAAGCATCAAAAAGGAGGCACTTTTTGTTATTTGAGTAAAAGTAAGACCTTCATAGAAATTTAATTGAATATAGCTCATTAAATAAGTACCAGTGGAATATTACAGTACCCTTAAGTCAAACATGCTGATACATACTCCTGAAGCAACAATGGAATGAAGGACTACATGGAAGCAAAGCTGGCCAGTATCTATCAGGAAATAGTAATTCCCAGCCACTCTAAGATGTTTGCACTGTATTGACAAAACTCGTTATTACTACCGGCTCTTTTCTGCAAATGGGTCCATGAAATTATTCAGTGATGCCCAGACTGATGACTGAGAAAGGTCTTCTCTTTCAACAAAGTGGGAACGTTTATTTTCATTTCTACCATTTCCTTCAGATTTTCATGCATACCGATTCCATAAGACTTCAGCACTCTCAAACTCCCTGTCTGCTGCCGACTGTTGAGAAGTTCATTGCTTGTTCATTCCAAGGACCCAATTGTGGTTTTTACCGTGGTTTTTATATACTAAGATTTTGTGAATTTCTTTGCTATATGTGCTTCTTTCCATTCCTTCTTGGTCATTACCATAGAACACACAAGAGGCTTTTGTCAGCATTTTATAGACATTGGAATCTGCACATTCTCAGGTGTCTCTTACCCATGACTCCCCAAAGAATGCTCTCACTGGACAGACTTCTAAGTTGTGTGAGACCAGTTAGTCACTTTACTGATGACAGTCATGATTCCTTTTTTAAGTCATTGTCTCTGTTTTCTTTCTAAACCAGGAAGATTCAGTTCTTGTTGGTTGGTAAAGGTGCTGTTGGCTTATCATCAAGTTATTGAAACATTATATTTGATAATATTTTATAGAACACTTTATTATTAATTAATCAATTTTTTTTCTTCAGTGGATATCTTTACCAATAGTTATCTGCTTCAGGAGTCAGGTTTGAGCATGGCAACTCTTAGATTATTTGATAAATATTAGTATTTCTTTTTGGTGCAGAAATACCAGCTTTTGTTTTCCCTTTAAGTAAAAGTAAGAATAAGCAATGAGTAACTTTTTTCCCAAACTCCAGTAGGGTAAAGGATCTAGAGGGCCAGAATGAATAAACAAATTATAACGTTAGTTTTTGGCTTAGTCTCCACTATCCTAGGCAATTTCTACAGCATGCCAGATGGAAATGATTCAACATTGTGGTAATGAGATAAACACTAGGCTAAGAAAATATTTTTGGAAGAAAATAAAAATTAGAATAATCATGCATTTCTTTTAAATAGGTTAGTAAATGCTTTGATTCCTTCGAAGGACATCTGACACAAGCAGGACCTGCTGCCAATATGCCAGGGGTAAAAGAAGATGCCAAATAACCACATATATCAGGCAAGCATTTGCAAAGCCCATCTCTTATTTTCTGGGTTCCCAGTGAATGTTTCTCTTCCTTTGGGCCTTCTTCGCCCCAAATCAGGTATTTCACAGACCTCTGGGATACTGCTCTGCCTACAACCAGTTTAAGCTACTTTGAAAATAATGTCTATTTCGAATGCCATTCTTTAAGAATCTGGAACATTATATTTTTAAGAGCAGGTGGCAATAACTGACCAATTCAAATGTTTTGAATATTCAGATCAACAGCCTTGGTTAAAAAGAGTTTCTTCACCACCCCCTCATACTTCTTAGAAATGCTAAAGAATGAAAAATCAAAAGGTTTACAGGGTGAGAAAGGCAGAAAGAAAACAAAAACAAAAAACCAAAAAAACCCCTAAAGAATTGAAATAAAGTTTATATATCAAACTCATCTGCATAGACTGAGGCTATCTAAAAAGCATAAGGAGGGAATGAAAACATAACTAGCCACGTTATAGAGTAATGGATGGACTGGACAGTGACTATTTCCTGCAAAGCTAAGGTTTAGTCCAGATATGATTGTTGGGGAACAAGAGAACATCTTAATCTACTACAAATGCACAATTGTGACTTGTGTCTTAATTTGAAAATTAAAGTACATTTTGCCATGAGATCCCTTAGAAATATAGAAATGTAGACAGTATGTGGAGAAATACTTTTTTCGCAATAGGAAAATTTTGTACTGGGAATTCAATCGCCTTTGCTTTCTAGTTATTTTCTTTTTAAGTATTAAAAGTGAATCTCAACTGAGTAAGTGCATGGTTTTCTCCTTGCAACAAGAAAGGTTTCATGGAGGGAGCCATTCCCACATGAATCTACCCCACAGTTTGGAAACTGCAGTGATAAGATAGGGTGCTGTGAAAGCTATTGGATACACAAAAACTCGAAATTCTGTCACACATGCAAGAAATTTCAGCACAGTTATGAAAGAGTGGAGAAGGGAGACATCAGAATTGAATAGTTGCTTGTGAAGTGAAAAAAAAGATAAAATTCTGCATGCCCACTGAAGTTCTTCAACACAGAGAAGAATGAAGAATTTGACTGTGTAAACTAGGAGGTTTCTGATTCTTGTGCCTTTCTCTGGGTTTTTTCTCTTAACAAATACTACAATACTGACAGTTATTATCCTTGATTCATTCTGGTAAAAATATGAATCTGAAAAAAATACTGTAGTGTGATGAAACTGCTTTTTTACAGAAACTATCATTTGTTTTGTTTCTACTAAAAACTCAAAACATTCTAGTCAAGACAAAAGAGAGAGAGATGATGATGATTTTTATTCAGCAAAATAATCAATAGAATCTTAGGATTAAATAATCTAAAAGTCACCACACAGTCAGACTGGCTTTGCACTCATAGCATTCCTCCTGCCTCAACCTGTCAAGTTTTATGATCACAGGCATGTGTCAGTACACACTGGACCTGAATCTAGCTTTTTTATAGATACTTGCGTAATTGATTACAAACTGATCAGTTTGTAAATTTGATCCTATTATCATCTTGATCTATGAAACATCTTCAATATGTAGTACTCTGAGATAGATCTATGAGTGAGAATGGTAGGCTCCATACTTAGAAATAAAGTTATTTGACTTTGTGATTTTTTTGAAAGCTAATTTCCATTTGTATTTCATTTTCTTGAGCTTCCCATTACTAGGAAGATTTGTGCTGCCTGAATATCACTTTTTCTTGGTCTGTGTGCCAGGGGTTGAGTAACCAGTAGCCCTAGATTACAAGGACAAGAGAAAGACTCCTCGGATAGATTCCCAACTGTGAATTTTTATTAACTTACATGAGATGCTGGGTTTGACTGTATCCACTTTAGCAATCAGTGCTTCAATCTCATACCTTTTCTAAACCTTTGCCTGAATGCATTTGATCTAGGAACAGATTTTATGAAAGCAAATGAGTCTGCAGGATGTCCTGATCATGACCAAACTTGTCAATTATAGTACATGCCTGGCTCCCCCTGCAATCTGGGGCCCTGTTCTTTACTAAGCATATTCTTTAAAATGGAGAAAAGGAAAAGAAAATAGCTTTTCCTTGTTAAAAATATTATTAACAGTAATATATTTGTGTCTGTTTGAGCGCAAGGGTTGGGAAAGTACCCGTGAATGCAAATGAAGCCAGAGGTTGATACCTGGTGTGTTCTTTTATGCTTTACAATGCATTATTTTACGAGAGTCTCTCACTGGACATGGAGTTCACCATTTAGTTTAGACTCAGTGGTCAGCAACCCTTGGGGATTATTCTGTGACTCAGCACTATGATTGCAGATACATGTCACAACAAAAAATTTTCATGGGCTAGGGATCTGGTCTCCATTCCCATACTTGCTTTTACCCACTGAGCCATCTCCCCATCCTCAAAAATGAAAAATTTTAGGTAATTACACAAAATTCTACCACCTTTTATTTTTCTCTTTTTTTTAATCTATTTAAAGTAGGTTAATTTACTTTATATGTAACATTATAACATTGATATAATACTTTATGTGATTCATTTTTTAAATCTATTTTATTTTTAGTTATGTCTGGATGTTTGGGTAAAGGTATGTGGATGTGACCTCTTTGGAGATGGAGTTACAGTCAATTGTGAGCTGCCTCAAGCGGTTGCTAATAACTGAACATGGGTTTTCTGGAAGAGCAATAAGATCTCTCAACCTTTGAGCAAGCCTTCAAGCCCCAATTAATTCTTTTTATTTCAAATAGTATCTTAATTTTATAAAATAATCTACTAAAACTCTCTTCAATGGAAGAAGAGTTAGATTATTTTTTCATTTATTACAGACAGCAAGCCTTATTGTGACTTTCTGGTGATAAATATTTTTCACTATTATTTTTCTGATATTTAGACCCCTCCCCCCAGTATCTCCCCTGCCCTGGTACTTTGAGTCTCTGTGAGACTAGGTGGTTCCTCTTGTAATGAGGACAGAAAAAGACAGCCCAGCTAGAAAAACATATCCCACATACAGGCAGCAGCTTTTAGGATAGCCCAAATAGATGTTTCTTAAAGAGAATAATGGGCTTACCTTCTTATAATCAGCAGTAATAGCAAACATAGAAATTGGCAAAGTTATAGAAGAACTATTTTCCATTTATATTAACAAAACTGTTTACACACTTTGTACTCTGCCTCACATTATGATCACCTACAGAATCAATTCCTGAGATATATTTAAAAACAATACCCTTATTAGCCAGATAATATCTATAACATGTAAAGAGCAAACAATTCACAATTGTACGGGGGAAACCATTTGGATTATCACTGTGTAAAGAAAACCCTTGGCTTAATTCCTTCTCTGCTCTCCATGATGTATCTTTTGGCAACAGGCTACAGTAGTGAGAAGGCGGATGTGCTGCATGTGTTGCTGCTTATGTACAGGTGTGGTTTTCTCCTTAGCTGTAATAGGTGCTGTGCCTGGATCAGAGTACAGAAGTCTCCTTCAGGGAAACTGAAAATATAGCAAGGTTCAATTGGAGAAATATTAAGTAATCTTTCTACCATGATTACTTTTATTGTGTACATCTCACTATAAATATAAAGAATGGGTAGATTGACTTATTTTCTTAAATGTTCCCTGTTCTCTGGGCACAAAGGTAAAAATGTTCTTCTCCACTGAGCAAAAGGCTTGAGGAATAAATTTCTATCACCTGAAGATGTTCAGAGACAATAGGCAACTTTTCCATTTGGGCAGGTAATTACAACCAGCATTAGCTGGGCTCTCCAAAACTGAAGGTTGCTGATCTTGCAGTACAAAAAAATATTTTCAGCTGTGGACAATTAACAAACTCAGTGGACCAGGCAAAAGTGCAGCCCTCTCTTGCACAATTCAGCTGCCAGCACTACTTTGACAGCTATATAATTACATGGACCATAAATTACGCTCCGTAATCACCTTGTTTATAATTTCATTCCCTGTAAATTAGTAGTGTAATGAAATGAGATTTCATAACCACCAGATGCAGAGAGAGCTGCTCACCAGAGACTCTAGCAATGGCTGAGAGGCAACCCCTTCCCAAGAAGAGAGATTTTGGTGGACTGCTGTTCCCTGGACATATCATTGGCAAGTCATCTGATGCTTCCAGTTTGGGGCTGCCAGTGACATTCAAGTAACTCCAGTTTGGAAACAGGATGATACATCAGCAGCTGTGGCCTGTAGGATATCCTATTTGAGAGGAAATTTACTTTTAAAACTCATATATCGGTGCTCCATGTATTCCCAAAGATATGCTAGATAATGTATTTACATAATGATTACTCAAGAGTCTTCCATGAGATTAGTTGTAATTGAAGCACTTTTCACAATTGTATTTACTGCACACTTCACGGTGGGTCAGTGGGTCAGTGGGTGGGCTTTTTCTACCTGGTGGCCATACAATGATTGAGAAATGAGAATGCATTCTCTATAGTAAAATTTCCTAAGATTATTGCTTCATGACACAGTAATTTTTTTTAAAAATATTTTGTACCATGCCCAGTAGTATGGAAGAGAAAGAAATATGAATGGAAATAATAAAAATACTGGTCTTAGCTCGAGGGTTTAGCCAGTAACCTGACTACTGAGACGTAGCTCCCTGCTATTTCATAATAAAACAGTTTTTAGAACCGATAGCATGCAACTGGGAATTATACATTTTTAAGGAAAAGAGGAACAAATGAACAGTTTATAATTCCTGCTGTCTTCGAGCCAGAGCCAAGACAAGTTATTTGCAAGAGATTTATTAGAACTGGAGCCATTACTACAAGAATTGTGCTGAGAGGAAAAATACAAATTATGTGCCACTGTTTCTAACTGAGCTGGGAGGGGTAAATGCATGATTCCAGAGCTTTAATTACCTACAGGAAAGTGAGTCGGTTATGCAGTGCCTATTTTAATTACCATCTGATTAAAATTAATCCTAGCTGGGAAAGCAGAAAGTGAAGTAAGGAAACTGAAGTCTGAAGGTTAATGTTTCAAATGTCACCAAGTGCAGACAGGTAAAGAAGAGGTGATCTGGCCAAAGGGCACCGACTAGCCAGTTATTTGCACTTTAAAGTGTGTTTCTAATACTTCCTGTTTTCAAGCTTGTTTTAATGTACTTCAAAATTGCATAAAATTCATGTCAATAATCTTGTCATTACTGACATTTATTCCCACTTATTTATTCCTGAGTGCTGTGTGTGTGAGTGTGTGTTTGGTGCCCTTGTGAAGCTCAGAGAAGTATTGGATATTGATCTTCGGCTGCTGTCTTGTTTGAGAAAGACTTTCTTTTTTCCTGCTACACAAGCAATTCTAGTTGGATGTTGAGCTCCTGGAGTCTGAAGATTCTCTTGTCTCCACTCCAATGTCTCCATAAGAACACTGGGATCACAGCTGCTACACTGCTTTGCTGTGTTTCCAGGGGGTCCAAACTTAGGTCGTCAAGCTTGGACAAAACTCACTTTGCATGTGGAGAAATTTCTTAGTCCTAAAGCCTAAAGCCATTTAGATTTGATGTTATTCTTAGTTAGAGACATTTGAGGTCAAATAAAATTATTACAGGAATCTGTATATATATATATATATATATATATATATATATATATATATATATATAAACACGTGTGTGTGTGTGTGTGTGTGAATGTGTAGATGTGTATATATTCTTTCTCATCAATAATATAAATATATAGCTATCTCATTTTGACATAGTATTTTCAGAATTACAAAAGTAAGTGAAATATATACTTAAAATCTACAGATATTATCACTAAGTTGCCAACATAGTATCTGGCATGGTGCACCATCTATACACTATACATGATGATCAAAGGCGACATGCTATGTGACATTTCTATTTCCAGTTGCACTGACTTGGAAAGTAAAGAGAAGAGAATATTGTCAGAACCCAAACATTTTAAGCATAGATACCTAGGGAACCATTTAAAACAACAACGAAAGCTCTCTGGCTTTACAATGCCTAAGCAGAACACCTTATCTACTAGCAGCTGATAGATAATTATAATGAACTATGTAAAACAGAATTGATAATTATAGCCTCCAGGCTGATGACAAGGGAAACCATGGCATGGAACCAGTCCATTTGAAGATGCACACTCACAAGGTGTTTGGCTAAAATTACTAGAAGTTAAAAATCTACAGGCATATGCTGAAGCAAAAACAAAGAAAAGAAAGAAAGAAACTAAAAAAACAAAACAAAACAAAAAACAAAAAAAACAAATCCAAAAAAACCCAAACCATTGGATTTAAAAATATCAAGGAAAGAATATCCAATGTTGAAATAAAAAGGAAAGATAGAGGGAAAATAGATCATTAGTTCTAAAAAAAAATGATAACAGGAAGATAAATGTGCTCTCAGACAGGAGCCTACCATGACTGTCCTATGATACACTCTAATAGCAGCTGATGGAGACTGATACAGATACCCACAGCCAACCATTGGACTGAGGTGGGGGATCCCTCTGGGAGAGTTAAGGGAATGATTGAAGGAAGTGAGGGGGCATTGCAACCCCATACAAAGAACAACAGTATCACCTAACCTGCAACCAAGGGAGTTCCCAGACATTAAACCATCAACCAAAGAGCATACACTGGTCTGAAGCTACTGGCACATATGTAGCTGAGGACTTACTCTTTTGTCTGGCCCCAATGGGAGAGAATGCACCTAATTCTGTAGAGACTTGATGCTATGGAGACTGGGAAAAGGGAGAGGAGATGGGGTGAAGAACTCTGGGAGGGGTTACAAAGAGAGGGAACAACATTTGGGATATAAATAAATAAAATAATTAAAAATAAAATGCTTAGATTTTCCTAAAAAATACAAAATTAAGTTACTAAGCGACTTGGAGAAATAAATATATATGAAGTTATATTTAACAATGGAATGCTAAATAATATAGTGATAGCAGTAGCATGGTCAGAAAGAAAACCCTGTTCATGTGAATTACAAGGAGAATTAATGTGTAAGGAATAGAAATAATCATTAGGTAGAGGTCACATCATAATGCTGTATTAAGTATTAAATATAAGGCAATATGGCATGACCTGGGAGTCAAGTTATTTTAAGCAGGTCATTTAGAAGATCATATAACAAAGGAAACTTCATAATATTTTTGTCCCTAAAGAAAATGCAGACGAAATAGAGGAATGATAAGGGAAAACTTTTAAAATATAGGTAAAAACATTCCTATAATTAAGGGCACTTAATCTTTTCATTCAACACCTCCTTGTACACTGATTAATTTTAAAATGTGGACAAAGAAAACTGATGAAATAAAATGGTCTATAAAACAAAAGAGATTTTAATGAGAATATGTGAACTCAATAAAACACACACACAACATTACTTAGTAGATAGCAAAAGAGAAAATCCTTGTCAAGGTACACTTGGCAAAGGTTTAGTACCGAGTATAAACAAAGGATAAAAATAACAGCCACAAGACAAATATCAAGAAAATAAACCAGTTTAAAAGAATAAAGCATGGAGCTTAACTGAGGATTCTCAAAAGGTAAAACTAAATAGCACCAGACATTCAAGAATGACTACAGAAACACTTGCTCAGCCATTTTCATGACTGCTGTATTCACAAGACCTGGGAAATGGAAACAGATTAGATGTTCATTAGCTAATGAATGGATAATAAAAAGCCAGCACATTTACACATGGGATATGACTCCACTGTTAAAAACATGAAATGGTGTGATACACAAATAGGTATATGGAGTTGGAAACAGTCACTTTGTGCAGGGTAACCTGCACCCAGAAAGACAAATGCTGCATGCTCTCCCACATCTGGGAGTATCAGCCTTGAATTTTTAGATGTGTGTCATAAATGAATATTCATGTATATTAGAAAATTACTAAGGCGTAATGGGAAGAGGAGCTTTCAGAAGAGGACTGAAAGAAGGCAATGGAAGAAGATGTCAAAAGCGAATCATGGCTTTTTCCAAAGAAATTTTGAACACACTTTCATAGTGAAGATCTACCCATAGAGTTTTCTAAGCCAAAACTCTGAGTCCTATATTTAACACCAAGAATATACACAAAGATACATAAATACAGCTGAAACCCACTCGTATGGGATGTGGAAACTTAAGGGTTCTTTGGAAAGCCAGCTGTGTTGGATGGTGAAAGGCTAAGGCAGACTAGTTAAGGAACATTTTACTGAAGCAGGCCCGTGAAGGGTATTCTGCTAAGTCAAGCATGTAAATGGACATGTGATGAAAGATTCTTCACTAACTACACATGTTTATTTGTCTGCCTTACATCGGTTAGTTGAGTGCCATTTGTCAGGACTCCATAGAGAGAAACACTAAAATTATTTCTGTTTGTGTGCTGTGGTTTCTTCCATTTTTGAGGACTAAGGCTGATTGGCAGAGTGATGTCAGCTGAGGCAGATTCAAGCCCATGGACGAGAGGTGATGTTTGGAGGGAGTATAAATAGAACTAGAGGGACAGTGATGAAGGCTCAGCTAGGCTTGTTTATAGAGCTAGTTGTTAAAGTTGTTGGTCTTGCATCTCGCTGTTGCTGATCTTTGCTTCCCTGCTAGAGGCACAGCTGAGAACTCCTGGGGACCCTGCTGGCCCCTCTTGCTGTGGACTTGGTGAGGCTGAGGCCTGGCTGTCTCCAGTTGTTGGTTATACCACCATTTGTTATCCCGACTCCACAGAACTCAACTGTTGGTTCAGTATCTGTGAACAGTTTGCAAGTGCATTGAGCTGCTGCTGCTAACCTGTGAACTGAACTGTTTCCCGACAACACAGATAAGAGTTGCTCCAAAGAATCATTTGTAAGTAGTTCTACTTCCCCACATACTTTTTTTCCCACTATTTCTGGTGAGTGGTGGGCTAAAAGGAGGTCTATCATTAAGAGCAGACTTTGAAAAAAATTAAAGAACCAGAATAAAATACTAGGCATATAATTATTTAAATGTAAAATTGAGCCATCTTATATGGAAATATTTATACTATAGTGTAAAAATTAATAAAGAACTTATCTTCAGAGTTTTGACAGTGAACGGAAGACCACTATTATTAAAATTATTTACAAATAACAATCAAAAATTTGATCATATGTGAGTAATAACTTTAATGTAATCTTAGGATTTCAATCAGAAAATGCAATGTAAAAAGTAAATGTTTTGGGAAGACAAATGGTAAGTTCTAGATCTTTAAAATGTTTGGCAAAATTATATTCTAAATTTGAGGGGTTGAGCGGTTAAACACTTATTTCATCATACAATGTTGTATAAATCCAGCCTAAGAAAAGTGTTGCAATAAATGAATATAGTAAAAATGATCGACTGAGATAAATATTAGTGAAAACATAAAACAAATCGAATGTGCATATATATATATACATATATATATATATATATATATAATTATTTCATAAGTACAGAGAATTATCCTAAAAAGCAATTATATCCATGCAAATACGTGCATTATATAGCTGATAAGAATACTATTTCAAATCAGTGAAAATATATGAAGCTTTGCGGTTAATGGCTATGAAAACTGATTTTCATTTGTATTTCATGCCACATAAGCTACAACTAAAGGAGAACCCTATTATATGGTTAAAAATCAGTAAAATTTCTCTAAAAGTAAAAGAATAATACTGAGTAAAGAAAAAATTTTGAAAACTAGAGCTCAATCAAAAATCTTTGTCTGTGAGGGTATATAAAAACATGAATATGTCAGTTTGCAACAAGAATTTTACAATCTTAACATACTGTGCTAGATAGTTTTATGTCAACTTGACACAAGCTAAAGTCTGAGAGGAGGGAATTGCAATGAAGAAAATGGAGGAGGGAGTAGATTTGGGGGAGAGGTGAGCTAAGTAGACTGGAGGGAGGGAAAACTATGGTCAGATGTGTTGTATGATAGAAAACACCAATTTTTACAGAAAGAAAGAAAGAAAGAAAGAAAGAAAGAAAGAAAGAAAGAAAGAAAGAAAGAAAGAAAGAAAGAAAGAAAGAAAGAAAGGAAGGAAGGAAGGAAGGAAGGAAGGAAGGAAGAAAGAAAGAAAGAAAGAAAGAAAGAAAGAAAGAAAGAAAGAAAGAAAGAAAGAAAGAAAGAAAGAAAGAAGGAAAGAAAGAAAGAAAGACAATGCCTATGTAGATTATGCTGCAGGTAAACCTACAAGGCACTTTTAAAAAAAATAGTGATGGCTAGGGGGTGGGCAACTCATTTTGTATGGTGCCATTCCTGGCCTTATGGGCTTGGATTCTATAAGTAAACAGTCTAAGCAAGCCCTAGAGAGAAAACCAGTAAGCAACCCCTTCCCATGGCCAAAGCATTGGCTCCCCTCCAGGTTCCTACCCTGTTTTATTTCCTGTCCTTACTTCCTTCAGTGATTAATAGTGATGTGGAAGTGTAAGTCAAATAAGCTCCTTTCCCCCCCATGATACTTTAGTCATGGTTTTCTTCAGAACAATAGTAATGCAAAATAGTGGTACCAGGAGTGGGGTATTTGCTAAACAGGTTATTGCTATAACAGATCTGGCCATGTTCCGGGGATGATTTTGGCAGGACTTTGTAACTTCAGGCTAGAAGAACCATTGAGGGTTGAGATCTCAGTGAACTTTTTGTGTATCTTTGAAGATTAAAAAAAAAAAAGGGAGTGAAGAGAGTAGAGGACTGGTTGACATTTCAAGCTAAAATAAAGACTCTACCAGGCCCCCCCCCCCTTTTTTTTTTTTAAAATCAGTCACGTCTTATCAGCTGGAGCTGAGGAATTGGCTGTGGCCAAGATAAAAGACCACTAAACTAACACCTTCATTTTTTGGGATAATTGATTCTAGTAACCTGGAGCTAAGGCATTATCAGTGATTAAAAAGAAACCATCATCATTGAGGTCAAATCTTCCAGGAAGTGTCTCCTAAGACTCAGCATACAGAAGCTGTGTTTCAGAGACATCCAAGATTGTATTTTGCTTTGGCAGCTGAACTTGGTGGTTTAAGAGTCATCCAGGTAGTACTGATTTTAAAGATATCAGGGTATTTTGGAGATCAGCTGAGGTTTGGCACTGTGAGAGGACAGAAGAGACCATTGGTGAAGATGCAAACTCAGTGGCAGTTCAAGACCCAGGATGCAAGGGGTCACCTAATTCTAATGCGGAACTTGCAGTTCAGGAATCAATAGGGTCAGAGCAGCTGAATCTAAATACTTTGCATTACTTCATTGTCACTGAGTATAATCCACATGAGAGTGAAAAACCGGAACAACGTGAAGCATATTTGAATTTTTATTTCATCTTTCTTTTTACTGTAAAAGGCATCTTCAGTCTATGCTCAGGCTTCCACTGCTTGGTTCATGCTGAGACAAGATGATCTTTAAAACACAGCTTCCTATAAGCAAAGGGGGTGGTTAAATGAAATGGTTTTGAAGTTCACTCTTAGCTTGTCATTACAGAAAATCAGTCAGTCACAGGATCAAGGGCTTGGTCCATCACTGACATATTATAGAGTAAATAAATGTTTCATCTACTCCACATCCTGAGCTGACCTCTATGTTTGTAATTCTGCATGAAGCAGAGCAGTAGCATTGTCCAACTGAAAGATTCTGCAAACTCCTTGACTTTCCTGAAAGAATAAAGAGGAAATTTATGTTAACAAAGCAAATTACCACAATTCTTCCCATATATCATCAAA
This sequence comes from Apodemus sylvaticus, assembly GCF_947179515.1. NCBI lineage: Eukaryota > Metazoa > Chordata > Mammalia > Rodentia > Muridae > Apodemus > Apodemus sylvaticus. Next base: position 31,355,033 of record NC_067481.1, on the reverse strand, counting down.
ATAAAGAGATTTTTATATTTTGTTGAACTTCTGCTTAATGTTTGAGAATTTCTTCTATTTACTGTATTTGGACCTGCCACTTAACTAACCCATCACTTGTTAGAAGAGAGATGAGGTATCAATTTCCTTTTCATTGATGAGTAATTTCCTTGTCTTATTCATTTCAAGTGTTTTCAGGGATTCTGTCAGGAGTATACTCAGCATGGATGCTGTAATGTCTTTGACAACATGAGCATCTTTTTCTTAGTATTGAAATCATCAACTCCTTTTATTTTTCTTGGAACTTGAGATTCTTCTGTTCCCTCCCATAACAAAAAGTTTCAAAGCTAGATGTTTTACTAATTGTAATAGAAGTGTGTTTTTATTTGTCACTTTTCTAAGCTGGATTTTCTTTCATAGCTCAAGAAAAAGGTGACAGTGTCACTTTTTCTAAAAATGGCAGAGCATTCATATGTCAACTTGCCATTGGTGACATTTGAGAGTAGGAAACTGATCCATCCTACTAGAAGTCTCCATCAGTTCTAGCATATCTTAGCATATATATGCTAATATATATGCTATATATGCTAATATATGCTATATATGGAAAACTACATATACACCATTTTTCTCTGAGCCAATGTCAGAACACATTTTCTTTATTTTTGTTTTTGTTTTTATCAAGACAGAGTTTCTCTGTGTATCCCTGGCTGTCCTGGAACTCACTCTATATACCAGGCTGGCCTTGAACTCAGAGATTCTCCTGCCTTTGCCTCCCAAGCGCTGGGATTAAAGGCAGACAGGCAGACAGAAAGACAGACAGACAGATACACACACACACACATACACAAACAAACATGGTTTCCTATGACTTCTTCAAATATTCATTGTATTACCTAATATTTGCTTTTGCCTTGGTTAATTTTATTCTTCCCAGTGTTATTCTTCCCTCTGTATTAAACACTGCCCTTAAGCATTTCCCACCATGGATGCTCCTTCAGTACTTCTTTCCCTTCATGGGTACTGCATACTTTCTCCAAAAAGGGCACATTCTAATCTTTCCCAAGGAGTGCCATGAACTGAGGATAAAATATTAACTACATGAGACTATGGGAATCATTTTCATCCAAATCTCTCACTACCAATTCTGAATGAATGGCATCCTATTCAGAAATACTTTACTTAAACCTATATACTGTAGTGTGCTTCCTATCTTTTCTAGGAATGTCAGTTTTCAATTTGTATTGAGTTTTTTGTTCCATTTGGAGTTGATCCTTTAATAAAAGAGAAACAGTTGAATTTCAATTTTTTAATTTAATTTATTTTTATTAGATATTTTCTTTATTTACATTTCAAATGATTTCCCCTTTCCTGTCCCCATCTTGAAAATCCATAAGCCATTTCCCCTCCCCTTGTTCCCCAATCAACCCCCTCTCACTTCCCAGTCCTGGAATTCCCCTATACTGCTGCATCAAGCCTTTTCAGGACCAGGGCCCTCTCCTTTCTTTGATGTCCAACAAGTCCATCCTCTGCTGCCTATGTGTCTGGAGCCATGTGTACTATCTGGTTGATGTTTTTGTTCCTGGGAGCTCTGAGAGTACTGGGTGACTCATATCCTGGTTCCTCTTATGGAAATGAAAACTCCTTGAGATCCTTGGGTCCTTTATTTAATTCCCCCATTGGGGACCCTGTGCTCAGTTTAATGGCTGGCTGAGAGTGTCCCCGCCCCTTTCCCCCCCCCCCCCGTATTTGTCATGCACTAGCAGAGCCTCCTAGATGAAAGCTATATCCAGCTCCAGTCAGCAAGTACTTGTGGACACCTATAATAATATCTGGGTTTTGTAACTGTATATGGGATGTATCACTAGGTGGGATAGTCTCTGGATAGTTTTTCCCTCAGACATTGCTCCACATTTTATCTCTGTATCTCCTTCTGTGGGTATTTCATTCCCGCTTCTAAGAAGGACCAGAGTATCCATACTTTGTTCTTCCTTCTTCTTGGGCATCATTTGATATTTGAATTGTGTCTTGGGTATTCCAAGCTTCCAGGCTAATAGCCACTTATCAGTGAGTGCATACCATGTGTGTCCTTTTGTGATTGGGTTATTTCACTTAGGATGATATTTTCCAGTTCTACTCATTTGCCTAAGAACTTCATGAACTCATTGTTTTTAATAACTGAATAGTATCCCATTGTGTAAATGTACCACATTTTCTGTATCCATTCCTCCATTGAGGGACATCTAGGCTCTTTCCAGCTTCTGGCTATTATAAATAGGGCTGCTATGAACATAGTGGAGCATGTGTCTTTATTACATGCTGGGGAATCCTCTGGGTATATGCCCATGAGTGATATAACCAGGGTCCTCCAGTAGAATCATGTCCAGTTTTCTGAGGAACCTCCAGACTGATTTCCAAAGTGGTTGTACCAACTTGCAATCCAACCACCAGTGGAGGAGTGTTCCTCTTTCTCCACATCCTCACCAGCACCTGCTGTCTCCTGAGTTTTTGATCTTAGCCATTCTGACTGGTGTGAGTTGAAATCTCAGGGTTATTTTGATTTGCATTTCCCTGATAACTAAGGATGTTGAACATTTCTTTAGGTGTTTCTCAACCATTCCATATTCCTCAGGTGAACATTCTTTGTTTAGCTCTGTACCCTATTTTTTAATAGGGCTATTCTGGAGTCTAACTTCTTGAGTTCTTTGTATATTTTGGATATTAGCCATTTGTCAGATGTAGGGTTGTTAAAGATATTTTCCCAATTTGTTGGTTGCCTTTTTGTCCCATTGACAGTGTTCTTTGCCTTATAGAAACTTTGTAATTTTATGAGGTCCTATTTGTCAATTCTTGATCTTAGAAAATAAGCTATTGGTGATCTGTTCAGCAAATTTTCCCCTGTGCCCATGTGCTCAAGGCTCTTCCCCAGTTTCTTTTTTATTAGTTTCAATGTGTCTGGGTTTATGCGGAGGTCCTTGATCTACTTGAACTTGAGGTTAGTACAAAGAGATAAGAATGGGTCAATTTGCATTCTTCTGCATGCTATCCTCCAGTTGAACTAGCACCATATGTTGAAAAGGCTTTTTTCCACTGGATAGTTTGAGCTCTTTTGTCAAAGATCAAGTGACCATAGGTGTGTGGATTCATTTCTGGTTCTTCAATTCTATTCCATTGATCTACCTGCCTTTCACTGTACCAATATCATGCAGTTTTTAACACTATTGCTCTATAGTACTGCTTGAGGTCAGGATACTGATTCACCCAGAACCTCTTTTACTGTTGAGAATAGTTTTAGCTGTCCTGTACTTTGTTGTTGTTGTTATTGTTGTTATTCCAGATGAATTTGAGAATTGCTCTTTCTAACTTTATGAAAAATTGACTTGGGATTTTGATGAGGATTGCATTGAATCTGTATATTGCATTTTGGCAAGATGGCCAGTTTTACAATATTAATCCTGCCTATCCATGAGCATGGGAGATCTTTCCATCTTCTGAGGTCTTCTTTGATTTCTATCTTCAGAAACTTGAAATTCTTGTCATACAGATCTTTCACTTGTTTGATAAGAGTCACACCAAGATACTTTATTATTGAATTTGATTCTTATACAATTGGGTATCTATTCTTCTAAATATCGATACTCCGTTTGGTCAATACCATTTGTTGATACTATATTTTTCTACTCTATGCAATTTGGGGATTTTTTTTGTGAAAAATCCCACATCTGTAACTTTGTAGTGTTGTATTTATTTACTCTAGTCTATTCTTCCTAATGTACTTATATTTATTCATTATTTCTTGCTTAACTTTTGTTGAAATGCTCTTTCAACAACAAGAAATATTTCTATTATTTTATGAGCACGCGTGTTTCACAAACATGTCTATTTATAATGTTTTTGCAGAGTGTGCTGGACCCCTTTGAATAAGAGTTGTAGATGATTGTTAGCGTCCATTAGAGTTCTGACAAGTGAACCTAAGTTCTCTGTAAGAGCCATAAGTACTGTTAACGGTGGTGCCTTCTCTCAACCCATATTCTTTATTTCTTTATTAAATATAAATTCTATTAAATTTCATATTAACAAAGTTTGATTTCTCTGTGTGTCTTTCTCTGTGTCTCTCTCTAGATCTCTCTGTCTCTGTGTCTATCTCTCTTTTTCTCTGTCTTTCTGTCTCTCTCTTTTTCTTCCCCATCTCTGTCTCTGTCTCTTTCTTTCTCTCTTTGTTTAGCTCTGTACTCCATTTTTTAATAGGGTTATTTGATTATGTGGAGTCTAACTTCTTGATTTCTTTCTACAATTCCTGTGCCCTGTGTGCTCCTGGCAGGTGTGTGTGTGTGTGTGTGTGTGTGTGTGTGTGTGTGTGTGTGTGTGTTTTACACACATGTATCTTGAATGTGAAACTTACTGTTAAATCATAATTTCTGGAATGCTCTAAACACATTCTGTATGTCAAGACTTTTTTTCAACTAGAAATATTTCTGTGTGGATAGACGGGTTATAAAAGAGATTTGACAGTTTCCTCAGAAATCTTTTCACCTTACCAGGTATGTTGTTGCTTATCTGTCCATTATAAGTACCTTGTCAGCTATGGCTGTAGAACAGCACCTGTGCATTTCTTTTAACATTCTTAATAGAAAAAAAAAATCCCTTAAAAGACTAAATCATCATTAGTGATACTGTGAATTTGACAATGCACATGTATCAAGTTTTACAATTAACTGGTATAACCTAGAATTTTTCTTGGCTTATTTTACGATATCTTCACTTTCTAAATCCCAATTCTAAATATCAAATAATTTCAGATTTCAATATAGAAATGCCATATTTATTGTTAGCTGGGAATTGTTATATATAAAAAAGCATCAAAAATCAGGGGCTTAAAATAGAGACAATTTATGAGGGCTTATAATTTGTATGATTCTAGTTGAATTTCCTTCTTTTATTTTTGGCTAGCTAAGGAAAAGTAGCATTTATGCAAAAGGTACAACAAAAGTTACATGACGCCTTTAGAAATGGTTCTATTTAGAAAGAGCTTTCATGCTTATTTTAAATTCTAAATAGGGTGTGACTAAACTCTAAGTGAAATAATTGTATAAAAGTTTATACTTCATTTTGCTGAATGAAGGATCTCATAAAAGACAGTACTGCATAGGAAATAAATGTGAAAAAAATAAAACAACCTTTTTCTATAATAATAGCTTCAAGCTAAACTTTTATATAAATACACAGTTAGAGACAGAAACCTATTGAAACAAGATGAAGGCAATATCCATAATGCATTAGTTCTTCATTTTGGTGATAAAAATATAAAGTGTTTGTTCCACTTTATGTGTATGCATATATGAAATTACTTTTATAACTATCTTAATTTTATAATCAGAATAAGCTTTGTAAATAATGCAATATTGATTTAAAAATATTATCAGTCAGTATTTGTTCATGTTGTAATCTTAATGTGCATTCCTTTTTCAACCCATATCTGTATGTGATCAGAAAAATCATGGACATTTATAGCTGGGAAAGGTTGAGATGAGATATTTAACTTATACACCAATGAGGAGACTTAAGTTAGTAATTAGCAGTAATAATCAAGGAAGATTAATGACTGTCTCAGAAAGTCCATTGCTGTGGGCCATTAACCATAGCATAGCAATTAATTCCCAAAGAAATACTCGATGCTTCAAAGGTCATTCCCATGGCTAGAAGTTATTACAAAGTAAAATCATACCATAGTGTTCATTGTCAGAAAGAAAACACTCATTATCACTCACTGACATTTATTTGGATCAATTTGACTGTGTTATGACTGAAACGGTATTTGGATAAACATTATCCTAAGGATGCCTATGGGGTATTACTAAGTATACTAATATTATAGTTAATAGAGGAGACTTCCTTTCCAGTGTGGTAGTGGTGCTTGGCCAGTGAGTTCATGATCAGAGTGGGACAGAATACTGATTCTCATCTGAGTAATGAGACATTCCCCTGACTGCCAGTCAATATTTGAAGCGTTAGTCAATGTATTTCCAGGTTTAAGATAAAACAGAGACATTGGCTAACCTTTGTGTTTGTGAATTCCAGCATTCAGGCAGAGCTGAAATTTGTTTTACTGTAATTTTGGCCCAAGTGTATTTCCTTTGCCTACAATTGTTACTAGCTATATTTTCTGCCTACCAGCAACAGACCTTGAGTTCTTAGCCAGCACATTCACATAAATGAGATGCTTGTATTAAATAATTTCTTCTGCCAGACTTCATCTGTGCCCTGGAGTTAAGGCTGTCCCACAGTCCTCTGTACCCAAATCATGCCAGGAGAGAGCTGGTCTCCCAGGAGTGCTCTCACTTCTAAGCACACAGGTGAGATCACCACTTTTGCTCCAATAAATGTCCAAAGAGGAACCTGCCAGGAGCACACAGGGCACAGGAATTGTAGAAAAAAATCAAGAAGTTAGACTCCACATAATCAAATAACCCTATTAAAAAATGGAGTATAGAGCTAAACAAAGAATTCTCAATTGAGGAATACTGAATGGCTGAGAAACACCTAAGGAAATGTTCAACATCCTTAGTCATCAGGGAAATTCAGATCCAAACAACATTGAGATTCTACCTCAGACCAGCCAGAATGGTTAAGATTAAAAACTCAGGGGATAGCAGGTGGGATTGCAAGCTTGTATAACCACTTTGGAAATCAGTTTAATCGTTCCTCAGAAAATTGAACATATACTATTACCTGAGTACCCAGCTGTACCACCCCTGGAAATATACCAAAAATATTCTCCTTCACACATGCTCCATGTTCATGGCAGCCTTATTTACAATAGACAGAAGGTTCAAAGAACCCAGATGTCCTTCAACAGAGGACTGGATATAGAAATTGTGGTTCATTTACACAATGGAGTACTACTTGGCTATTAAAAACAATGAATTCATGAAATGCTGAGACAAATTGATGGAACTAGAAAATATCATCCTGAAAGAGGTAAACCAATCATAAAAGAATGCACATGGTATGCACTCACTCATAAGTGGATATTAACCCAAAAGCTCAGAATACCCATGATACAATTCACAGACCACACGAAGCTCAAAAAGAAGGAGGATCTAAGTGTGGGTGTTTCAGTCCTTCATTGAAAGGGGAACAAAATATTAACAGGAACAAATATAGAGACAAATTGCAGAGCAGAGACTGAAGGAAAGACTATCCAGAGACTGTCCCACCTTTGAATTCATCCCAGATACAGTCACCAAACTCTGACACTATTGTAGATGCTAAGAAAGACTTGCTGAAAGGAGCCTGATATAGTTGTTTCCTGAGAGGCTCTGCTAGAGCCTTACAAATACAGAGTTGGATGCTCATAGCCAACCATTGCAGTAAGTGTGGGGTCCTCAATGGAGGTGTTAGAGAAAGAACTGAAGGAGCTGAAAGAGTTTGCAATCCCATAGGAAGAACAACAATATCAACATACCATGTCCCCCAGAGCTCCCTGAGATTAAGCCACCAACCAAAGAGTACACATGGCTCTGACCACATATGTAGCAGAGGACAGCCTTATCAGGCATCAATGGGAGAAGAGATCCTTGGTCCTATGAAGAACAGATAGATGCCCCAGTGTAGTGAAATTGGGAACAGGGAGGCAGGAGTGTGTGGGTGGGTGGAGGAACACCCTCATAGAGGCAAGGGGAGGGGAGTGGGATAGGAGGTTTTTGGGAGGGGTGATGCTGGGTAAGTGGATAACACTTGAAATGTAAATAAATTTTAAAATATAAATTTATAACAATAAAGGGGGGAACAAAATAGTCACAGAAGGAAATAGGGAGACAAAGTGTGGAGCAGAGTCTAAAGGAAAGGACATCCAAAGAAATCACCATTTCCATGCATGTAGGTGGCTACAAACTGCATGTACAGGTGTTCTAGCTTCCTAGTTAATTATCTGTTTATCATACTATTCACAGAATCAGGAAAAAAATTTAATAACACGTATGGAAAGAAACGTTTGTAGAAGCCTAAAGCAATATTTCTTCTTTAATGGTTTAAATTGACTTATTTTAACATGAATGTATGGCTAATAACCAGAACACATTTCATTGTAAAATTCAACATTAAGTGAAAATGTGGGGGTGGATATTGTTGTCACACACAAAATTTTATGTTATATAAATAAATATTCAATTCATAGTAACATTGCATAAAACATTAACCAGCTTCTTGAGGAATTCTCTCTGGCCACAGCAATAAGACATGAAAAACTAATGAGGATTCTTCTCTAGGTAATAAATTACTGATTAATTTTGCATGTGTGTTCCTTTATTTATTTCCAGTTTGTAAAGGCATACAGCTATAATTTTAAAAGTAAATATACGATGTACTTTAGGGCGGCGGCGGCAGTGAAGCAGTGGCTGGTCCAGCTGAAGGGCCATCAGCAGTGGAACCAAGGTGCCACAGGGTCCAGTTAGGCCCTGCGCCCACGACCACTGACCTTCGCTGACCAGCCGGGCTACAAGCAGCTGCGGTTTTGCAGAGCCTTTCGCTGCACGGAAGCCACTTCAGAACTCGGCCTCCCGCCAGTCAGGAGAGGCTCACCTCCATCTTGGTTTCAGATTCCAGAGAGATCGGACAGACTGAGGTACACAAACATAATCTGAGGCCAACACCGCGGGGGTCTGAGCCCGACGGGCGTTGGCCTGCACCCAGGCCCTGGGCTGTTCGGGGGGGCCATCGGGGTGCCAACCCAGCCAGGAGGTTTTTTGCCCTGGCCTGCGCATGCACCGCCATTTTGCCTACAGGACGACAGAGAGCTCTGGCAGGCAGAGCCATAACAGGCATAGCCTGAGGCTAACAAAGCTGGGGTCTAGGCTGCAAAAGGCCCAGGACTGACCCCAAGAACTGGGCGGCTTGGTGGGCCATCTGTGTGTCAACCTGCCCAGGAGGTTGTTAGCACAGCAGACTCTCCTGGCGCTTTCAGGGAGCGCTAACATGCACGCCTGCCATCCTGGTCACCTGGCCAACCAAATTAACAGTCATAGCCCGAGGGGAACTTTGCTCGGACCTTGGCCATCCAGGCTTTTGCCTGGACTCAGGGCCTGGACGGCCAGGCTAACCTTGTGTGCACCAGACCAGTTGGGGGATCGGCTGCCCAGCGGAGTGATCAGAACACAGGGGAGGTCCCGGCAGCATACACCATCAGCGCTCCCTGGGGGTGCACACGGGGCTCCATCTGGTCCACAGACACAATCTGGGCAAAGGCCTCAGGCTGGAGCCCTCAGCTCAACTCTCTCCCCTTCCGGATCCAGATCAGCCTGGGCGGCGGCACCACATCTCCAGGTCCTGCAAGAGGCTAGAGGGGCTTCCGGGCGGCCAGCTGGGAGAAGTCGGTGTGCTCCAGTGAAACCAGCGGGCCCCAGCTGGAGCCTTCGGGTGCCTGCTTCAGGATCTGAACAGCCTGGGCAGCAGCACCCTGTCTACAGGCAGTGCAGGAGGTAAGCTGTGCACCAGAGGCCAACTGGGAAGGGGCAGCTTGCACTGGTGAGTCCAGCACTGACAAGACCAACTAACACCAGTGAGAACTAGATGGCAAAAGGCAAATGCAGGAACATCACTAACAGAAATCAAGGCAATATGGCAACATCTGAACTCAATTCTCCTCTACCAACATGTCCTGGATACCCCATCACACCAGTAAAACAAGATTTGGATTTAAAATCACTGGTCATGATGCTGGTACAGGAACACATGAAGGACATACTTAAAGAAATTCAGGAGAAAGTGGATCAAAAGTTAGAAGCCCTTGCAAGGGAAACACAAAAATCATTGAAAGAAATCCAGAAGAATACAAAAGCCAACAGTGAGGAAACGCAAAAAACACTTAAAGAAATACAGGAGAACTTTGGTCAACAGGCTGAGGTCATGAAAGAGGAAACACAAAAATCTCTTAAAGAATTACAGGAAAGCACAAACAAGCAAGTGAAGGAGCTAAGCAAAACCATCCAGGATCTAAAATCAGAAGTAGAAACAACTAAGAAAACTCAAAGGGAGACGACTTTGGAGATAGACAGCCTTGGGAAGAAATCAGGGGACAGAGATGCAAATATCAACAACAGAATACAAGAGATAGAAGAAAGAATCTCAGATGCTGAAGATTCCATAGAAACCATCGACTCAACAGTTAAAGAAAATGCAAAATGCAAAAAGCTTGTAACCCAAAATATCCAGGAAATCCAGGACACAATGAGAAGACCAAACCTAAGGATTATAGGCATAGATGAGAGTGAAGATTTACAACTTAAAGGGCCAGCAAATATCTTCAAGAAAATTATGGAAGAAAACTTCCCTAACCTAAAGAGAGAGATGCCCATGAATAAACAAGAAGCCTACAGAACTCAAAACAGACTGGACCAGAACAGAAATACTTCCCGTCACATAATAATCAAAACACCAAATGTTCTAAACAAAGAAAGAATATTAAAGGCAGTAAGAGTAAAAGGTCAAGTAACATATAAAGGAAGACCTATCAGAATCACAGCAGACTTTTCACCTGAGACTATGAAGGCTAGAAGGTCCTGGGCAGATCTCATGCAGACTCTAAGAGAACACAAATGCCAGCCAAAACTACTATATCCAACAAAACTCTCAATCACCGTAGATGGAGAAACTAAGATATTTCATGACAAAACCAAGTTTACCCAATATCTATCCACAAACCCAGCCCTACAAAGGATAATAGGAGGAAAACACCAATACAAGGAGGGAAACTTTACCCTGGAAAAAGCAAGATAGCAACCTTTCATCAAACCCAAAAGAAGTTAAGCAATCACATTTAAAAAATAACGTCAAAAATGATAGGAAGTAACAATCACTATTCCTTAATATCTCTTAACATCAATGGACTTAATGCCACAATAAAAAGACACAGACTAACTGACTGGATACGTAAACAGGACCCTACATTTTGCTGCTTACAGGAAACACACCTCAGGGTCAAAGACAAACACTACCTTAGAGTAAAAGGCTGGAAGACAATTTTACAATCAAATGGTCTCAGGAAACACGCTGGAGTAGCCATTTTAATATCAGATAAAATTGACTTTCAACCCAAAGTCATCAAAAGAGACTCTGAGGGACACTTCTTGCTGGTCAAAGGAAAAATACAACAAGAAGAACTCTCAATCCTGAACATCTATGCTCCAAATGCAAGGGCACCCTCTTTCGTAAAAGAAACTTTATTAAAACTCAAAGCACACATTGCACCTAACACAATAATTGTGGGTGCCTTCAACACTGCACTTTCCTCAATGGACCGATCAGGAAAACAGAAACTAAACAGGGACACAATGAAACTAATTGAAGCTTTGGACAAATTAGATTTAACAGATATATATAGAACATTCTATCCTAAAACAAAAGAATATACCTTTTTCTCAGCACCTCATGGCACCTTCTCCAAAATCGATCATATAATTGGTCACAAGACAGACCTCAACAAATATAAGAAGATCGAACTAATCCCATGCCTCCTGTCAGATCACTATGGAGTAAAAGTGGTCTTCAATAGCAACAAAAACAACAGAAAACCCACATATACATAAAAACTGAACAATATTCTACTCAATGATAACTTGGTCAAGGAAGAAATAAAGAAAGAAATTAAAGAGTTTTTAGAACACAATGAAAATGAAAACACAACATACCCAAATCTATGGGACACAATGAAAGCAGTGCTAAGAGGAAATCTCATAGCCCTGAGTGCCTCCAAAAAGAAAATGGAGGGAGCATACATTACCAGCTTAATGACACACCTGAAAGCCCTAGAACAAAAAGAAGCTATTTCACCCAGGAGGAGTAGAAGGCAGGAAATCATCAAACTCAGGGCTGAAATCAATCAAGTAGAAACAAAGAGAACCATACAAAGAATCAACAAAACCAGGAGCTGGTTTTTTGAGAAAATCAACAAGATAGATAAACCCTTAGCCAGACTGACCAAAGGGCACAGAGAAAGTATCCAAATTAACAAACTTAGAAATGAAAAGGGAGATATAACAACGGAAACTGAAGAAATCCAAAAAATTATCAGATCCTACTACAAGAGCCTGTACTCAACACAACTGGAGAATCTGGAGGAAATGGACAATTTCCTTGACAGATACCAAATACCAAAATTAAATCAGGACCAACTAGGCCATCTAAACAGTCCCATAATGCCTAAAGAAATAGAAGGAGTCATAGAAAGTCTTCCAACCAAAAAAAGTACAGAACCAGATGGTTTCAGTGCAGAATTCTATCAGACCTTCAAAGGAGAGTTAACACCAACACTCTTCAAACTATTCCACAAAATAGAAACAGAAGGAACACTACCCAATTCCTTCTACGAAGCCACAATTACGCTGATACCAAAGCCACACAAAGATCCAACAAAGAAAGAGAACTTCAGACCAATTTCCCTTATGAACATCGATGCAAAAATACTCAATAAAATTCTTGCCAACCGAATCCAAGAACACATCAAAACGATCATCCACCATGATCAAGTAGGCTTTATCCCAGGAATGCAAGGTTGGTTCAATATACGGAAATCCGTCAATACAATCCACTACATAAACAAACTCAAAGAACAAAACCACGTGGTCATTTCATTGGATGCCAAAAAAGCATTTGACAAAATTCAGCATCCTTTCATGCTTAAAGTCTTGGAGAGAACAGGAATTCGAGGCCCATATCTAAACATAGTAAAAGCAATATACAGCAAACCGGTAGCCAGCATCAAACTAAATGGAGAGAAACTTGAAGCAATCCCACTAAAATCAGGGACCAAACAGGGCTGCCCCCTTTCTCCTTATCTTTTCAATATTGTACTTGAGGTACTAGCTCGGGCAATTCGACAACATAAGGAGGTCAAAGGGATACAAATTGGAAAGGAAGAAGTCAAACTATCATTATTTGCAGACGACATGATAGTCTACCTAAGTGACCCAAAAAACTCTACTAGAGAGCTCTTACAGCTGATAAACAACTTCAGCAAAGTGGCAGGTTATAAAATCAACACAAGCAAACCAGTGGCCTTCCTATACTCAAAGGATAAGCAGTCTGAGAAAGAAATTAGGGAAATGACCCCCTTCACAATAGCCACAAACAGTATAAAGTATCTTGGGGTGACTCTTACCAAACATGTGAAAGATCTGTATGACAAGAACTTCAAGACTCTGAAGAAGGAAATGGAAGAAGACCTCAAAAAATGGGAAAACCTCCCATGCTCATGGATCGGTAGAATCAATATAGTTAAAATGGCCATTTTGCCAAAAGCAATATACAGATTCAATGCAATACCCATCAAAATCCCAACTCAATTCTTCACAGAGTTAGAAAGAGCAATTATCAAATTCATCTGGAACAACAAAAAACCCAGGATAGCTAAAACTATTCTCAGCAACAAAAGAAAATCTGGGGGAATCAGTATCCCTGACCTCAAGCAATACTACAGAGCAATAGTGTTAAAAACTGCATGGTATTGGTACAGTGACAGGCAGGAGGATCAATGGAACAGGATTGAAGATCCAGAAATGAACCCACACACCTATGGCCACTTGATCCTCGACAAAGAGACTGAAAACATCCAATGGAAAAAAGATAGCCTTTTCAACAAATGGTGCTGGTTCACCTGGAGGTCAGCATGCAGAAGAATGCGAATTGATCCATCATTGTGTCCTTGTACTAACCTCAAATCCAAATGGATCAAGGACCTCCACATAAAGCCAGACACTCTGAAGCTAATAGAAAAGAAACTGTGGAAGACCCTTGAGGACATCGGTACAGGGAGAAAGTTTCTGAACAGAACACCAATAGCGTATGCTCTAAGAGCAAGAATTGACAAATGGGACCTCATAAAATTACAAAGTTTCTGTAAGGCAAAGGATACCATCAAGAGGACAAATCGGCAACCAACAAATTGGGAAAAGATCTTCACCAATCCTACATCAGATAGAGGGCTAATATGCAATATATATAAAGAACTCAAGAAGTTAGACTCCAGAAAACCGAACAACCCTATTAAAAAATGGGGTACAGAGTTAAACAAAGAATTCTCACCTGAAGAACTTCGGATGGTGGAGAAGCATCTTAAAAAATGCTCAACTTCATTAGTCATTAGGGAAATGCAGATCAAAACAACCCGGAGATTTCATCTTACACCAGTCAGAATGACTAAGATTAAAAATTCAGGAGACAACAGGTGTTGGAGAGGGTGTGGAGAAAGAGGAACACTCCTCCACTGCTGGTGGGGCTGCAAATTGGTACAACCACTCTGGAAATCAGTCTGGCGTTTCCCCCGAAACCTGGGCACCTCACTTCCAGAAGATCCTGCTATACCACTCCTGGGAAATATACCCAGAGGATTCCCCACCATGTAATAAGGATACATGCTCTACTATGTTCATAGCAGCTCTATTTATAATTGCCAGATGCTGGAAAGAACCCAGGTATCCCTCAACAGAAGAGTGGACGCAAAAAATGTGGTATATCTACACAATGGAGTACTATTTAGCCATTAGAAACAATGAATTCATGAAATTCTTAGGCAAATGGATGGAGCTAGAGAACATCATACTAAGTGAGGTAACCCAGACTCAAAAGGTGAATCATGGTATGCACTCACTAATAAGTGGACATTAACCTAGAAAACTGGAATACCCAAAACATAATCCACACATCAAATGAGGTACAAGAAGAAAGGAGGAGTGGCCCCTGGTTCTGGAAAGACTCAGTGAAGCAGTATTTGGCAAAACCAGAACGGGGAAGTGGGAAGGGGTGGGTGGGAGGACAGGGGAAGAGAAGGGGGCTTATGGGAGTTTCGGGGAGTTGGGGGCTAGAAAAGAGGAAATCATTTGAAATGTAAATAAATTATATCGAATTAAAAAAAGTAAATATATGATAGCTTAATATTGCATGTGTGCAAATTTTATCTTAAACCAATAAATTAAAAGCCTATGGATTGAGGATATTATTTTTGTAAAGTCAACACATTACATGACCTTTGCTTTGATTCAGTACTTATTGATTGGTAGAAATCAGTATTTAGGGGCTTGTAAAATGAAATTGTGGGGCCCATTTCTTTTACATACATCCTGAAGATAAACAGATTGTTTAGTGACTTTTACTTGGTGTATACTGTTGGTAAATACCTACCCTTTCTCGTATCTTCTCATTTTATTTATTTATTTATTTATTTATTTATTTATTTATTTATTTATTTATTTATTTATTTATGGTGTTTGTAGCTTACAACATCAACATGTAAGTCAGTTGTGTTATATTAACTATTATAAAAAGAATAAGTGTTTTCATTACTTACTTTATTTGCTCTGCTTCATCAAGGTCCACTTCTTAAATCCTAATGTGAAAACATGTTTTGTGGATGGAAAATGAAGATGCTAGAGTGATATTGAAAGCAATAGAGAAAAAGGAGAGAGGTGATTGGAAAATGGGTGGAAAGAAGAAGGTTTATGGGACATATGGGGAGGGGGGAACTGGGAAAGGGGAAATCATTTGGAATGTAAACACAGAATATAGAAAATAAAAATATATAATAATAATAATAATAATAATAATAAAGAAAGCAATAGAGCCCAAGGAGAAATGGAACAGTGGTTTCAACTGAAACAAGTGCTCGTTGAGTCTTCTACTTCTTAGTCATCTGTAGAGATAGTGTTGGGGAAATGAAAAATCCATGGATAAGAATGTATACCAATTCGTATCAGTCCAATCTTAATATTTTTCTTGCTTTATTTAACTTTTTTTCCTTACAGTGTTGTGACCTGGATACCAAAAATCTACAGAGTAGTTATTATCTACTAAAAACAATGTGATTAGAAAGTACATGAATTTTTAAATACATTCATTACATGTGGAAATTTGCATGATTGCCTTTGTCTGACAGTTAATCAGTAGTTATTTCTCTGTCTCTTGGTATTCAGTCCTTAAGATGTTAATCTACAGTTATTATTACATTATTCATGTTTACTGGGTGATCATTTTCTTGCTTTTGCAAAATATTCTTTCATATATTTCTGCTTCACAGAGTGTGACACTTATCAGATGATAGTTGCATCCTTATACCTGGAAAGACCTCAACTGACTATGAACTTAAGGAAAGAGTTAAATCTAATTAGAGAATCTTAAATAACAACTTAATTCACACATAAGAATACTGTAAAACAGTATGTCCCATATTTTATATGGCAATTCCTAAGCAAAGTGACCTAGATGAATGAATGCTTTTAGAAACACTAAAAACTTAATACCTGTTTACAATTTAAATTATATACATCAACTTTAATAACCTGACTCTGAAAGTGCCCATCTTAAAAAAAATATTTTGTGCAAACTAAACTATACTTAGGCATCAACACCTGTTGTGGATAGACCTGGGTGAGGTTGCTTGTATTTTGATGCTAATTTAGCTCTCCTGAGATGGGCTACAAATAAGGAATAAGTCAAGCATATACTTAGGTGACTTCTTGTGAACCATCCCCTAATGAATAAAGGAGCCAATCACTGGCTGAGTAGTGGGACTTGAGGGTTGGACAGAGAAGAGAGAGATAAGGTGTTTTTGGAGAGGGATAGCATGAGGACAAGATGTAGCTACTAGTGTCTCTGTCTGGGTTTCAATGGCAGATCTTTTAGGAGTCACCACCAGAGGATTTAGATGCAATAAGGCTTACAAGATTAGGATTCTAGTTGTGCAACTAGTGATTGAGTTACCATTGTTTCTGAACTAAGTTTGTGTGGCATTTTCCTTCACACTGGGGTTTGACTGGGTTCAAGAGAGAAAGGTAAGGTGGCAAAACTTAGGTTCACAAGATGTAAACACAAAGGCCATGGGGCTTTTGTAACATGGGCTGGCATGGTAGCGACCTGCCAGCAGGAACTTAGCAAGCTGGCTATAGAAATTATGGAGCTCAGAGTCAGAGAGAATCCATGAGATAAGAAATGGCGAGGGGAGATCCCCAGGGCTCAGCTTAGGTGGGTGTAGTGCAAGAATTTGAGGAATTTGCCATTCTGTTTTTATTATTTTCTGCAACAAACACCTGAAAAAATTCAGCTTTGTTTTCAATATTCATTCAATATAATGTTTGAGCCTTTATTCTTTATTTTTGTATGCTTTGTCTTATTTTGTATATAATATATTATCTAGGAATCCATGTTTTCTTACTTTCAGGATAATCTTAATCCTGTTCTTTCCCCCCCTATGATCAACCACATCGTCGTTTCATTCTCTGCTATAGCTTGATCCTAGGAAATGATCTCTTTTAGAGCTAATTAAAAAACGACTACAAATTTTGTATTATTTGTAACTCTCTGTACTGTAAATGCTTTTTACCATGGTTGATTTTAGTTTGTCAATTGTTCATCAGATAACTTGTTCATCTTGAATAACTAATGTAAACATATGCTTACCCACTAATGAGCCACCTCTGGGGAAAATAACTAACTGAAGTTGTACAAGTAAAACATATATATATATATATGTGTTTTATATATATATTGTTTACAAGTGTATATATATACATACACACACACACACACACACACACACACACACACACACACACACATATATATATATATATATATATATATATATATATATATATATATATATATCGAGGCTTAGCCTAGTACAGAAGTAGAGGTGTATCTATGATCAACATATTTAGAAAAGGTATGAAATAACAAGTTTAGAACAATGACAATCTACCTCCTCCTATTTAATCACAATAAAATTATGTTTAAGTTACAGTCTTCAAACACAGCTTTCGTGGATGCATTAAATATTCAAGGGGGTAAATTAGCATTTTACTTCCTATTGGATATTTTATTTATTTATATGTATTTTTCAGATGTTATCCCCTATTCCTGTTTCCTCTCTGAAAGCCCCTATCCCTTTCCCCTCTCCCTGCTTCTATGAGGGCCCACACACCCACCCACCCACCCACTCCTACCTTACTGCCCTGGCATTCCCCTATACTGGAGCATTGAACCTTCTCCTCCCATTGATACCAGACAAGGTTCTCCACTGGTACATATGAGGTTGGAGCCATGGATCCCGCCACTTGTACTCTTTGGTTGGTGGTTTAGTCCCTGGAAGCTCTGGGCATCTGGTTGGTTGATATTGTTCTTTCTATGGGGTTGCAAACCCCTTCAACTCCTTCAGTCCTTTCTTTAACTCCTCCATTGGGGTCCCTGTGCTCAGTCAAATGGTTGGCTGTGAGCATCTTCCTCTGTATTTGTAAGGCTCTTGAAGAGTACCTCTGGAAACACCTATGTCAGACTTCTAGCCGCAAGCACTTCTTGGCATCCACAAGAGAGTCTGGGTTTGGTGACTATATAAGGGATTGATGCCAAGGTGAGGCAGTCTCTGGATAGCCTTTCCTTCACTCTCTGCTCCATGCTTTATACCCATATTTCCTTTAGATGGGAGCAATTCTGGGTTAAAAATTTGGAGATGAGTGGGTGGTCCCATATCCCAACCAGGGGCTTTGCCTAATGTACTGAAGGCATTCCAATAAATGGAACACATAAAATGCTTCTGAAGTATGTATTACGGACTTGGGAAAGTGTGGAAAGACAAATATGATAAAAGTTAAAGTTAAATGAAAAACTTCCTGAGAAGGGAAAAGCATGTAGATGAGTACAAGAACCTAAAGCATAATAGTGTTGAAATGAACCTTCTATAAATGCAACTTGATGTAGTAAGGCAACAGTAAGAGTTCAGCATAAATGGAATATTATGACAAAGAATATAAACACCCCAATTGAAACCACATATACATATATGTATGTGTGTAGGTGTATGTATATATATTTACATATGCATTTAAAGCCATGTCAGCAAACCTTCCAAAAATGATAATTCAAGAAAAATTATAACCTATTGGATAGATCTGTATAGAAAAGAAAAATGCATTCAGTAAGCCTCTTTTATTTTTGTGATTTTTTGAGTCAATTAATAATGCATTAAATTTTAATCTACTCCTTCCTATTAGAATCCTAGCAAAGCTTCAAGGAGACAAAAATTAGAGGGGACATAAGGTCAACTTTCTGGTTGCCAAACAATTTTATAAATGAAAGTGATACTTGGGAGAAGAGATCCCTGAAAGATTTAGATTGCACAATTTTCTACATTGCTTCATTACAGTTCACACCGCTGAAAGCAAGCATGGGGAAGAAGTGCTTTCTCAAGCTGCCATGATTAAGAGTTCATGGAGCCTCTGGAGACTCCTCAGGCAGAGTTACAATGACAGGTATTTTTCATCATATCACTACTCTCTTAACAATTAAGGTAGTTGTTGTTTAGCCAGCAACCAGAAGATTCATCTGAGTCTGAAATGTTTTTTTAGTGAAACATTTTATTTTCATAATTGAATGAAATAATATTCATAAACTAAAGTGTCTACTTCAAAGTCAGTGCTAGGAGATGTAAGATACAATGTCAGGATGTGGAAGAACTAACCCTGATATGTACTTCACACTGGGAAGAGCAATGTTGTAGCAGGGTGACTTTCAAAGGTGCTGCTCAAGGTATGTATTATCAGTCTTATCCTGGTAAAAATGAATCAAGTCAGACCAAGTCCAGACTAGTAGGTTCATAAAGCTGCAGGTGTGGATTTTGATAAAGTCACCCCAAAATAATAATTCTTAGAGTCCATATGTATGCAGTAGTTCTATGATGTGACTATTAAACAACAGGTCAAAAAGGAACTTGCTTATTTATGGCATGCTATTTATTCTCAGGAATTTTTTTAAAACATCAAGTATAAACATTGAGTAAGAGATTCTCTTTTCCTGGAATGTTACTCCATCTCTTACTCAGAGTTACTTGATTACTTACATTATTTTCTGCGATCATTTCCAATATTTTCTTAAAAGATAAGCTGTAGTTTTGTAGCTATTGTCAGGGTGTAATGGTTAAACAAATTGAACATCTTTCATATATACTCCAAATGTCTTAAGTAAAAATAATATATGGAAAGTACTTTATTTTTTGTCCTTCATTTTTTTTTTTAGATAAGTTGGGCTATCATTCTATAACACATACAGGCTTAGAATGCATCATGTAGTCTAACTTGGCTTTGAACAGCAAGCAAGTCCTCTGCCTCAGCGTAGTGTAAACCACAATAATTGGTGAGGAAAGTTTAATGCTTAAAATAAGCATTGAAAAAGTTTAGTTGGACCAGAAATAATAAGGACATAATAAAGAGTGTTCTGATTGTATCCCTAATGTTACGATGACAACTTGAATATAAAAATGAAAAATATATTCTTATCTTATATAACACTGCATTTAAACATATGGGAGTCAGAGAAAAAGTCAAATATTTCTGTGCTCTATTAAGTTAAGGATTTATTATCATGGTATATGCAGTAAAGCACAAAAGAAGTTAGGGTAAACCAAATTGTCACTGTATCATTTGTGAGTTTTGAAGCAATAGTTATTGTAATTTGGATCTTAAAAGTTAGATATTTAAGTGTTTTTTTATCAAATATTAATATTCTTCTCTTGATTGTTGTGTGAGTGAAAAATAAAAACAGACAATTTTGTGATAGTATACTAATGCCAACATTTTGACTTTGTATAGAGCAGGTCTTGTCATTATCCTATCCTGGCCTAGAACTCATGGCAATTCTCCTGACCTACTCATGTTCTAGGATTATAGATATGCACCACAGTATCCACCAACTTTCTTGCTTTTATTTATTCTATTTTTAGGATGCTTCATTAATTGGCTCTTTGAGAACCATCATTAAAGTAGATATATTGTGCTTTCTTTCCATAATATTCAAATATTTGAAAGCATGGAGTCAATATTTTTCTCTGCAAGGAAATATAAACAACATGCCCTTGAAAATTAATAACTATATAGTGTGGAGATAAAGCCTACATCCCATACTCAAAGTAGACTTTTTTTGTTCTAATGCATTATTACCATCAATTCCCAATCTGATATAACATCCTGTCTTGCAGATTTAATATTAACATCAAACCTTTATTGTTTTCATATAAACAAAAAGATTTGGGTACTTTAAAAGAATGTTAGTTAATGTAAAACTACAAAGACGAGCATGTTATAAAATGGTATTGAGGGATATGTAGGATGTTTAAAATTGCAGATAATTATGTGGAAAATTACAAGACTATCCTTAATAGTCGTGGAGAAATCTAGGGGCTGATAAACAGAACTGTTTCCATTGTTATGTGAGAAGAATGCTACAGGAGTTGTAAGTGCACAGACAGAGATGCTATCCTCACAGAACATGATGTTGTCTTTGATCATTTGTACAGACTGACAAGTGAAGTGAGGCTGTACTGGATTCTCTAACAGGTTGGCTTCAGCAATTGAAGCAATGCATACATTTTATAGTTTAGGCTGTTGATCATTTTAGCTTGATTCTTGGACTACTGCCTCTATCACTAGTCAAACAAAAGCATCCTTCCTGTTAAGAATTAAAAGAGAGAGAACATCTATGCTCACTTCTTTTATACAAAATCAACTTTAAGCATCTTATCTAAGACTGCTCTTGAAGGATGTACTGATTTCACAAATGGTCTCACTCGTTGAGAGACATTAGAAGAGACTATGTGGATAGCAAGATAATAATGAAATTCTTTGTATCTATAATTTACCAAGGCGTATCATAGATATGTGATAAGGTAGTGGTTAAAAAGGAAAGTAGGTATTACAGATTGTGAAGGTTCTCAATCAAAGAGATTTGATAATATGAGAACTAAATTTAGTGTTCTACCCTGGAGTATACCTTTTAAAAGAGTGCCTTGCATTATTTTTGTAACCTTTGTTGACATATTATATCATTCTTGCCTGAGACATACAAGGGCATTTGGCTCTAGTTTGCTTTATATTGCTGTGATAAAACACTATTACCAAAAGCAACTTTAATAGGAAAGTGTTCATTTTCAGTTTATATTTTCATGAAATGAATTCAAGTGGAGAATGTGCCCAACTTGGGATTCATCTCATGGGCAGGATTTGGGGGATGGACCAAGGCCTGACACTATTACTGATGCTATGATGAGCTTAGAGACAGGAGTCTGGCACAGCTATCTGAGTCAGACACAGATACTTATACTCACCCATTGGACTGAAATCGGATACCTTTATGCTTCAATCAGGGGAAGGACAGACAAAGCTAAAGGTGAAGTTGATCCCAAAGGAAGACTAGCAGTCTCAGCTAACCCAGACCCCAAGGAGCTCTGAGAGACTGATCCAACAACCAGGGAGCATATATAGGCTGGTTCAAGGCCCCTGGCAGAGGACTGCCTGGTCTGACCTTAGTGAGAGAGGTTGTACCTATTGTTCAAGAGACTTGATGCCACAGGGATTGGGGAGGCCTTGTGGGGAAAGTGGGTAACATCCTCTTAGCAGTAAGGCAGAGAAGGAATAATATGAGGAACTGTGGGAGGAAGGACCATGAAGTGGGGGCAATGGCTGAAATATAAATAAAATAAAATAATAAAATAAAATAAGAATGAAAGGCAGATAATCAAGCAGAAACCATGAAGGCTTGCTTAGCCTTGCTTCCTCAGATCATTTCTTTTACAACCTACATCTACTTGCCCAGGGATAGAACATCACTAAGTAGTATGAAACTTCCCAAACCAATCATCAGTTTCGAGAATACCCTGTAAAGATGTCCAGAGTTCAGTCTGATGGAGACAACTACTCAGTTGATAGTTCCTTTTTTCCATGTGACTCTAGTTTCTGTGATGTTGATACAGCACAACATTAAAATTATTCACGGGAAGAAACAGGTTTGGTTGGGTCTGTCCTGCATGCCTCAATCAATCCTAACTTTGAAATATGAAGAGAACAGAAATACCCACCATCTTCCAAATCTGGCAAATCTGTTATCTGGCCTTTTGTTGTTGTTGTTGTTGTTGTTGTTGTTGTTGTTGTTCTTCTTCTTCTTCTTCTTCTTCTTCTTCTTCTTCTTCTTCTTCTTCTTCTTCTTCTTCTTCTTCTTCTTCTTCTTCTCTTTCTTCATTTAGGGATATTCAGAGGGAACATTTTTCACTGAGATGAGATTCACAAGTTGCCACTGGATCTAAGTTGGTGGTTATGAGGTCCCATGTGGTAGTCATTCATCACAAGATTCAAGACAGTTAATTAAGAGTTGGTACTTGGTTTACGAAAGTCTCCATTCTTCTGTTGTGAAATATAATAACACGATACAATCCTTTCTGCAAAACATACCATCTTTATACTGCATCCTACTCTACAAAGCAAGTGCAAACAATCATCATTCTTTGCCTTCAGATGTCAACGACTGCCAGGCAGACTCTGAAATATAAATAATTATTAAGGAAACACCAGAGAGCCACAGTTATCACATGATGACATATATTTGATTATGACAGCTCTCTGCCAAATTTTAACAGCTTTAGTTACAACTCTCCAGAAACTCAATTACTTCTCCCTTTTGTCCAATGACCATTATAGTTATAATTCTGTAGTATCCAATATGCATATACACATATTTTGAATGTATTTTGAAAAGGTGATAGATAGACTGAAAACTGGTCTTGAGAACATGTAACAAGCAATGTATTTGAATCCAAATATTAAATAAGTAAACTTACAAATAAAAAGATAAATGCAATGAACCAAAACTTAAAAAAAATAACTGACAGCACAGATCTCAAAATATCATATACACTGTCAATAAACAAATGAAAATGAGTTAAATATGCTTGATCCTAAGTAACATGTTCTCCACAAAAATAAAACAGCAACAATAATACCAATTTTCCTAGTTTGCCTTCTATTGACCAATACCAACATGAGGTGGAAAGACCTTGTTTGTTTGCTTGTTTGCTTTTTAGGATTATAGTTTAGAGTCCATCATTAAGAGAAGCCAAGGCAGGAACTCAGGCAAGGCCATGAAGGAGAAATTATGGAGAGACACATCTTATTGGCTTCCTACTGGGCTTACATTCAGCTACCTTTCTTATATAGCCCAACCCCACCTGCCTAGAGAAAGAAATGTCCACAGTGGGTTACATCAATTACAATTAGGAAAAGAAAATATTCCCATAGACATAGCCAAATTTCACTCTGGTGGAGGTCAATCCTCAATTAGGATTCCACTTTCCCGTGTCTGTATGGTTGACAACTGAGATTAGCCATGACACCAATAAACTAATAATTATCTCAAATATAAGAATGTTTAATACTTGCCTGGTGACATTAATGGCCCTAACAAGTTCAAGATTATGGGAAAATCCTTATAAATTAGGAAAGAAATATGAAATATTATGAGAAACTGTCTTCAATAATAGCTCTTGTGAGATCATGAGGAGTGTAATTTGATTGAATTAATCCCGTGTCTGAGTGAATCCATACTATTAAGATTATAATTTCCCTTTTTCCTGCACTGCTAAAGTGAAATTTTAAAATGCTGCCTAAGTGTAAAAAGATGAATGAAATGATATCTATCTTCCTAGAATTCAGAATATAAAACAGAAAAATACTTACAATGACTCTCATATCATAATATGAGCATTTGTGATGCAACAGTCTCCTCCAACTATTGTGGATCTGCAAGAAAAATAACTGATTCTTGGAAAGTAGCAAAACACTTTGTAAAAGACATAATATTTATGTTTTGAATGAAAAGCTGGCACTGAGCGATTTGAATTATATGACGAATAGATAGTACCTAGAGAAATAGAAAGAAAAATAGAAAGAAAAAAGCTCCTTTAGGCATAGATACTAGACTGTGTGTGTGAGGGTAGGAAAGGTCAAAGATGGACATAAATATTTTGCATGATATCATAAACATCATAGTAAACAGACTTAAAATGATGGGCATAAAAGCGGTAAGCAATTTGCAGTATCTGTACTATGTACCTTAATTAATGAAGGAGTAAGTCTGATAATATGTGGAAATATTTATACAAAGTGTATAACAGAGTAATATCTCTACTTCATAGTACCTTAGAAATGAATAAACATGTTCTAATTCTAAGAAACAGAATGTATTACCCTACCCAGCAATATATATAGTTATTTGAAACAGAGTTTCTCTTTGTATCCTGGCTATCCTGGAACTTGCTATATAAACCAGGATACCCTCAAATTCAAAAATCTTCCTATTCTTGTCTCTGAATTAGTTGAATGTAAGGTATTTACCACCATGCCTAGCCTTTCATATAAGGATCTTGAGATGATACTATTATTCTGTATTGTCTGAGAATATCTAATATTGTCATAATGTCTCATTATAAAGATACAGAGAAAAATAAAGGAAGAAGATTGACTGATGTTTAGAAGACAGAGGTCATGGGTTGTTTTGAGGCTGGAGAAATTGGTCCACAAGCCAAGAAACATAATCTAGCAAAAGCAAAATGTTATCTCACTTATGCTGATATATAAATCCTAGACCAGTGACAACTCAGACTTATATATTGTATACAGATTTATAACATTAGTTAATATTCTTTTAATGTACCCATACCTTTTTATAGTATAATAAAACCTTAAAGATGAGCTATGTGCATGTCTACAAGGTAGGATAACTATTGTTTCTCACAAGTCATAAACAAACAACAAAATTAACAACAAAAAACAAAATCACAAAATATAACAACAAAATAACCATGACTTAGAATAACTATGGTAGCCCTAGGACCCTCAACAGCCAGACACTCTGTTATGTCCTTGAATCTCATCAAAGTTACCACAGGGAGCAGTTCCGCAGCTCTATGCCTCCAATTTTCTCCAATCCAAACTTTCAGACTGATAACCTGGTTGCTAAATATAAAGCAAGTCATATGGAGTACAATATTCCTTGAGAAGGGCTGTTCCATGTCTTCAAAACTACTCCAGCCAAAGAAAAGATAACTATAGGATTTGACTATTCTAAGTGAGTCTTCAGTGCTGAGTAAGGTTCTGAGAGCTTCACATAGTTACAGCACTTAATCTTTACTACCTTATGATTTCATTGCTGAGGAAGCTAGGCTATTAGAAATCCAACTTCCTGCCTAGATTATATGCCAGAGCCTATTTTATTTCAGTCCAGTAGCATTAAAATTGATCTTAGAAATATGCCTACGGCTTGATGTTTTGAGAGATAAAAGATGAGATTGTTAAGTATAGTGTATTAGTTTGGGTTCTCTAGAGTCACAGAACATATCTTTATATAGTTAGGGAATTTGTCAATGGACTATTACAGTCTATAGTCCAATTCCCCAACAATGATCAGCAGCAGCTGTGGATGGAAGTCCAAGGATCTAGCAGTTTCTCAGTCCCACAAAGCAAGCAGGCAAGAAAGAGTGAGAGAGAATCTTCCTTCTTCCAATGTCCTTATATATCTCCAGCAGAGGGTGTAGCCCAGATTAAAGGCTGTAGGTCTCCAACAGAGGGTGTGGCCCAGATTATTGGCGTGTGGGTCTCCAGCAGAGGGTGTGACCCAGATTAAAGGCATGTGCATCCATGCCTGTAATCCCAAATGATCATGAACTCGGAGATCTCCTTGTCTTAGCCACTATGCTTCAAGGTCTCCATGCCAAGATCCAGGTCAGAAACTTGTATCTCTGAGCCCAAATTAGGATCATAGGTGAGCCTTCCAATTCTAGACTGTAGTTCATTCCAGATATAGTCAAGTTGACAACCAGGAATAGCCACCACATATAGAATAGAGAAAGGATCAAGGTAAATATTTAAACACTGTCAAATCAGAATCAAACTTATGTTATGAATTCAGTGGTAGGGCTGGGGAAATAGCTCAGGTAATAATATGTTTGCTCTATAAGCATGGGAACATGAGTTTGATCCTTGAAGATGCAAAAAAAAAATTGTTTTTATGGTTGTCCCTGCTTAAAATCATAGCACCTGGGAGATAAGGACAGGTGGCTCAGTGGGCTTGCCTAGTACATAATAGACTATGTCATGAGTTTCAGAAGCGCAGAGAGAGACCTCAATTAAAGACGTAGACAGTTAGTGGGGAGTCATCCCCTAGATGGCCATCTGTTTCCACACACAGAAATACAAGTACACACTGATCCACACAGACATATATGCACATGCATATATAAATACCTGCATATGCATGCACCTTCATAGATATGTGTACCGGTATACACATCCACATTCATATTCACATGAAGATTATTCAGTCACACATTCATTAAAATATTCAATATATTTTTTTATTTTTTATAGATATAATTTTTTATTTACATTTCAAATGATTTCCCCCTTTCTAGCCCCCCACTCCCCGAAAATCCAGTAAGCCCCCTTTTCTTCCCATGTTCTCCCACCCACCCCTTCCAACTTCCCCGTTCTGGTATTGCCGAATACTGCTTCACTGAGTCTTTCCAGAACAAGGGGCCATACTTCCTTTCTTCTTGTACCTCATTTTATGTGTGGATTATGTTTTGGGTATTCCAGTTTTCTAGGTTAATATCCACTTATTAGTGAGTGCATACCATGATTCACCTTTTGAGTCTGGGTTACCTCACTTAGTATGATGTTCTCTAGCTCCATCCATTTGCCTAAGAATTTCATGAATTCATTGTTTCTAATGGCTGAATAGTACTCCATTGTGTAGATATACCACATTTTTTGCGTCCACTCTTCTGTTGAGGGATACCTGGGTTCTTTCCAGCATCTGGCAATAATAAATAGGGCTGCTATGAACATAGTAGAGCATGTATCCTTATTACATGCTGGGGAATGCTCTGGGTATATGCCCAGGAGTGGTATAGCAGGATCTTCTGGAAGTGAGGTGCCCAGTTTTTGGAGGAACCGCCAGACTGATTTCCAGAGTGGTTGTACCAATTTGCAACCCCACCAGCAGTGGAGGAGTGTTCCTCTTTCTCCACACCCTCTCCAACACCTGCTGTCTCCTGAATTTTTAATCTTAGCCATTCTGACTGGTGTAAGATGAAATCTCAGGGTTGTTTTGATTTGCATTTCCCTAATGACTAATGAAGTTGAGCATTTTGTAGGATGCTTCTCTGCCATCCGAAGTTCTTCAGGTGAGAATTCTTTGTTTAACTATGTACCCCATTTTTTAATAGGGTTGTTTGGTTTTCTGGAGTCTAACTTCTTGAGTTCTTTATATATATTGGATATTAGTCCTCTATCTGATGTAGGATTGGTGAAGATCTTTTCCCAATTTGTTGGTTGCCGATTTGTCCTCTTGATGGTGTCCTTTGCCTTACAGAAACTTTGTAATTTTATGAGGTCCCATTTGTCAATTCTTGCTCTTAGAGCATACGCTATTGGTGTTCTGTACAGAAACTTTCTCCCTGTACCGATGTCCTCAAGGGTCTTCCCCAGTTTCTTTTCTATTAGCTTCAGAGTGTCTGGCTTTATGTGAAGGTCCTTGATCTATTTGGATTTGAGCTTAGTACAAGGAGATAAGGATGGATCAATTCACATTCTTCTGCATGCTGACCTCCAGTTGAACCAGCACCATTTGCTGAAAAGGCTATCTTTTTTCCATTGGATGTTTTCAGCCCCTTTGTCGAGGGTCAAGTGGCCATAGGTGTGTGGGTTCATTTATGGATCTTCAGTCCTGTTCTATTGATCTGCCTGCCTGTCACTGTACCAATACCATGCAGTTTTTAACACTATTGCTCTGTAGTATTCCTTGAGGTCAGGGATACTGATTCCCCCAGACTTTCTTTTGTTGCTGAGAATAGTTTTAGCTATCCTGGGTTTTTTGTTATTCCAGATGAATTTGACAATTGCTCTTTCTAACTCTGTGAAGAATTGAGTTGGGATTTTGATGGGTATTACATTGAATCTGTATATTGCTATTGGCAAAATGGCCATTTTAACTATATTGATTCTACCGATCCATGAGCATGGGAGGTTTTCCCATTTTTTGAGGTCTTCTACCATTTCCTTCTTCAGAGTCTTGAAGTTCTTGTCATACAGATCTTTCACATGTTTGGTAAGAGTCACCCCAAGATACTTTATACTGTTTGTGGCTATTGTGAAGAGTGTCATTTCCCTAATTTCTTTCTCATCCTGCTTATCCTTTGAGTATAGGAAGGCCACTGATTTGCTTGAGTTGATTTTATAACCTGCCACTTTGCTGAAGTTGTTTATCAGCTGTAGGAGCTCTCTAGTGGAGTTTTTTGGGTCACTTAGGTAGACTATCATGTCGTCTGCAAATAATGATAGTTTTGACTTCTTCCTTTCCAATTTGTATCCCTTTGACCTCCTTATGTTGTTGAATTGCTCGAGCTAGTACCTCAAGTACAATATTGAAAAGATAAGGAGAAAGGGGGCAGCCTTGTCTTGTCCCTGATTTCAGTGGGATTGCTTCAAGTTTCTCTCCATTTAGTTTGATACTGGCTACCGGTTTGCTGTATATTGCTTTTACTATGTTTAGGTATGGGCCTTGAATTCCTGTTCTCTCCAAGACTTTAAGCATGAAGGGATGCTGAATTTTGTCAAATGCTTTTTCAGCATCCAATGAAATGACCATGTGGTTTTGTTCTTTGAGTTTGTTTATGTAGTGGATTGCAGTGATGGATTTCCGTATATTGAACCAACCCTGCATTCCCGGGATAAAGCCTACTTGATCATGGTGGATGATCGTTTTGATGTGTTCTTGGATTCGGTTGGCAAGAATTTTATTGAGTATTTTTGCATCGATGTTCATAAGGGAAATTGGTCTGAAGTTCTCTTTCTTTGTTGGATCGTTGTGTGGTTTTGGTATCAGCGTAATTGTGGCTTCGTAGAAGGAATTGGATAGTGTTCCTTCTGTTTTTATTTTGTGTAATAGTTTGAAGAGTATTGGTGTTAACTCTTCTTTGAAGGTCTGATAGAATTCTGCACTGAAACCACCTGGTCCTGTGCTTTTTTTGGTTGGAAGACTTTATATGACTCCTTCTATTTCTTTAGACATTATGGGACTGTTTAGATGGTCTAGTTGATCCTGATTTAATTTTGGTATTTGGTATCTGTCAAGGAAATTGTCAATTTCCTCCAGATCTCCAGTTGTGTTGAGTACAGGCTCTTGTAGTAGGATCTGATGATTTTTTGGAGTTCCTCAGTTTCCGTTGTTATATCTCCCTTTTCATTTCTAAGTTTGTTAATTTGGATACTTTCTCTATGCCCTTTGGTCATTCTGGCTAAGGGTTTATCTATCTTGTTGATTTTCTCAAAGAACCAGCTCCTGGTTTTGCTGATTCTTTGTATGGTTCTCTTTGTTTCTACTTGATTGATTTCGGCACTGAGTTTGATGATTTCCTGCCTTCTACTCCTCCTGGGTGAAATAGCTTCTTTTTGTTCAAGGGCTTTCAGGTGTGTCATTAAGCTGGTAATGTATGCTCTCTCCATTTTCTTTTTGGAGGCACTCAGGGCTATGAGTTTTCCTCTTAGCACTGCTTTCATTGTGTCCCATAGATTTGGATATGTTGTGTCTTCATTTTCATTGAGTTCTAAAAAGTCTTTAATTTCTTTCTTTATTTCTTCCTTGACCAAGGTATCATTGAGTAGACTATTGTTCAGTTTCCACGTGTATGTGGGTTTTCTGTTGTTTTTGTTGCTATTGAAGACCACTTTTACTCCATAGTGATCTGATAGGAGGCATGGGATTAGTTCAATCTTCTTATATTTGTTGAGGTCTGTCTTGTTACTAATTATATGGTCGATTTTGGAGAAGGTACCATGAGGTGCTGAGAAAAGGTATATTCTTTTGCTTTAGGATAGAATGTTTTATATATATCTGTTAAATCTAATTGGTCCAAAGCTTCAATTAGTTTCATTGTGTCCCTGTTTAGTTTCTGTTTTCCTGATCAGTCCATTGAGGAAAGTGCAGTGTTGAAGGCACCCACAATTATTGTGTTAGGTGCAATGTGTGCTTTGAGTTTTAATAAAGTTTCTTTTACGAAAGAGGGTGCCCTTGCATTTGGAGCATAGATGTTCAGGATTGAGAGTCCTTCTTGTTGTATTTTTCCTTTGACCAGCAAGAAGTGTCCCTCAGAGTCTCTTTTGATGACTTTGTGTTGAAAGTCAATTTTATCTGATATTAAAATGGCTACTCCAGCTTGTTTCCTGAGACCATTTGCTTGTAAAATTGTCTTCTAGCCTTTTACTCTAAGGTAGTGTTTGTCTTTGACCCTGAGGTGTGTTTCCTGTAAGCAGCAAAATGTAGGGTCCTGTTTACGTATCCATTCAGTTAGTCTGTGTCTTTTTATTGGGGCATTAAGTCCATTCATATTAAGAGATATTAAAGAATAGTGATTGTTATTTCCTATCATTTTTAACATTGTTTTTTAAATTTGATTGGTTAACTTCTTTTGGGTTTGATGAAAGGTTACTATCTTGCTTTTCCCAGGGTGAAGTTTCCCTTCTTGTATTGGTGTTTTCCTCCTATTATCCTTTGTAGTGCTGGGTTTGTGGATAGATATTGGGTAAACTTGGTTTTGTCATGAAATATCTTAGTTTCTCCGTCTACGGTGATTGAGAGTTTTGTTGGATATAGTAGTTTTGGCTGGCATTTGTGTTCTCTTAGAGTCTGCATGAGATCTGCCCAGGACCTTCTAGCCTTCATAGTCTCAGGTGAAAAGTCTGCTGTGATTCTGATAGGTCTTCCTTTATATGTTACTTGGCCTTTTACTCTTACTGCCTTTAATATTCTTTCTTTGTTTAGAACATTTGATGTTTTGATTATTATGTGACGGGAAGTATTTCTGTTCTGGTCCAGTCTGTTTGGAGTTCTGTAAGCTTCTTGTATATTCATGGGCATCTCTCTCTTTAGGTTAGGGAAGTTTTCTTCCATAATTTTCTTGAAGATATTTGCTGCCCCTTTAAGTTGTAAATCTTCACTCTCATCTATGCCTATAATCCTTAGGTTTGGTCTTATCATTGTGTCCTGGATTTCCTGGATATTTTGGGTTACAAGCTTTATCCATTTTGCATTTTCTTTAACTGTTGAGTCCATGGTTTCTATGGAATCTTCAGCATCTGAGATTCTTTCTTCTATCTCTTGTATTCTGTTGTTGATTTTTGCATCTCTGTCCCCTGATTTCTTCCCAAGGCTTTCTATCTCCAAAGTTGTCTCCCTTTGAGTTTTCTTAGTTGTTTCTACTTCTGATTTTAGATCCTGGATGGTTTTGTTTAGCTCTTTCACTTGCTTGTTTGTGCTTTCCTGTAATTCTTTAAGAGATTTTTGTGTTTCCTCTTTCATGACCTCAGCCTGTTGACCAAAGTTCTCCTGTATTTCTTTAAGTGTTTTTTGCATTCCCTCATTATTGACTTTTGTATTCTTCTGGATTTCTTTCAATGATTTTTGTGTTTCCCTTGCAAGGGCTTCTAACTTTTGATCCATTTTCTCCTGAATTTCTTTAAGTATGTCCTTCATGTGTTCCTGTACCAGCATCATGACCAGTGATTTTAAATCCAAATCTTGTTTTACTGGTGTGATGTCGTATCTAGGACATGGTGGTAGAGGAGAATTGGTTTCAGATGTTGCCATATTGCCTTGATTTCTGTTAGTGACATTCCTGTGTTTGCCTTTTGCCATCTAGTTCTCACTGGTGTTAGTTGATCTTGCCAATGCTGAACTCACCAGTGCAACCTGTCCCTTCCCAGGTGGCCTCTGGTGCACAGCTTACCTCCTGCACTGTCTGGAGACAGGGTGCTGTTGCCCAGGCTGTTCAAATCCCGAAGCAGACACCCGAAGGCTCCCGTTGGGGCCTGCTGGATTCACAGGAGCACACCAACTTCTCCCAGTTGGCTGCCTGGAAGCCCCTCTTGCCTCTTGCAGGACCTGGAGATGTGGTGTTGCCGCCCAGGCTGATCTAGATCCAGAAGCGGAGAGAGTTGAGCTGAGGGCTCCCGCCAGAGGCCTCAGGACTGGGACCCAAGCTCTGGGCCACAGGAGCAAGCCTTGCTGAGAGCTCCCAGACTGCCTCTGGGTGCACACTGGGTCTCCTGCACTTCCTGGAGACTGAGTGCTCTGGCCCTGGCTGGTCAGATCCCAAAGCAGGCACCTGAAAGCTCCCTCTGGGGCCTGCTGGATTCACCAGAGCACACCGACTTCTCCCCTCTGGCCGCCCGGAAGCCCCTCTTGCCTCTTGCAGGACCTGGAGATGTGCTGTTGCCGCCCAGGCTGATCTGGATCCAGAAGCGGAGAGAGTTGAGCTGAGGGCTCCCACCAGAGGCCTCAGGACTGGGACCCAAGCTCTTGGCCGCAGGAGCAAGCCATGCTGCGAGCTCCCAGACTGCCTCTGGGTGCACACCGGGTCTCCAGCACTTCCTGGAGACCGAGCGCTGTGGCCCTGGTCGTTCAGATCCCAAAGCAGGCACCCGAAGGCTCCCACTGGGGCCCGCTGGATTCACTGGAGCACACCGACTTCTCCCCGCTAGCCGCCCGGAAGCCACTCTTCAAAATATTCAATATATTAATCACCAAAACTAAGTGATTTATTTCTGGTTATCATAATGCCTTTGTATTCGTGAAATAAAATGCATACTTTAGGAATGAGAAACTCTGTGTTAGAATTATTCTCAATTGGCATATCGATTTTACCAATTTCAAATTAGCTTTAATTTTCATGATTTGGTCACATGTGTTTTCTTGTTTCAGGTTTGCTTGCTTGCTTGTTCTTATTTGTTTCTTTGTTTCATTTTGTTTTTGTTTTTTGGTTTTTTTTGGTTTTTTTTTGGACACAGGCTCTTACTCTGTATCCCCAGACTTGTCTCAAACTCATAACCACCCACCTGCTTCAGCCTCCAAAATGATAGAATAACAGATATGAACCATCACACCTAGCACAATTTTTGTTCATTTCCTGGTAATCTTCTTCTTCTTCTTCTTCTTCTTCTTCTTCTTCTTCTTCTTCTTCTTCTTCTTCTTCTTCTTCTTCTTCTTCTTCTTCTTCTTCTTCTTCTTAACAGTAGTAGTAGTATATTATTATTATAATATTATTATTATTAATCTTTAATTTTTTAACAACCCATTGTTATCCCTCTCCCTTTCTGCCCTCCAACAGTTCCTCATCCCATTTCTCTTCCACCCTCTCCAAGAGGATGTCCCCATACCCTGACATACTTCCATAGTGCCAGGCCTCCCCATTTCCCAGGGGTTCAACTCTCTCAAGGATTAGGCATATCTTCTCTCAGACCAGGCAGTCCTCTGCTATATATGGGTCAGGGGCCTTGGACCTGCTGGTATACGTTGCCTGGTCAGTAGCTCAGTGTCTGAGATATCTCTGGAGTCCAGGTTTGTTGAGACTGCTGGTCTCCCTGTGGGATCGCCCTCCTACTCAACTTCTTCCAGCCTTTTAAATTTAACCACAGGGGTCCTGGACTTTAGTCCATTGGTTGGGTGTGAGTATTTATGTCTGTCTCAGTCAGCTGCGTGTTGGGCCTCTCAGCAGGCAGCCAGGCAATGCTCCAGTTTGTAAGCACATCATAGTATCAGTAAGTGTCAGGCCTTGGAGCCTTCCCTTTAGATGGGTCCCAATTTGGTCCCAAGGGTCATCAGAATGAATGAAAATATGCAACCTTGGGAGATGGGGGTATCCTAGTAATCTTTTCATGTGTGTAAAAGGAAATAGAAGTAAAAGCGAAAAAATATAGATATGATGATAAGTATACAAATGGTGAATGAGAAATAGAACAGCAGAGAGATTGTTTCCTTCATTCTCCATGATGGGTTGTAATATTAGCTTTTTAAGTTTGTTTTCACATCAATACTGTCTACCTTTTAAAAGACAAATTTGGTCCCTCCTAGTGACTGATAGCGTTCACCCCCATGATAGCAACCTGAATTTCATTTAATTTGAACTTTTCTCCCAAACAAGATTCTGATATACTTGTCAGGGATACATGAGGCACAATAGGAATTCCATTTTTATGGAGATTAAATTGAAACCTGTACTCAGGAACAGTCAACCTGAGAACTAATGTATGTGTTCTTTCAAGGGCTAATCAGGCCATTTTCCTCCACTTGCTGCAAAGTGTTACTTGGGGGAACTTTCATGATTATTGTCCTTTACTTGTTAACACTTAGAGTCAAACAATTTTTTGATTCAGTTCCTTCATTAGTGTTACAGTAATTGAAAATGGATGTTTGTCTTCTTCCCTTGATTTGTTCCCCCGCACAGTTTTCATTTGTTATTTAATTGTTGTTTTCATTTGTTATTCTTGTATTCTATTCGTGTATTGTTGGGGGATGTTATTATTTGTGCAAATGAAGAAAGAAAAGCCATATGAGAGTTTAAAAAATGAGCCAGAGTGATGAGTTGTGACTGGATTGCTTTTAATCATTGGATCAAATAAATAATGTCTAAAACTATAGCACACATAAGCTATGCACACATACTCATCCATTGAGATGTGTTCAGTCAAACTTAGAAAATGAGGAACTGTTTAAGATGGTGTCATTCTACTTCTGTAACTAAAGTATTTGTCTTTTGTACAGGTAGAATGATATTGAATAAATTTGTTTCTGAATGCTGTACTACATGGATTCTATAAAAATATTTGATGCAATGGGGTAAGTGATTGATCTGAATTTCAATAATTCATGTGGTTCCATATTCTATCTTTCCTGATTCTCTGTTTCTAGCTCTTTAATATATAAATTAGTAGAAAATATCCTGCATTCAACTGAAGTATCTTACAGTACTAAAGGAAAGGTTATCATCTGTACTTTACATACAATGAATGTAAAATTTAGAATCAGGGATCTGCCCAGTACAGTAGTTGGGATTACCATATATATTTATGGTGGAAATGCTAACTCCTTGGTACATTCTGTTATCTATGTAATAATAAGGGAAGAAGCGGTGATAGTTTCCCCGTTTTTAGGGCACCTATAAATAAGGCATGGTAGGGCAAATGTGCATATAATTGTTGAAGTAGAGATTTTGTTTTGAAACTTCAATTCACTCATGTATATGTTACTTTTCAAACTCCTTGCTTTGTTATCTTTACCTTGATAATGGAATAAGTAAGGGTAAATGCATAATTGTAGCAGGGCATTTTAAAGATAGGAGTTGTGAATATTCCTGGAACAACACCAATAATATATAATTCCAGTTTAATGAATTTTCTTTGATGCCAACTCACAAAAGACTATTAATGCAATAACAAAGGCATAGTGACCTTTAAACACTTTTGAGTATTATGTTAGATGGCAACTTCTTCCTAATTACACAACTAATCTTATTTTAAGTTGCATTAGAAGAGAATAGGGAAATGGATGTTTAGTTCAGGGTGCTTGCTGCACTTGATGGTGTTTGGTTCCTAATTCCCGTGTTGGGCAACTCATAACTGGAACTCTAGAACTTTAGCTCTGGTGGCTATAGCATTCTCTTTTGGCTTCTGTGGGTACATATACACACATACACATACACACACATGCACACACATAAATTTTAAAGTAAAAGATAGTGTACTAGTAGTACCTCATTCAACTTTACCACCTATTGTGGTCAAGCATAAGATACAGTTGAAAATTGGCATTTTTTTCTTTAGGACTATTTTACAACAAAATCTACTTTTCTCTAAGTTGTGTTGGAAGGAAATATGTTCTTACTAGACTATGATTATGGAAATGCTAACTGAACAATTAAATATCCAGTTACCATTAAACCCTAATGAGAGTAAAATCCACATTAACACCTAATTAAGTCATTATGATTAGTGCTGTACAATACATACTTTATCTTTCTGGATCCCTTAGCATACTTTTATCATTGAGACAACTGAGCTCATTAAAAATACTATTTGCTGAACAAACCATAAGAACTTTATGAAGCAGAGTAACGGACATCATTAACCTCTTCATATAGTTTCTTGAACACTGAATGCTTTACAAGTGGAGGTTAGTCTAGACCAAAGCTGCTGTTGGAAGCAATCTTGATTTGGGTAAAGATTAGGGTGGTAATTTAGAACTGCAATGCCTGAATAATAAAGAATTCATTCCTCAGTGTTAAAATCCTCTAGATTATCAAACACCTAACTCTTCGTTTCAAAGTAGATTATTGTATATTTTTTTTAAATCCATGCAACTGATGCCATTTCATTCTAAAACAAGTATTTTCATATCAGGTTACAGATGAATCCATAGTGATGCTGCTTAATCCTTTCCAATGAAAAAAAATATACTTCAGCTTCTTTATTGAGCCACAAATCCTTGTCCACGATTTATAGAACTGAGGACTTTTGAATCAAATTGTGTGAAGTTCAGTGGAATTATGTGTATAATGGTCATAATATCAAATATGTGACTGATAACCACAAATGAAGGTTGAATTTTGCAAATAAATTTGTTATTCAATAAGCCATGGTTTCTTACTGTTTGTTAAAGAATTAGCATTAGGTAAGTAAATGTACTCTCAATATTTTATTAAAGCCTAAAAAGGAGTTTTCCTTACTACATGTATCTTTCAATAAGCTATCTCCTTTTATGTAATATTCTGCATCTATTCATTTGCCTTAACAGATAAGTTTCTTTCATAGAAGGGAGGAAGAATGGTAGAAATTAAAGATAGCATGTGCTTGTTGGTGGGAGAAATAATTAAATTATTTTACTATTTTCTATTGAGAATTGTTTGGCTGTCTGGTAATCTAACAGTGGAATTTAAGACAGAGTATCACTTTAGGACCCAGTCCAGGCTTGGTAGAATGCTTCAAAATATGGTATGAATATACTTTCTTAAAGCTGCCAAGTATAAGCAAGCAAAAGCTAATATTGAAATGAGAATAAGTCATCACTAGAAGTATGTTTTATTCCAAGTTGTTGAGTCACTCTAGCACCTATTTTTCTCATCTCTGAAGACTGATATCTACTAGCTCTTGTACAGTACAAATCTTTACAGACTCACCTGGATGACACTAATCTGGACTCGGCTTCCTATGATCAGCAAGACCTACCTTTTCATGGAACTTGAAGAAAAGAACAAGAGAACTTTATACTTTTCTTCCAGGTTCCAACATTTGACGTTGTCCTGCTTCTTAAGTAACCGAGATCAAGTTTTCATATCTAAAAGGGCTCTCATCAATGAAGTATAATGTAATGTTAAATATCATTAACTTATTTAGATTTTATTATTTATAATGGCATTATAGAAAATGGATCATATTCTAGTTTATGCATGCTTTAATAAATTTGACCAGAAAGGTATCCTTGTCATTATTCCAGTGATTAAGACATTCTCAAATGTTGCTTATATACTAATGAGAAAAGACAGATCAAAATGTTATAACTAGAAAATATAAAATTTATAATTGAAGTTAAAATCTCATCTTAAGATAGGAGAGTTTGAACTCCATCTTCCTTCGGGTGTGTCCATCCACCTTCAGTTGTGGATTTGCTCATTGCACCCTTCCCATCCAGCCCCACCTACCTCCCAGGAGGCCTGTTCTAGCTTGGGGCACAGTTGAGACCCCTACCCTAATCCCTGGCCATCTGGGTCCAAACCAAGCACAGCAGATTGAGCTCCGCCCTGAGCTGTTAAAGTTCCATCTTCTTTCCAGTCAGCACTTCCACCTGCCATCTAGAATCACCATTCTGCTTGCCACCCTACAGCTTCACCTGCCTCCTGGTGTGACCTACTTACTGTAATCTGGGACACACAGATCTTCATGCCTCCCAGGAGGCCTATTCCAACCTGGAACCTCCAGGCCAAACAACACCAGAGACAACCAGATGGCAAAAGGCAAGTGCAAGAACATAATCAGGAGAGCCAATGCAATATGGCAACATCAGAAACCATCTCTCCTACTATAGCCAGTCCTGGATACCCTAACATAGATAGACTGTGACTTTAGGTCCCATCTAATGAGGATTTAAAGCCTCATAGAGGCTTTAAAAGAAGATATTAATGGTTCCCTTAAAGAAATACAGGCAAGACAACCAAACAGGTGCAGTAAATGAAAAAAAAAAAAAACTAAACAAAACAATAAACAAAAACCCCAAAATATAGTCCAAGGAATAAAAATGGAAATAGTAAATAAATAAAACACAAATGGTAGCAACTCTGGAGATAGAAAACTTAGGAAGGAGAACAGGAACTACAGATGAAAGCATCATCAACAAAATAAAGAGGTGAAAGAGAAACTGTCAGGTGTAGAATGCATCACAGAAGAAATTCATACACTGGTCAAAGAAATTGCCAAATATAAAAAGATTCTAACTCAAAATTCTAGGATATTTGGAACACAATGAAAAGACCAAACCCAAGAATGATAGGAATAGGAGAGGGTAAAGCTTCCAAGTTCAAAGGCCAGAAAACATCTTCAACAAAATCATAGAAGAAAACTTCTCTAACCTAAAATAAAAGATGGCTATAAACTTACAAAATACTTACAGAACACACCCAAAAAAAGGACAACAATTACACATGATTATTCAACAGAGACTCTAAAAGTTAGAAGATTCTGGACAAATGTCTTGTAGAACACCAGAAACCACAGATGTAAGCCCAGACAACTACATCCAGCAAAATTCTCGATCATCATAGGTGAAGGAACCAGGATACTCCATGACAAACCCAAATTTAAACAATGTCTTTCAACTAACCAAACCCTACAGGTAATAGTAGAAGAAAAACTGTAACACAAGGAAGGAAAATACATTCAAGAAAACACAAAAATTCATCATCTCACAGCAAGCCCCAAAGAAAAGAGTCATATATACTCAGTAATCCCTTCAATATCCAATATCAGGAACAATTATTCATAATTAATGACTCTCAACATCAATGGACTCAATTGACTGACCAATATTAAAACACAGACTTACACCATATAAGTAAACAGGATTTATCATTCTTCTGCATATAACAAACACACATCAGCATCAAAGATAAAACTACCTCTCAGTAAATGGCCAGAAATAAAGTTTTTCCAAGCAAACAGACCCAAGAAATAAGCTGGAATAGCCATTCTAATATCTAATAAAATAGACATTTAACATTAAGCAATCAAAAGAGATTGGAAAGGATAGTACATATTCATCAAAGGAAAAACCCACCAAGATGACTTCTCATCTCTGAACATCTATGCCCCCAAAGCAAGGGCAGCCACATTCATAAAAGGAACTTTAGTAAAATTCAAAACGCACATTGAAACCCACACAATAATAGTGGGATATTTCAATATTTCATTCTCACTAAATAATAGGTCATTGAAACAGAAAATAAATAAATGATGAGACTAACAGATGTTTTTAAACAAAGGGATTTAACAAGTATCAGATACAGAACCTTTCACCCAAAAACAAAACAATATAACTCATTTTCAGCACCTCACAGAACATTGTCCAAAATTGTTCATATAATCAGGCACAAAACTATTAATACACAGCATGTACAAGAAGTTTGAAATAACACTTAGCATTCTATC
The DNA here is from genome assembly GCF_947179515.1 of Apodemus sylvaticus. Taxonomy (NCBI): domain Eukaryota; kingdom Metazoa; phylum Chordata; class Mammalia; order Rodentia; family Muridae; genus Apodemus; species Apodemus sylvaticus. The sequence goes on along the minus strand of NC_067481.1, from coordinate 31,314,669 downwards.
AGGATTAAGGCTGGACTTAAACAACAGAAACCACAGAAAGCACACATACTCATGGAAACTGAATGACCAGTTAGTCAGACAAGAAATCATGAAATAAATATGTCTAAATATCAATGGAAATGAAGTCACAACATACCCAAACTTATGGGACACAATGAAAGCAGTATTAAGAGAAAAATTCATAGCACTAAGATACTTCATAAAAAACCTGGAATGATCTCATACTAGCTACTTAACCGCACACCTGAAAGCTCTAGAACAAAAACAAGCTAACACACCCAAGAAGAATAGATAGTAGGAAAGAGTCACACTCAGTCCTGAAATCAATTAGAAACACAGAGAAGAATATAGAGAACCAACAAAACTCAGAGTTGGTTCTTTGAAAACATCAACAAGATAGACAAACCCTTAGTCAAGCTAACTAAAATGCACAGAGACAGTTTCCAAATTAATAAAATCAGAAATGAAACGGAAAACATAACAGAAACTGGGGATATTTTAATAAAAAATCATTAGGTCTTACTTCAAAGCCTGTATTCCACAAAACTGGAAAATACAAATGAAGTAGATGATTTTCTAGATAGATAACAAAGAAGAGGAGGGATGAGAGGAGGGACTCTGTGAAGGGGCACAAGGAAGGGGGTGTCACTATTGGGATGTGAATAAGTAAATAAATTAAAATATAAAATAAAAATTAAAAACAGCATCTTTAATCTGATTATGATTAAAGAGCGAACAAGAGTGACATACAGGAAGTAGTACCTAGTATATGGAATTATGTGAAGGAAACAAGGGCACAAAATAGGACTTTTGAAAGTAGAAGTCTACATGACACATTCTAGGCACAATGTCTTCCACAGAAAATGACTACAAATCTATTTCCTAATATTTACAAGTGATGGAATGACTGGTGATAGTACAAGCCCATCCTGCCAGCACTCAGGACGCTGAAGCAGGAAGATCATGAGCTCAACATCAGACTGAGCTATATAACAATGTAAGTGCTAGGTCTCTCTACAAAGTGTGACTCTGATGTCCTCAACCATGAGTAAAAAGAAATACTACAAAGGATGGAATTTGAATGGACTATCTATCAATCATAAGGTTAAAGAATAATGAGCACGCTAGAACAGATCAAGGATTCTAGAGATGAGATAGAATTAGATATCTTTAAGGGAATAGCCTCCAGTAGGTCAACAGTGTGGTATAGGCCAGCATGTAACAATAGAGCTATAGCAGTTCATTAAGTTAGGTAAGTAAAAGGCTCAAGTGTATCTGAGGTAATACATACATAATGGTATCTAAATATGCAGCAGAATATTAAAATTAAAAATGAATGCATTAAAAGGGAGAAAACAATCACAATTTGGACTTAAGAAAACAATAAAAATTAATAATAGTAATAAAAAGGATAGAGGGCTAATATCCAATATATATAAATAACTCAAGAAAATAGACTCCAGACAATTAACTAACCCTATTTAAAATGCGGTACAGAGAGAGCAGCAGAAGGAGAGAAGCCCCGCAGCCAGCCATATTTGCTGCCTGCTGGGACAGAAAAGGGTCACTAGGTACTGTATCACCCGGAGCTTTAGATCTCTGGTGGTGCAAACCACCAGGGGTCTGTCTGCACTCAGGAACTGAGCACATAGTCAGTTTGTCTGCCAGCCCCCCAGAAGTGGGGCCTGTGTCCTGCCCAGAGAGCTGCAGAAGGAGAGAAGCCCCGCGGCCATATTTGCTGCCTCCCAGGACAGAAAAGGGTCACTAGGTACTGTATCACCCTGAGCTTTAGATCTCTGGGGGTGCCCAGGGGTCTGCCTGCATTCAGAAACTGAGCACATAGGCAGTTCATCTGCAAGCCAGTCCATCTTGGGACCTGTGTCCTATCTGAGAATCAACAGAGGGAGTAGCCCCCACCACACCATCTTTGCTCCATAATAGAGCAGACAGAGAACACCTGGTTGACCTTTACAACCTAAGTATAACATTGCTTGAGGCAAGACTGAGAAGGGCTCCAAAGGCACAAAAGAGGAAAGCAGCATATCAGTAATCTGTGCCAGAGGAAATCCAGTCATCCAGTATTGCAGAAATAACCTTAAAGATCCACAGTAGGCTGAAGCACCAGCCAGTGACAATAAGACCATCTAACACCTGGGAGAACTAGATGTCTAAAGGCAAACATAGGAATGTTACTAACAGAAACCAAGGCATTATGGCAGCATCTGAACCCAATTCTCCAACAATAGCAAGTCCTGGATACCCCAACACACCAGAAAAACAAGATTTGGATTTAAAATCACTGGTCATGATGCTGGTACAGGAACACATGAAGGACATACTTAAAGGAATTCAGGAGAAAAGGGATCAATAATTAGAAGCCCTTACAAGGGAAACACAAAAATCATTGAAAGAAATTCAGGAGAACTTTGATCAACAGGCAGAAGTCATGAAAGAGGAAACACAAAAATGTCTTAAAGAATTAGAGGAAAACACAAACAAGCAAATGACAGAACTGAGCAAAAACTTCCAGGATCTAAAAACAGAAGTAGAAGCAACTAAGAAAGCACAAAGGGAGACAACTTTGGAGATAGAAAACCTTGGGAAGAAATCAGGGACCATAGACGCAAATATCAACAACAGAATACAAGAGATAGAAGAAAGAATCTCAGATGCCAAAGATACCATAGAAACCATGGACTCAACAGTAAAGAAAATGCAAAAAGCTTGTAACCCAAAACATCCAGGAAATCCAGGACACAATGAGAAAACCAAATCTAAGGATTATAGGCATTGATGAGAATGAAGATTTACACCTTAAAGGGCCAGCAAATATCTTCAACAAAATTATGGAAGAAAACTTCCCTAACCTAAAGAAAGAGATGCCCATGAATATATAAGAAGCCTACAGAACTCCAAACAGACTGGACCAGAACAGAAATACCTCCTGTCACATAATAATCAAAACCCCAAATGTACTAAACAAAGAAAGAATACTTAGGGCAGTAAGAGAAAAAGGGTAAGTAACTTATAAAGGAAGACCTATCAGAATTACACCAAACTTCTCACCAGAGACCATGAAAGCTAGAAGACCCTGGGTAGAGCTCATGCAGACTCTAAGAGAACACAAATACCAGCCAAGACTACTATACCCAGCAAAACTCTCAATCACTATAGATGGAGAAACCAAGATATTCCATGACAAAACAAAATTTACACAATATCTTTCCACTAACCCAGCCCTACAAAGGATAATAGGGGGAAAACACCATTACAACGAGGGAAACTATACCCTGGAAAAAGCAGGATATTAAGCTTCTTTCATCAAACCCAAAAGAAGATAACCACACTAGTATAAAATTAACATCAAAAATGATGGGAAGCAATAACCACTACTCCTTAATATCTCTTAACATCAATGGACTCAATTCCCCAATAAAAAGACACAGACTAACAGACTGGTTACCTAAACAGGACCCTACATTTTGCTGCATACAGGAAACACACCTCAGTGTCAAAGACAAAAACTACCTTAGAGTAAAAGGCTGGAAGACAATTCTACAAGCAAATGGTCCCAGGAAACAAGCCAGAGTTGCCATTCTAATATCAGATAAAATTGACTTTCAACCTAATGTCATCAAAAGAGACATGGAAGGTCACTTCTTGCTGGTCAAAGGGAAATAAATCTAACAAGAAGAACTCTCAATCCTGAACATCTATGCCCCAAATACAAGGGCACCCTCATTCATTAAAGAAACTTTACTAAAGCTCAAAGCACACATTGCACCCAACACAATAATTGTGGGTGACTTCAACACTCCACTCTCAATGGACCGGTCAGGAAAACAGAAACTAAACAGGGAGACAGTAAAACTAATTGAAGCTTTGGACCAATTGGAGTTAACAGATATATATATAGAACTTTTCATCTCAAAGCAAAAGAATATACCTTTTTCTCAGCACCTCATAGTACCTTCTCCAAAATAGATCATATGGTTGGTCACAAGACAGACCTCAACAAATATAAGAAGATTGAAATAATCCCATGCCTCCTCTCAGATCACTATGTAGTAAAAGTAGTCTTTAATAACAATAAAAACAACAGAAAGCCCACATACACATGGAAACTGAACAATACTCTACTCACTGATATCTTGGTCAAGGAAGAAATAAAGAAAGAAATCAATGATTTCTTAGCTTTTAATGAAAATGAAGGCACAACATACACAAATCTATGGGACACAATGAAAGCAGTGCTAAGAGGAAAACTCATAGCTTTGAGTGCCTCCAAAAAGAAATTTGAGGAAGCATACACTAGAGGATTAATAGAACAACTGAAAGCCCTGGAACAAAAAGAACAAATTCACCCAGGAGGAGAAGAAGACAGGAAATCATCAAGCTCAGGGCTGAAATCAATCAAGTAGAAACCAAGAGAACCATATAAAGAATCAACAAAACCAAAAGCTGGTTCTTCGAAAAAATCAACAAGATAGATAAACCCTTAGCCAGACTAACCAAAGGGCACAGAGAAAGCATCCAAATCAACACAATTAGAAATGAAAACGGAGATATTACAACAGAAACTGAGGAAATTCAAATAATCATAAGATCCTACTACAAAAACCTGTACTCAACACAACTGGAGAATCTGGAGGAAATGGACATTTTCTTAGACAGATACCAATTACCAAAATTAAACCAGGATCAAATAGACCATCTAAACAGACCCATAACCCCTAAAGAAATAGAAGGGGTCATAGAAAGTCTTCCAAGCAAAAAAAGCACAGGACCAGATGGTTTCAGTGCAGAATTCTATCAGACCTTCAAAGAAGACCTAACACCAATACTCTTCAAACTTTTCCACCAAATAGAAACAGAAGGAACACTACCCAACTCCTTCTTTGAAGCCACTATTACACTGATACCAAAACCACACAAAGACCCAACTAATAAAGAGAATTTCAGGCCAATTTCCCTTATGAATATCTATGCAAAAATACTCAATAAAATTCTTGGCCACAGAATCCAAGAACACATCAAAACGATCATCCACCATGATCAAGTAGGCTTCATCCCAGGGATGCAGGATTGGTTCAATATAAAGAAATCCATAAATGCTATCCACTACATAAAAAAACTCAAAGAAAAAAACCACATGATCATTTCATTAGATGCTGAAAAAGCATTTGACAAAATTCAGCATCCTTTCATGCTAAAAAAAAAAGTCTTGGAAAGGACAGGAATTCAAGGCCCATATCTAAACATAGTAAAAGCAATATACAACAAACCAGTAGCCAGCATCAAACTAAATGGAGAGAAACTTGAAGCAATCCCATTAAAATCAGGGACTAGACAAGGCTGCTTCGTCTCACCATATCTTTTCAATATAGTTCTTCAAGTCCTAGCTAGAGCAATTATACAACATAAGGAGGTCAAAGGGCTACAAATTGGAAAGGAAGATGTCAAACTATCACTATTTGCAGATGATATGATAGTATACTTAAGTGACCCTAAAAACTCTACTAGAAAACTCCTACAGCTGATAAACAACTTCAGCAAAGTGGCTGGCTACAAATTCAAGGCAAGCAAATCAGTAGCCTTTATTTATATATTCAAAGGATAAACAGACTGAGAAAGAAATTAGGGAAATGACTCCCTTCACAATAGCTATAAACAGCATAAAGTATCTTGGGGTGACTCTAACCAAACAAGTGAAAAACCTATATGACAAGAACTTCAGATCTCTGAAGAAGGATGTCGAAGAAGATCTTCAAAAATGGAAAAATCTTCCATGCTCGTGGATTGGTAGGATTAATATAGTTAAAATGGCCATCTTGCCAAAGGCAATCTACAGATTCAATGCTATCTCCATAAAAATCCCAACACAGTTCTTCATAGAACTGAAAGAGCAATTCTCAAATTCATCTGGAATAACAAAAAACACAGGATAGCTAAAACTATTCTCCACAGTAAAAGAACTTCAGGGGGATTCAGTATCCCAGACTTTAAATTTTACTACAGAGCAATAGTGATAAAAACTGCATATTATTGGTACAATCTCAGGCAAGTGGATCAATGGAATAGGATTGAAGAACCAGAAATGAACCCACACACCTATGGTCACTTGATCTTCGACAAAGGAGCTGAAAACATCCAGTGGAAAAAAGACAGTCTTTTCAACAAATGGTGCTGGTTCAATTGGAGGTCAGCATGCAGAAGAATGCGAATCGATCCATTCTTATCTCCTTGTACTAAGCTCAACTCCAAATGGATCAAGGACCTCCACATAAAACTTGACACACTGAAACTAATAGAAAAGAAACTGGGGAAGACCCTTCAGGACATGGGCACAGGGGAAATGTTCCTGAATAGAACACCAGTAGCTTATGCTCTGAGATCAAGAATTGAAAAATGGGACCTCATAAAACTACAAAGTTTCTGTAAGGCAAAGGACACTGTCAAAAGGACAAAACGTCAACCAACAGATTGGGAAAGGATTTTCACCAATCTTAAATCCGACAGAGGGCTAATACCTAATATATACAAAGAACTCAAGAAGGTAGAACCCAGAGAACCAAATAACCCCATTAAAAATGGAGTATGGAGCTAAACAAAGAATTTTCACATGAAGAAATTCAGAGAGCTGAGAAAGACCTTAAAAATGTTCAACATCATTAATCTTTAGGGAAATACAAATCAAAACAACCCTGAGACTTCACCTCACACCAGTCAGAATGGCTAAGGTCAAAAACTCAGGAGATAGCAGCTGTTGGCGAGTATGTGGAGAAAGAGGAACACTCCTCCACTGCTGGTGGGATTGTAAGATGGTACAACCACTTTGGAAATCAGTCTGGCGGTTTCTCAGAAAACTGGGCATGACACTTCCTGAGGACCCGGTTATACCACTCCTGGGCATATATCCAGAAGATTCTTCAGCATGCAATAAGGACACATGCTCCACTATGTTCATGGCGGCCCTATTTGTAGTAGCCAGAAGCTGGAAGGAACCCGGGTGTCCTTCAATGGAGGAATGGATACAAAAAATGTAGTATATTTACACAATGGAGTACTATTCAGCCATTGGAAACAATGAATTCATGAAAGTCTTAGTCAAATGGATGGAGCTGGAGAACATCATACTAAGTGAGGTAACCCAGTCTCAAAAGATCAATCATGGTATGCACTCACTGATGAGTGGATATTAGCCTAGAAACTTTGAATACCCAAAACATAATCCACATATTAAATGATGTCCAAAAAGAATGGAGGAGTGGCCTCTGGTTCTGGAAAGACTCAGTGAAAGAGTGTAGGGGAATTCCAGAACAGGGAAGTGGGAAGGGGTAGATGGAGGAACAGGGGGAGGGAAGAGGGCTTATCGGACTTGAGGGGAGTGGGGACCCAGAAAAGGGGAAATCATTTGAAATGTAAATAAAAATATATCAATAAAAAAAAAGAAGGAAACAACCCTCAAAAACTCTTGGACCTAGATTCAAAGCTGTTTCAAATCCTCTAGTAGAGCACTTAGACCAATTACCTCAAGGTACCTTGGTTTCCTTGTACATTTAACTATGGTGTGTATTAATTTCTGGATCTATGAGTAGTACTTAGTCTGTATGCTAATTCTTTGATTTCTTTGGCAGTATGTGGATTATTTACACTGGGCCAAAGCTTATGAATTAAAGGCAATATATAAAAAAAAATGGAGTATAGATAAAGAAAGAAAGAAAGAAAGAAAGAAAGAAAGAAAGAAAGAAAGAAATATTTAAAAAGCAAAAAAAGAAAAAAGGAAAAAAAAAAAAAGAAAAGTGCCTTTAAACTCAGAACCTAAATATGAGATTTTTGTTCTGTGTTGGTTGTTTTGCTTAGTCCATGTTTATCTATGTGCACCAAATAAAAGTGTAGTCCACATTACCACTACCCCAAATTCTAACACATGTTGTTCTTTTAGAGAGAAAGTCATGTTGCTTTCACAAAGGGACACAAAAGAGCCTTGCCTCGCTGACCTAAGTTCTTGCTTAAATCAGCTACTACTGACTGTATGACGCATCATATGAACCTTGATATATAAATGATCGGTTCTCAGCATATCCTCCCTACTTTACACGTGGCCAAGCGCTATTCTTCAGCTGTCTATATTCTACTCTTACTATTACTAGTCAGAAGCGACATGTCACTATGGTTGGGTGCAAAGCCTCACAGCAGTAGAATGTGTGGTGGAGATGCTGCTTTACCTTTTTGCAGCTAAGAACAGAGAAAATGAAACTGGCTTCTCCTTTTCCCCTACCTATGATTTCCTGTCTCCAGTGCATGTGGAGGTACAACCCACATTTAAGGTAAGGCACAGTTGCTCAGTAAACACTCATTGGGCAGTTTACAGAGAATCATAGAGGTATCTCTCAGCAATTTCCTAGGATATGGTAATCCAGTTAAAGTAATCATGAACATTAATCATCACAACCATGAATCATTGGCATGGCTCTGTCTCACTTCTTGTTTTCCTCCATGCTCACTTGATCTTTAACAAATGAGCAAGAACCATCTAGAGGGGAAAAAAAAGACAGCGTTTTTAACAAATGGTGCTGGTTTAACTGGAAGTCAGCCTGAAGAAAAATGCAAATGGATCCCTTCTTATGTCATTGTAGAAAGCTTAGTCCAAGAGGATCAAGGACTTCCATGTAAAACCAGACACACTGAAACTAATAGAAAAGAAACTAGGGAAGACCCTAGAGGACATAGGCATGGGGGAAAAGTTCCTGAACAAATCACCTATAGCTTATGCTCTAAGATCAAGAATTGACAAATGGGACCTCATAAAGTTTCAAAGTTTTTGTAAGGCAAAGGACACTGTTAAAAGGACAAAACAGCAACCATCAAATTGGGAAAGGATATTCACCAACCCTACATCTGATAGAGGGCTAATATCCAATATATACAAAGAAGTCAAGAAGTTAGACCCCAGGGAAACAAATAACCCTATTAAAAAATGGGGTACAGATCTAAACAAAGAATTTTCACCTGAAGAAATTCGGATGGCCAAGAGGCACCTTAAGAAGTGCTCAACATCATTAATCATTAGGGAAATGCAGATCAAAACAACCCTGAGATTTCACCTTACACCAGTCACAATGGCTAAGGTCAAAAACTCAGGGGACAGCAGGTGTTGACGAGGATGTGGAGAAAGAGGAACACTCCTCCACTGCTGGTGTGGCTGCAAGATGGTACAACCACTTTGGAAATCAGTCTGGCAGTTCCTCAGAAAATTGGACATGACACTTCCGGAGGACCCCGCTATACCTCTCCTGGGCATATACCCAAAGGATTCCCCAACATGCAATAAAGACACATGCTCCATTATGTTCATAGCAGCCTTATTTATAATAGCCAGAAGCTGGAAAGAACCCAGATGCCCCTCAAAGGAGGAATGGATACAGAAAATGTGGTATATTTACACAATGGAATACTACTCAGCAATTGGAAGCAATGAATTCACAAAATTTTTAGGCAAATGGTTTGATCTGGAAAATATCATCCTAAGTGAGGTAACCCAGTCACAAAAGAATACACATGGAATGCAATCTCTGATAAGTGGATATTAATTATCCCAGAAGCCCTGAATACCCAAGGCACAAATCGCATAACAAATGACTCCCATGAAGAAGTATGGAGAAGGTCCTGATTCTGGAAAGGATTGATCTAGCATTGGAGGGGAATATAAGGACAGAAAAAAAAAAGGAGGGAGGTGATTGGAGAATGGATGGAGAGAAGAAGGTTTATGGGACATATGGGGAGGGGGGATCCGGGAAAGGGGAAATCATTTGGAATGTAAACAAAGAATATAGAAAAAAATATATATATATAACTAGAGACACTGAAACTAATAGAAGAGAAAGTGGGGAAGAGCCCTGAACACATGGGTGTAGGGGAAATTTTCATGAACAGAATGCCAATGGCTTATGTTCTAAGATCAACATTTGACAAATGGGACCTCATAAAATTGGAAAGCTTCTGTAAGAAGTCTAGTCTTATAGTAAGTTCATAGCATGTGTGTCTTTCTGGGTCTGAGTTACCAGTCTAAGGATGATATATTTTATTTCTGTCCATTTATTTGTAAAATTCATGATTTCATTGTTTTTAATGGTTAAGTAGAATTCCATTGTGTAAATGAACCAAGGTTTTTTGTTTGTTTGTTTTTCCATTTTTCAATTGAGGGACATCTGGGTTGCTTCCAGTTTTTAGCTATTATGAGTGAAGCTGCCATGAACATAAAAAAATGGGGTACAGAGATAAACAAAGAATTCTCAACTGAGGAAACACAAATGGTTGAGAAGCACCCAAAGAACTGTTCAACATACTTAGTCATCAGGGAAATGCAAATCAAAACAACTCTGAAATTCCACCTCACACCAGTCAGAATGGCTAAGATGAAAAACTCAGGGGTCAGCAGATGCTAGTGAGGATGTGTAGAAAGAGGAACACTCTTCTATTGTTGGTAGTATTGCAAGCTGGTACCACTACTCTGGAAATCAGTCTACCTGTTCCTCAGAAAATGGGCCATAGTATTACCCCAGGAACCAGCTACACCATCCCTGGGCATATACCCAAAAGATGCTCCAACATATAACAAGGACACATGCTCCAGTATGTTCATAGCAGCCTTATTTATAATAGCCAGAAGCTGGAAAGAACCCAGATGACCTTCAACAAAGGAATAAATACAAAAAATGTGGAATATTTACTCAATGGAGTACCACTCAGTTATTAAAAACAATGACTTCTTGAAATTCTTAGGCAAGTTGATGGAACTAGAAAATATCATCCTGTGTGAGGTACCCCAATTACAAAAAAATACACATGGTATGCACTCACTGTTAAATAGATATTAGCCCAAAAGCCTTGAATACCCAAGATACAATTCATAGACCACATGAAGCTCAAGAAGAAGGAAGACCAAAGTGTGAGTGCTTTGGCCCTTCTTAAAAGATGTAATGAAATACTCAACAGGAACAAATATGGAGACAAAGTATGGAGTGGTGTCTGAAGGACAGGCCATCCAGAGACTGCTCCACCTGGGGATCCATCCCATATACAGTCACCAAACACAGACCCTGTTTTGGATATCAAGAAGTGCATTCTGCTCAGAGCCTGATATAGCTGTCTCCTGAGAGGCTCTGCCAGAACCTGACATATACAGAGGTGGATGCTCATAGAAAACCATTGAACTCATCACAGGCTCCCCAAAGGAAGATTTAGAGAAAGGACTGAAGGAGCTGAAGAAGTTTGCAACCCCATAGGAAGAACAACATCAACCAACAAGACCCCCCCCCCCGAGCTCCCAGGGAATAAACCACCAAACAAAGAGTATACATGGAGGGACCCATAGCTCCAACTTTGTATGTAGCAGAGGATGGCCTTGTTGGGCATCAATGGGAGAAGAGGCCCTTGGTCCCATGAAGGCTTGATGCACCAGTGTAGGGGAATGTGAAGTTGGGTAGGCAAGAAAGGGTGGGTGGTGGGGGCATACCTTCATAGATGCAGGATGATGGGGCATAGGCTAAGGGGGTTTCTTGGGGGGAGAATCGAGAAAGGGGATAGCATTTGAAATGTAAATAAATAAAATACCCAATTTTTAAAAAGATAAAAGAAACAAAAATAAAAAGCAGAGAGGTAAGGTTTGATTCTATATTCTCTTAGATGTTTTAATTTCAAGGATTGTAAATGCTGAGGTGTGATTTGTGGAACCTCACACCTGTAACTTGTTACATGGGGGTGATTTGTACAGATACTGAACAAACACCACTTTTATTGGCAAAACACTTTCTTTTTTTTTTATTCGATATAATTTATTTACATTTCGAATGATTTCCCCTTTTCTAGCCCCCCCCACTCCCCGATAGTCCCGTAAGCCCTCTTCTCTTCCCCTGTCCTCCCTCCCACCCCTTCCCACTTCCCCGTTCTGGTTTTGCCGAATACTGTTTCACTGAGTCTTTCCAGAACCAGGGGCCGCTCCTCCTTTCTTCTTGTATCTCATTTGATGTGTGGATTATGTTTTGGGTATTCCAGTTTTCTAGGTTAATAACCACTTATTAGTGAGTGCATACCATGATTCACCTTTTGAGTCTGGGTTACCTCACTTAGTATGATGTTCTCTAGCTCCATCCATTTGCCTAAGAATTTCATGAATTCATTGTTTCTAATGGCTGAATAGTACTCCATTGTGTAGATATACCACATTTTTTGCATCCACTCTTCTGTTGAGGGATACCTGGGTTCTTTCCAGCATCTGGCAATTATAAATAGGGCTGCTATGAACATAGTAGAGCATGTATCCTTATTACATGGTGGGGAATCCTCTGGATATATGCCCAGGAGTGGTATAGCAGGATCTTCTGGAAGTGAGGTGCCCAGTTTTCGGAGGAACCGCCAGACTGATTTCCAGAGTGGTTGTACCAATTTGCAACCCCACCAGCAGTGGAGGAGTGTTCCTCTTTCTCCACACCCTCTCCAACACCTGCTGTCACCTGAATTTTTATTCTTAGCCATTCTGACTGGTGTAAGATGAAATCTTAGGGTTGTTTTGTCATGGAACTTCCTGTCTGTGTCTCACAATTATCACCTGGATTAAAATATAAATTATTGCTAATTGCCTTCTCTGCCATATATACAACCCTGGCAGTCCTCATGAAAACTGTGCCTTTTGTTTTTAACACTGGAAATTAATCTCTTTATTATCCTCCACTTTCGTGGAAATAGAATAACACAGCACATATTTTCAATATGTGGATTTTTACCCTCAAAAACTGTTTGAAATTCATGTTTCACTTGACAAATTCCTCTTAGTGCCTTGAATATGACACCACAATGGTGCCATGAATGGGCATTTTCTATTATGGAGCTGATCCTGTTCCTGATAAATCTGAAATTTTTGGTTATTTTATGGGCATATATTTAAAGAACTTCTGGGTCAGCATCTAGAACTGAATATTCTTGCTATTTATTGGGTAGAGATATATTTAATGATTTAATGGTTTAAGAAACTGTTTTGAGGTAGAATCTCAGGGATTGCAAGCTGGTAAAACCACTCTGAAAATCAGTTTGATGGTTCCTCAGATAATTAGGCATAGTACTACCTGAGGACCCAGCCATACCACCCAGAAGATGCTCCAACATGTAATAAGGATACATGCTCCACTCTGTTCATAGCAGCCTTATTTATAACAGCCAGAAGCTGGAAAGAACCCAGATGTCCTTCAACATAGAAATGGATACAGAAAATGTGGTATATCTACAAAATGGAATTCATTTATAAAAAGTAATAAATTCATGAAACTCTTGGCAAATCGATGGAACTAGAAAGTGTCATTCTGAGTGAGGTAACCCAATCACAAAAGAACACACATGATATGCACTCATTGATAAGTGGACATTAGCCCCAAAACAAATTACAATTCACAGACCACAGGAAGCTCAAAAAGGAAGGCCAAAGTGTGGGTGCTTTGGTGTTTCTGAGAAAGGGAACAAAATACAGGATCAATTATGGAGACAAAGTGTGGAGCAGAGACTGAAGGATTGGCCACCCAGAGACTGTCTTACCTGGGGATTCATCCTATAAACAGTCATCAAACCCCGGAACTATTATGGATGTCAAGAAGTACATGCCGATAGGAGCCTGTTACGGTTGTCTTCTGAGGGGCCCTACCAGAGCCTTACAGATACAGAGGCAGATCCCTAGCAACCAACCATTGGACTGGGCGCAGGGTCCCCAGTGGAGGAGTTGGAGTGAAGACTGGAGAAGATGAAGGGGTTTGCAGACCCAGGAGAAGAATGACGATGTTGACCAACCAGATGCGCCAAGACTCCCAGGAACTAATCTATCAACCAAGGGGTACACATGGTTCCAGCTGAAAGTATGTCAGAGGAATGCCTTGTCAGGCATCAGTGGGAGGAGAGGTCCTTGGTCCTATGAAGGCTCGATAGATGCCCCTAGGTGGGGATGTCGAGGAGTGTAGGTGAGAGTGGGTTGGGTGAAGGGGTATCTTCTTGGAGGCAGGGTAGGATGGGTTGGGGGTTTTCTGGGAGGTTGAAAAATGGTAAAGGGTATAATATTTGAAATGTAAATGAAGAATATAGTCAATAAAAATTTTGAAAAAAGAAACTGTAAGCTATTCTTGCAAAGCTGTTTTAACACCTTACACTCCCTACAGAAGTACTTCAACTTGCTCAGTCCTCATTAACAGTGAGCATCTCCACACCTTAAAACTCTAGTCTGTCTTCTACCTGTCTATCACCTATCTACCTATCTATCTATCTATCTATCTATCTATCTATCTATCTATCTATCTATCTCTATCGATCTACCTATCTATCTGTCTGTCTGTCTGTCTGTCTGTCTGTCTGTCTGTCTATCTACCTGCCTGCCTGCCTGCCTGCCTGCCTGTCTGTCTGTCTGTCTGTCTGTCTGTCTATCTATCTATCTATCTATCTATCTATCTATCTATCTATCTATCTACCTACCTACCTATCTATCTATCTATCTATCTATCTATCTATCTATCTATCTATCTATCTATCTATCTATCTATCTTTGTGTCTGTTTCTCTCTCTCTCTCTCTCTCTCTCTCTCTCTCTCTCTCTCTCTCTCTCTCTCTCATTGTATGTGAGAAAAAGAAATCTCATTTTTTAAACTCATGACAACCAATACAATTACTTGTGAGTTTATTTGATGTTTTGTATATCTTATTTGGTACAGTGTCTATTCAAACTTTTGTTTTTCCTTTTAATTGTGTTACTTCTCATTAAAGAAGCAAACACATTTATATTTTTGCATTAAGCTAGACTATACAATGCTTCTCTTATGTTTCACATACATACTTTGAGTATTTTATAGTGCCTGTGAAGTCACAATACGTTTACTTAATTTATTCCTAGCATATACAGAAGTTTTAATTTTTTTAACTTTTATTATTCAATATATTTTTTATTTACATTTCAAATGATTTCCCCTTTTCTAGCCCCCCACTCCCCGAAAGTCCCATAAGCCCCCTAAGCCTCTCCCCTCTCTCCCTCTCCTTCCTCTCTCTCCTCTCTCTATCCCTCCCCCTCTCCTTGTTTCCTCTCCTTCTGCCCCTTCTTTCTTCTTTCTGCTGAAGATTAAATAACGTTGTTGTGCAGGTTTTTCAGTACTGTATTGGACTAACCATTTTTATTTTTAGAAGCCAATCAGACTGTACATCCCAGACTGGCCTCTAGCTACTTTATAACAAGGCTTCTCTCACATTTATGAATAATCTGCCTCACCTTCTAAGTACTGAGTATTTTTTTCTAGAAACTTTCTTGTGTTATGATGTTTATTTATTTTGAAGCAGGATCTCACTATATAGGTTTGGCTGGCCTGGAACTTGCTATGTAGTCCAAGATGGCCTCAACTCACAGTTAACTATAGGCTTCAGCCTCCAAAGTGCTGGGATCAAAGATGTACACCACCATCATGCCTGGCCTTTACATTTAGATCCATAAGTTTGCATAGTAATATACAATATATTACCTTCTACTACAATGGGATTTCTATACACATAAAAAAATCCCAAAAGATTATCATTTACTAAAAATACATGTTTCCAATGAGTTAAATTACCTAGGTAGTTTACGTTTCAGTATCATCATCATCATCATATATATATTCAAATATTATAGACTTTAATAATAAATTAGATAATAACTTAAGAGGCTTGTGTAATATATACTCTTCTGTTAATGGTAGAATTATAGACATTAGACCTCGTAATTTTTTAAATTCTAGCCTTGTACCTCAGTGTTTCCCTTTTATAATTGTAATGTTCTACAAATTAAGGATAATTTGTAACATTTTGTATCTTCCATGAAACATCAATAGCATGAATACATTGTGATGTATATATTTCATGATATATACATACAAATTTTGTAGATAAAAAGAATAAAACTTTTGCCCCTACTAAAAATCTAATCTTTAATTTTAAAGAATAATTGGATTACAGCAATAAGTTATGTGTAAAACAGTCTATACTAATAAGTGGATATTAACCTAGAAAACTGGAATACCCAAAACATAATCCACACATCAAATGAGGTACAAGAAGAACGGAGGAGTGGCCCCTTGTTCTGGAAAGACTCAGTGAAGCAGTATAGAGCAAAATCAGAACAGGGAAGTGGGAAGGGTTGGGTGGGAAAACAGGGGGAGGGAAGGGGACTGATAGGACTTTCAGGAAGTGGGGGTCCAGAAAAGGGAAAATCATTTGAAATGTAAATAAATATATCAATAAATTAAAAAAACAGTCTATACTAATTAATAATATTTGAATTGTTGCATGATTAATAGCATACCCTTGTAAACTCATATATTCCTTGTATGGTAGAATTTTTAATGTGATCCTATTTCTGATTTATCATAGTAGCTTTGCCTTTTCTATGATTTATATAAATAGAATCATGTCTTAGTCAGGGTTTGTATTCCTGCACAAAACATCATGACCTAGGAGTAAGTCGGGGAGGAAAGGATTTATTTAGCTGTTCATCACCAACGGGAGTCAGAATTGGAACTCTAGCTGGTCAGGAAGCAGAAGCTGATGCAGAGGCCATGGAAGGACGTTACTTACTTGCTTGGTTCCCCTGGCTTGCTCAGCTTGCTTTCTTATAGAATCCAAGACTAGCAGCCCAGGGATGGCACCACCCACAAGGGGCCCTCCCCATTCTTGATCGCTAATTAAGAAACTGCCTTACAGCTGGATCTCATGAAGGCATTTCCTCAAGGAAGGCTCCTTTCTCTATGATAACTCCAGCTTGTGTCAGGTTGACACACAAAATGAGCCAGTACAAACCATTCACTTTCAGTCATTATTTTTGACCATAATTTTTATGAAATTTTAAGATACAATCAATGCAATTCATATATTAAAGGATTATTCTATCTTTATTAAATAGTATTCTGTTAATAAGAGAATGATGGACACTTCTTTTGCCAACCATGTTAGAATTGCTATGCAAGAAAATATATTTTAAATTCAAGTATCTCTAAACTTTAAAAATTCTAAGTGTCTTTTCCGTTTGTACCTGTCTCTCACATTAACTACATTGAAGAAATAACTTTCTTTTGTCCCTCCCAAACTATTATATTAATGCAGCAATCAGGAGCATTCAGACACCTTTCATCTTCTGGAGTTTTCAGTAACTGATTAATTAATTGCCAAATTGTTCCATTGTTTAGAGAAATGATTTAAACTTTCAAAAGGTAATTAGGTTTATTTCCTCTTCCAATTATTTTAACTATAGCATTACAGATTTTGAAAATCTATTATTTAAAGCACAGTTAGGAATTAGAATGCTTTGTTTAAATGACCTAACTAGTCCTATGTAGTTGGCCCATTCAATTTTTTAACTGTATATAAATATTTATTCTTATATCCACAGACTAGTATAGTTTTCACTGTTCATCAAAGAAACTTCTCTTGAAACCAGAGATCTTAACAGAAAAAATGTGACAAATACAGAGGCAGATGCTCGCAGTCAACCATTGGATTGAACGAGGGGTTCCCAAAGGAGGACATGGAGAATGGATTGGGAGCTGGGTGAGGGTTGCAGCCCCATGAAGGGAGAAACAGTGTCAACTGACCAGACTCCCCCAGAGCTCCCTGGGACTGGACCTCCAACCTAAGAATACACCTGGAGCGACCCATGGTGCTGGCTGAATATGTAGCAGAGGGTGGCCTTGTTGGACATCATTGAGAGGAGAGGCCCTTGGACTTGAGGGTGTTGATGTCCCAGTGAAGGAGAAGGCTGGGGCGGGAGGATGGGAGTGGGTGGGTGGGTGGAAGAGCAGCCTCATAGAGGCAGGGGGAGTGGGGATGGAATAGGGGATTTCTGAAGAGGAGACCTGGGAAGGGGAAAGCATTTGAAATGTCAATAAAGAAAATAGCTAATTTAAAAAAAAAAAAAAAAAACAGAAAAGGTGAGTGGATCAAAGTGCAGAGAAAAGCAATGGCATATCCAAATCCAACTGATATATCTCAAAAACAATTCATGCACCCTAGGCTCAGGGAACATCTTAGAAGATGGAACAGAAAAATTGTAAGAGCCAGACGAACAGGAAGTCAGCTGTGAGACTGTGTATCCTAGCTATAATCATGAAGTCTCAAACCACATGGTTTCCTAAATAATACCTACCCAAGGACAACACCAATAGACATGCTACCATGGGAAAAGAAAATGTTATAATTACATTTTAATTTCAAATATTAAAAAAACATAATATGTAACATATTATTTTAAAATATACTATTACATAATGTATTTTATACTATATATTATATTTATTTGTTTATATATTTATTATATAAATATTTTTGATAACTTTATTATAAAAATTTTTCCTTTTATTATTTATAAATAAATAATAAATAATAAAAATAGTAAATATTATTTCCTTTTATTATTTATAATATTTATAAATATTATTCCTTTTATTTATTTTTTATTGGGTATTTTCTTTATTTACATTACAATTGTTATTCCCTTTCCCAGTTTTCTCTCCAAAAACCCCTATCACATCCTCTCTCCCCCTGCTACTATATTGATATACATTATATATTTTATATTATACATTATAAATTATACACTATGCACTATAATATATGCTATATACTATATACTACATTATATTATATAGCTCATATCAAATATATTATATCTTATATCACATATCATATATCAAATACCATATACCATTTATCATATTTCATATTTAAATCTTATATTTATAGCTTATATTTTATATTATGCATTATATGTTATATATTCTATATTCTATATTATATTAATTATATATTATTACATCTTTTAAAATAACAATATATTTTAAAATTATACATATATAAATATATACATCATATATACTTATTAATTGGGCTCTTTAATTGGGCCAGAGATGTGCCGTCTAAATCTTGAGAGTTGCTAATACACAAATGTATGGACTTCAAGTCAGATGCCCAAGACCTGTATAAAATCCCACTCACAGAAGTATATGCTTTTAATTTTAGGTCTGGGCAAGATGATACAGGGGTGCCCAGAAGCTTGATTGCCTGCTAGACTAGAAAATTCTATAAGTTCTTGGTTAAATGAGTGGTCCTGTTGCAAAAAAGTCTCAAGGCTAACCTCTGGCTTCATCACTCATGGATACACATAGCCATGGACTCATTCACATGTACAAACACCCAGCCCACCCACCCCTGCCACCACCACCCCCCACACACATAAATAAATAAAAAAATTGCTATTGGTTTCATATGTGTCGTGAGTTGTCAGAACATGGCCAAAGGAATGATCCATTGTGAAGAATGCCTTGGGGAGCCAAGAGAGAGGCTCCAGGAAAAGTGACAGAGGGCTTTGCCTGCAGGTGCATTTTGCTCCTTGGAATGTTCTTGGACATGATTTTGTATCTCCTGTGACAAACATTTACACTCAATTTATAAGATATAGTTATCCTTGTTGGATGTTTAAATGTAGCAATATGGTGAAAGGACCTGCTGAGCATTGTCCTTGGAGTGCCCTGATCTGGATATTGCCTTGTGCCTTGCTTTCATGCTTTCCAAGACACAACTTAGAGTTCATGGAAGGCAATTGTGTTTAACTTGGTCTGCCTGACAAGGTTCTGGGAATAGACTGCTCTGTCAACATTATTATGCACTTAGAGATGTTTATTTTCATGTCTTACTGATCACGTTTTTCTGAACTCAAAGAACCTTTCTTGGATGACTGCCTTCTTTGTTTCATTCGTGGGAAAAGGACACTGGAGAACCAGTCTACTGTATTAGACTGCAGCACAGCCTATTCGTTAAGGTCCCACGATCGCAGCTCTCTCAGGCAGATCTGACTAAGTGGGTGAGTCAACAATGAGTGTTTTATCATAGTTCCCTCTTTTGCATATTGAGTCATCATTTTGAGGCAAGACTCTGCTTCTAGTGTTATTCTTTGTCTAGGAGGCTAATAACTCTAAATATGAATGCAGAAATTTGTTTTCTTAAGCTTGCTGTGTGTTGTAAAACTTTCCACTAAATTTTATCACTTATAGATTTGTAGTTTCACATTTAAAGTTGGCTACTTATAAGCAAAATATCTAAAAAAAAAATCCAGTTGCCATTTTATTTGAATATTTAACACATTTAAATGTAATTGTTTTTATATATACATTTAGATATGAGATTTGTTCTTTTATTCTAAGTGTTATATTCTCTGTTCTTGTAGGTATAGTTCTGTTTCTTTTTCAATAAATCTTTAGGTACTTGTGGGATATATATATATATATATATATATATAATTTTAATTCTTCTCTTTGCTATACTTTTTGAATAATGGATTAACTCTCAAAGGATTAAAATATATTTCTAAAAGGGCACTTCAATATACTTAGAATTAATTTTAAATACTTTCTGACACTCTGTAAAAAATTTGCTTCAGGATAATTACCCACTTCCATAACTCATAATATTTTGTCACTTATTATATCTGTTTAAAATAAAACTATAAATTACATGGCATAATTTTTGCTTATAAAATGAGCCTTCCTTTGAAGATCTTTGGAGACCTTAAATACAAATACTATATCTAAATACATTGTTTATTTGTCTGTGTGTTTGCATGCAGTGTGTGAGAGAGAGAGAAACAGAGAGACAGAGAGACAGAGCAGAAGGCAGAGGAAATTAAGTATCCTTCTCTGTTAGTCTCCTACTTATTAGCCTGAGACAAATTATCTCACTGAGCCTGGGACTGGCTGCTTCACTTACACTGGCTGATCTTTAAATCTCAGGGTCTTCACCTGCCTGATTCCAGGGGATTCCACACACAGGCTGGTATTACACACCGGTACACAAGTAACCAGGATCACCTGTTTTTCTTCTTGGGCACTGCATATTTAAATCATGTCATCGTACTTCATACCCACTGCTCTTACTACCTGAACTGTTCCCTGAACTCTACAGGGTATTTCTCAAATCAACATCTTTATCTTCTTAATGATCTCTGTTTTGTTTTACTTCTTTGAGTATTAATTGATTTTCTTTTAGATACAAGAACTTTCTCTAGCTTTGCATCAATTGCACGCAGAACCCACTGGTAGTATCTAAAATATTTCAATATAAATCAGTCTCTATTAACTTTAGACATAGAATTCTAGCTTGCTATTTTTTAAAAAATTCTTCAACAACTTCAAACTATAGACATGTATTCATAATTCTAGAAGTTTTATTAGAGGTTAGTCCTATTATCTGTTTCTTGGTTGGTGACCTATTATTTTGTTTTCAAGCACTTTTGCAGTCTTGACTTGTACAAGGCTGCTATGATAAGCTTAAAAATAGATGCTGTTTGATTCTTCTTAATACATACGTTCAAAACAATTCACATCTGCAAGTGAATATCTGGTCATCTCCAGCCACTACTTCTTTACATATGTTGTCTCATCCGTTTCCTGTTTATTTACTTCTGCCCTTCTGAGGTTAAGATGGCTGTGTTCCTACAAGTAATAGAGGATCTATTCTTTTATGTTTAGTGTTTGTCTCCTTGGTTGGGTTCACTAATTTCTCTTACTATGTATTTGTTAATATTTATTCATTAATTTTATGTATGTATACGTACTGTGTGTCAGCAGAGGCCAGAAAAGGGTGCTGAGTCTCCCGATCCAGCCATGTGAGTGCTGGGAGTCAAAATTGGTATTCTGTGAGATGAACAAGGACTTGGAGTTGTAGAGCCATCCCTCTGGCCATACTGCTAATGCATTTTGAAGTTTTCATATCCCCTCCTCTAGTTTCTCTCATCTCATGCTGATCCTATATAGCATTATCATTTTGTTATTCTTATTTTAATTTGCATGCCAAATGTTAGATATAATTACTGCTGTATTTTCACTTCTTAAATAAGCATATTTTGGTAGATTTAAAATTTCTCTATTTAGATCCCCAGTCTACATCTATTTCTAACACATTTTCTCTCCAGATATCCATATATAAGTTATGTTGTTTACATTTTAAATGTTGTCCCTCTGAAAGCCTCCTATCCCATTCCCCCTCTCCCTGCCTCTATGAGGATCCTTCTCCAACTCACCCACTTACTCACACCTTACATCCTAGCATCCTTTTGCTCTGCGGCAATGAGCTTCCACAGGATCAAGGGCCTCTCAGCAGTTGATGCCAGATAAGACAATCCTTTGCTACATCTGTGGCTGGAATCATGGGGTCCCTGTGTATGTATTCTGTGGTTGGTCATTTACTCCCTGGAAGCTCTGTGGGCTCTGGTTAGTTGATATTGTTTTTCTTCTTATGGGGTTGCAATCAGCTTCAGCTCCTTCAGTCCTGCCCCTAAATATTCCCTTAGGGTCTTTGTACTCAGTCCAATGGTTGGCTGAGAACATCTGCATCTGTATTGGTCAGGCACTGGTAGAGCCTCTCAGGGGACTATTATACCAGGCTCCTGTCAGCAAGTGCTCTTGGCATCAGTCATAGTGTCTGGGTTTGGTGTCTGCAGATGGAATTGATCCCTAGGTGGGGCAGCCTCCAAATGGCCTTTCCTTCACTCTCTCCTCCACTCAGTCCCTGTATTTTCTTTTGACAGAAACCATTCTAGGTCAAATTTTTAGATGGGTGGATGGCCCCTATGGAAGTTGTGCCTATCCACTGGATATGGTCTCTCTAGGTTCTACCTCCCCATGTTGGTTTTTTGGCTAATGCCACCCATGTTGGGTCCTGGAAATCTCTTACCATATTTTATCTGGTAAAGACCATTATCACACAGACACTATCACCTTTTACAGTGATCACTTCAGGTGTTTCTATCTATTGTTCTTTGGGTGAAAATAAGTCGCCTTTATTTGCTTACATGCAGGCCATTCATATTTCTACACTGTGGCATTTGTCTCTTCTGTGTCCTGCAGAATGGAAGCTGGATAACTCACATGGGTTCAATCTGCCAAGCCCACTGTCCTCTCCCTGCAGCTGCTGAGGCCTTTGTTCTAGTCCTGTTCCTTCCAGGTGGTGCATTTCACCCTGGCTCTCTGTGGGGTTCTCTGAGCCAACGGTTTGGGAGAATTCTTCAATTATTTCCAGCTCCTGTACTGGATGTCTGAGCATGGCTGGAGAATACACTCATACCAGTGAGAATTAGATTTACATTTTTGACTCCACATAGATTCGTCCATTATAAGATGTATCATATTCTTATTTCCCTGTCATGCAAAAACACTACCCATGGAAACTCTCTGTAAGGCAGCATTCATATATATGTAATGCTGTTTAATATCTTATTGATTTTGAGAATTTCATGCATATATATAGTATATTTATATCCTAATAACCTGCTATTCTTCTCCTGACTCCTCCCAGATTCCCTATTACCCCCTACTACCTCTTAACTTCTTGTCTCACTCCCTTTTTATACAGCCAATTCCAATTCATGATGAAATATACTCACAATATTTATGCCAATTCACTGGTCCTGGTTGACCTACTAGGACGGGCTTTTTCAAGAGGAAGAGGTAGGATTTTCTAGGGATATGACCCCTGTTGTTTCAAATGTCTCTCTCGCTAGTGCCACCAGTGCCAATAACTCCTTGGAGAGTTATTGAATCCCTCCCAGTTCTCTGCTAGAATGCTGACTGGCTTGATCTTGTGCAGCTCTTGTGAAGGATAACTACGACTGCTGTGAGTTCATGGGGGCAACCAACGGTCCCTTCATATTCAGAAGGTGTGCTTTGCTCTGTTCTTCCCCAACCTCTGGCTCTGGTAATCTGTCCTCAGCAATCTGTATAGCGATCCTTAAGCCTTGGACAGAGGGCTAACAATCAAAGCTGAGTGATTTGTCAGAAGTAAAGAATGTAAGAAGAAAGAAACTGCATTGTGAAATTGTAATTCTAACAAAATATGAAGGTTCAACAGATGTCCCATTTGGGCATAAACACTCAACAGACACCTGCAATCTCCACTTGGACCAGTTGAGAATTCCCGCATTAACTTCCATCCATTTCACAAAGAAACTTCAAATTTCTTATGAATAGTTTTTTTCAGACTCAGTATTTACTGTAGCATTGATTTATTGATTTATATCGATTCAAATTAATGTTCTAATTATATTATACTAATTAAATGTGCATATTAGATTTAAAATTTTACATTCTTGTGATGTGCATCCATCTCTTTTGTGTGTGTGTGTGTTTACATATAAATTTAGCCATACACTTATTTTAAACTCTATAAAAAAGTCATTGTTGTCACTATTAGTTGTATTTTTGTCTAGTTCTTTCTAAAATCACATATTTATTTATTATTCAATTTGCTTGTTTCAGACTTCCCTTTCTCAACTCTTATGAAGATCAGAAGTTTGTTATTCCTGTTAAACAGGAAGGTATTAGGCAGGTAGAATCCTATACACAGCCGTACAAAGAAAAGCAAAAGTTATTTATATGTTGCTCAGATGGAAGTTAAACTAATCCTTTGTTGTTTAATTTACTTACATGTTGTCCACATTACTGTGAGAACTAATTACTTAGTAACTCCATGGTGTTTTTTTTACATTTTAAATCCCACTTTGCCTATATCCTGGGAATACAGTGCTGTCATTATTTCTCCTTAAAATAAACAAACAAACAAAACATTAGACATGGTGTCTCAGTGCCTTAGTCTCTAAGCACCACTTAGTAGTTTCCTGGATTCATGATCAGCATATCAGAAAGTGACACTATTTGCCTAAATATGTGTATTTCCAAACTGGCAATTTCTCAACACAAATCCAAGATTTGATTTAATGATTTTATTACCTCCATGATCAATGGTTAATAATT
This sequence comes from Apodemus sylvaticus, assembly GCF_947179515.1. Lineage (NCBI taxonomy): Eukaryota > Metazoa > Chordata > Mammalia > Rodentia > Muridae > Apodemus > Apodemus sylvaticus. Next base: position 31,289,822 of record NC_067481.1, on the reverse strand, counting down.
CCTTTCCATTAAGCTGAACTCTTTTGAGAATTATAATATTTCACATCTAAATCTATATGAATTACTAGCCTATAATCATTCAATTCATATTATATTATCAGAGGCTTCAATGTTGTGTGATCTCATCCACAATACATTCCTAAACTTTGCCAAGTGTAATATATATTCAGAAGGATAATACTAAACTCTTTAACTATTTTTTGGACACATTAAGTACCTTTTAGAATATATCCTTTCTTAATTTTCACATTTTTTACTTGCAAGAACTATCTTCTAAATATTTAAACAAGTATTTATTGAGTCTCTATTGTTTACCAACAATAGTAGATTCGCCTTTATTTTCCTCTGTGATATAAACTATGCAGTTGATTAACTCACTTGCTTATTTGTGCATTAAATATAGCTAATCATACCATTTGAGACTTCATTTTAAAAATCTAGTATAATTTATTGATTATGTGAAGGACAAGAATAAGTCAGGCTGATAATGTCTTCCCTCTGTGTGTTTCTCTTTTTCATTATCTTATCTTTGTTTTCAAAATTTTTAATCTCTTAGTTCCATGGCCTAGATGTAGTGCCGATGTAATTAACCTAACTTATTTCAATTCTGATCTACAGGTTACATGTGGTAGACTATTGAAGGCAAAGATAATGAGTAATGATTGCTGAAATTTAGAGTATTTCTGCCACATATAGAAAAATGTGGAGATTAATATTACTTTCCAATATGAAAGAATTCCCATACACTTAATTAATATTAGTATAAACTATATCCCTTTCATAAATTGTTTGAAGTTTTACATACATTACTAATGTTCTTTTCAGAAGACAACGTTAGATTTTCAGAAAAGTGGTATATAGTGAAACAGTTTTGAATTATTTCTTCTGTGTATAGAGATGTTTCTAAGGAAAATACAAACTATATTTGCTTGAATACTATACCCACTCCCCAATAGTTTACTTCAACTTAAGATCTATGAGGGCGATTTCACTTGCAAATATATAATTTGTACATTTAAGAAAATTATAGCTAATAAGTAGATAATGGCGTGATCTAATGAGTTATGATATATATATATATATATATATATATGAAGGACATGTAAAGAATGTTCTATCTACAGGGGAAGAAATTGGAATATTGCAAGAAATTACCAAAAACTAGAGAAGGCAAGGAAGGTGTTTCACCAGCATCATTGGAAAAGCGGACTCTACCAACAACTCAAATTCGTACACCTTAGCTGTGAGAAATAAATGTCTCATGATAAGCCAAAATATGGTACTGCACAGACATACCAATCATACAATACTATTGATAACTCTGATTTGAATTGATTCATAGTTAAATGAATGATGTTAAAATACAGAATATTGTGCTAAATAATGTTCATATTGCAATAATCAAGATGCATTTCTGATGGTGGTACATGCTCATGTACAATTTTTGTTTTATAATTTTATTTAATCTTTATTTTACACTCCAGTTTTTATCCCCCTCCTGGTTCCACATCCCATACCTCCTTTCCCCCCCAGACCCCATCTCCACAAGGATGTCCTCACTCCCTTACTCCAACTCCACCAGACCTCCCTACTCCCTGAGGCCTCCGATCTCTTGAGATTTAGGTAAGAGCCAAATAATACCTGTTTGTCAAGATGGACTGTATATCAAATTTCTGAATTCCAATCTTACTAGTTGTCCCTCCTCTACAATGAGATCAGCAAGCTTCTCCAATGAGTGAATACTTTTTCAGCTATCATACAACATATCTGTCACATCATCTTGGTTGAAAAACTAATTAACTGACAAGAATCATCAACAGATTTGTGATTAAGGCTTTCAATAGAAATGTTTCAATGTCTGATATATGACCACGACAGACAGCAAGACCATCATTCTAATAACCATGATAATTGCCACTTTACTGAATGTTGTCACTCATTAAAAAGTCACCAAAATCCCATGATAAAAAATAGGAAGTCCTGCTTATGGAGTCAATTGAGAACAGTAACTGTTTAGATATCATATTAGAAAGGGGAAATCTGATATATGTGTCTGATTTTGGAGATAAGTATATGGTTTCTCATCAACTGAATGTAGATTATGATACATTATTTCAGAATTGGTGGGCATAGTAATGAGAAGATTCTGAAAGGGCAAAGCATCCAAAGTCTTCAATATAAACATTTTCCATATCTTCAATGGTTCCTGTCTAGAACTTGGTAAACTTTCCAGCATGCCTGAGATGAATGATAGTTGCTTTCAGTTTTTACATCCTGAGCAAGACTTTGCTGGAAACAGTAAGTTATGTGCTAGAGACAGTGAAATAATGAAGTCTTGTGAATGGGAAGAGTAAGCAGTGAAGATTTAGGTGTTTTCATTTCTTGTCTATAATAATCTTACCTGGCTTCATGACTTTGAGTATTTTGATGACAATAGGACCTATTCTCAAGCATTAATCATTGTATGCATTCCTGTTTCTCTGCTGCTGATATGCACTCTCCTTCTTCCCTGTTGGCACAAACATTGCTCCTCTTCTTCTGACAGAGTATTCATTCACTAAGGCTGACATAGACTGGAGGGCAGGGGACTCTAATAGCATAAATATAGTTTTTCATAGTTCTGGAAGACAGAAATATGAAATCGATGTGTAGGCATATTTAGTTCCTTCTGGGGATTCTCTTCTTGAGTTATAGAGGGCTGTCTTCTTAGTGCTTCTTCACATGCTCATTCTTCTATCGCTACCTATTCCTTCACCTCTCCTCTTATTGAAATCCCATAGTCCCAATAATTATTTCCTTTTAACTTAACTGTCTCAGGTGAAGGTCCTATCTCCAAATACAGTGGTCATGCTCTAGTTAAAACTTCAACGTACCTTTCATAAGAATATTTCAGCTCATTACCAGAAACAATAGTTCCTATACATCCCATTCATTTTCTTGCTCAAAAGTGGAGTACTATTCAGCCATTAGAAACAATGATTTCATGAAATTCTTAGGCAAATGGATGGAGCTAGAGAACACCATACTAAGTGAGGTAACCCTGACTCAAAAGGTGAATCATGGTATGCACTCACTAATAAGTGGATATTAATCTAGAAAACTGGAATACCCAAAACATAATCCACACATCAAATGAGGTACAAGAAGAAAGGAAGAGTGGCCCCTTGTTCTGGAAAGACTCAGTGAAGCAGTATAGGGCAAAACCAGAATGGGGAAGTGAGAAGGGGTGGGTGGGAGGACAGGGGGAGAGAAGGGGGCTTGCGGGACTTTCGGGGAGTGGGGGGCTAGAAAAGGGGAAATCATTTGAAATGTAAATAAAAAAATATATCGAATAAAAAATAAAAATAACATAAAAAATGAAAAAAAATTACAATAGACTTGTCTTCACAAGTCATGTCATTCTTTTTCACCATCAGATGTAGACTGATTTATTCTCCTAAATTTCCATTACTTTTTGAGTTACATCTTTGCAATGGGAGTTTTTTTAACTGTTTTGGAGCATTTTTGTTCACGTTTTGGTATTTTGTTTTTGTACTCTATATTTGGAGACTTTATTTTGAGCAACACTCAAGAGATAGAGGGAGAAAAACTTCATTTCATCGGCACAACTACCTTATCATTACCTCCAAATTAGCTTATCACTGCTGATGGGTTTGCTTTGAACGTTTTCAGGTATGTCCAAAACACAAGACAATTTAAACTTTAAAAGATAAATATTCCATTAACAACAAAGCACACATGGATCATGATGGAACATGATGTAAGACCATTTCTCACTGTGGTTATTCCATATTTCTCCATTTACAGTTAAGCAGTACTCTCTTTAAACACTTTTCTACCTCACATCAACTTATCCTGACCTCTTGCCAAGATTTATCTCCAATCTATTCTCATTTAGGTTATGTTTTCTTTGTGCTCATTTTTTCTATTCTAAATAATTTAGCTGGTGCTAAATTTTACTTAACTGTTGATGGTCCTGACTGAAAATGCTAGGCTATGCAGACGGTGTGTTTGATCTTCTACAGTATGTTGTAGCTAAGAAGGCAGAGTAGAAAATGGAGTAGGTTTTTCTCTATCACATTTGTCATAGCATGTAACTATGATTAAAGAAAGTTTGAACTTTGATAATTGTACTTAAAGGCTTTCTTGTAAATTTTAGATCCTTTCCCTCTAAAACCCTAATCCAACATTAGTAACTATTAAGAATTTAAATAGGAAATCATCAGAAGGACAAACATATGCAAAACAAATACATGTGAAAAATCATAACCTCAAAGTAATCCTGTGAGATCAAACTGTTTGCTGTGTTCTGTAGGTAGAGTTAGTTCCAGAGTTCTTTTTATGCTGAATGTTTCTGAATTTGTAGAAGTATAAATAAAAAAATGTTGCAGATTGGCTGAATTTATTTTAACCTTTGTATCTGCAGCTTTGTAATAGAGTTCCTCTGAGAATTCCATTGTAATTAATACTACTTGCTTGCCTTGACCTATTTCTACCTCAATGTTTCTCTTTTCTAAGCTTACCTGAAAAACAGAAGCCTAAAAGCCTTTAAATCTCAGCTAAAACCCTACATCGTATTCAGCCCTGAGATGTAAGAATGCTCTCATTCCAAAAGCCCAGTTCTAATTTTTTCATGCAATAATTTAACAACCTCCTTTGCAAAAAAAAATGCTATAGTCTATGTTAAGGTATGTAACAAATTTTCTCAGAGTGGTTTGTTGTAGGTTTTCTCTGTTTCTCCTCTCCAATCACTGCAAATCAGCTTAGAATCTTGCAGATCCCTTCGGTGCTTCATGAAGCACTTGCTTACTTCTGATTCTTAGTCTAATCCAGAGTCTTCATCACTTTCATTGCTGTAGAGGAAGGTAGGGATAGAAGAAGACATAATAGACTAACTGAATAATCTAGAAATGACTAAATACTCAAATGCCTTTATGGCTGTATTGCAGTAAAAGTGAAGACAAATGAGGCGCTTAGCAGCTAAAACCCTAAGATTCAACAAGATGAGGATTGATTTAAACATTTCAATTCAAACTCATATTATTGGTGTGCTTTAGGAAGGACTATTCAAACTATAGCATCATCATTGACAATTTGATCATTCTAGTTTAAACAAAGATAAAACCAGCTGTTGAAAATGCCAATTTGGTATTCAAAAAAGTCAATTCAGAGGCTTCTAAACAAATTTTCCTAGAACCAAAGTATTTCACTCTGCCACTTGGAGAAAGATCAATATGAAGACATATGGTATCTGATATGGTGAAGTCTCTGCCAGAGGAAAATATACCATCTATGGGATTTAATCCAAGATGAAATACAACAACCACATACACTGGAAAATATTAGTCATTTGGAAAAAATATTGATCATATCTCTCTTGTGATAAGGTGCCTTTCCAGCATAATGGAGGGATACAAAGTGCCTTGAAGTCAGACACTAACACAAGTGACTAAGGAACAAAATTCCTGAGGTAATAGAAATGTTGGCATGAGCATGTTCAAAGGTTTATTCTAACAGTGGGAACTGAACATGAAGGTAGAATAAATTTTAGGTGGTGCAGGAAATGGGAATTCAGATGACTGGAATGAATCCACTGAGTCAAAATTCTTGCCTTATCCTGCAAGCCTCATGACCTGAGCTTAATACCCAATATTTATGGTAAAAGGAGAAAACTGGCTCCTAGCAGTTGGCCACTCACCTCCACATGCTTACCAGGGTACACATGTAGGCTTATGCTCTTCAAAACCTAGTTTAATAAAGGTACATAATGGTTTTAACATCCCTTCTAGCAGACCACCCACCAGAGGTTGTGGAAAGGAAAGATTAATAGTTCAAGAGAGGATGTAGATCTGTTTAGAAATACTCCTTTGGTGATCACAGCCTTCATTGTTAGGATAGCAGCAGTTTTGTTCACACAAATCAGCAGCAGTAGCTCAGTCTGTTTCCAAACACCATTCATTAATCAGCAATGGCTGTTCAATCCAAAAGAAACCTCAAGGTTCTGTCACTTGGCCCAGATCTGTGGAAATAGCAAGAAGCCTGAACACCACCTGTTCTTTGGTGGATTTCTCTCTAGGAAGTGATGACAAATGATGATCAGTAAAGAAAGCAAGGCAAATCATTGCCACAGTGTCAACAGAGAAGACCAATGTCAACAAATTCCAGTGAAGACCAGCAACAATTGCAAGATAAACCAATACCACACACTGGCATCCTCTGTTGGGCTATATTCATACCTTTTGCAAACATCCCATGTTCTCTCAAGAATCCACTCTAGCAAAATATCATCAGCCCCCTTTTCAGGCAGCTTCCAGAAAAGTACCACATCTCTGCTCTCAGCAAAACATCCTCCCACATGTCTGCTTCAGCAAAAAAAAAAAAAAAAAAAAAAAAAAAAAAAAAAAAAAAAAAATCCTCTCATACAACAATTTCCAAAAAAGCATCACGTGAGAAAACTGAGTTAAAAAAGAAAAAGAAAAAAAAGAAAAGAAATATCAGAAATTTCCAGTTCTTAGATGTTAACCCAAACTTATACACATACTAAAATAAAATAGAAAATAACATTTTATTTTTGTTTCTGTTTGAATTACAATGATGTTAATAGAGAAATTCCTGGACAGTGGTGGGTATGATTTTTTTTATGAAGTAACTGTCAAGCATAGACCAAAGTTTTGGAATGATTATAGACAGTGAATTCAACCTATCTAAACAGCATACTTTGATTTTAAAATGTTGGGTTTCTACTAGATATGAGACTCTGCCTCAAGACTATAAACATCAAGACACTAATCACAAATTGGTCAAAATAAAGAAATTTACAGTGTTTTCTATAAAGAAATCATAGAGCAAGAAATGCAGTCAAGTATCAAGAGTCTGATTACTCTTTTTACTCATTGGTACACACTAGAGTTGGCAAGTTATGAAGGACAGAATTTCTGACATCTAGCCTCATAATTCTACACTAGACTTTAAAATATCCCAAAATATGCTGATACCTAGTCCCATCAATTTCTCTAACTTATATATGCACTTTGGCTTTTATAGTTAACAAACAAAAAAACCAAAAACCAGCTGAAGGTCAATAGATTCCTTTGACTAGGATAAATGTGGTCTGTCTGTGCTCTTATTTTCTATATTAAATGACATGGGCTCAGTAACCAATGTAAGATCTTCAAGTGTTACATGACTTTGGAAGAATAGTTTACATTTTCTACACACATTTGTTTTTAAAAAGAATGGAAATGTAGAGGTGATGTTGTACATCTCTAAAAATGGTTGAGGAAAAAACTGATATTTTTCTTCTTTTCAAAGTAACTACTTCTCATTAATACTCTTAAAAATATGACTTGCTGTGAGATTATGTCTTCTAGAAACATTAGAAGCAACATTAATTAAGTCTTACCAACATAGCTTCCTACATGACTTGAAAAAGGATGACTCCAATAGATATGCTAATGTGTAAGGGGAAAAGCACACAGGCAACTGAGGAATGTTGAGAGCAGAAAATATAATCTTCCCCAGGAAAAGTACAACAAGTGCTATCTAATATCTAGTGTTCAGCTCTGAAAATATATACATACAGGTAACAGACAGCATTATATGGACTATAAGGTTGTATTTAGGAGTGTGGTGTGAGTGTGTGTGTGTGTGTGTGTGTGTGTGTGCATGTGCGTGTGTGTGTGTGTGTGTGTGTGTGTGTGTGTGTGTTCATGTAATAGTAAAGAAAAAGAAGTTACAAATTTCAAGAGAACAGCAAGGAAGGGTTCATTACATGTGAAGGTCTAGGGGAGGAAAGAGGAAGAGATGATTATGTAATTATAATTTTAATAATAAAAAACACATATAAAATATGTATATACACCTAGAAATATAGTGGTACAAGCCCAGCATTCTTAAGGACCTAAATTCAGTTTGCAGCTATACAACTATTACACATACATACACATTGTGTATGTGTTTGTGTGTGTATGTGTGTGTATGTATGTGTGTGTGTGTAATAATGTGGAATGAAGAGAGAGGGAAGGAGAGAGACACAAACACGCAGAGACACCCACAAGCACACACAGGAAGGCAAAGAAAATCTTGACTTGTTTGGTTCATGAAACCACTTAACAATGCTTTAACTCAAGTCAAGTGTGCTATTTTTCATACTTTCACATTTCTGTTTGACCTACTACATATCTGAGTATATATCTAGACCTAGATATAACCTATCTATCTATCTACCTACCTATCTATCTATCTATCTATCTATCTATCTATCTATCTATCTATCTATCTATCTATCTATCTATTTTCTATCATATATCATATATAGATATATCATATTGATTAGTTAGAAATACATAATATATCTAACCTTGTTTGTTTTCAGATCCAACCACCTTGCTCAAATATTATCGTTTACTCCTGAGTTGTGATTCTGAAATATCTGCTTGTCCAGGTGTTACTATCCATTATTTCTGAGGCAGTCTGGCTGCTCCTGAAGTTTTTCTTCTAAACTCCCTTATTTATTCCTATACGACAAATCACTGCATGTTAATTAAGGAGAATACAATGCAAGTGTGCTATTGTCTTTGTGTCCAGAGTATCTTATGTGGTTCTTCCGCCCACATTTATACCAAAGCATATACCGTATGTGCCCATGGCCTGCAACCTGATTGCGTTCAATCTCTAACTTTAGCACCCATCAGCTTCTTGCTTCAATAGATTTGTGATTCTTTGCTTTCCTACTCAGTAAGGGGTCATCCCTCTTAAGTTACACAAGACACTGTCACATCTTCATTGACACTTTTACAAGATGCTGATTTATATTTTCCTAGTTAATAGCAAAATCTCCAACCCAGAAAGTACCAATCTCAGAGATCTAACCAAAAGTAGCTACCATCCTATCATATTGCAGAGGAGATGAAATACAGGGTCTGCACTTTAGAGCCCTCCTGGAATTCTCCCTTGTCATTCCCTGACACACCTGTTCTTTTCTGTCTGCAACTTTCACATCATTCTCTTGTTCTCCTTGTTCTCAGAACCAGAGATCAGCTCCATAAATAAATCCACAAAGGGATTTAGAGTATAATTATCCTCTTTGTTACATTTTGTCAACAAATACTTATTTTTTTAGCTAGCTATACTGCATGGAAATTGTTTTACATAAATTAACCTTCTCTTTGTATATCTTGCATTGTTCTTACTTTGATGGTGAAGAAAGTGAATCACATAGTAGTTTAATGAACTCCCTCTGACAGTAGAGTTATTAAATGGAGGATTGAAGAATGAATTCAGATGCCTGACTTTTTAACCCCTACATTGCTTTTACATCCTCAGTTCTTCCACAGTTGTTTCAAGGATACTACAGGTTTGGTTTGGTTTGGTGATGTAGCTATGCTATGCAGGTCAATCTGGCTTTGAACTCATGAGTCTTCATCCTTCAGTCACCAGATTACCATTATTGCAGATAAGCATCAGCACACCAGACAAGCTTTAGAAGGGATCTGGGAGCTAGCCGATTATGCTAATTTTCAAACCTTTCTTGTTGATAATCATTTGTATCTACTATAGTCTTACTGTGCATCTGACTACCAATCTTATCTTTATATAAATTACCTCAGAAATTTGTGTATTTGCCATTGTTTGCTTATTTGATAATATTGCTCAGACAAGATTCTTAGAGGGCAACATTTTGAGGAATTTCTATAATAATGATGTTCTTGCTCATTTATTCATACTTTAATCATAATATCAACATGCTTGGGATTAACAGAGCTTGTAACTGGTGCTGTCACCACAGAAGTGCATTAGTTATGAAAACTGCAAAGTTTATCTAATTCATCATAATTATAGAATTGTCTCTGAGTGATACCTCAGTTATACAACATGCACACACACACACACACACACACGCAGAGAGAGAGAGAGAGAGAGAGAGAGAGAGAGAGAGAGAGACAGATACAAAGACAGAGAGACAGAGAGAGATAGAGAGACAGAGAGACAGAAACAGAGAAGGGGGACAAATAAACACAAATAAATGTTTGAGTGGGCTGAGTTCTCAGGTGGATAAACCTTCTGCACTCCGTAGACTCACCATATTGCGTACATAAAATTGACCAGGGAAGTTGTATTATTACATACAAATAAGCATGAAGGCAAGTTATTACATACAGATGAGCAGTCAGAATTCATGTCACACAACTGGATCAAGGGCACTGGTTTAACTAATCTCAGTAGAAATAATCTCTATAGAGCAGCAGTCTTCAAATAGCTGAGGGAGAAAGCTACGGTGGGCATCTGCACAAACTGTGGGCACTCACACTTGGACATCCAAAAAGGCTTTGTCATTTTCTTCACCTCAGTTTTTTTTTTATTCGATATAATTTATTTACATTTCAAATGATTTCCCCTTTTCTAGCCCCCCCACTCCCAGAAAGTCCTGTAAGCCCCCTTTGCTTCCCCTGTCCTCCCTCCCACCCCTTCCCACTTCCCCGTTCTGGTTTTGCCGAATACTGTTTCACTGAGTCTTTCCAGAACCAGGGGCCACTCCTCCTTTCTTCTTGTATCTCATTTGATGTGTGGATTATGTTTTGGGTATTCCAGTTTTCTAGGTTAATAACCACTTATTAGTGAGTGCATACCATGATTCACCTTTTGAGTCTGGGTTACCTCACTTAGTATGATGTTCTCTAGCTCCATCCATTTGCCTAAGAATTTCATGAATTCATTGTTTCTAATGGCTGAATAGTACTCCATTGTGTAGATATACCACATTTTTTGCATCCACTCTTCTGTTGAGGGATACCTGGGTTCTTTCCAGCATCTGGCAATTATAACTAGGGCTGCTATGAACATAGTAGAGCATGTATCCTTATTACATGGTGGGGAATCCTCTGGATATATGCCCAGGAGTGGTATAGCAGGATCTTCTGGAAGTGAGGTGCCCAGTTTTCGGAGGAACCGCCAGACTGATCCAGAGTGGTTGTACCAATTTGCAACCCCACCAGCAGTGGAGGAGTGTTCCTCTTTCTCCACACCCTCTCCAACACCTGCTGTCTCCTGAATTTTTAATCTTAGCCATTCTGACTGGTGTAAGATGAAATCTTAGGGTTGTTTTGATTTGCATTTCCCTAATGACTAATGAAGTTGAGCATTTTTAAAGATGCTTTTCCGCCATCCGAAGTTCTTCAGGTGAGAATTCTTTGTTTAACTCTGTACCCCATTTTTTAATAGGGTTGTTCGGTTTTCAGGAGTCTAACTTCTTGAGTTCTTTATATATATTGGATATTAGCCCTCTATCTGATGTAGGATTGGTGAAGATCTTTTCCCAATTTGTTGGTTGCCGATCTGTCCTCTTGATGGTGTCCTTTGCCTTACAGAAAATCTGTAACCTTATGAGGTCCCATTTGTCAATTCTTGCTCTTAGAGCATACACTATTGGTGTTCTGTTCAGAAACTTTCTACCTGTACCGATGTCCTCAAGGGTCTTCCCCAGTTTCTTTTCTATTAGCTTCAGAGTGTCTGGCTTTATGTGGAGGTCCTTGATCAATTTGGATTTGAGCTTAGTACAAGGAGACAAGGATGGATCAATTTGCATTCTTCTGCATGCTGACCTCCAGTTGAACCAGCACCATTTGTTGAAAAGGCTATCTTTTTTCCATTGGATGTTTTCAGCCTCTTTGTCGAGGATCAAGTGGCCATAGGTGTGTGGGATCATTTCTGGATCTTCAATCCTGTTCCAGTGATCCTCCTGCCTGTCACTGTACCAATACCATGCAGTTTTTAACACTATTGCTCTGTAGTATTGCTTGAGGTCAGGGATACTGATTCCCCCAGATTTTCTTTTGTTGCTGAGAATAGTTTTAGCTATCCTGGGTTTTTTGTTGTTCCAGATGAATTTGATAATTGCTCTTTCTAACTCTGTGAAGAATTGAGTTGGGATTTTGATGGGTATTGCATTGAATCTGTATAGTGCTTTAGGCAAAATGGCCATTTTAACTATATTGATTCTACCGATCCATGAGCATGGGAGGTTTTCCCATTTTTTGAGGTCTTCTTCCATTTCCTTCTTCAGAGTCTTGAAGTTCTTGTCATACAGATCTTTCACATGTTTGGTAAGAGTCACCCCAAGATACTTTATACTGTTTGTGGCTATTGTGAAGGGGGTCATTTCCCTAATTTCTTTCTCAGCCTGCTTATCCTTTGAGTATAGGAAGGCCACTGATTTGCTTGAGTTGATTTTATAACCTGCCACTTTGCTGAAGTTGTTTATCAGTTGTAGGAGCTCTCTAGTGGAGTTTTTTGGGTCACTTAGGTAGACTATCATGTCGTCTGCAAATAATGATAGTTTGACTTCTTCCTTTCCAATTTGTATCCCTTTGACCTCCTTATGTTGTCGAATTGCCCGAGCTAGTACCTCAAGTACAATATTGAAAAGATAAGGAGAAAGGGGGCAGCCTTGTCTGGTCCCTGATTTCAGTGGGATTGCTTCAAGTTTCTCTCCATATAGTTTGATGCTGGCTACCGGTTTGCTGTATATTGCTTTTACTATGTTTAGGTATGGGCCTTGAATTCCTGTTCTCTCCAAGACTTTAAACATGAAAGGATGCTGAATTTTGTCAAATGCTTTTTCAGCATCCAATGAAATGACCATGTAGTTTTGTTCTTTGAGTTTGTTTATGTAGTGGATTGTATTGATGGATTTCCGTATATTGAACCAACCCTGCATTCCCGGGATAAAGCCGACTTGATCATGGTGGATGATCGTTTTGATGTGTTCTTGGATTCGGTTGGCAAGAATTTTATTGAGTATTTTTGCATCGATGTTCATAAGGGAAATTGGTCTGAAGTTCTCTTTCTTTGTTGGATCTTTGTGTGGCTTTGGTATCAGCGTAATTGTGGCTTTGTAGAAGGAATTGGGTAGTGATCCTTCTGTTTCTATTTTGTGGAATAGTTTGAAGAGTATTGGTGTTAACTCTTCTTTGAAGGTCTGGTAGAATTCTGCACTGAAACCATCTGGTCCTGTGCTTTTTTTGGTTGGAAGACTTTCTATGACTGCTTCTATTTCTTTAGGCTTTATGGGACTGTTTAGATGGTCTAGATGGTCCTGATTTAATTTTGGTATTTGGTATCTGTCAAAGAAATTGTCCATTTCCTCCAGATTCTCCAGTTGTGTTGAGTACAGGCTCTTGTAGTAGGATCTGATGATTTTTTGGATTTCCTCAGTTTCCGTTGTTATATCTCCCTTTTCATTTCTAAGTTTGTTAATTTGGATACTTTCTCTGTGCTAAGGGTTTATCTATCTTGTTGATTATCTATCAGTCTGGCTAAGGGTTTATCTATCTTGTTGATTTTCTCAAAGGACCAGCTCCTGGTTTTGTTGATTTTTTGTATGGTTCTCTTTGTTTCTACTTGATTGATTTCGGCCCTGAGTTTGATGATTTCCTGCCTTCTACTCCTCCTGGGTGATATAGCTTCTTTTTGTTCTAGGGCTTTCAGGTGTGTCATTAAGCTGTGTCATTATGCTCTCTCTGTTTTCTTTTTGGAGGCACTCAGTGCTATGAGTTTTCCTCTTAGCACTGCTTTAATTGTGTCCCATAGATTTGGGTATGTTGTGTTTTCATTTTCATTGTGTTCTAAAATGTCTTTAATTTCTTTCTTTATTTCTTCCTTGACCAAGGTATCATTGAGTAGAGTATTGTTCAATTTTCTCGTGTATGTGGGTTCTCTGTTGTTTCTGTTGCTATTGAAGACCACTTTTACTCCATAGTGATTAGATAGGAGGCATGGGATTAGTTCGATCTTCTTATATTTGTTGAGGTCTGTCTTGTGACCAATTATATGGTCGATTTTGTAGAAGGTACCATGAGGTGCTGAGAAAAAGGTATATTCTTTTGTTTTAGGATAGAATGTTCTATATATATCTGTTAAATCTAATTGGTCCAAAGCTTCAATTAGTTTCATTGTGTCCTTGTTTAGTTTCCGTTTTCCTGATCGGTCCATTGAGGAAAGTGCAGTGTTGAAGTCACCCACAATTATTGTGTTAGGTGCAATGTGTGCTTTGAGTTTTAATAAAGTTTCTTTTATGAAAGAGGATGCCCTTGCATTTGGAGCATAGATGTTCAGGATTGACAGTTCTTCTTGTTGTATTTTTCCTTTGACCAGCAAGAAGTGTCCCTCAGAGTCTCTTTTGATGACTTTGGGTTGAAAGTCAATTTTATCTGATATTAAAATGGCTACTCCAGCTTGTTTCCTGAGACCATTTGCTTGTAAAATTGTCTTCCACCCTTTTACTCTAAGGTGGTGTTTGTCTTCGACCCTGAGGTGTGTTTCCTGTTAGCAGCAAAATGTAGGGTCCTGTTTATGTATCCAGTCAGTTAGTCTGTGTCTTTTTATTGGGGCATTAAGTCTATTGATGTTAAGAGATATTAAGGAATAGTGATTGTTACTTCCTATCATTTTTGACGTTATTTTTTAAATTTGATTGCTTAACTTCTTTTGGGTTTGAGGAAAGGTTACTATCTTGCTTTTTCCAGGGTGAAGTTTCCCTCCTTGTATTGGTGTTGTCCTCCTATTATCCTTTTTAGGACTGGGTTTGTGGATAGATATTGGGTAAACTTGGTTTTGTCGTGAAATATCTTAGTTTCTCCATCTATGGTGATTGAGAGTTTTGCTGGATATAGTAGTTTTGGTTGGCATTTGTGTTCTCTTAGAGTCTGCATGAGATCTGCCCAGGACCTTCTAGCCTTCATAGTCTCAGGTGAAAAGTCTGCTGTGATTCTGATAGGTCTTCCTTTATATGTTACTTGGCCTTTTTCTCTTACTGCCTTTAATATTCTTTCTTTGTTTAGAACATTTGGTGTTTTGATTATTATGTGACGGGAAGTATTTCTGTTCTGGTCCAGTCTGTTTGGAGTTCTGTAGGCTTCTTGTATATTCATGGGCATCTCTCTCTTTAGGTTAGGGAAGTTTTCTTCCATAATTTTATTGAAGATATTTGCTGGCCCTTTAAGTTGTAAATCTTCACTCTCATCTATGCCTATAATCCTTAGGTTTGGTCTTCTCATTGTGTCCTGGATTTCCTGGATATTTTGGGTTACAAGCTTTTTGCATTTTGCATTTTCTTTAACTGTTGAGTTCATGGTTTCTATGGAATCTTCAGCATCTGAGATTCTTTCTTCTATTTCTTGTATTCTGTTGTTGATATTTGCATCTCTGTCCCCTGATTTCTTCCCAAGGCTTTCTATCTCCAAAGTTTTCTCCCTTTGAGTTTTCTTAGTTGTTTCTACTTCTGATTTTAGATCCGGGATGGTTTTGCTTAGCTCCTTCACTTGCTTGTTTGTGCTTTCCTGTAATTCTTTAAGAGATTTTTGTGTTTCCTCTTTCATGACCTCAGCCTGTTGACCAAAGTTCTCCTGTATTTCTTTAAGTGATTTTTGTGTTTCCTTCTTGTTGTTTATATTCTCTTGGATTTCTTTCAATGATTTTTGTGTTTCCCTAGTAAGGGCTTCTAACTTGATCCATTTTCTCCTGAATTTCTTTAAGTATGTCCTTCATGTGTTCCTGTACCAGCATCATGACCAGTGTTTTTAAATCCAAATCTTGTTTTACTGGTGTGATGGGGTATCCAGGACATGCTGGTAGAGGAGAATTGGGTTCAGATTTTGCCATATTGCCTTGATTTCTGTTAGTGACGTTCCTGCGTTTGCCTTTTGCCATCTAGTTCTCACTGGTGTTACTTGGTCTTGTCAGTGCTGGACTCACCAGTGCAAGCTGCCCCTTCCCCGTTGGCCTCTGGTGCACAGCTTACACCCTGCACTGCCTGTAGACAGGGTGCTGCTGCCCAGGCTGTTCAGATCCCAAAGCAGGTACCCGAAGGCTCCCTCTGGGGCCCGCTGGATTCACTGGAGCACACTGACTTCTCCCAGCTGGCCGCCCGGAAGCCCAGCTAGCCTCTTGCAGGACTTGGAGATGTGGTGCTTCCGCCCAGGCTGATCTGGATCCGGAAGCGGAGAGAGTTGAGCTGAGGGCTTCCACCTGAGGCCTTGCCCCAGATTGTGTCTATGGACCAGATGGAGCCCGTGTGTACCCCCAGGGAGCGCCGACGGTGTATGCTGCTGTGACCTCCCCTGTGTTCCGCTCACTCCGCTGGACAGCCGATTCCCCAACCGGGCTGGCGCACACAAGGTTAGCCTGGCCGCCCAGTCCCTGAGTCCAGGCAAAAGCCTGGGAGGCCAAGGTCTGAGCAAAGTTCCCCTAGGGCTATGACTGTTAATTGGGTCCGCCAGGTGACCCGGATGGCCAGCGTGCGTGTCTGTGCCCCCCGAAAGCACCGGGAGAGTCTGCTGTGCTAACAACCTCCTGGGCGGGTTGACACACAGATGGCCCACCAAGCCGCCCAGTTCTTGGGGTCAGTCCTGTGCCTTTTGGGGCCTAGACCCCCGTTTTGTTAGCCTCAGGCTATGCTTGTTAGCCGTCTCTGCCCTCCCGAGCACTCTGGGTCCTGTAGGCAAAATGGCGGCGCGTGGGCAGGCCAGGGCAAAAAAACCTCCTGGCTGGGTTGGCACCCCGATGGCCACCCGAACTGCCCAGGGCCTGGGTGCAGGCCAACGCCCGTCGGGCTCAGACCCCTGTGGTGTTGGCCTCGGATTATGTTTGTGTACCTCAGTCTGTCTGATCTCTGGAGTCCGAAATCAAGATGGAGGTGAGTCTCTCCTGACTGGCGGGAGGCCGCGTTCTGAAGTGGCTTCTGTGCAGCGAAAGGCGCCGCACAACTGCAGCTGCTTGCCGCCTGGCTGGTCAGCGAAGGTCAGTGGTCGTGGGCGCAGGGCCTAACTGGACCCTGTGTCGCCTTGGTTCCACTGCTGATGGCCCTTCAGCTGGACCAGCCACTGCTGCCTCTTCACCTCAGATTTAAGACTATAATTTATCATGGGTCTGATGCTATGGTCTTTGACATAGCTATTCCACGTCAACCACAGGCATTTATTTAGGATGACCTCAAACACTCAGGGTTTCTTCCTATCTTCACTTATAAAGCCTTTTATAGTTTTTTATCATATACATAAAAGGTACATAAATTTGTATGCATGACTATATTAGTCAGGATTCGCTAAAAGAGCATAAAGAATACAATAAATGTGTGTTTATTGAGAAGGGGCAATTTAAAAAGACTCATTCATATGAGGTTGTCTGGATAGCTCAACAATGTGTGGCTGACACCAGTATTCAATTAGGTCACAAGAGGTTAGCTATCTCAGCAGTCCCTGTCTGCTCATAGATGTCCTGAGATGCTCATAGAGAACTGGTGTTCTTCAGTTTACTTTGGAATGCTGAGTAAGTTGTATCTTATATTGCCTTTAGGAATAGAATAGACAGAATTGTCAAAGGAGAATGAGGACAAGCAAACAAAAGGAGACGTTTCCTTCTTCAATGTCCATTTACCTATACTGCCAGCAGAAATTGTAGCATAAATTTAGGATGGATCTTTCTGATTCAGATATTCAAATAACCTGGTGAAGAAAATCATGCATGAGAGTGCCTTACAGCTTAATCATAGCTAATTCCAGATATAGTTAGCCCTATATTCAGGACTAAGTCACAATTATTAACATAATTAACCTACTAAGTTTAATTAGGTAAAGATGTGAAGTAAAATGCTAGACATATTTGTTTGCTATAGAAAGAAAGATAGATAGATAGATAGATAGATAGATAGATAGATAGATAGATAGATCAAATGTTATAGGGCACAGATATTGCTTAATTATTGGGCTATAGTTTTAATCTACTATGAATTTGGCAAGGGTTTAGAATGCTGTGCAGTATTGCATTTCACAAACCCATAAATTTGAATCTGCAATGCTATAGAAATGTAATTCTATAGAATGATACTATTAAAAGAAAAGCAATATTGAACTTTTCTGTTTCCTCGGAGATATTTACATATATAACTACCTTTTGCATATATCTTTGCAAAAACATTGTTGCTAACCCAATGTGATAAATTATACAAGGAACTTTTCAGGTAATATACTTCAAGATGAAATAAGTGATTTGAATGCAGATAGCAATGCTTCTTGGAAGAGAAAATAAAACCAAGATCAGATTAGATGAGAAGATTACCATTAGTAAACAGCAGTGTATCAATCAAGTCACACAGGGAAATTGAATAGAAAATGTGGGTGAATAATGGAGTCATCAAAGGGACATCTGGGAATACTCCTGGAGTGTTTGCCAAATGGTAGTTGTCTTGCCTGGGAAGTATTTCTTCTGTAGATTCCATGAGTACCCCTGTACTTAACTACAGGAAGTTTGAAATGCTTTATGGCAAAAGTAGCTTTCTAAATTTGTAGTGTTTCTGTAGGTGGGTGGATAGCTGATAGATAGATAGATAGATAGATAGATAGATAGATAGACAGACACAGATAGGTAGAGAATAGGTAGATGGATGGATGGGTAGATATATGTGTATGTGTGTGTGTATGTATAGATAGATAGAAAGATAGATAGATAGATAGATAGATAGATAGATAGATAGATAGATAGACAGACAGACAGACAGACAGACAGACAGACAGACAGACAGACAGATAGATAGATAGATAGATAGATAGATAGATAGATAGATAGATAGATAGATAAAGAATAGTTAGGTAGGTAGATGGATGGATATATAGGTAGGTAGATGGGTGGATAGATAGATAGGTA
The DNA here is from genome assembly GCF_947179515.1 of Apodemus sylvaticus. Classification (NCBI taxonomy): domain Eukaryota; kingdom Metazoa; phylum Chordata; class Mammalia; order Rodentia; family Muridae; genus Apodemus; species Apodemus sylvaticus. The sequence goes on along the minus strand of NC_067481.1, from coordinate 31,271,126 downwards.
AGTAGATGAATGGATGTATAGATAGAAGGTAGATGGATGATAGATAGACAGATAAGCAGATAAACATAGAGAGACAGACAGACAGACAGACAGACAGACAGATACACAGTACCTATATAATTTTATTATATTATTTATGGTTAAATGTAATGCAATTGTATTCTTGTTTAAACTGAAACTAAACAATTCTACAAATCAATGGGACTGTGAATTTTACTGGTTTAAAGAATATAATCTGGTTTATGGGCTTTGTCCTGAAACATGTTTATTAAAAATGTTCATTTGAGAATTGGATGAAAACTGATTGAAAATCATTCACAAAACCAGAATCTGTTCTAGGAGATCTTGTTTTCTCATCCTTCACACTACCTCTCAATGCTTTGTTGTACTCTGACTTTTGGGTTTGTAAACATTTTCAGATGTTTTTTCTCATCTCAAAATGTCATACTAAATGTTACATTCAATGTAAGCCATTCAACTCAAGAATCTTGTTTTGATTGGTTTGCTTGTAGAAGAACAATTATGTCACAAAGAAGAACATATGAAGGTAAGGCTGGTGATATTTTATGCCTTTCAAGATTTAATTTCTGATTTTCTTTAAAAAATAATTAAGGACTAGTGAAAATAACATACAATAATACTTCAAATTTACAAAAACTATTAAATCTCTTTTATCTCAGATGACTCAATTACTGTAAAATGAATCAAAAATTCTTAGTGAGAATTGTTGAGTCAGTACTGAATGATACCCTGTGACATATTACTGATACTGTTTTTATATCTGTTCTGTATTTGACTGTAGGCCAGGAGAGAAGAATCCTGGGCATAGTAATGAGTCTACAGTTTAATGCACATTGGATGCACAGGACTGAGTGCAATTACATACATATAATTTGTACAACACTTGTATATTTCAGAAATCATTGGATTAAATCTAAAATTAACCACTCTACTGTCACATTTAGTAAATTTGAAAGAATGCATTCATTTTATCCTTTGGGAAGACCAATGCTTCATCAACATACTAAGCTCCAACTCAATATCTACTTTTTTCTGAGTAAAAATACTGTGGAAGGTGGCAAGTTCCAGGGTGAAGCTCCTCCTATCAATCAACGTTACTGAAATTGGGAAAGGTCTGCCCACTCTGACCTCAGCCAGATGGTGACTAGCTTTAATGTGGATTTTAAAGAAATAAATCCTGAGCTCTTGTTCTCTTGCTCTCTCTTTCTTTCCTTCCACTATTCCCATCCCCCCTCTCTTCACATGGTCATAGCTGTCCTCTACTTCTCTATTCTCTCCTACTCTCTGCCTCTACTACCCTCTTAACCCCCCTTCGCATGTCCTGAAAAAATGTTATTCTATACTAAAAAAAAAAAGAAGAAAGAAAGAAATACTGTTTTTAAAACAATTATTTATTGCTGATCTGGGAGAAAATGTATGTTTGAATCTAAACATTGAATCTATGTTTAAAAGCTGCAAAACTTATCAACACCTATGAATTAAATATTCAATATTAAACATGGTTCAGACAGCACAGGCTTCTCTCTAACAGTGGTAATATTGACAGAAACATGCAAACACAAATCTAATACTATTTATCAAATGCTGTGCTTGAAGTAAAATCAGGCTTGCTAGTACATTAGAAGAGAGAGGAATTGGTACTGAGAAAGGAGTATTTGGTAGCTTATGAGAGGCCCTCTTGCTATTTTGATTACTTCTTTAAAACAGTTGGCAATCTTTTGAGATCACAGCTCCTCCAAAACCATGGGCCTTGATTGGTTCTGATGAACATTTAAGTACCTGTGTTGGCCATGTAGCACAAACAAGAAAAGAAAGCATACCAGAGCTCCCCAAATATGTGTGCAATGAGTCATCTGAGAACCTGATGGAAATGTAGATGTTGGTTTCCTTCATTGGAACACAGAGGCAGTAATTGTCAAAACTTTCAGGCAAGATGGTTCTACCGAATTAGCCACTCTTATCTGTAGGATCAAGCCCTGGCTTTGCTGACAATAATGGAATTACAATCCAGAGTTTCTACTCTACATTCTGGCTAATCTCCCAGATGTCTCCAAGATATTGCACTGATGCTTGAGCGATGGGTAGTAATTTTCAAGTGGGTAATAAAAATCAATATAGGAAAAATGAAATTGTAACTTGAAGTTAAGAGAGAAATAGGGAGAAAGAAAAAAGGGGAATAAGACAGCATTAAGAAGAATAGAAGGCTACCAGGTAACATATGGGCAGTAAGAATAAATATTGATTTTTGGAGCTTCAAACTTTTAGATTGCTTGGGGAAATATGTGACAACTCAAAACAGAAGAAAATTTATCAGGTTTGGAGGAGTAATTCTGTCATCTCAGTACTTGAGATGCTAAATGAAGAATTCTGAAATCAAGGTCATTCTGGGCTGCACAGTGCCATTGAGGCCAGGCTGTAATTCATAAGATTATCCTAAATGAAACAAAACAAAATAAAACAGTAGGGAAGAAAAGAATATTTTAAGTTTAGGAAATTAGAAAGGTTTAATTTTACTCTTAATATTTTACAAGTGTTATTCTTTTTACATAGATCTTAGATTCTGTTCTCTTTTTATATTAGATATCTTCTTTATTTACACTTCAAATGTTATCCCCTGTCCTGGTTCCCCTCTGAAAACCCCCTAACCCATCCACCCTCCCCTTGCTCTCCAACCCACCCATTCCTACTTCCCTGTCCTGGCATTCCCCTATACTGGGACATTTTAAATGCAACAATTAGTTGATTAGTATTAACACTGGCCTTGGAGATGTGGATCAGTGCTAGAATCATTTTCTCAAATGAAAAAATCCCTGTGTTTGATTGGAAAACTAGACCCATGGCCAGAAGTTATGGCCAACACAAAACAAACTCAGTGGCTCCAGCCTTCTATAAATTTCATATTATTTGTATTGTGTTTTGATAATATTTCAGTTTCCTTTACATTTTATTCCTTTCCTCTCTCCACATCTATTTGTCCTTGTCCCTCCCTGAAAGTAGTCCTCTACTTCGAAGTCATCTTCTTTGCTTATTTCTACATGAAGAAGAAAACTGCATGACACTTATCTTTCTGTAACAAGCTAATATCACTACAAAATGTTGTCTACTGCTATCCATTTTGTTTCAGTACAAGGCACTTTAATTTTCGTTTAAGAAAATATAATATTCTATGAATACATAGTAACCTATTTTGTGTATCAGTTCAGATGTGAAGTACCAAGATTTATTCCTTATCATGACTACTGTGAATAGTGACTCAGTAAAGAATAATATGAGACTATCTCTTCAATTAAATATCAATGAATAATATAATTGGTTCATTGGTAGATCAGTTTTTAGTTTTTTGAAATGTTCATGTGTTTCATGTGTTTACCTCCATGTTTATAAGAATTTCATTTCACACTACTACTCTATAAGGGTTCCTTTTTATGCACATGGTCACTACTTTTTATTATTCATTGTCTTCTGTTAATATCCATCCTAACTTGGATGACATAGAATTCAAATGAAGTTTTATATTTATTTTTGTGATGCTTATATATATTAAACATTATTCTCATGCTTTCTGGACATTTGTATCTCTTCCTTTGAAAAATATCTGCAAATATTTTATTGGTAATACTTTTACCACTCTTTCATTGGTAATACTTTTATTTATTTATATAGTGCCTAAATATTTGATATTTATTCTCTATCAGATAAATAGCTGGTGAAGATTTCTCTCTCCTTTCTTTTTCTTAAGATATTTTATTTGTTTTATGTATATGAGTATATTGTTGCTGTCCTCAGACATACCAGAAGAGGGTATTGGATCCTATTACAGATGGTTGTGAGCCGCCATGTGGTTGCTGGGAATTGATCTGAGGAACTCTAGGAGAGTAGTCAAAGCTCTTATCCACTGAGACATTTCTCCAGGCTTGCTCTCTCCGTTCTTTAATTGAAAATATCCTTTTTTTTTAAAATATATTCCAGTTTCCCCCCCCCCCCCGCCTCTATTCCTACCAACTTTCCTTGTCACCTCCCACTTCCTCAGATCTACTCCAGCTAAGTTCCCTTTCAGAAAGGAACAGGCTTCCAAGAGATAAAAAGGACAAACACAATACAACAAAACAAAGTAAGACAAAGCAAAAGCTCTCCTATGGAGACTGGACAAGTCAACCCAATAGGAGAAAAAAAGTCTCAAGAGTAGGCAAGATAGTTAGACGTGTCTATTCCCACTCTTAGGAGTTCCACAAAACCACCATGCTAACAGCCATAACACATACATAGAGGACCTGGTGTGGACCTCTACCTGCCCTTTAGTCTGTATGAACCCATAAAAGCCCTGCTTATTTAATTTAGTAGGCAATGTTCTCCTGGTGTGCCCCATCTACTCTTACAAACTATCCTACCCCTGTTCTGGGGCTCCCAGAACCCCTCGGGAATGAACCCAATGGAGACCTCCATTAGAGACTCTACACATAATGTCTGGCCATGTGCCTCTGCACTGGCTTCCATGGCTTTCAGAGAAAGCCCCTCCTGATGACAGCTGAGCACATGATCCTAGTTCCCTGGGCTACCCAGTGTCTAGTTCCTGACCACCAAGGCAGTGTTAGAAATGGATTCCTTCTCATGGAGTGGGCTTCAAGTTAAACCAGACATCAACTGGACACTCCAGCAAGTTCTGTGCCACAATTGCCCCCGTACTTCTTTCAAGAAACATTGCAGGTCAAAGGTTTTGTGGTTGAGTTGGTGTCCAGTTTTTTCTTCCCATGGCTTAGAGTATCTTGTGGTTCCATATAGTCTAGATATAGGGATGAAGGCTCCATGCAGGCACCAACTCAAAGTTCACTATGTTCAATGGAAGATTTTTCTCTTATTCTATGACTTGGTTATTCTCTCTCCTGATCATTGGGTTTTCTAGACAAAAGCTTTTATCTATCTATCTATCTATCTGTCTGTCTGTCTGTCTGTCTGTCTGCCTGCCTGTCTGTCTGTCTGTCTGTCTATCTATGATTCTATCTATTTATGTATATGGGAGTTTTACCTGTGTGCATATCTGTTTTGATCATGTGTGTGGTACACAAAGTACCAAAAGAAGACATAAGGTACTGTGGAATTAAAGTTACAAGCAGTTGCAAGTCATTTGATTGCTGAAAAAGAAACCTAGGTCATCTGGAAAAAAAACAACTAGTGCCCTCCTCCACTAAAAATCTCTCTACCTCAAGCTTAGCATTTTCTCATTATTAATTTATATTATTTACATATGAAGTTAATGTAAATTCCTCCTTTACTGTTGTCTTCTTTTTATTTATCTTCAAAAATGCTATGGCTAAATCTTCAAGTGTTAATTTAATATTATTTCAGAAAATGTACTAACATTGTTGTTTGTGATTTTAGAGGATTTGACTGAGTGACTTTGATGTTGACTATGTTTTATATATATAGCCTTTTTTCTGAGACAAGATCTTTCTGTATCTGACTAAGAGTTTTTAATCATAAAAAATTTCAAGCATTATCAATAGTGTTCTGAAACTTATGAGATGTTACAATTATTTTTATCCCTGATTCTGTTATTTGTTTACCTTATTATGATTATTAACATGCATATGTTGAGCACCACTATATCCCTTTTATCATAGTATGTCCTCATTTCTGTGTCATAGGGTTTCACTTTTAACTACTTTCTCATACTGTTTTGAAAATCAGTGTTTATCAAGGATAATTATCTGATAGATTATTTTATGTCTCAAAAGAATTGGTAACACAATATCACCCATTTAGACCTGTGCATAATATGACAATGAATAATTCATCCTGAGAAAACTATGGAACCCCCCAGCAGCCCTTTTCTGAGAGGTAGTATTGCTTTATAAACAAGGGAACCTTAAACTTGCAACTCCCTACCTTATCCCACAGAACACACTTCCTTCAGCATTTCTGGTTTTTTTCATTCGATATAATTTTTAATTACATTTCAAATGATTTCCCCTTTTCTAGCCCCCCAATCCCCAAAAGTCCCATAAGCCCCCTTCTCTCCCCCTGTCCTCCTAGCCACCCCTTCTTATCAGTGGACTTAAATGGAGTGACACAGACTGATGAATGTCCCCTGCCTTATTTATCTGGGAAAATCTTTCTATGCCCCAAATTTTTGACAGATTTTATGGGAGAATATTCTTAGTTTTTATTGTTGTTTGTTTATTTCCTTGCTTGCTTGCTTGTTTTGGGTTTGATTTGGTTTGGGATTTACGTTTTCCTGGCATTGTTTTCCAACACTTGGAATACTTCATCTCATGCTGTCCTGAACAAGGTTTCCTTTGATCATCTAGTGAAGATTGCCCATATATAACCGATATTCTTGTTTATGTCAGCATAGATGATTAAATTATAATCTGCTTCACTAATGTTATCTTTGGACTTAAAGTTTTGGGGTTATTTTTGAGTATTCTTTATGTACTCTTTCTGTCATTTTCTCATTTTCTTCTTTCCGAGATTTGAAAAGTCCACATATTATCTCTCCTGATGATACCTCACAGAAGTTCATGATATTGTTTTATTTTTCATTTAGTGTATTTCATTTAGTACATATAGAATGTGTATCTGTGTATTTCTTTTTATTCTCTCTATGTATATCTCTCTTTGTATGTACGCCTGTCTCTCTCTGCCTTTCTTTCTGTCTCTCTGTCTTTCTCAGTCTCTGTTTCTCTGTGTCTCTGTGTCTTCTGCTACTGCCTGTGTTCTTCCCTGCTTCTTCCATCTCTTAAACATTTCAGTTTTATGTATTTGTTTTCTCTATTTAACTAAGATGGCTATGTTTTAGAGTGCTCTTCCAGAATATAGAATTCCCATAAAATAATTTATTTTATTTCTGTTAAACAATTCACAAAACTCTATTTCCTTGAAGTTGCTGAAATGTAATTGTATGTCTTTTATATTGTCTTGTTTTCTTGATGTTTCATGATGCTTGATGTCTTGAACTGAGTTCACAGGGGAAATAAGACTCTGAACTGTTTAGGGACTTTATCTCTTTAATTCATCTATTCCCAAAGTTTTCTTTAACAACAGTATGGTATAAGACTTTCTGTTTCTGTTTCTGTTTCTTTTCTTTTTTCTTTTTCTTGTTTTTTTTTTTACTCAAAAAGTATTCTTCTCAACCATAGATGGATGTCAATTCATGCAGTATTAGAATGGATGGTGAAAGATTCCTGTTATTCCCTACAACAGAGTTCATTCAGATTCAAATCAGCCAGGAGTTGATTATAACAGCTATTCCCAGAATTTACACTTCAAATGCTTTTAGAAACCTGCCTTTTATCTTAAATCTATTTTTAAATGGTAGTAGTGGATATATACTGTTATTACTTTGCTATTAATATCTTCCAATAGCATGTATGTGTGTGTGTGTGTGTGTGCATGTGATCATGTGTGTCATATGGAGCTCTGTTTATTATGGTAATGGTATAATAATAACACTATTTTCCTCTTGTACCAATTATGTGACTAGTTGACATATCTGAAATTATTTTCTTCCCGTCAGCCAAAATTGACATACTTTCTCCATGTAAGAGACAATGAATTTCTTAAATACTGAAAAAACAAACAAACAAACCTGTACAACAGCATATTTATGTCTTCACCACAGAGGAAATTCTATATATGACTCTAGAAAGCTGATTCTTCTTAAATCTTTCTGAGCAGCCCTTCTTGATTTAAATCCTTTCTGCTTTTCTTTGCCAAGATATAAACATGGAAGGGATGTGTTTATTTTTTTTTTTTTTTTGGAAAGAAATGACCTTCAATATATCTGTGAATCTTTCCACATGGTTTGCTTAAGCTATCCATCAGCCTTAATAAAACCCTAGAGTAAATCAGTATTAGAGGAGCCGAAACTTTTTACTTCACCTTTGCAGACATACAAAAGCAAAACCAGGTTGTTTCCCCCAGAATTGTAAGTCAAAGGCTAGGCAGTTTGTTCAGTTTGGCGTCTTGAACATCTGGCTTTAGTACATTCCAATATATCTGCTGAAGTAAATTAGTCAAACATACTAGGATCACTATTTCATCTAGTTACTACAAATGTTATCTTGTTTCCATTAAAATAATGCATTGCTGGATCTGCAGGAACATACAGAGGGACAGATGCTCAGAGATGGGTTGTTGACATCACAGGGACAGTGGACCTACTTGAGCTGCAGACTTTCTTATTTTTACTTAGATTGCTCACATGAAAATAAATATGTTTTTAATAATATCCAACAAGAAGAACTTTTTATTTAGAAAGAACAGGGCGTTATTTGTTTCCATGATATAAAACAAACCACAAAAAGCAATTTTAATGAAAGCATTACCGAACTCTGCCCTAATATAGGTTTTAGTAGCCAGAGTCAATAATGGATTATGATCATTTCTGCCATTCAGAACCATATTATCACTGAGTCAGTAATAGTGGTAATGAACAGTCCAGCTTTCTGCTTAGCTTCTTCTTATTGCCCAAATCTAATTTCAGAAATGTCTCCAGTTTATAGATTAGAAAAGTAAAAATCTACATTCACTCTTTTATTCATTCATTCTCCAAATACTTATTTAGTGTTTAATATTTTCCCGAAAGCTGCTACAATGCCCCAGCAGTGGGAACAGCACGTCCTTTTGCCTTTATATGGAGCTTTTATTCCAAGGAGTAGATGAGAAAACTACAGACAGAGATTATACAGGACCCTATCATGGACAGCTTTAGATAAACAGCAGTGTTTTGGAAAAAACAAATCAAATAGCAATGCTACAGAAGGCAAGGAATATTAAAAGGGGAAAGCATGGAAGACCTCGATAAAGGTGGCTTATTATTTTTATATTTTTATTTTCTATAATATTTGTTTACATTCCAAATGATTTCCCCTTTCCCAGATTCCCCCTCCCCATATGTCCCATAAACCTTCTTCTCTCCACCCATTCTCCAATCACCTCCCTCCTTTTCTTCTCTGTCCTTATATTCCCTTCCAATGCTAGATCAATCCTTTCCAGGATCAGGACCCTATCCATACTTATTCATGGGAGTCATTTGTTATGCAATTTGTGCCTTGGGTATTCAGAGCTTCTGGGTTAATTAATATCCACTTATCAGAGATTTCATTCCATGTGTATTCTTTTGTGATTGGGTTACCTCACTTAGGATGATATTTTCCAGATCAAACCATTTGCCTAAAAGTTTTGTGAATTCATTGTTTCTAATTGCTGAGTAGTATTCCATTGTGTATATATACCACATTTTCTGTGTCCATTCCTCCATTGAGGGACATCTGGGTTCTTTCCAGCTTCTGGCTATTATAAATAGGGCTGCTATGAACATAGTGGAGCATGTGTCTTTATTGCATGCTGGGGAATCCTTTGGGTATATGCCCAGGAGTGGTATAGCAGGGTCCTCTAGAAGTCTCATGCCCAGTTTTCTGAGGAACCAACAGACTGATTTCCAAAGTGGTTGTACCATCTTACAGCCCCACCAGCAGTAGAGGAGTGTTCCTCTTTCTCCACATCCTCGCCAACACCTGCTGTCCCCTGAGTTTTTGACCTTAGCCATTCTGACTGGTGTGAGGTGAAATCTCAGGGTTGTTTTGATTTGCATTTCCCTAATGACTAATGATGTTGAGCACTTCTAACGGTGGCTTATTTAAGCACAGAGCTGGAGGGCGAAAGGAAACAGCTTCCGCTTGTTTGTTTTGTTGTTGCTTTAATAAAAGACACATGCATGCAGGACTTTCTTTAAAAATGAGCCGTCTCTTAATTTTTTCTTTGTTCATTTGACAATGTTTCCATGCGGGCAGAGTTTTTAGCATTCTAAATCTTTTCTTTCATTTGCTCTGGAATGAACCTTTCCGCTAAAGTGGACATTAGTTTTAGAGACAAGTCTGGATTTGAACATCTCAGCCTACAAGGGGTGCCTTAACAATTAAATAATACTCAATGTTCTGGAGATACTATTAAATATTCTTTGTCAGCATTCCTGTTGCTTTCACTGCTAGCTCTTTAATAAGATAAAGGTGTTGATATTTCTGAAGATGTAGTATCTTCATATTCTTCTAGAAATATTTTCTAAAAGGACACTAATGGAAAAGTATATATATATTGTTTTCCCTTGGGTGTGTGCATGTATATGTATATGTATATGTATATGTATATGTATATGTATATGTATATATATATATATATATATTCCCTTGGGTATATATTCTTCATTGTGTATTATTTTATGTATTTCATCTTTCATTTTGCAATAGTGTCTTTTATCTATTCTTTAAATTTTTCATGTATATATAAAATGCATCCTGTTCATGACTACTCTCATGCTGTGCCTGTAAACTCCCCAAATACCCTGTAAAACATCTCTATTCCAACATTATGGTCTCTATCTTAGCATTTATTATTATCTCTATTATTGTTAATTTTTACCTGATGGAGTGAAATTGGTGCTGTCCCTATGCACATGAACACAGGGACGTTCCCTGTGGGGTAGGCAGAATACCAGAATCAATTCCTCTGTGTAACCACAGTTATGAACATAGATGCTTTACCCACAGATTTCATGTTAACGATCATAGGTAAGAGTCCTGATAGTTATCATCTTTCTTTGGCTATTATCAATCATACAAATGCATATGATTGTCAACTGAAGAGTAATACATGGTAAATCATTTTTCTTTTGTTAGCTTTTTCCTTGTGACTAATACAATTGTGCCCAAACTTTCCCCCCTAATAATTACTTATCTTTTCTCCTACATTCTTTCTTCTATAAATATCCCATACTTATTTTTCCTTTGCTCATTTGAAAATGTTTTCACTGAAAAAATTGAAACACTGAATGGCTTTATATAGTCCATTTGTATAAAGAAATATTCACATTACATGAACAGCATAAAACTGTAACATGTTTTATTGATTTTGCTGCTGAAAAATATATTCAAGATCTTCGTCTTTATTACATTTTGAAAATCATGGTTTTAAAAAATGTATTTCACGTAATTTTTGCAGAAAAGTATATGTAGCATAATTTTTTCCTGTCTTTTATGTGTGGATATGTCAATTTGCTTTCCAATTTGAATGCAAGCATTGCATAATATGAAAAAATGTTTAAAGCATTTTGCTCTCACTTTAGCAAATATGTTTATATTATTTTGAAGCATTAGAATTTATTTGTTGAATATTCCTTTGCCTATTACTAAAGTTTTGTTTTGTTTTTCTTCTCTTTCAGGATATATTTTCTGGTGTTGTTATTGTGGGCAAATTGAAATCTCATTACCCATAGGTTCCATTTGATGGTAGGTTTTAATTAATTCAACTAAATGATCATTGCACCTTTTTTATGACAACTTAAATCAAGCTAGTATCATTTGGGAATAGGAAACTTCAATCAAAAATATTCTGCCACCAGGCTGACCTGTATACTAGTCAGTCACACACTATGTAGTGTGTTTTCTGTATTGAAGATGGATATGGGAGTGTCTGGCTCACTATGGGAGGTGTCATTGATGAGCTGATAGTCCTGAGGACTCTAAAACGTCAGGTTGAGAAACTCATGATGAGAAATCCAGTGAGCAGTACACTCCCCCAAGGCTTCTGCTTCTGTTCCCACCTCCAGCTTCCTGCCTTGAATTCTTCCCATGCCTTCCTTGGCTGATTGAACTACAAGTTATAAGCCAAAATAAATGCTTTCCTCCCTAGGTTATTTTGGCTATGATGTTTTATCATGCCACTACAGCCCTTCCTTAGACAATCCTCATGTAAGGAGCACTCAGCGTGCATAATCATGAGCTGCCTGGGTATCATCAGTGCTCTCTTAAGCGTTTGATCATTTCTTGCCCCTCTTCATGGCCCCTCCTTTATAAATCTTATCAGTTATGGGGTGCTACACACAATGCTCTTTATTAACAAACTTCATGTATTATATTGGATAGATTTATGGTGATTAATTATTTGTTTTGTTGTATTTATTTGGCTAAGCATGTGGGTTTGTCAATATATTTCTCATGGTATTAAATCTTGATCTGGCATTTTTCTTACTGTCACAATTATATTTACTTTAAAAACTTGTCTTTAAAGTCATCTAATAACATTTTCTGGTATCAACTATATATTTTCTAATGTCTTATATATGCATTGTTAAATTTACTTATATTAAGTATATTAATTCTTTTGTTTATGCTAATCTATGCCCACTTCTTCTTGCCAGTTTTTTCCAAATGGCTTTTTATTGCACTATTCTATTTTCCTTTTTATACATTCTTATTTGTTTTGACTTGTAGAAGCCTTCCCAATATGTTTATTTTAGAGGGAATATTAAATAATACAGTGATAGCTTCTCATTTGATTTGAACAGTTCCAGTATAATCTGAGTTTTAGTACCTGCCCTTCATGTTTACCTCACTCATCATCCTGCTCAACATGCCTGACAAGGGTGTGGATGATGCAAGGAAACTTAGTGAACAGAAAGTCAATAGCGTTGGGGAAATATAATAGACAGCTGCACACGTCAGGGAATATTCCTATAAGTATTAAACAAAACTTCATTAAAAAGAATCAAGAAACAAGATGTCCAAAAATGCAGCCAATAAATGGGTTAGTGAAATCAGCTGAGGCTTTGCTAAAATCTAAACTAGAAATGGCTAAGAAGCATAAGGAAACATGCTCAACATCCCTAGGCTTTTGGGAAATACAAATTAATACTACAACGAGACTGCATCTCAGCTCAGTAAAAATGAGTGCTGTAGAAACAAATGCTGATGAGAGAAAGACAAAGGGAACCCTTAAACAATCCTGGTAGGAATAGGAATTAGTCCACCCACTTGAACAGAATTATGAATGGTCTTCATAAAACTAAAAACAAATAACCAAGTGATCAAGCAATGCCACTTACAACAGACTTAAATGATGATAATGTAGACACATTACAAATCAGTATTTACTACTTTCCCTTTATTAGTATCTCTGAGGGAACCAATCTAAATGTTTACCAATAGAGGATAAAGAAAACATGATTGAGGGCGGAGGTGGCTGCAGTGCAGCAGGGGCTGGTCCAGCTGAAGGGCTGTCAGCAGAGGAACCAAGGTGACACAGGGTCCAGTTAGGCCCTGTGCCCACGACCGCTGACCTTCGCTGGCCAGCCAGGCTGCAAGCAGCGGGGGATTTAAGGTGCCTTTCACTGCACAGAAGCCAGTTCAGAACTCTGCCTCCCACCAGTCACGAGAGACTCGCCTCCATCTTGGTTTCGGACTCCAGAGAGATCAGACAGACTGATAAACAACTTCAGCAAAGTAGCAGGTTATAAAACCAACTCAAGCAAATCAGTAGCCTTCCGATTCTCAAAGGATAAGCAGGCTGAGAAAGAAATTAGGGAAATAATAGCCCCCTTCACAATAGCCACAAACAGTATAAAGCACCTTGGGGTGACTCTTACCAAACATGTGAAAGATCTGTATGACAAGAACTTCAAGTCTATGAAGAAGGAAATGGAAGAAGACCTCAAAAAATGGAAAAACCTCCCATGCACATGGATCAGCAGGATTAATATAGGTAAAATGGCCATTTTGCTAAAAGCAATATGCAGATTCAACCAAATACCCATCAAAATCACAACTCAATTCTTCACAGAGTTAGAAAGAGCAATCCTCAAATTCATCTGGAATAACAAAAAACCCAGGATAGCTAAAACTTTCTCAACAATAAAAGAAACTCTGGGGGTATCAGTATCCCTGACCTCAAGCAATACTACAGAACAATAGTGATAAAAACTGCATAGTATTGGTACAGTGACAGTCAGGAGGATCAATGGAACAGGATTGAAGATCCAGAAATGAACCCACACACCTATGGCCACTTGATCCTCGACAAAGAGGCTGAAAACATCCAATGGAAAAAAGATAGCCTTTTCAACAAATGGTGCTGGTTCACCTGGAGGTCAGCATGCAGAAGAATGGGAATTGATCTATCCTTGTCTCCTTGTACTAAGCTCAACTCCAAATGGATCAAGGACCTCCACATAAAGCCAGATACTCTGAAGCTAATAGAAAAGAAAAGAAACTGGGGAAGACCCTTGAGGACATCGGTACAGGGGGAAAGTTCCTGAACAGAACACCAATAGCTTATGCTCTAAGATCAAGAATTGACAAATGGGACCTCATAAAATCACAAAGTTTCTGTAAGGCAAAGGATACCATCAAAAGGGCAAATCGGCAACCAACAAATTGGGAAAATATCTTCACCAACCCTACATCAGATAGAGGGCTAATATCCAATATATATAAAGAACTCAAGAAGTTAGACTCCAGAAAACCAAATAACCCTATGAAAAAATGGAGTACAGAGTTAAACAAAGAATTTTCACCTGAAGAACTCCGGATGGCGGAGAAGCATCTTAAAAAATGCTCAACTTCATTAGTCATTAGGGAAATGCAAATCAAAACAACCCTGAGATTTCACCTTACACCAGTCAGAATGGCTAAGATTAAAAATTCAGGAGAAAGCAGATGTTGGCGAGGTTGTAGAGAAAGAGGAACACTCCTCCACTGCTGGTGGGGTTGCAAATTGGTACAACCACTCTGGAAATCAGTCTGGCGGTTCCTCCTAAAACTAGGCACCTCACTGCCAGAAGATCCTGCTATACCACTCCTGGGCATATACCCAGAAGATTCCCCAGCATGTAATAAGGATACATGCTCCACTATGTTCATAGCATCCCTATTTATAATTGCCAGAAGCTGGAAAGAACCCAGATATCCCTCAACAGAAGAGTGGATGCAAAAAAAAATGTGGTATATATACACAATGGAGTACTATTCATCCATTAGAACCAATGAATTCATGAAATTCTTAGGCAAATGGATGGAGCTGGAGAACATCATAGTAAGTGAGGTAACCCAGACTCAAAAGATGAATCATGTTATTCACTCACTAATAAGTGGATATTAACCCAGAAAACTGGAATACCCAAAACATAATCCACACATCAAATGAGGTACAAGAAGAATGGAGGAGTGGCCCCTTGTTCTGGAAAGACTCGGTGAAGCAGTATAGGGCAAAACCAGCACAGAGAAATGGGAAGGGTTGGGTGGAAAAACAGGGGGAGGGAAGGGGGCTGATGGGACTTTCAGGAAGTGGGGGTCCAGAAAAGGGGAAATCATTTGAAATGTAAATTAAAAATATATCAATTAAAAAAAGAAAACATGATTGAGATACACTGCATCTTTTTTTCAGCAATAAACAAGTATCAAGTTATATAATTTTCAGGTATCAAGTTATATAATTATTTGAGATTATCATATTAAGCAAATTAAACTAATCTAAGAAAGATTAAATGACAAATTTCTGATCCTTCATAGGGCCTAGAGTTTATATAGGCATACAAAAACCTATATGCTACATGCAGAGGATAGAAAACTAGAAACAAACTAATTAGTAGAACAAGGAAAAGTAATGTGATGGGATAAAGGCTAGAAAAGGGAGCATTTCAAAGTATGGGGCAATCACCTCTAAGTACGTTAGATGATTATATTAGAATGATGTTACCAATGTAGATATAATTAATTTTAAATAGAGTTTTTTGCATCCATTTAAATATAATAAAATCATCAATTAATTCCCTCAGTCCACACCACCAGCTCCTATGACCCAGCCATTCATTCATTCCGAAATGCTATACTCTTTAATTTTCCTCCAATATTTGATCTAGTTTGTTTTTTATTGTTCCAGGACTCCTCAACATTTATGATCCATTGTCATTATTCCTACTTCTCTCAGGGACTAAGGGGTTTATACATAAACATTAACTGTTATATTAATCTCTACTCATGAACATTTTATTGAATAGAGATATGTGCAGAAATGTACATAAAGCATAGGTGAACATCACAGTAAATAAACACCCATGAAGTGAAAAATGCACATGGCAATGATACTTGGGCTACAAGAAAAGCCTTGTCTATAAGTGAGGCAATTCTCCATGCCTGTTCTTATTATTGTCCTCAAAAAATATCAGATTGAAAATAACGTAGTTGTTTAACTAGCCAGCTTTGCTATTATTTGAATTTTGCTAAGAATGTAACTGGTGGATATAATTTCTTATTTTTTGTATTTGGACATTATATAATTTGAGATTTATTGATGTTGCTCTTTGTTCAATAATTACTTTTACAAGTTGCATGTTTGAAAATATGTATACACTTAATTATTAAAGTACTTATTTATATAGTCCATTGGTTTTCGTTTTGGAGACAGGGTTTCTCTGTATAGCCCTGGTTGTCCTGGAACTCACTCTGTAGACCAGGCTCGCCTCGAATTCAGAAATCCACCTGCCTCTGCCTCCCAAGTGCTGGGATTAAAGGCATGTGCCACCACTGCCCGGCTATATATTCCATTGTTAGCAGCTATTTGAATTATATATGTCTTAGGCTAGCATATGTGTGTATATATATATATATATATATATATATATATATATATATATATATATATATATATATATATATTATATTTGTACTCATTATTTGTACAACATTATTTGTACTCTATGTATCCTAATAAGAGTATTCATTCATGTAGTGGGTATATATTTGAAAATAACCTTTCTTCTGTATGAAAATATCTGTCCAACTTTATTAAATGCTATAAAATTATCTTCTAAAATATTTGCAACAAATGCCCACTCTCTATCAGTATGATGCACATATTCTATATCCACACTATTGCTTTGGTCATTAGCTTTTATTTTATTTTAGCCATGTTTGTGATTAGGTCCTGGAGTTGATTTGCTTTTTCTCTCTTAATATTTAATGCAATGTTTCTTAAGATTGAGATCACAATAATGATAATCCTTCCAGTATTATTGAAAGTGATAATTCTATCATTGCTGTCTGAATTTGTCTTTCCTAGATAATGGGTATATTATAATATTTTATATTTTTTAAATTTTGGGTAGTCACCTTTGTAAATCACCATCTAAAGATCTTTTACTTTCTTTATAATTAAGTGATACATTTCTTTAATAATACTACAGAAGTTATTTGTATAATCTGAAGGATTTTTTACTTATTTATGTAAACTTTTACCCATTCTGTGGTCTCTTAAATTCTTCTAATATGAATTTTTATAAAGAGACCTTAAGTTGACAAAATTACTATTTATTAGGTATTTATATTAGAAGTTGCTTTTTGTGCATCAGATAATGATGTTTACCAATATTTTCTTCTAGATACAAGTTTGCTTGTATGTTTTATGTGAGTGTATATATTTAACATTTTACCCATAGCTGTATTGGTTATTCTCCATTGAGTTTTGTTTATAGAGTGAAGCAGAGATCAAGAGTTAATGGTTTTGCATTGGGCTATCTGAATGACGAAGTAACATTCTGAAGAGAGGTCTGTGGTAATTTGAAAATGCCCAGCATAGCCTCGAAGGTTGTGGTACAATTGGGCGGTGTGGGTGACACTTTTGGGAGGCATGGCCTTGTTGGAATAGGAGCAGCCTTGGTGAAATTAGTGTACCACTGGGATTAGGGCTATGCGGTTTGAAATGCATAAGATTCACTCTCATTTTCTGATGCCTGTGGACACAGATGTAGAACTCAGCTACCTCTCAAGATGATGTTTGCTTGCACACTGCTATGCTTCTCATTATGGCAACAATGGACTAAACTTGTAAAGTATAAGCCAGCACCCATTAAATTCTGTCCTTGATACGAGTTCCCATGGTCATGGTGTCTTTTCATAGCAATGGAAACCCTAAGAAAAGATGTCACCTATATCACACAGTAGATACTTTTTTTTTTTTGTTTCATCAATGAAAGCAGAAGTTTTCTCAAAAAAAAAATCAAGTCTACATTGAAAAGAGAAATAACAAGAACTTTGTGTTTTATTATCAATGAATGGATGATGAAGTCTGGATAAAATATGTTTTTTCTTAACACCTTTGAAGTGAAAGTAGTTCATTTTACTAAACCCATGAGGCTGTGTGAAATAAGCTGTATTTAACAGTTACCAGCTCATAACATCTGTCAATTAAAAGGAAAAAGAGGAGCTTCAGAAGAATGCTATTCACCAAATCTGTTCTAAGGGTTGTTACAAAAATTATATGCAGCTTCAATGGCTGTAAGCAGGGTACACTCTAAAGATAGAGTTCAAACTTCAAACTGTCTTTGATAAAGGAAAATAATAATTAAATATAATTATAGCTATTATTAATAATGAAAAGAATACCTTTATAGAACGTATATTTTACAATTATAAATTTTTTCTGGAATTAAATTTGGACTACATTCTAACACTTGTGACCCAGTAAAAATAATTCATATGAAAGGATTTCATTTGTTTAGATAAAACACATGCAACCATATGTTAAATGTAATAATTTATAATAAATAAACAAGCATTAACCTACACATACCTTGAATAATTATAATCACATTCATATGATTTCCATGCCAATATTTACTCATACAATAAATTATAGGCTTTTTATAGTTATTAATTAAGACTGAGTTTCATGTTTTCTTCCTTCTTGCAAGAACCTATGATGCCCTTCTATTGTGTAGGGATCTCTTTACCTGACCATTCTACCTCCCTGCACGGGTTTCTTGGTATCCCCTCCTTTGTTCCTCTGTCATGAGATACTGTTGACCCCACAGGAGACAATCCTGAATCCCTGCAAACAGTTCCTGTCTCTACATGTTTTTGGTAGCGTCATTCTCTATAATACAACTAAAAATTCACAACTTTCTGATATTATCACATATGGTAATTGCTCTGATTTGTTTGTGAGCTAAGGCATGCTGGTTGGAGTCGTCTATGTATATACAAGCATGCATAAGCATCCCCAGTAATCATGACAACTACATTAAGCAAAGAATCTTCCCTTCTTTAGCTTGAATTATTTTATTATTTATTTTTTATTAATTATTTTATTTATTTATATTTCAAATGTTGTCCCCCTTCATGGTCTCCCCTCCACACCTCCACATTCCATCCCTCCTCCCCTTTACCTCTATGAGGGTGCTCCCCCACCCACTCAGCCACTCTTGCCTCACCCATCTAGCATTATTCTTTGCTGGGCATCAAGCCTCCACAGGACTAAACACATCCCCTCCCATTGATGCTAGATAAGGCAATCCTCTGCTACATAGGTAGCAGGAGCCATGTACCCACACATCTATACATTTTTTGGTTTGTAGACTTTTTGGGTGGTAGTTTAGTTACTGGGAGCTCTGTGGGGTCCAGTTAGTTGATATTGTTGTTCTTCCTATGGGGTTTCAATCACCTTCAGCTCCTTCAGTCCTTCCCCTAACTCTTCCATTGAGGTCCCTGGGCTCAGTTCAATGGTAGGCTGAGTATCTGCATCTGCCTTAATCAGGTACTTGCAGAGCATCTCAGAGAACATCTATTCTGGGCTCCTGTCTGTAAGCACTTCTTCGTACCAGCAATAATGTTGGGGTTGGATGCCTGTGGATGGGATGGTTCCGAAGCTTGGGCAGTCTCTGGATGACCTTTCCTTCAGTCTCTCCTTCATTTTTTGTCCCAGTGTTTCCCTAAGACAGGAATAGTTCTGGGATAAATATTTTGAGATGGGTCCCATCCCTCAAATCGGGGCCATTCTATCTACTGGAGATAGTCTCTTTAGGTTCTATCTCTCCTCTCTCAGGTATTTGGGGTAATGTCATCACTACTAGGTCCTGGGATCCTCTCCCTCCCTGGCATCTGGGACTATCAAATTGTTCTCCCCCATTCCCTACTCCCTGCTGCTACATATTTTTATTCAGTCACCTCGGCCTCAGGACATCTATCCTGTGCCCTCCTGTATATGATCCTGGCCCCAATTTCCTTTCCTCTCCCTGCTTCCACCTCCCTCTCTTTGCTTCCTGTGATTATTTTGTTAAACCTTTACAAGCAGAATTGAAGCATCCACATTTTGGCCTTCCTTCTTTTATATGGTCTGTGTGTGGTAGCATGGATATTCTGAGCCTTTGAGCTAAGACCCACTTATCACTGAGAACATATCATATTGTTGTTTTGTGTCTGGGTTATCTCACACAGAATGATATTTTATAGTTTCATCCATTTGCCTGCAAAAGTCCTCATTTTTAGTAGCTGAGTAGTATTCCATTGTGTAAATGAACCACATCTTCTGTGTTCATTCTTCCATTGAGGGTCTTCTGGGTTTTTTCCAGTTTCTGGCTATTATAAGTAAGGCTGCTATGAACATAGTAGAGCATATGTCCTTTTTATTTGTTGAAGTATCTTTTGAGTATATCCACAATAGTGGTACAGCTAGGTCTTTAGGTAGAACTACTTCCAATTTTCTGAGTGACTTCCTGAGTCACTTGCAATACTAGTAGCAATGGAGGAGGTTTCCTCTTTCTCTACATCCATGTCAACATTTGCTGTCCCCTGAGTTTTTGATCTTAGCTATTCTGATTAGTGGAAGGTCAAATCTCAGGGTCATTTTGATTTGCATTTCCCTGATCACTAAGCCTGTTTAAACATTTCTTCAGGTGCTTCTTGGCCATTTGAGATACCTCAAGTTGAGAATTCTTTGTTTAGCTCTGTTTGTCAAATTTTATTTGGGTTCTTTGGTTTTCTGGAGTCTAACTTATTGAATTTTTTGTATATTTTGAATATTAGCACTCTATCAGATGTAGGGTTAGTAAAGATCCTTTCCCAATTTATAGCCTGCTGTTTTTTTTCCTGTTGACAGTGTCCTTTGCCTTACAGAAAATATTCAATTTTCTGAAGTCCCATTTGAGAATTGTTCATCTTAGAGCCTGAGTCATTGGTGTTCTGTTCAGGAAATTTTCCCCTGTGCCAACATGGTCAAGGCTCTTTCACACTTTCTCTTCTATTAGATTCATGTATGGTTTTATGTGGAGGTTCTTGATCCACTTGGACTTGAGCTTTGTTCACATAGATAAAAATCGATCAATTTGCACTCTTCTACATGCTCTTGAATTTGGGGCATGGGTGTTCAGAATTGGGAGGTCATCTTGGGGGATTTTTCCTTTGATGAGAATGAAGTATGTTTCTCCATCTCTTTTGATAACATTTAGTTGAAAGTCTATTGTATTGGCTATTTGAATATCTACTCCAGCTTGTTTCTTGGGACCATTTGCTTGGAAATTTTTTTTCCAGCCTTTTACTCTGAGGTAGTGTCTAGCTGTGTCAATGAAGTATGTTTCCTGTATGAAGAAAAATGCTGGTTCCTGTTTATGTATCCAGTCTGTTAGCCTATGTCTTTTATTGGGGAATTGAGTCCATTGATGTAGAGTGATATTAAAGACCAATGTTTGTTGGTTCCTGTTATTTTTGTTTTTACAGGGTATTATGTTTGTTTGGCTCTCTTGATTTGGGTTTGTTGTGAGATGATTAATTTCTTGATTTTTCTTGTGTTTTGTTTCCTTCCTTGTGTTGGAGTTTTCCTTCTATTATCTTCTGTAGGGATAGATTAGTGGAAATGGATTTTTTAAATTTGTTTTTTCATGGAATATCTTGGTTTCTCCATCTATAGTAATTGAGAATGTTGCTGAGTATAGTAGCCTCATTTTGCATTTGAGTTCTCTTGGGGTCTATATATCTTTCCAAGACCTTCTGGCTTTTAGAGTCTCTTTTAAGAAGTCTGGTTAATTAATATAAATCTCACTTCATATATTATTTGGCATTTTTACCTTTCCACTTTTAATATTCTTTCTTTATTCTGTGTATATAGTGTTTTGATTATTATGTGACGGGGGTAATTGTTTTCTGGTCCAGTCTATGTGGTGTTCTTGTGCTTTAGTGGCCCTCTCTTTCTTTAGGTTAGGGAAGTTTTGTCTATGGTCTTGTTGAAGATGTTTTCCTGACCTTGGAATTGGAAATCTTCACTCTCTTCTGTTCTTATTATTCTTTTTATCATCATCATCATCATCATCATCATCATTATTATTTTAGATATATTCTTTATTTACATTTCAAATTAGTTCCCCTTTCTTGGTCCCCCCCCCCTGAAAATCCCATAAGCCATCTCCCCTCCCCGTTTCCCAATCAACCCTCTCCTGCTTCCCTGTCCTGGTATTCCCCTACCCCTGCGGCATCGAGTCTTTCCAGGGCCAAGGGCCTCTCCTCCCTTTGATAGCCCAACAAGGCTATCCTCTTTTGCCTATGTGTCTTCTATGGCTTTGTTGACAATGTTTTCCTGCCCTTTGAATTAGAAATCTTCACTCTCTTCTATACTTATTATTCTTATGTTTGGTCTTTTCATTGTGTCCTCAATGTGCTGTATATATTGGGTTAAGAGCTTTTTGCACTTTGTATTTTCTTTGACTTTTGTGTCAATATCTTCTGTAGTATCTTCTACACCTGAGATTCCCTCTTCTATATCTTGTATTCTATTGGTGATGCTTGCATCTATAACTCCTGATCTCAGTCCTATGTTTTCCATCTCCAGGGTTGCCTCTCTTTGTGATTTCCTAACTTTTTCTGTTTCCAGTTTACATCCTGGATGGTTCTGTTCTATTCCTTCACTTGTTTGGTTGTTTTCCTGTATTTCTTTTTAAAATTTATATGCTTTTCATTTCTACCTGTTTACCTGTGTTATTCTGTATTTCTTTAACAGAGTTATATATATCCTCTTCAAAGTCATCTATCATCTTTATGAAATGGGATTTTAGGTCAGAATCTTGCTTTTACAGCATGTTGGAGGATTCAGGGCTTGTTGTGGTGGGAGAACTAGGTTCTGATGTTGCCAAGTAACATTGCTTTTTCTATTGCTTATTCTCCTATTATTGCATATTATTATTTTATATTAAACAAGTACCCAAGTTGAAACTTAAATGTATTTGTTCTTGTAATAAATAAATTGTATTTAATATTTTATTACACAAACTATTCTCTATTTTATATATTAGCAAAGTTAATAATTTATTTAATTTCCTAATTTAGTTTGTTATATAGTATTGAAGAGAAGAGGTAATATGACAGACTCTTTAATTCAATAAGTCATGAAAAATAAGAATTAATATTAACATCTGGCTTGGGCCAATCTGCATATTTAATACTATTTCTGCTACTCTAATATATATGCAAACTTGTGATAATGAAGGTATATGCAAAAACTACCTTATAATAGACATTTGATATGTTTTATTATCTTCCCACCTTCAATTACATGATTTGAGGGTCAGCAAATTCTTAGCAAAATAGTCTTAATATGTTGGAGTTTGGTAGACACTGAGATAGAATTTCCTACAGGTCAACCATATTATAAAACTTAAATATGACAAAGTCATATGTGTTTATGTTAATCTGAGGAATGGATTTTTGTTTGTGTGTTTAATGATGTCAATGTATTTCATTGGAAATCATCATAAATTAATATTTTCTTTCATGTCATGTCATGTCATTTCATGACAAATTTTTGGCATATTTCAAAATCTATAGAAACTCATTCCATGTGTATGTGTCTTCCTGGACCTTTATAGTTCTGAAAACAATACACCTGGTATCACTATTTTACAAGTTCCACCAATGTAATCATTTCTAAGTCATCTTCTGGATCTGAATTAGAGAAAATGAATTGTTTTATCAAAATATGACAAATCTGTAGGAAAGATTCAGAAAACAAATTAACATGCATCTCTTCTGTGGAACCACTACAGACTCTGCTGACACTTTCCTTATTACAAGCCCTGACACACACACACACACACACACACACACACACACACACATACACACACACACACACACACACACACACACACACACACACACGTGCCAGAAAATAAATACAAGACAAGCAAACAAATAAAAATGATCTATCAAAGATACCTGGTCATTTAAAGTATTGTGCATTAAAAACCATATTAAATCTTAGTGTATCGGCTTCCGGGCAGCCAGCAGAGAGAAGTCTGTGTGCTCAGGTGAATCCAGAGGGCCCCAGCAAGAGCCTTCAGGCACCTGCTTTGGGATCTGAACAGCCTGGGCCACAGCACTCGGTCTCCAGGAAGTGCGGGAGACCTGGTGTGCACCCAGAGGCAGTCTGGGAGCTCACAGCACAGCCATTCCTGTGGCACAGAGCTTAGGCTTCAGTCCTGAGGCCCTTCCAGATCCAGATCAGCCTGGGTGGCAACACCACATCTCCAGGTCCTGAAAGAGGCAAGTGGGGCTTCCAGGCGGCCAGCGCAGAGAAGTCTGTGTGCTCCAGTGAATCCAGCGGGCCCCAGCAGGAGCCTTCAGGTATCTGCTTCGGGGTCTGAACAGCCTGGGCAACAGCACCCTGTCTCCAGGCAGTGCAGGAGGTAAGCTGTGCACCAGAGGCCACCTGGGAATGGGCAGCTTGCACTGGTGAGTCGAGCATTGACAACACCAACTAACACCAGTGAGAACTAGATGGCAAAAGGCAAACGCAGGAATGTCACCAACAGAAATCAAGGCAATATGGCAACATCTGAACCTAATTCTCCTTTACCAGCATGTCCTGGATACCCTGTCAAACCAGTAAAACAAGATTTGGATTTAAAATCACTGGTCATGATGCTGATACAGGAACACATGAAGGACATACTTAAAGAAATTCAGGAGAAAATGGATCAAAAGTTAGAAGCCCTTGCAAGGGAAACACAAAATCATTGAAAGAAATCCAGGAGAATACAAAAGCCAATAATGAGGAAACACAAAAAACACTTAAAGAAATACAGGAGAACTTTGGTCAACAGGCTGAGGTCATGAAAGAGGAAACACAAAAATCTCTTAAAGAATTACAGGAAAGCACAAACAAGCAAGTGAAAGAGCTAAGCAAAACCATCCCGGATCTAAAATCAGAAGTAGAAACAACTAAGAAAACTCAAAGGGAGACAACTTTGGAGATAGAAAGCTTTGGGAAGAAATCAGTGGACATAGATGCAAATATCAACAACAGAATACAAGAGATAGAAGAAAGAATCTCAGATGCTGAAGATACTATAGAAACCATGGACTCAACAGTTAAAGAAAATGCAAAATGCAAAAAGCTTGTAACCCAAAATATCCAGGAAATCCAGGACACAATGAGAAGACCAAACCTAAGGATTATAGGCATAAATGAGAGTGAAGATTTACAACTTAAAGGGCCAGCAAATATCTTCAATAAAATTATGGAAGAAAACTTCCCTAACCTAAAGAGAGAGATGCCCATGAATATACAAGAAGCCTACAGAACTCCAAACAGACTAGACCAGAACAGAAAAGCTTCCCGGCGCATAATAATCAAAACATCAAATGTACTAAACAAAGAAAAAATATTAAAGGCAGTAAGACAAAAGGGCCAAGTAACATATAAAGGAAGACCTATCAGAATTACAGCAGACTTTTCACCTGAGACTATGAAGGCCAGAAAATCTTGGGCTGATCTCATGCAGGCTATAAGAGAACACAAATGCCAGACAAAACTACTATATCCAGCAAAACTCTCAATCACCATAGATGGAGAAACTAAGATATTCCATGACAAAACCAAGTTTACCCAATATCTATCCACAAACCCAGCCCTACAAAGGATAATAGGAGGAAAACACCAATACAAGGAGGGAAACTTCACCCTGGAAAAAGCAAGATAGTAACCTTTCACCAAACCCAAAAGAAGTTAACCAATCAAATTTAAAAAATAACGTCAAAAATGACAGGAAGTAACAATCACTATTCCTTAATATCTCTTAACATCAATGGACTCAATGCCCCAATAAAAAGACATAGACTAACTGACTGGATACGTAAACAGGACCCTACATTCTGCTGCTTACAGGAAGCACACCTAAGGACCAAAGACAAACACTACCTTAGAGTAAAAGGCTGGAAGACAATTTTACAAGCAAATGGTCTCAGGAAACAAGCTGGAGTAGCAATTTTAATATCAGACAAAATTGACTTTCAACCCAAAGTCATCAAAAGAGACTCTGAAGGACACTTCTTGCTGGTCAAAGGAAAAATACAACAAGAAGAACTCTCAATCCTGAACATCTATGCTCCAAATGCAAGGGCACCCTCTTTCGTAAAAGAAACTTTATTAAAACTCAAAGCACACGTTGCACCTAACAAAATAATTGTGGGTGACTTCAACACTGCACTTTCCTCAATGGACCGATCAGGAAAACTTAAACTAAACAGGGACACAATGAAACTAATTGAAGCTTTGGACCAACTAGATTTAACACATCAAAACGATCATCCACCATGATCAAGTAGGCTTCATCCGGGGAATGCAGGGTTGGTTCAATATACGGAAATCCATCAATGCAATCCACTACATAAATAAACTCAAAGAAAAAAAACACATGGTCATTTCATTGGATGCTGAAAAAGCATTTGACAAAATTCAGCATCTTTTCATGCTTAAAGTCTTGGAAAGAACAGGAATTCAAGGCCCATACCTAAACATAGTAAAAGCAATATACAGCAAACTGGTAGCCAGCATCAAACTAAATGGAGAGAAACTTGAAGCAATCCCTCTAAAATCAGGAA
The DNA here is from genome assembly GCF_947179515.1 of Apodemus sylvaticus. Taxonomy (NCBI): domain Eukaryota; kingdom Metazoa; phylum Chordata; class Mammalia; order Rodentia; family Muridae; genus Apodemus; species Apodemus sylvaticus. Next base: position 31,244,634 of record NC_067481.1, on the reverse strand, counting down.
CTACACAGGGCTGCCCCCTTTCTCCTTATCTTTTCAATATTGTACTTGAGGTACTAGCTCGGGCTATTCGACAACATAAAGAGGTCAAAGCGATACAAATTGGAAAGGAAGAAGTCAAACTATCATTATTTGCAGACGACATGATAGTCTACCTAAGTGACCCAAAAAACTCCACTAGAGAGCTCCTACAGCTGATAAACAACTTCAGCAAAGTGGCAGGTTATAAAATCAACACAAGCAAATCAGTGGCCTTCCTATACTCAAAGGATAAGCAGGCTGAGAAAGAAATTAGGGAAATGACCCCCTTCACAATAGCCACAAACAGTATAAAGTATCTTGGGGTGACTCTTACCAAACATGTGAAAGATCTGTATGACAAGAACTTCAAGACTCTGAAGAAGGAAATGGAAGAAGACCTCAAAAAATGGGAAAACCTCCCATGCTCATGGATCGGTAGAATCAATATAGTTAAAATGGCCATTTTGCCAAAAGTAATCTACAGATTCAATCAATACCCATCAAAATCCCAACTCAATTCTTCACAGAGTTAGAAAGAGCAATTATCAAATTCATCTGGAATAACAAAAAACCCAGGATACCTAAAACTATTCTCAGCAACAAAAGAAAGTCTGGGGGAATCAGTATCCCTGACCTCAAGCAATACTACAGAGCAATAGTGTTAAAAACTGCATGGTATTGGTACAGTGACAGGCAGGAAGATCAATGGAACAGGATTGAAGATCCAGAAATGAACTCACACACCTATGGCCACTTGATCCTCGACAAAGAGGCTGAAAACATCCAATGGAAAAAAGATAGCCTTTTCAACAAATGGTGCTGGTTCAACTGGAGGTCAGCATGCAGAAGAATGCGAATTGATCCATCCTTGTTTCCTTGTACTAAGCTCAAATCCAAATGGATCAAGGACCTCCACATAAAGCCAGACACTCTGAAGCTAATAGAAAAGAAACTGGGGAAGACCCTTGAGGACATCAGTACAGGGAGAAAGTTTCTGAACTGAACACCAATAGCGTATACTCTAAGAGCAAAAATTGACAAATGGGACCTCATAAAATTACAGAGTTTCTGTAAGGCAAAGGACACCATCAACAAGAAAAATCGGCAACCAACAAATTGGGAAAAGATCTTCACCAATCCTACATCAGATAGAGGGCTAATATCCAATATATATAAAGAACTCAAGAAGTTAGACTCCAGTAAACCAAACAACCCTATTAAAAATGGAGTACAGAGTTAAACAAAGAATTCTCACCTGAAGAACCTCAGATGGCGGAGAAGCATTTTAAAAAATGTTCAACTTCATTAGTCAGTAGGGAAATGCAAATCAAAACAACCCTGAGATTTCACCTTACACCAATCAGAATGGCTAAGATTAAAAATTCAGGAGACAGCAGGTGTGGGAGAGGGTGTGGAGAAAGAGGAACACTCCTCCACTGCTGGTGGGGTTGCAAATTGGTACAACCACTCTGGAAATCAGTCTGGCGGTTCCTCCGAAAACTGGGCACCTCACTTCCAGAAGATCCTGCTATACCACTCCTGGGCATATTCCCAGAGGATTCCCCACCATGTAATAAGGATACATGCTCTACTATGTTCATAGCAGCCCTATTTATAATTGCCAGATGCTGGAAAGAACCCAAGTATCCCTCAACAGAAGAGTGGATGCAAAAATTGTGGTATATCTACACAATGGAGTACTATTCAGCCATTAGAAACAATGAATTCACGAAATTCTTAGGCAAATGGATGGAGCTAGAGAACATCATACTAAGTGAGGTAACCCAGACTCAAAAGGTGAATCATGGTATTCACTCACTAATAAGTGGATATTAACCTCGAAACCTGGAATATCCAAAACATAATCTACACATCAATTGAGCTACAAGAAGAAAGGAAGAGTGGCCCCTTCTTCTGGAAAGACTCAGTGAAGCAGTATTCAGCAAAACCAGAACGGGGAAGTGGGAAGGGGTGGGTGGGAGGACAGGGGGAGAGAAGGGGGCTTACGGGACTTCGGGGAGTGGGTGGGTAGGAAAGGGGAAATCATTTGAAATGTAAATAAAAAATATATCGAATAAAAAAAAATCTTAGTATATCGGTGAACAATAAACAATAAAAATTATGAAGCTTTCTATTAGCTTTTCGTTACACAAATACACTTTAATATCCTTCTTATGCTCTCAATGCCTGTCAAAATATAAATCTGACCTAACAAAACATATATTATTCTTATTTTGGGGCCAACTTTCTTCAACTTTACAGGATGAGTGTTCAGATTATGAACTATTCTTATTTCTGCCAGCTCTCCTTAACTTTATAGGAAAAGTGTTCGGATATAAAGCTTGAATCCTCTCTATTAGCGCATGTAGATTTACTGACTTTTACAACTTGGCCTGTAGCCACTGGACTTATGCTCCTGAGCCATGGGGTCCCTTGCAGGCTGTTTTAATGTAATTTAGTCTAATTGAAGACAAGATTGAAGACTGCAAAGGAAAGGGGAATTGGGTTCCCATTTGAATAATCTTTCTCTACCAGGTTTCAGGATAGACAGTGTTCTATTTCTGCTAAGGCCCAGTTCCAAACAAGTAATGGCTTCCAATAAGTCACAGCTTATTTTCGGGTCTGGCAGTGACAGTGGCTTCCACTTATTGTCAGTGGTTTAATGCTTCTCCCATTTTGACCACTGTTCCTCCACAGAACTCAGCTTGCACTTTGCATTTGGAAAAGTCCAAGCCTCCAGCTTGTGTCCTTAATACAAGAAGACACATGACTAAAGCTATTCTTCCTATAGGTAGTTGTGCTAGGTCTTTAGGCACACTTCATGTAATTGAATTATGTTTATTAACATTTTGAGTAATGTATTTATATATCTATTACAGAGGTAATGCACAAGCGCCCATAGCTAAGAAACACAAAAATTTAGGTTCAATATATTATTCCTCTATACAAATTTATCTTAGACTGACCTACTTATTAAGTAAAACCAAGAAAAAAAGAAAGGGGGATGGTAAAGAACAAGCACAGAAGCTTCTGGCAATCACATATCTCAATGCATATTCTCTGGCATTTTAGTGTATTTTTATCCCTCACCCAAGGCCAGTATTCATTTTGGTCCCCCCCACCCCATTTGAACGGTTTTGCCTGTTTGCTCTCATTTTAAAGAGGATTTTCATGTTATGATCTTTCCATTCTTTTCAGAATTGCTTTCAAAAGCTGCTTCTTTGGTCTTATCCTATTATTCCATAAAGTTTTGTGACTTGTACTTCCTTGACTCATTTCAACTTCTCTAGTGTTCACTTGGTTCTGATTTGGTACACAGTGTCATAAAGCTAATCTAACCTGGGCAAGAGTGGAAGAGATCATTTGGACAAGAGATCACTCACTTATGACTGATGATGGTGTGTCAAGAAAATTATTCAGGTGATGGGCTCTGACCTTCTTCTGATTGTCTAGGACTCGTTCTGCAATAATTCATGAAGACGTGTCAGAAGACACTGCAGATACATCCTATGTAATCTTCTGTACTGTGCCATGTTCCTATATTGAACAGAACTTCACCATTTTAGCTAATTGTCCATAAAGGCAATGGAGGCATTCAATCAGAATGCCTGTAGTCACTGTCTTATAGCAACTTTGCAGACATTTGACTTTTTCCTCCAAATACTTTTAACACTGTAAAAAGGATAATATTGAACTTAATAGAAGAGTCGCTATACAGAATATATTTCTAACATATGCTTACTTAAGAATATATCATTTTACTTTTACTTATTTTGTGCAGAGGAGGTTGTTGTGTATTCATGTATGTGCAGCTGCAAGGCAATGCATGTGCACATTTGTGCGTAGGCCAGATGTTGTTATTCAGTTTGTTCCCTCAGTCTCTCAGTGTATCTGAAACTGACCTCATCAGCTAAGATGGCTTGTTAGCATCCCCAGAGGGCATGCTGCCCTGCCTATCCAGAGACAAAATGCAGTCTTTTGACCAAAATATTACCAAAAAAAGTCTCTTGGCCATATATTAAAGTTCTTCTCCACTGAACCCACTTGGGCCAGGTCTGCATAGGTTAAGTCACTCACAGCAACAAAGACTTCCATATTTCTACTAAGGTGGCTAATTAAGCCCCATGCCAAAGATTCCATTGCTTTCCAAACCCAAAGTTCCCAAATCCACATTCTTCCAAACAAAAGAATGGTCAGAACTATCACAGCAATACCACACTCCTGATATCAACTTCTAGGTTAGGATTTTATTTCTGTGAACATACAAGGAACATGACCAAAGCAAGGCTTATAAAAAGCAACATTTAATTGGGTCTGACTTATAGGTTCCAAGGTTCATTCCTGTATCATAAAGGTAGGAGCATGGAAACAACCAGAAAGGCATAGTACAGAAGGAGCTGAGAGTTCTACATTTTCATCTGAAGGCTGCTAGTGGAAGACTAAATTTTAGGTGGCTAGGGTGAGGGTCTTAAGCCTATGCCCACAGTGACACACCTACTACAACAAGACCACACATTCTAATAGTGCCACTCCCTGGGGCAAGCATATACAAACCACCGCAGTATATGTGGGAAGAACATTCCAATCAGAAAGAAATTTATAGACTCAAGGGTGACACTGAGGTTTAGATATAGACACCAGTGGCTGTGACACTATTCTTGAAAGACATGAGCAACCACCTCTTCATTCCACATATAGAACCAACCACAGACCAGAATGATTTTATTAAAAATATGGTGAACCAGAAAATTGTTCATGATTATTTACAGTAATATGGATAAGGGGTCACATACAGGAGAACTGATCACTCAAAGCAACTATATCAGTAAAGTGCAGGATGGGTGATAACTCATAGAAGCCAGATCCCTTAGCTCTTTGATTGTCTTTTAGGTATCTTGACAGGTCACATAGTTTCTTCCCCCTCAGCAGTCCATACAGATTATATAACTTGAAGGAATGACAAGGCTTGTGAACCTGAAAAGTTCAAGTTCAAGGGACTCACTAAGACTAAGATGCGAACTTCTAGAATCCTTAGGATTGTATCTTCCTAAGTCTTGACAAGCTTTGATCCCGGGTACAATGTTTGAATTTAGAGGAAGTAGCTGCACAGCATTGGCCCTGTAAAATCTAAAAAGAGATAGAGAAAAAGTGGTAGGAGACATGATTTGTCATGGATCAATGAATAGGATTGAAAATGAAGTAAGTACTTGGGCAGACTTTATCTAATATATATTAAGGGGTTCCAAGAGAGAAAGGATGTTTTTCCAGATGGTCACAATGATACCTTCATTGCTTCATGGGGAAGAGTATTCAAAAATGCAGAGAAATCAGAAGAGTATCATAATACTCAAGAGCAAAGATGAAAGCAAAGGCACCAAAACCATCTAAGCACTGAGATCAAGGATTGGCTGCATCCTAAATCCAGTTAGAAGATAAAGATAGCAAATTGCTGAAATTTAAAAATAATATATTTAAAATGAGAGGGTGATACATGTTTGTGATCTAAGCAGTTGAGTGGAAAAACAGGGGGATCATGAGTAACTTGAGCACCCTGGCCTACATGGAGACTGTGCAGCCAGCCTTTGTCACAGAGAAGGACTTTACCAATCATTGGAAGGTAAGAGTTAAATAGGTAGATAGATAATTAAAGAAAATAAACTACAATGACTTTGACCATTGCTCTATAATATTCATCCTAAAATTCTGAGGTATGGAATAATCTTATACATTATAAGAATCATTTGCATAAATTTCCTTAACACCTAATTTGGTTAATTTCCATGATTCGATTTGACTGAATTTCAACACCTGACAGAAAAGCTTATTTTGTTTTCTGTCAATGGCTTTTACTTGTCAGAATTCAATCTCAGCCATTCTTAAATTAATGTGGATGTATCACTGATGAAATATTAGTGAAAAGGAGATTGAAAGTACATATAAAATCAAATCATAATTTAATAATGAGGATACGTTAACCACATAAGGAAGGGAAGCTTTGCTTAGAATATGAAAAGTGTTAAAACATGTGTTTAAAGATTCAGAAACTAACTTAGCTCCTTCACAATATTTTCAGCTTTCTTCTCCAGTAACAAGAAGGAACAATCAGAAATTAAACAGGACCTATCAGAGTACAGCTTCAAGTAAAGCCTCCATCACTGCATGCAGACTCAAGTCAAAAGTGCTTTACCCTTTTACAACAACTCACAAGCAAAATGCTATTATACAGTGTGAGGTAAAATATTTATAGTATTATATTTCAAAGACTAAACGTTATAGTGTAGATAATTTCAGAAATACAGACTTTCATCTCACTTCTTCATTTTATTAATATATAGTTCATGAACTAAAAAGTGAGTATGCAAAAGAATATGATTTGGCTATTTGAAATTATTTTATTTCTAACGTACACGTACTTCAATATTTGTAGCAAATGACAATAAGTGATGTATCTTCTTCCTGATATAAAGATATTTGCTGGTCATTAGAAAATTCTTTATTTATTCACTTGTAAGAGGGTGTTAGCTATAAATTAAAGGATAATAATGCTACAATTCACGGACCTGGAGTAGCTAAGTAAAAATGAGGGCTCAATGGGGATTCATGAATCTCCCTTGGAAGGAAAAATAGAAAAGACTTTGTAGATAGCCTGGGGACAGGCAGGGATAGGAAAGGAGGGATCAGCTGGAAGAAGGATGGAGGGAGAGAATTTTGGGGGAGATGCTGGGAATTGGGGGGGGGACATTTGATGGGTGAGGTAGAAACCAAGTACAATGGAAACTCCTAGGAGTCTATAAGAATGATTCTAGCAAAGACTCTTAGTAATACAAAGCCTGAATTGACCATTTTCTAGAACCAGACTTGACTCTCAGTGGAGGGATTGAAACACCAACCAAGACACAAAACCTTCATCCTACAATCTGTCTTGCCTGCAAGATGTGCTGGTGTAGAGGTAGTATAGAAATTGTGGAAGTGGCCAACTAATGCCTGGTTCAGGTTGAGACCCATGCTACAAGAGGTCATGTACCCCTGACACTGCCTAGAGAACCAGGAACCAGAGGATGAATAGCCCAGAGCACAGAGACCTAGGATAGAACTAAACATGACTTAATAAAATGACAATGAAATTATTCTAGTAATATTCTCCTATACTCATAAATTGGCACTTAGCGCAACTGTCATTAAAGGCTTCATACAGCAATGATGGAAACAGATGCAGAAACTCACAGTCAAACATTTGGTGGATCTTGAAGAACCCCACAGAAGATAAGATGGAAGGATTATGGGAGCCATAGGAATCAAGGACACCACAAAAACACCTACAGAATCAACTAATCTGGGTTGAAAGTGACTCACAGAGCCTGAACCTATAATCAGGGAGCCTTCATTATTCGGAACTAAGTCTATTGCATATCTGTTATTGTTTAGATTGAAGGCTGGCTCAGACTCTTTTGCGTTTCTTCCTACTGGATTGCCTCTTCCTGTCTTAATATGAGAGGTAGTACCTAGTTTTATTGCAATATTATATGCCATGTTTGGTTAACATCACTGGGAGGCTTGCCCTTTCCTAAAGGAAAATAGAGGAGGAATGGATTGGGGAAGAGGGGAGGTAGGTGAGAGGGACTAAGAGGTGAGGATGTAGGAGAAACTGTAGTCAGGTTGGAAGATATGAGAGAATAAATAAATAAATTCTAACACCTTTCTCCTATATTTAAGCATTATCAGTCATATCTGTGTTAATCATCCCAACATTCCAGAAACTGAGAGGAAGAAATTTTCTCTGATTCTGGGAACAGCTTGAGCTATATAATGAGTTCTATATAATTCTAGAATACTGAATGAGAAACTGAGAATCTCTCAAAGAATTATATAATGCAAATATATAATGCAAATTGTTGAAAGTGTATTCAAAAACGTCCATCTCAGCACTGCAAATTAAAGCAATAATATTCTCTTTCAACTACTATATAAGCAAAGTTTGGCCAAATTATATTATGGAAATATGTTTTGTATAAAATGAGAATTCACAATGCTGTTAAGGTTGGTACTTTTTCCCTAGTCTTTCCTGAAAGCTACATAAAATATTCATCTCATTTTATATAATGTGTCCTTTTTTATAATATATCCTAAGGGCATACTCAAAAGAGTACAAAAATATTTATATTCAATGTTTGCTTCATGGTTGTGTGCAGGTAGAAAGGGATTACAAAGATGTAACAATTCAAAAATAGAACTATTCTATAAACCATGTCAAATAAAGATGATGGCATTTCATTCAGAATGCAGAAACATGGAAATGTCAGTTTAAAATACAAATTTAAACATGTAAAAAGAAAAATGTGTACAAACAGATTAAGAGGAGATATGATATGGTTTTTTTTTGTTTTTTTTTTTTTTGTTTTTTGTTTTTTTTTTTTTTTTTTTTTTTTTTTTTACTGAAATGAGGTTGTTAGTGGTGTGAAACATTGGTTCCAGATTTAACAACAGAATAAAAGACTCAAATCACACCACCCATGGCAGAATCACTCTTCCAGTCAAGGGTAGAAATGTGCTACTAAAAATATATAAACATGTGGAAGGGTTTGCAA